>NC_080845.1:16015855-16640855 GCF_030435755.1 Ochotona princeps
AGCCAACTCCCCAGATGTGTGGACAAGCCCAGCAAATCCCAGTAGAACTGCTCAATTGGCCATCCCAGACACAACAAGGGAAATAATCAGGCATTATCATAAGCATTGAGGTTTTGTGGTTATCTGTTACTCAGCGTTATTGTGGCAATAAGTCACTTGCGCATTCTAGCCAGTAAAGAAGAGGAAGGATAAAAGAATGTTTCCTGATGTCACATAATACATAATTATCATTCATTTATTATTGGCCAGAACTTTAGTCTCACAGCCACCTTTACTGCAAAGAAGGTTGGAAAATGACTATTTCTTCCAGACAGTCATATATCCTTCCCAAGGGAGGACAAAGGGAGGTAGGAAACCAGGGAACAATTAGAAACTTCCTAAGCACTAAAAATGTTGAATCAAACAGTCCTAGATCTGTATCATAGCTCACCCAAGGATTTGATTTGTAATCCTGGGCATATTTTTCCTTCTTTGGGCCTCAGTGTTCCTATCTCAACAATGAAAAAAGGAATAAGTGAGAGAGCTAGCCTGCAAGATCTTGAAGTTTTTTCCTGGCTGTTTTCCTTCCCAGAAATTAGAGTGGAGGTTTTGGTGGGCCTTCCAACAGGTGTGAACAGAGATGTACCTGTTTATGTAGCCAAGGAACATTCTCTATTCAGTCTTGAAGCTGATATTTGATTCTGAGCCTCTGGCACCTCACAGCTGTCAGAGAGCAAAAATCCAAGGACAGTGCTCAACTTCTGCCTGGGACCCAGCCAGCAGAGAAGCTGTGCAACTCCAAGAGACAGGGAACAGAGGCAGCCAGATGTATACAACCCAGCCAAGCAAGGTTGATGTGGCCCTACTTGGGATTGGAACAGAGAAAAGAATTTTTTTTAATTTACCACCATAAAATTCCATAGCCTATAAATGTGCTTTATGAAGACAGAATGAGCCAGTCCTTGGTGTCTAAATAGACTTCTACTGTGAAGAAGTCCAGTTCTCTGACGAAAGAGACTTCCTGCTCCCTTATGGCCTGGAACAATGACACATTCAACTCCAACAGGGTCAAGCATTTCTTCCACCAAATGCCCCTAAAAACATAAGAACTTCCAAAAGAGATCTGGATTGAGGGTCTTGTTTTTATCTACTTCAAAACTCACTGGCATTTGTAGTCAGGAACATATTTTATCACCATCAGACTGTATATACCATATTAGCTTCTGAAGATGAAAAACCCTCCTTAGCATCTAATTTAACTTTTGCGAAGCCTAATGTCCTGCAAGTTAAATACGAAAAAGGCTACCTATTTCGTGCCTTACACATCATACTCATTTTTAAATTTGTTTATTTTTATTTGAGAGGCAGATTTACTGAGAGAGAAGGAGAGAGAGAAATCTTCCATCCACTAGTTCACTCCCCAAATGCCTGCAACAGCCAGAGCTGAGTCGATCCAGAACCAAGAGCCAGGAGCTTCTTCTGGGTCTCCCACATGGGTTCAGGGTTCCAAGGACTTGAGCCATCCTCTGTTGTTTTCCCAGGCCACAAGAAAACTGAATTAGAAATGAAGCAACCACCACTGATATCGAACAGCCTCCATAAGGATGCCAGCATCACAACCAGAGGATTACTCTGATGAGCCACTGCACCAGCCCCACAGTCATTTCATTTATCACTTAAAAATTTTCCTACTTTAAAACTCAAGTGATTACGTCTCCCCTTAAGGAAGGAAACAATCAAAACAACGCAAAGTCCGGGATCAGCAGAATGTTCCATCTGCCGTAAAACGCATGGTTCCCCAAATTCTGTCTGAAATGTAAAACACACTACATATCAAGTACCGTTAAGTCCAGTATTCCAGCGAATTCTTTGGAAGTCCTGTTATATCAGGGTCCCCGGGGTCTCCCATACCCGCGGAAGAAATCACCCGACACTCCAGGCTGTTTCAAGAGCCACTTTACTTCCAACCAGTCTTTCGTCTTTCGTCGTCGTCGTCGTCTTTCCCGTTCGTCCATCCGTCCTCTGTAGCCCCCTGTAGCTCTCTGTAGCTCTCTCCCGCCTAAAGTGGGCTGCTTATATATCCTTTTTTCCTGTGGGTCCACTGGGTGCTACCTGATTGGCCAGGCCCTGGAGAGGAGGCAAATCTGCCTCACCTGCTGGCAAGACCAGCTCTCATCTCTCCACTTTGCAGAGCAGCTGCCGGTCCTGGGTTATTGGCCGCAGCTGCCCCCGCGGGGCTTTCTTCAGCAACCCGCTCCCCACACTGTTAGGCATTGTAAGCCCATTCATAGGCATGAATATGTAGCTCAGAGATGCTGGAGAAGCTGCTAACACATTCGCCCTTGTGCCTCTGTCTCCAGAACAAAGCCCCCAGCACAGAGCCTGGCACAGTTAGTTGCCATCGATGTTGCTGTCATGCTGACTTCAAAATGTTCCTTGTCTGTATTTGGGCAAGGTGGTCACAGGGATCCTTCAGACGCCGTGATCTCCCACTAGGGGAACCCACAAGCATCCTGTAGGAATCCCACATTTCTGACAAAGCCAGAAGACATGTCCTATTATGCTGTTTCTGTGAATATTGATTTTGTGCGCAAGGTTTTATTAGAACAGTCTTTAAAAATAATCTTATCATATGTCTGAGCATCTTAAAACCAGTTATAAAGCCAAGTACAAAATCCACATGACAAGAGTGGGGACTTGACCCTGTTTGTTTATTGTTCTGGCAACAGCTACCCTTCCATCCACATCTGCATCAGATAAAGTAGAGCTCCATAGCCACAAAAGGAGTAGTGAGGTAGGTGAGTAGCTACCTACAACCAGCAGGGCATGACACTTAGTAAAACACAGTGATCCTTCCTTCTACACTGCACAAGGAGCAGTTCAAAAGCAATGTCATGGGCCTGGCACAGTAGCCTAATGGCTTAAGTCCTGGCCTTGCATATGCCAGAATCCCACATGGGTGCTGTTTCTATTCCCAGCAGCCCTGCTACCCATCCAGCTCCCTGCTTGTGGCCTGGGAAAGCAGCTGAGGACAGCTCAAAGCTTTGGGACCCTACACCGTGTGGGAGACCAGAAAGAGGCTCCTGGATCCTGGCTTCAGATCAGCTCAGCTCTGGCCATTGTGGCCTCTTGGGGAGTGAATCAACAAATGGAAAATCTTCCTCTCTATCTCTCTTCCTTTCTGTATATCTGACTTTTCAATAAAAATAAATAAATAAAATAAATCTTTTTTTTTTTTTAAAGATTTATTCATTTTATTACAGCCAGATATACACAGAGGAGGAGAGATAGAGAGGAAGATCTTCCGTCCGATGATTCACTCCCCAAGTGAGCCGCAATGGGCCAATGCACGCCGATCCGAAGCCGGAAACCAGGAACCTCTTCCGGGTCTCCCACACGGGTGCAGGGTCCCAATGCTTTGGGCATTGGGCCGTCCTCAACTGCTTTCCCAGGCCAGAAGCAGGGAGCTGGATGGGAAGTGGAGCTGCCGGGATTAGAACCAGCACCCATATGGGATCCCGGGGCTTTCCAAGACGAGGATTTTAGCCGCTAGGCCACGCTGCCAGGCCCTAAAATAAATCTAAAAAAAAAAAAAAAAAAAAAAAAGCAATGTCATCCATGGGCAAGGCAGGGATTACAGGTCCCATTGTAGAGTTGAAAAAAAAAAATAGCCCCAGAGAAAGCACATGATTTATCCTAAGTAAAGCAGAGGTCTGGATCCCAGTACAAGTGCAAAATAGTTTTTGCCATGGATATATCACATAACTTGATGATAAGGGAAATACTTCCTTGCAAGGAAAAAAAAAAGAAGCCTGTGTTTTGATCCTGGGTTATATTACCCTGGGCTGCACAGCTTCCCCACCCTACACATTCTACCAAAACCCAGCAATAGGCAGGATTGCCCAGCAGCTACAGCTGCAGCTACAGCTACAGCTACAGCTGACAGCTGTGACCCTGTTCTGTGGGCCAGCCAGTGAGGGAGAGCACCCAGTAAACAAGCTGGTATAGCCTCATTGGGACCTAAGCCCTTCCCTGGCAGCCCCACAAACCCCAGAATGCTGCTCTCTGGCTTGCCTCCACAACAATGTCACTGTGAAGTTTCACTGTAAGAATAGATGATTCAGTAATGACTCAGAGAAACCATAGAAGTTCAGAGATGTTCTCCTTGACCAAGATGTGTGCAGTGATGCAAGCCCCATCTTCCTGCTACAGCCTCTTCACTTGGTGTCAGATCTGAGTAATAAGGGACAGATGAAGTGACTGCTGACAGAATTCACCCTTCCTTCCTCGCCAGCCCCAGCACACTCTGAAGTCAGCCAGTATGGCAAAACTTCGACACCAAAACCTTCAACGAGAACAGTGAAACTCTCATTCTATTTTCCCACAAGTTTCAAGTTGATACTGGAAATTTTTTTTCTTTACCTCCAGTGTAATCGAAAAACAGATCTTCATTAAGCAGCAATCCAAAAGTCAAGGCTATTTTTAGAATGTGAGATTACCGGGGAGGATTTTTATTTTTTCCAAAAGGTTCTCAGGTATCGATTATGTAAGAGCCACAGAAGGGTTTCATTGATGACTATCACCTTGGGGCTTCGAAGGGAGTTAAGGGTTGAGATTCCTAGAAACTGAGAATCCTAAAGCCTTTGAAATGACAAATTGAATTTCCAGCTCAAAAAAGCATGAACAAGAGATGAGCTTACACCCAAAAGGATGCGCTGTCACTGCTTCTTAGAAAAGAAACAAAAATTGTTTCTCTAACATCTATTGCATCAGAGACCTAATGATTGCCATAGTTCATGGCATGTGTCAGTTTAAATCATGAGATGCCTAGATACCTGGTTACATATTTCTAGGTGTAGCTGGAAAATAGAATCTGAATCTGAAAACCAAGTAAACCTTATAGCTTTCTGAGGCAGCTGAGTATACCCAAATTGTTGGGAACTTGAATGGAACAAAAAGGCAGAAGAAGGACTGAACCTCTCTCTGCCCACTGGAAGCTGGGACATAGAGTGCCCGCCCAGGGCATTTCCAATTATCAGGCCTTCAGGTTTACCTTGGATTCTATACCACCTGCTTCCACTCTCAGGCCTTCCAACTACACCACCAGCTTTCCCAGCTCTCACTTCTGATCCAACTTCCTGCTAATGCACATCCCGGGAAGCAATTGATGATGACTCAAGAACTTGGGTTCCTGCCACCCACAGAGGATCTGGATGAAGTCCCTGGCTTCTAGCTTCTATTTGGGACAGACCTACTGTTGCAGACACTGGGGAGGTGAACGATGTGATGGAAGATAACAGTTGTCATCTTGCCTTTCAAATAAATAAAAACAAATGCACATATTACTATCATAAATTAAAGTGGTCAACATAAAAACCTGGTAAGACACAGGCGGTGCTTATACTCTGGCCTAATGCTGTCCCCGGCAGTAGACAGACTGTGGGATGTCCTATCTTTGTTACAGAGGGAGGCTGGCAAACAGTTGTAAGCATTACTAAGTAGTTAGCACCTAAGACTTTACCCCTGGGGAAATTGAAAGGTTGTCTCTCTTTCATTATATGATCCAATATTATAAATGTGATATCTATGTGTGACCTTAAATTATTCCACTTCCCACCTGGGAACTGTGGGAAATGCCAAGCTACCAAATGTTCTCACCTACCACATGCCCTGGGGCCTGAACTGAATAGAGCTCTTGTTCATAAATAGAAATGGAGTGAGTGTCCTCAATGTTTCTCTCACGTGGGTAGTGCAGTCACCCCACAGTATCCATAGGAGATGAGTTCTAGGACTCCCTGAGACATTAAAAATCTATAGATTCTCAAATCCCCTATGTGAAATGGAATATTATTTGCATATAACCTACACAAAAACTTTAAATCCTCTCTAGATTTATTATAATATCTAAGACAATGTAAATGCTATATAAATAGCTGTTATGCCACATTGTTTATGGAATAAGTATAAGAAAAAATTTTCATATGTTTGAATATTTTTTATCTGCACATTAAAGGGCCAGCTGTATTTGGTATAAAAAGAGTTCACATGTGCTATGTCTTGCTTAAACCCTCCATATCACTAACTACAGCAAAACCCAGGGGCAATATTCATTTTTTAATCATCCTCGTTTCTGTGAATTATAGGGGGTCATTTGACTTAAGCGGGGGGTCTTTGATCAACGTCTCTAGCCTTTCTCCTTGGAGGAATGGGACAACTGGGGCCATTTCTTCATGGTAATGATCGAAAAATAAAGAGTGTATAAAGAAACATGGGAGAACTTTAAAGACCTGCTTCCAATATTTGAATACTGTGCATTCTGTCAACAAACCATTGACTAAACCATTGTCATTTAGTGATCCCCAAAACCAAAAGCAGAGCATTATGTTCTGCCCATGATGAGGAAATGGCGGAGACAATGAAATGGGCCCAACAGTGCAATCCACCATAGTCTATATCTCATTTGATCTTTCTGGAAGGTTGTCCCTTACCGTCAAGTGCAGATGTTCAAAATTCAATGTAAATTGTCACATCTGTGGCCAATAGCTTCTTACCAAGACAACAAAGGCTTCTTAACAAGGAAAGCACAATCTTTTCTACAAATGCTGCTGTAACCAGTGAATACGCACAAGCAGAATAATGAAGTTGGACCTCTTACACCGTAAAAAAGGATTGACTTCAAATGAACCATAGACTCAAATGAAACAGCTAGAACAATAAAACTCTTAGAGGAAAACAGAAGAATAAATCTTTATGACTTTGAGCTAGGCAATTAGTTATTCATATGACACTGAAATTATAACAAAAGAAAGATATAAATTGAATTCTATCTGAATTAAAACCTTTCATTTTTTTTATTAATTATTTTGCATTATGTGACAGTTTCATAGGCTCTGGGAATCCCCCACCCCTCCCCCTCCCTTCCCCCCCAGTGGATTCCTCCACCTTGATGCAGTATTACAGTTCAAATTCAATCAAGATTCTTCCCTTGCAAACATATACCAAGCATAGAGTCCAGCTACTTATTGTCCAGATGGGTTGAACAGTTTCTTGGGGAGACCATTTCTGGTCCGAAGTTAGAGCTGGTAGAATATCATCCCAGTCAATTAAGAGTCCCAATATAACATCAACTGCAATTTGCAATATTATGGAATTGACATGAAAACCTTTCATGTTTTGAAGGATACTATCTAATGAATGATGTCAACCAATAGACTGCAAGAAGTCTTTGCAAACCATATATATAATAAACATCTAGTCTAAAGAAATTTTCACACCTAATAGAGATAACTGATTTTTAAGGCAAAAGATTCAAATACACAGTTCTCTAAATAAACTATATACACCACCAATAGTGTTGTGGTGCAGAAGATAAAGCTACCAACGGCAAGACTTTGGCATTCCATATGCACACCTGTTTGTGCCCCAGCCATTACACTTCCAATTAAGCTCCTTGCTAATGTACCTGGGAAAGCAGTGGAAGATGGCCCAAGTTCTTGGGCTCATACCATCCACATGGAGACCCAGATGAAGCTCCTGGCTTTTGCCTGGCTCAGCACTGCTATTGTCGCCATCTAAGGAGTGAATCAGCAGATGAAAGATCTCTGGCTCTGTCTCTCCCTACTCTCAAACAAGTAATTCTAGAGGAAAAAAAAAAAAAGAAAGAAAGAAATACCTATATAAGCTTAAAAAAAAAGATTCAATAGCATTAGTCTTCAGCAAAATGCAAATTAAAACCACTATTAGAGGCCAACACCACAGCATAGTAGACTAAATCTCTGGCTGTGGTCCCAGTAACTCACATGGGTGGGTGCTGGGCTCATGTCCCAGCTGCTCCATTCCTGATCTAGCTCCTTTCTTATGTCCTGGGAAAGCAACAGAATGGCTCAGGTCCTAGGAGAGGACCCACAAGGGAGACCCAGAGGAGGCTCCTGGCTTTAGATTAGCAGAGCTACGGCTATTGAAGCCATTTGGGAAGTGAGCCAACCAGATAAAAGATCTTTCTGTTTTTCCTCTCTGTAAAGTTGCCTTTCAAATAAAAGTAAAATAAATCTTTAAAACCACAGTTGAATGTCACCTCAAATACACTAAGTTAACTAACACAAAAATCAGTGTTGTCAAGGATGTGGGAAGGACAGGACCCTGGGCAGCACTATAAAATGTTATGGTCATTTTAGACACAGCTTGGCAGTTTCTCAGTACGTTAAACGGAATTATCACTTGACTCAGCAGGTTCCTGCTAGGAATATATTCCAGAGAAATAAAAACATGTCCATACAAAAACTTGTACATGAATATTCATGGCAGCATTTTCACAAAGCTAAAATGTGAAAAAAGCATTCAGGAGTAGAGAGTATATTACAATTTTCTACATTTAATATATGATTAAATTGTACATTTTAATTTCCATAGCTTATGGCATATAAAGTTTATCTTAACAAAGCTTTCATTTTATAAACTAAATTTTTAAATCATTAGAAAAGGACAAGAACAATTCAAAATGGGATGAAGAGACATCTCACCATGGAAAATACATGAGTGCTTAATAAGCACATTAAAAGACATCTAACAGCATCAGCCACTAACGAAACGCACATCAAAATCATAATGAGATAACATAACACAACCATTGGAATGGCTAACATGAAAAACAGTGAAAAATACCATCAAGGATGCAGAGAAACAAGATGACTCCCACACAGCTTATGGGAAAAGTACAACAGTACAGTCACTTTGGAAAATAAGTTGGTAGCTTCTCTGAAAACTAAAAATGAATTTATCAGACGATCCGGCAATTGCATGGTAAGTGGAGCATTTATCTCACACAACTTAAGCCTTCTCATGTGCGTGTGTGTGTGTGTGTGGAAACTCAGATACAAGTGTTCATAATAGCCAAGCACTGAAAAACAACAAGTATCTTTCATGGGCTAAAGGACCAAAAAACATCTCTTACACGCCCATTACCACAGATTGCTAGCAACTGTGACGCACGCAACTTGGATGGACCACGGAAAGCATGCCTGAGTGAGAAACCGAGCTCAAAGGCATGGGTACATGACATTTCCATTCATGCAGCCTTCATACAAAGACATCATTTCCAAAATGGAAAACAGGTGAGTGGTTTGCAGGGGTTAGAGACGGTGGGGAGCAGAGTGGGTGTGGTCAAAAAGGAGCTCATGGCAGTGATTTAACGGACCATCTTGATGTGGAGGTACTTCCATGAAGCTACAAACGTGATGAAACTACACAGATAAGCACACGTGTTTGTGTGTACAATTAATGAACTTTGAATAAACTGTGTGTATGGTACAATGCCATGGTCCTTGTTTTGATCTTATAATAAAATTATTCAAATGTTAACATCGGGGGACGCTGGGTAGAACATTCATGGGGTCTCTGTATATTTCTTTGCAACTTGTAAAGAATGTAATCAATTCAAAATATTTTTTATTCAACCTATTTTTAATTAAAAGTCTCTCCTCTTCCTAAGTTCCCCAGTTTCACATCCACCTATGTGAAAGCTAGACACCTGGACGTGAGCCCAAGACTCCTCCCTTCACTCTCAACCATTAAATGATAATAAGTAAAATTTATTGGGTGCTTCTTCTCTAGCAGGCACTCCATCTACAGGCTTTCATGGCTTACCTAGTTTATTTTTACATCAATTCTATTATTACTCCCACCAGATATAGAAGAACACTAAGAGAACTAGCTTAGGGTTCCTGGCTATAGCCAAGGGCATCCAGTAGAGGACCCAGCTTCTCACCCAGGCACTCAGACACCCAGAGCCTACCCTCTCTGACATCCCCAAACTCAGAATCTATCCATTCATCTTAGTCTAAGGTCTGAAGGTTTAAGATTGTCTTAGTCACCACTGCACCAGAAATTAACACAGGATCCTAGCTACCACACCCGTCTCCCAGATTTGAGAAGAAGAAAGCAAGTGCATCCCACCATCCCCCCAGCTTCCCTGAATGGTCAACTATCCCTAACATAAGGCAAGCCCCTGGTTTCCTCATAAGGAGTGAAGGATCTTGACCAACTAATCTGTGGACAAGTAGTGCATGATTCAAATCAACAAGTATCAACTTCAAAGATCTAATATATAATGTGCATTTACAATGGTGTATTACATAAGATGCCACTAATTTGGAAAGATTGCTATTTTCATTCTCCTGTGTTCTAAAACCACTTTTTCAGATGTTTTACATTATCTTTAACTTCCTCATTTTCAGTTTTCATCCAAAAGTTTTCCCAAACGTTCTCCTCTCTTCCTGAAATGTTCATCCCAAGCTAAAAGGATCCATACACAAAACATCAAAAAATTGAAACCACCTGGGTACTGTAAAACCATGCCAGGGGCCTCATGAGGACACAACAAGTTAAAGTGCTGCCTAGTCTTCTACAGGTACCCTGTGTTGGAGCACCGATTAGAGTCCCCTTCTGATCTAGCTCCACACAGATGTGCCTGGGAAGGCAGCTGATGATGCCGCCCCGATAGGAGACCCAGCTGAAATTTCAGGCTTCTTGGGCCTAGCCCAGCCACAGCCATTTCAGTCATCTGGGAAGTGACAAGCAAAATCTCTCTCCCTTTTCTTTCCCTCTCTCTCTTCACCCCCACCCCCACCCTGCCACTCTGCTTTCGAGTAAATAAAAATTAAATCTATAACAACAAAAACATGGGCAGGTGCTGTGGCTTAGTGAGGAAAACCACCTGTTTGAGTCTGGCTGCTTCACTTCCAATCCAACTTCCTGTTTATGTGCCTGGGAAAGCAGTGGATGAGGACCCAAACGCTTGAACCTCTGCATCCATGTGGGAGACTGGGAAGACGTCCCTGGCTCCTGGCTTGGGACTAGCCCAGCTCCTGCCATTGCAGCCATCTGGCAAATGAACCAGTGAATAAAAGACTCTCTTTCTCCCTTGCTCTCACTCTCTAACTCCACCTTTCAAATATGTAAATAAATATATTTTGTAAATAATAAGAAAAATAAAATGACGAGGACCTGGACCCTTAGCCCATTCCGAATCAGTGAGTTCACCGACCTGGTGTGGGTGCTTGGAATGGCATTTCCTAAAGCTCCTGCTGTGGTCCTAGGGCCGCCCAAGCTGACAGCTGTACTGCAGTGTGTGACGAGGGAAGTCCACACATATTTGAGTAGTTCTTGGTTACACACTGGAATCACCTAGAGACTTTGTTCACTGCTACCCAGGGTCCCCTCCACAGAAAAAGTTCCAATGTATCTGAGGTTAAGCCTTAAGCAGTCTCAGAATCATAAAACATCTCAAGTAAATATTTGTAGCCAGGATTGACAACCTTCATCCAATATTACCACTCAAGAATTCTGCTGAGCCCAGTACAATGACTCAATGACGATGTCCTTATTTTACAAATGCTAGAATCCCATATAGGCATCAGTTTGTGTCCTGGTTGTTCCACTTCCCATCCAGCTCCTTGCCTGTGGCCTAAGAAAGCAGTGCAGGAAGGTCCAAAGCTTTGGGACCCTGAACCAGCATGGGAGACCCAGAAGAAGCCCCTGGCTCCTTGGCTCTTGGCTTCAGATCAGCTCAGCTCTAGCTATTGCGGCCACTTGGAAAGTGAATCAGTGGACAGAAGATCTTTCTATAATTCCTTTTCTCTGTAATCTGCTTTTCCAATAAAAACAAACAAATCTTTTTAAAAATGAAGAATTCTGCTTTATAAGGTGAGCATTAAAACACACACACACACATAATTATCTCGCCATGAAAGATTTGCAATGGCAAAGGTCACTGAGCCTCCCACCTCCCACCCCAGTGACTTCCTAAATGGTGCTGGATCTTGTTGTTTCCTTCTGTTCCCATTGTATCTGGTGACCTGCATAAACATCCAAATATAGCTCTCATAGAGAACATGTTAACCTAATTTGGCCTCCTCAAACAGTTCTTGGGTCGTCCTAAATAAAGGAATTAAAAACGTATCCCATGAGGTCAGAGATTTTAAGACTGCACAAATGATTCCTTTTTGTTTGTTTTTGAATTGAGACAGGTCAGCCTGAAAATGTTACTTTGTTTCCACACGTGTTATCAATACTTCCCTTTTCTGAGATTCTTCACTGCATCTAGGTATCATGATAAATATTTTGCTTCCTGACCTGATTTAATCCTAAAATCACACATTGGACCTTTAAGTATTATCAGCCCCATTTTGTAGAGCGAGAAGTCAACCTCAGGTGTGTGGCCCCAGAATGGCACCTGGGCTTTCCATGTCCAACGCTCTACTGCCTCCTTCTGGCTTAGCTGTCCTCGCATTCCAGAGCCCCAAGTTGCAAGGCATCACGGACGGAGAGATGGAGCACTACAGAGTATCACCCTGCCTTTGTGGTCCAGTCCAAGTCCCCTGTCCCCAACATTCCCCAGTTCTCCAGCTCTGTGACATCACAGATGGTATCCTGCCTACTCTGCCAGCTGCAGGTGAGTGAGGCTTACAGGTTAAACCTAGGAGTGGGTGGGAGCTGATTTTCTACACCACGCAGGACAATGGTCCCCCCAATCCTGACACTTGCTACAGGAAGCACACTCC
Organism: Ochotona princeps; assembly: GCF_030435755.1. NCBI lineage: Eukaryota > Metazoa > Chordata > Mammalia > Lagomorpha > Ochotonidae > Ochotona > Ochotona princeps. The sequence goes on from NC_080845.1 coordinate 16,028,392, forward strand.
ACCCCTCGCTAGCCTTGGCCTCATCATCTTTCTGGGTCCCGGTTTCTCCGCCTGTGTTGTATGGCCCCTAAGAGTTCCAGAAGCCTTCCTGTTTTTCCTCATTGACTTGTTTTGTTCTGGTCAAGGCACTCTGGGTTTGCTACTGCAGACTACCCAAGACCATTTTCGTTAGCCCCTGCTTCCATCTAGAGGAGGGCAGCGGTAGTGCAAGAAACACCTCACCCCACCCCTTCCCAACCCAGCATCTCCCACACACGACATTTACTAACTTCATAATGTGCCTGAAAGCTGTCCTCAGCACTTTCCATCATTAACTGGTCTTCACCACCACCCATTATTATTATCCCCATTTTAGAGGTCAGAAAACCGAGGTTCACAAAGATTGTATTTTTCTGAATGCCATAGCCAAGTAGAGCTCCACAATCTACACCCACAGTCTGTACCTACACCTGCTACAGAGACTTTCCATATTTGAAAATGATGAATAATCCTAAGCTCTACTGTCAGCACTCAGAGGGAAAAGTATTTTATCTCCTTCTCCTTCTGATAAATTTACCTGTTAAAGATGTGCATGGCAAGAGTTAAGTCTATGTTTTAAGTCACACTGCTAATGGGGAATGATATCCAAGTATCTCTTCTATTAAAAAAAAGCAAAGTGAAAATATTAAGTAAACTACCAACTGTGTTGAAATGAGAAGGAAATCTGAATATGTGCATTTTCTGATCTGTAAACAAGCTATTCTAGAAGAAAAAAAGCCTCCGCTTAATATGTGAAATACAAATGGAATTGTTGGTGGTAAGACAAGAGAGAATCATGCTTGTGTGGTCTAAGGGTTGCTGTACAAGGGGCTGGGCAGGTGCTGAGGAGAGTAGAGCTGTGGCTGTGAGGTGTAACTGCTGGCAGGTGTCTGTTACTCTCATGAGAATGGCCACTGCAGCGAGGTCCCATGAGCTAGCCAAATGGCTTTGACTACTGGCCAGTTCGAATCCTTCTTGCCTCTATCTTTGAATCATTTTTTGCACCATCTGTGACACCAGAGCCTACACAGAAGCATCCATCTATCCTGATAACACACTGAAAGTGACAAGAGCAAAGTACAAAGCATTGGAAATGTGCTTTAGAAACAGGACCCATGATTTCCCAGACACTGCCATCCACCTAGCTCAGTTTTCCCTTCCCTTTGGCTTAGGTATATGAAGGCATTTCAAAAGGTTCATGCGAATGTGTATTATGAAAACACTGCATGGATTTCAACATATGTTTGTACCAAAATAAATTAATTTTTAAAATATATGTATATATATAGTTGTATATATATAATTACTTGAGAAGCAGAAAGGGAGGGAAAGTGACAGAGGAAGCTCCTATTCCTTGGTTCACTCCCTTTGCCTTCTGTGGGCAGACCTAGGCTGAGACCAAAACTGTGAGCTAGGAACTCAACTCTCTCCACGCTGGTAGAAGGAACCCAGTTGCCTGAGTCATCATCACTGCCTCTCAGGGTCCACATTAGCAGTAAATTACAGAAAAGAGCCAAAGACAAGCACTGAACCCAGCTACGCCACTGTAGGTTCTGGTTGTCTTACCCTGCATCTTAACCACATCTTAACATGTGTCTCCAAAGTTTTGTTTTCATTCCGGTTTTCCAGGAACTTTCTGAAATACCCTCATAGATTAACCCTACCTGTGTTGTCAATGCAAGTGAAGCTTGGAGTATTAGAAATGATGCCGCTTCCCTAAGCACAAATAAAGTCCAAAGGTGTTCTATTACCATAATTACTTAATATTTTAAATTGATCAGGTGTACCCTGATATGGGTGCTAGCACTGAGTTGTAAATTGCTAATGACCACTGTGAGTCGTGCCACTCATAGACTCAGAAACTGCTTCTCCTGTTGGGCAGCTAGATCCCCAGGAGAGATTTTACTCCTTCAAACTCTGTTGTAAGACAGCACAATCCACTGATCTTATTTAAGAAGCCAATTGTTTTACCCAGGAAACCACAAAATGATTTTTATTTCTAGTTATATTTAAGATTTCGTTAGAAGTGATCAGAATATCTGTGTTGATGTTCCCATTCCAGGACATATATTTTTCCAGGCCTCCTGCTTCCTTTAAATTTTTTGCAAAAGCAGAAGACGAATCTCCAGTCCTGAAGTTCCCTCCTGCCCTAGATTGACTTTGAGGGTGTCCTGGAGTCAGTTAAATCTTCCATTGATCCATCTTCACTTTGTTGAGTTGTGATTTTGCCTCTTTCCCCAATCTACCATTTGGAGAAAAGCATCTGAACTAGCTTTGTCTGGTGCCTTTCCTCTTCTGTCTTGCCTTCTCAAGTCCATTTAACAGAGTATGGATGGATGGAGTCCTTAGGTTTTCTGATCTTTTCCATCTTACTGATTTCAAACATTTTCCCCATTGCCAAAGGTCAACAATTAAATGAATTAATTGGTACAAATATGTTAGTCTAGAAAAAAAAAAAGTAACTCAACAGGGTCAAATTTTCTGCTGTTCTGAAATGTAGGAATATTCTAAACATTTGCACTAAACTCTCTCCCAAGATTTTAATCCAACTTCTCTGGACCTCCCTGCTGGTGCCTTTTTAGAGGGAATATTGTGTCTTGAGATTGTTCTGTCTAGAAAAGGGCCAGCTAAAAAAAAAAATCTTATTCAGGCAAGCAGAGAAAGAAATAGGGGCAGTTATGAGTGAGTAGTAAAGAAAAGTTTGGGTGGAGTGAGAGAAAAAGGCAAAGAAACACTTCAAAAAGCTTGAGTAGGAGTAAGAACTTTCACTTTTTTTCTGTCTGAGGACACAGTGAGCCAATCAAAAAAAGTCCTCTATTGTATGGTTGATGTTTTTGTTTTCTCTCTTTTCTAGAACGCTCTTCAATCTCTTATTCTTGACATTCAAATTTTGTCACAATGGCCATGGTAACTCTCAATCATCTAGGTAGAGTCTGTCACTTACTAAGCACAGAGACACCTGCAGCGGGACTAACAGACAAAGTGAGAACTTTTCCCAGAAAAGGCAAAATCTTCATGTGGAAGCAACCATGACAAATAAGAAAGAGTGAACTGCCGGGGCAAGACCTGTGCGTTCAAACACAGTCTCTTGAATTCCCTAGCCAGGCAGAGCCTAAAGAAGCCATAGGATCCATGGCCTGGAAATCACTGACCCTGATCACAGTGGAAGTAAACAGACTTCACCTTCCACAACATAGAGTGTGTACTAATAAAGGCTTAGGGACACCAAGTTCAAGGTTCAGTCATCTCCTCTGTACAAATCAATAGCCAGTCCAACAGAATCCCAAATGAGAGTGCTGAGGGCTGACCTGTGGCGGCATTGTCAAAGCTATGCTTCTACTCTCTTCTTGAGAAGCACTTTCTTCTGCATTCAACAGGCATGGGACAATCTGTAGCAAATCTGTACACCATGAAATAAGCATTTTTATGAGGGTTCTTCAAAAAGTTCATGGAAATGCATAGCATGAAAAACATGTATGAATTTCAGGTTTGAGGCACCAAAATAAACTTATCTTTTAATTTAGTTTTTTCACAAACTTGATGAAATACCCTCATATCAGCAAGTAAAGAAAAGTGAAGCTAAAGCAATAAGCAGAAAAGACTCCAGATTCATTATATTTGTTAACCAAATATTTGCATTTCCTTTTTTTTTTAAAGATTTATTATTATTGGAAAGCCAGATATACAGAGGAGGAGAGACAGAAAGATCTTCCATCCGATGTTTCACTCCCCAAGTGAGCCGCAACGGGCCGATGCGCACCAATCCAATGCCGGGAACCAGGAACCTCTTCCAGGTCTCCCACACGGGTGCAGGGTCCCAAAGCTTTGGGCCGTCCTCAACTGCCTTCCCAGGCCACAAGCAGGGAGCTGGATGGGAAGTGGAGCTGCCGGGATTAGAACCGGCGACCATATGGGATCCCGGGGTTTTCAAGGAAAGAACTTTAGCCGCTAGGCCATGCCGCCAGGCCCAAATATTTGCATTTCTAAAAACAAGATATCTAATTGCTTATATAAATTTCCATGTGTTTATAAATCCTAGGAAAATAAAATAAATCCACTAAACAGAGCTCAATAGAGTATGTTAGAATCCAAATTCTGTTGAAAAGCTCCCCTGGCAGCATATCCAAAAGTTTCAGAGTTGGGGCCAAATGAAGTCAAGGGCTGTCTGTCCCTTCTTGGTCAAGTAGCTCATACAATGAACACATCTGAATGGGTAGAACCTGCTCGGTATACCTAATAGTAAGACCAGCTTACGTGCAGATAAAATCAGTTACTAGGGGAAAGGAGATAGTTCTGGGCACAAAATTATCATACAATAGTTAGAAAGGCTCATGTGTTTATTCAACTTTTTTTTTTAAGATTTCTTTATTGTTACTGGAAAGGTAGATTTACAGAGAGGAGAGACAGAAAGAAAAATCTCCCATCCACTGGTTCACTCCCCAGATGGCCAAAATGGCCGGACCTGAGCTGATCTGAAGCCAGAAACCAGGAGCTTCTTTCTGGTCTCTCTGGTCTTGGCAGAGTCAAGGCTAGGAGCATCCTCCACTGCTTTCCCAGGCGACAAGCAGAAAGCTGGGTGGGAAGCGGAGCAGCTGGGACACAAATCAGGCCAAGATGGGATCCCAGCAGATGCAAGGAGAGGATTACCTAATCGAGTCATCGCACCAGACCCTATTCAACAAGTAATTTATAAAGTACCCATTCCATGCTCATCCCAAGGCTGAGTGCTATGGATATAAATATTATATATAGTATAGTAAAATATTACCTGCTTCCATGTGAGCAGGGCATTTATCTGCCTTGTATCTTCTTCACTGCTCTATCTCCAGCACCTACAAGTACTTGGTAGCTGGTACGTTCTCAATAAATATTCATTAAACAAATGAGAAACACTTGTGGACCAGCACCCAAACTATTGGTAGTTAAATAGGCAGTTCCAATGTTCTCAGTAAGTGTTTGTTGAGCATTGGCTATGAGTTAAGTGATCAGAGTAAGGTTATGGGCTGTGATATAGGGAGACGTGTTATATGGGGAAGGAGAGCTATAGGGGCTCAAACAAGAGAATCCTGACTCATGTCATGGTTTTCTGCAACCCCTGAGCTGAATCTGCAAAGACGACGCGTGAAGAGAGAACAGGCCTGGCATAGGGCACAGTTCAGGAAAGGTACAAAGCTGACTGGATGGAGCTGCCAGCATTTCTTAGAGCTGTTAGGGTAGTGAGTGAACCCAAGAGGTGAGGCTGAAGAGATCAAAAGAAGTGGCCATGAAAAAACTTGGATCTGTAGAACTGAGAAGACCCTGAATCCAGTGATATGGGGATTTGCAATTGAACCCGGTAACTCCAGTTTTGGAGCAAGGCAAACTAGTGAGAAAGAACTGGCAGCAGCCCAGGTGACAAGAACGGTGCCCCAGGCTACAGTGAGGGTAGTGGCATTGGATTGCAATAGAGTGAAGAGATGTTTGGAAGATATACTCTAAAGATGAGAGGGTGGGAAGGAGACTGGCAGATTTCTGGCTCTGGAAACCAAGTGAATATGGTCACTCTGCAGAAACAGAGAACATGGGAGTAAGATAGATTTGGGTTACAATGGATAGGAAGAAGAAACAATCCCAACCAATACAGAGCATGATTAAGACTGACCCATGAAACCTTTCAGACTTAGCACATGGGCAAGTGGGTTGTGATAATCTTGGAACAAAAGTTATCACCTAAGTCCCTATTGCCTTCCAGTGCTTGCCCATACTTGTCCTAAGATAAGAGGAAAAATGTTTGTTCATTCAACAAATGCTTTTTTTTTTTTACTGCTCACACTATGCTAGGCACTGTTCTAGACACCAAGAATGGAATAGGAAACTCTGCAGATGAAAGCCGTGACCCCATGAGATTTATAATCTAGTAGGGACAGAAGACCAGAAGTACAGTAAATACGGAGCAGAGAAGCCGATAAGGTAGGGGGTGAGGAAGTACTGTGCATGGTTCTAAACACAGTGAACCAACAGATAGAAGATTCAATCTTTCTCCCTTTCTCTCTCTCTCTCTCTCTCTTTCTTTTAAATAGAAAGAAATCCTGGCAGGGGGTGGGGTGAGGAGAAGGGCAAGGAAACAAATGTGAGCAAATGAAGGTTTTATTTGGAAACTGAAGTGAAGCATCCTGAAAGGTGATAGGGTGGAGGATTTAAGTGAGACTATGGGTCTCAGGAAGTGTCTTGGGTTTTTAAGATTCTGTGAAATGAGAAGACTACTCAAGTAGGATTTTGGTCTTATTGGCTTACAGTTTTGAATTTTTGGTGGTGTCTACCAGGACCTTGGTTTCATTGGTTTATAATTTTATAGGTTTGGGGTTGATTTGGGCAGGTTTGGTTGTGATTTGGTGGGGACTATGGTAGCCTCTACAGTAGCAGAGGTGATGACCCTGCAATCTGTAAACACACAATGCTACAGTACTTTGTGGAGAGCATCTGGTGGTTATAGACCACTGGCTCACCAGTCACCCTTTCATCTCAGTTGCTGGAGTTGCAGAGGTCCTGGACCCAGCCCTGGAATGGCCTCAACTGTGATGTGCACAGATATGATTTGTTTTATACTTCTCATGTTTGATATTCACTGAATACTTACACTGATGCCTCTTCAGCCCTTGTTAAGATATTTTTGCTTCCCCCTGCTTTATTTGAGACTCCAGTCATGTATGTAAAAGAGAATCTCCAAAGGGTATTAGAAAATGTGCATCATGGGGGGAAAAAGTATAGTTTTCAAGTTTTTATAACAACATAAACTTCTTTTATTTTCATTTCATTTTTCACAAGGTTTTACAGGTGCCTTTGTTAACAGCTCAGTAGTATCCTGTGGATTACTCCTGCTGTCTTCACACATTTTGAGTATTCTTTCTCTGAATTTAAATTTTGGGTAATTTCTTTTGATTTTTTTTTTTAAAGATTTTATTCATTCCATTACAGCCAGATATACACAGAGGAGGAGAGACAGAGAGAAAGATCTTCCATCCGATGTTTCACTCCCCAAGTGAGCCGCAACGGGCCGATGCGCGCTGATCCGATGCCGGGAACCTGGAACCTCTTCCGGGTCTCCCACACGGGTGCAGGGTCCCAAAGCATTGGGCCGTCCTCGACTGCCTTCCCAGGCCACAAGCAGGGAGCTGGATGGGAAGTGGAGCTGCCAGGATTAGAACCGGCGCCCATATGGGATCCCGGGGCTTTCAAGGCGAGGACTTTAGCCGCTAGGCCACGCCGCCAGGCCCTCTTTTGATTTTTTTAAACTTAATTGACATTTTTTCTTCTGTTTCCAATCTCCAGCTATTGTTATCCAACACACTTTTCATTTAGATGTCATTGTCTTAGAACTATGTAAGTTTCCATTTTTCTCGAATACTATATTTCTTCCTCTATTATGGCCACCTTTCTCAAAACACTGGAAATTTTGAGCAGAAGAATACCATGATATGATTTTGATAGGGACTCTCCTAGCTTTTGTACAAACAATTGAAGAGTCATGGGAGAAAGAAGCAGAAAGACCCCTAGGAGGCTATTGCAGTAAGTCAGGCAAGAGAAAATGGTGACCTGGGCCAGGATATAGCAGTAAAATAAGTGATGAACCAGTACCTAGAAGGAGGCACCTCACATAGTAAACTGGATGTTATAAGAGACACTCAGGCAATACCATGGTAAGAATTTCCTAAAAAGGGAGTTTTGCTATAGAGGGGTGAGAATAGGGGTCCTCGGGGATCTTGAAGAGTTGATCCACACAAAACAAAGTTTGGGACTAAAGCAAGGTCTTATTTTTCTAGACCGTGAAGACTGAAAAGCTTTTCTTTTCTTTTTTTTTTTTTTTAAGATTTTTTTTATTGGGAAGTCAGATATACAAAGAGAAAGAAAGGGAGAAAGAAAGGGAGAAAGAAAGGGAGAAAGAAAGGGAGAAAGAAAGGGAGAAAGAAAGGGAGAAAGAAAGAAAGAAAGAAAGAAAGAAAGAAAGAAAGAAAGAAAGAAAGAAAGAAAGAAAGAAAGAAAGAAAGATCTTCCATCTGCTGATTCACTCCACAAGTGGCCACAGTGGCCAGACCTGAGCCAATCCCAAGTCAGGAGCCAGGAGCCTCTTCCAGGGCAGGGCTCCCATGCAGATAGATGCAGGATTCCAAAGCTTTGGGCTGTCCTCAACTGCTTTCCCAGACCACAAGCATGGATCTGGATGGGAAGTGGGGCTACCAGGACATGAACTGGTGTCCACATGGGATTCTGGCACATACAAAGAGAGGACTTCAGCCACGAGGCTACTGTGCCAGGCCTGACCGAAAAGTTTTTCAAAGAGATCACCTAGAAACAAAAGCTTACCCAAAGCAATGCAGTAAATCCATGGCAAAACAAGGATTGAAGGCCACAGAACTACATGCTTCTTTACATGTTCCCACAGTACCTGGACCCACTGGGCTAACTTGGAACCAGTGAGCTGCACAAAGAGGAAAGAAAAGCTGAGCAATCATTTCCTAGCACCCAGGGGTCATTTCCGTGTAGTCAACCCCTTCCTCTGTGAAGTATTCCCATTTCCAACATGATGAAAGTGAAGTTTAAGAAGACTAATCTTCTCTAAGCTATAATGGGACAGAGCACAGACCTATCTTAAAATCTTAGCAGATATGTTCATTTTCACATGCATTGGGATTTTGCTATAGCAGATCCTATCTGGAATCTCACCACAGCCACTGTCTTGTGTTACCTAGGAAACAACCGTGCTGGGTGAACTGGACTCACATTCAAGGGTTGACTGATTCAACACAGTTCCCCTGCAGACAAAGCTGGAAGAGTAGAAACATCAACTCCTGTCCATGGGTAAGAAAATTTTGCAGTCACAGGAGAAATGGACTCAAGAGAAGTAAAGCCAGGGTGAAGAGCCTGGACTTCCCTATCACAGGGAATACAAAAGGTGTCTTCTACCTTGGGAGAGGCTGACCTAACATAGCCCTATCACATAAGGTTCCAAGGGTGTCTGGAATTCAGGTCTCAAAACCTATGGCTTCCATTCCTTTGCCTTCTACAGCTTCCAAGAAAACCCTGGCCTTGAAGATGTGCTGTTTATGCTGCCAGGACTGTCAGGAGCCCCAGGCCATGGATGACTCCAGGGTTCCCAGTCAAACTCAAGCACGTCAGCCACACACCAGCAGTAGGTATCAGACCAGGACATGCCTTAAGGCCTCTCTTGATCTGCGTTTCTCTGTGCCCATAGCCCCAGCATCTTTTGAGTGATAATTCCAATGTAAAATAGTGTGGGAGTTACATGGTAAAAATACATCCGTCAATAAATAAGAGAGCTTAAAGCCATAAGGCATCAAGTGTAGGCGATGGACCAACATCTAGACATCACCTGAGAGCTAGTCAGAATTACATTTCAGACCCTGTTCAAGACCCATGGACTCAGAAGTTGCATGATAATATCTTCAAGTAAGTTGGATGTTGTTGTAGTTTGAAAAACACTGGACGGCAGTTATAAAGATTGTGGTTAAGAGTCCTGCTTTGGAGTCTAGATATACTGGATGGATCTCAGCTGTCCCACAGAAAACGAGGAAGTCACTTCATCTCTCTGAGCCTCTGTGTCCTTACCTGCAAAATGATACGTTGTTGCTTTTTAGAATCGCTGGCATGGCAAAATGATGCCATAGATGCAAGCACCTTGCACGGACTTTGGAAGTAATACATGGCTACTTATTGGGTTAGGACAGGCTCAGCTCAGTGGCTTGTGAAATGAAAGGCATTTCTTGCTTATGCAATCTAGTAGGCGTCAGCCACAGCATTTCCACCTTCAGACAGGGAAGGCATCAGAAACATGAGATGTTCAAGGCTGTCCAGTCAAAGGAAGGGAGAAAGACTGTGATGGGATCCAGACCTTCACTGGCAGCCGCCTCCTCCTCCCCCTCGATGGCCCAGGATAAGGGGACAGAGCAGAGAAGATGAGGTGGGGGTGATGCCGAGATGAACAATTTCAGAAACACATTGAAAGAAGCATTAGTGTTGAGATTAAGCAAAGCTAGGATTGACAAGCAAACACCAGGTCGGAGGGATTGGCGGGCAGAACTGTCAGAGGTCACAGTTCCCCTGGTAGAGGAGATTGCACAATGGCAGAAAACAATTCTCTTGACACACTTTCCAGAAATCCACAACTGCAAGTTGTTAAAATGCATCCCCTTGAAAGTGGCTTCACAGTGAAAATCAAGAGCTTGAAAATGTCAGTTTCCCCAATATGATAATCATGATCATGACTACAGCTCTGGTGCAGTCAAAAAGCACTGCTTAGACTCCAGGGACCTAACTTCAATCAGAATCTCCAACTGTGTCGGAGCCGACGTGTGACATCTTCACAGTAAATGCTGCTATTTGTCGCTGTATAAACTCTCAGGAGTGGACATTGCTGCCCAAAAGGAGCAAAAAAATCTCTCAGACGTGAAAGGAAGGCGGAAGCAGGTGAAGCAATTTGCTCAAAATATGCAGCTTAAAAATGCCAGCGCCATTTGCTCAGCCTGTTGCTCCAATATTTTGTTGCACCTCTGGAAGTACATTTTAAAAAAAAGCTTCGAGTACAAGAAGGTTCATCACAATGGGAGTTGTAGTGCCAACACTGACAACAGCGTGAGCGTTCAACACTAGAACAGTGGTTTAAATATCTTGAAATGACCATAAAATAGAATGTTATACAGCCATTATTTTTAAATTCAGTAGCATGAGATAAATATTTAAAATAGTCATATATGAAAAACTAAGACATCCATTATATGTAGAATCGATGCACTATACATAATGATTAAAATGTGCATAGGAAAAGACTAACCATGGGAAGGCATCTGGAGGGGGAGAGATTTAAGAATTGTTTTTCTAATTCCTACTGCTCAATATATCCTAACTTCATTTAATGGATGTGCATGACAGCCATAAATGGAGGGAGAGTTAATGCTTTAGAAAGACATATTTTGAGTCCACCTGCCTATAAGAGGAAGCACTTGGAGTCCAGAAGAGGTAGGCACAGGTATATGCCTATCCCATAATAACCATTACTCACACATGTGATGCTTCAAAGTTGTCAAAGTTATCACCTCCGTGCATTCATCTGACCTCGCCACATGACTGCCTGTCATTGCCAGATGTACAGCTTCCGAAGGATGAGCTGGTCCGTCCAGAAAATACTTCTTCCAGCAGCAGTGAGTTTGAGGGTAAGTCCCAAAGTGGGGGTGTTAACACTCAGTAGGAACTTCTGGGGAAGGGACCTTATCTTGGTGACCTGAACCCCGTGGTGTGGGAGCTAAGTGGGATAACAGGTGAGGTGGACCAATCCAATCAGGAAGCCATTACCATATTCCTGAGCACACTGGGGAGATCCCAGGGGCCCAAACCCTAACTCCATGATCTTCCCAACAAGGAACTCCATTAGGGAAGACAGGTGTAGAGAAAAGGACACACATCCAGTTCTTCCCCTAAGCTCTTGTAGCTTCAATATGTGTGAATTTTGTCTGATTGTTTTCTGGATGTCAGTTTTGGCTATTAGCAAGCTCTAGGAGAGCAGGACCCTCACTGGCTTTGTGCTCTGTTGTTCCCAGAAACCTAGCCAGGTACAAAACAAGTAAGCAATGCCCCAAAACACTTGTGGTTCATGCTTGATTCAATGAAAAAATGTACCTGGGGCATGGAAGGACAGATAAGCAATTCAACAGTGGCACAGTCCACAAAGGAGTAATGCAGCCACCCAGTAGGTTACCTGCTGTGCCCATGCATCTCAAATCACTCACAAACATCCTCTGAGGCCTGGCCATTGAGATCCAAGCACCATGAAGCCCAGTTATTTTAGAACTCTCCTAACAGCTAAGCTCTCTTGCCAACAAAATCTCATGAAGTTGAATTTCTATGAAAGATCAAGTGAGACTTGTTTTACCTGAATTGAGAGTGAGGGGCTTGGGACTACCCTAGCTTGCCTACTCTGGGTCCTCCCTACTCCTACAGAATTGAGAGCCATGGTGAGGAAGGGACTTTCCACAAGTCCACCAGGGGATGGGATTAGGGGCAGAGCCAGATCAGGCCCAAATCCTGTCCCTTTCATACCACTGTATTTTGCAAGATGCTCTATGTCCTTGGATCTGCCGGCACAGTGCAATGCAAAACCTACTGCAAGGAACTCTTCCCCAACACTGGGACAAGTATTATGCTAGAGTACCATGGGATGTTAGAATCTGAGACTTGCTAAGAGAGGAATACAAGCAACCAGGGCCAGGCACCCAAATCCAAATCAAAGCTCTCCACCAGTATACTTTCTTTCAGATGTCAATGAATATGCTCCCCAAAGAGGTTTTTACAAGAGAAACCTAAACCGCTACTCACAGGAGCGCTGGCCGTTCCAGCCATGCCTCATCGGGAGACCCTGACCATTCTAGTGGGCAGTCTGCATGCAGGACCCTGAGCTGTGCAACTGTTGGGCATCTCTACAAGGAATAGCTGGTGAGCAGGAGTCATGATGACGGATTCACAAACTCCCCTGGAGGAGAAGATGTCTGAGCCATGCCTGTGCACCTGCTGGAGTGCCTCCAGCTCCTGGGACAGCCAGGGCCGCAGAGGAGCTGCCTCCCATTAAAGTCTTTGGACCATCTTAGGTTGTATCCCTAGTCTTTTTCCCTCCTGCTTACAGGGAATCTCCTCCAAGTAATGTCTTGTTATCTGTGCATACATTGTCACAGCCAGCTAACCTCAACATCATGTCAGACTTCTGGGTAACTTTTGAAATCATTTCAATACCCACAGTCACCTCTGTTTGCATTCCCCCCTATTTGCTTTGCCAGTTTTTCATCTCTCCCTATGGCTTTTCCTGAATCACTTAGGAGTGAGCTATACACATTAATCTCAATTACCCTGAAAATAATTCAGGATAATTACAACATTCCATCCATAAATAAGGACAAAATAACTATCAAAAGCAAGAAATTTAACATTGGCACACAACCATTCAAATTTACCTATTTCAGTCCCAAAGTCAGCCAGTTCATCAAGGGGTCTTAATTCTTCATGAAGTATGGCTAGCAACCAAAACTTCAGCGCCTGGGGTTGTAGCAAGTACATTAGGCTTCTGCATCTCATAGGAGCGCTGATTTGAGTTCTACCTGCCCCACATATGGTCTAACTCCCTGTTAATGCACCTAAGAAAGTAAAAGATGTCCCAAGTGTTTGAACCGCTGAACCTGCATGGGAGACCCTGTTGGAGTTACAGGCTCCTAGTTCCAGGCTGGCCTAGCCTCAGCTGTTGTGGCAATTTGGGAAGTAAACAGCGGTATTTAAGATCTGTCTCTCTCTCTCTCTCTCTCTCTCTCTCTCTCTCTCTCTTTCTCACTAACTGAGCATTGCAAATAAAAAATCTTGAGGAAAAAAGAGGCCAAGACTTCAGCACAAAGTATTCTCATTGCTACTAGAGTGTCACTGCTTTTAAGCTCTTCAATGGCTACAACTAGGAAGCACACACATGTGAAGAGACAGCGACACATGTATTATACACACACGTGCACACACATATACATGTGAGGGAAAGAACGAAAGAGGTAAAACCAGTAATTCCTATATCTGTCTCCTACCCAGCTGAACAACACAGAAGTCGTACTAGCTTTCCTTTTTTCATCAGTGCAATTCTTTTCTCCATGAAAGATCTGGATCCTGTTATCTTAATATACTCAATCATTAGCTCAATGCTGGTATTTTCAGAAATTAGCTTTAGAATATCCCAGCTCTTAGTGTCTTCTAAAAAGCTTTGTGGCCAATCATTACCTTCTTTTTCCCCTCTTGAGTTTGTAGCATTTGTTTGAAAAGCAGTTGGGTTCTTTCACTTCTGTTTGTATTTAATTTTATTTTTTCATTTTATTTTTATTTTATCATAGTTCCATAGGCTCTGGGATTTTCCTTACACTCTTTCCAAATCCCCTCCCCTTCTCTAATTTCCCCTCTATTATTACAATAATTTAGTTCTTCATAAATAGTCATAAGTCCATCATTCTGCTATTTAAGTGTATCCTGATATTGCGGGCATGGACAATGTCAGAGTTCAGCATCCTATTGTCAAGATATAGAACAGTTTCATTAGGAGTCATCTTTGATCTGGAAATAGAGATGTATACTGCATTATATCTTTACATATGGATGTGACAGACTCTACTACCAGTTACCACACATCCCTTAAATGAAAAGTCACAAAACAAAATAAACAATGGGAAGAAAAATAGAAATTTACAACACCACCTACTTAATGACTAATAAATATTAAATAACATGCTACTGGAATGACTAATGTGTTGCTAAAGAAATGAAAAAGAAAATCAAGAACGTTTTTGAAGAAAACGTTGCTACTGTATGACCTATGAGTCATTGAAGAATTTAATATGAAGAAAAAAAACTGTTTTAAAGAAACGAAAGTAAAAACAACATTAGAATCCATGAGATATAGTTTCCGCTGATCTTTGTTGATGAGATGTGTATCCTGTAAGCAATAGATAAATGGGTTTTGCTTTTTGATGATCCGATCCACAAATCTATGGCATTTGATTGATGAGTTTAAGCCATTTACTTTCAGGATTAATATAAATTGTAATTTCGCCATGTCATTTTAGCAATGAGTTGTTCATTGTTTGATTTAGTCTTCTGTTGTCATTCTGCTGGGATGTTCTCCATATTTGTCTTTGGTTTCTGGTGGGTGCTATTCCTTTTCTCTGTCAATAGACCATCTTTAAATATCATTTGTAGGGCAGGACTGGAAGAGGTATACTCTTTGAGCTGTTTTTTACTGTGGAAGAATTTTATTTCATTTTTAAAGACAAAGGAAAGTTTTGCAGGGTAAGTTATTCTGGGCTGACAATTTTTCCCCTTTAAAATCTGGAATGTCATTTCCATTCTCCTCTGGCCTGTGTGACATATTCCTTAAACTCTTGTATGTGTTTTTCATTGTTAAGAAGATTTATCACAAGTTTTTTTAAGTTCCTTATCCCCCATTTCCTCGATATCTTCCTCAGTTAAATCTGAGGTTGGCAAAGGCTCCTGCTCCTTTGTAGGAGAGATGCATCAGTAATGTTCATTGTGCCTCTGTCTCTTCTTTTGCACTTGGTCATTGCATTCTGGCTAGCAGATTCTTCTTCTTAGGGCAGGTTTCTAAGCTGTGTCACCCACAGGTCTACATTTTGATTTTACTGGCTGGATTTGGTACCCAGTTTTTCTGTTTGTAGTCACTTGTGCCACTCCCTCCAGTGAGTTTTAGACCTGGGCTCTTGTGTTAAGCTTTCACCATGGTCTCTACAGCCCCTGCTCCTGGCTCACCACTCTCAACCTCCTGTAATCCCGTACTGTGGATGCACTGTTGCCTATGCAAACTTTCTCGTACTTCTGGCTCAAACAGTGCCCAGGATTAGGGAGGCACCAAGTGTCTTAAATATCTGGTTTGTTGGTGGTGCTGATCTTGCCAGAATCTGCTGACCATTAGGATCTAATTTGGGTGGGACCTGCAGGATGCCAAAGTCAGAACTATTTTCCCTGTGGGACCAGTGCAGTGCACTGAGCTGGAAGTGAGTTTGCTCCTAGCTTAGTATAATCACAGCTGAGCGTTGTCTCTCCAGTCCCACAGCCATTGCCACACAGCACAAAGTGGCACCCAACATGGCATTGGTGGAGTTCTGGGTCTGCTGGCCATTAAGTCTGGGAGCTACCCAGACCTATTTGGATAGACCCTATAGGATGCCACATCCACACTGTTTTCCCTGTGGGACCAATGCAACGCACTGAGCCAGAAATGAGTTTGCTCCAGGCTTAGCACATGCA
Source organism: Ochotona princeps (assembly GCF_030435755.1). Classification (NCBI taxonomy): domain Eukaryota; kingdom Metazoa; phylum Chordata; class Mammalia; order Lagomorpha; family Ochotonidae; genus Ochotona; species Ochotona princeps. Next base: position 16,044,235 of record NC_080845.1, read on the forward strand.
CAGCTTGCTGTTGTCCTTCAAGTCCACAACCTTTGCCACACTACACTACACAAAGTGGCACCTGATGTGGCACTAATGTGGGTCTGGACTGTGAAATCTGCCTGTTCCTGCACTGCCTGCTTGAGGTGTGTTGCTCTCTCTGCTCCTAGTTAGCTCAAACAAATCAACAGGATGGGCAGTTCTGTGCCTGGGTTCACCCCTGAGCTCCCGGTAGCTCCCCTGCCCACCAGGCTGCCAGTGGAACTCTGGCCACCTGTGGAGCTCGGATCACTGATTTTTGACTGCTGCTGGGGTCTCTGGTCACTGGAACACCACTTGGTTTTCCCCACTGCCTCTCTGTGTCCACGCATCTCCGGATATCCTTCTACTGTCAGTGTCCTCTTCTACTTCCTAGAACCTGCTGTCTGTGCTTCATCCTGGCTAATGCTTCTCCATCTGTTTAAACATGTGCTTGATGTATTCCACCATCTTGGTTCTCTAATTTTAGCATTCTTATCCCATTCTTGTTGCTTACCTAATTTTGTGTGCATAGAACATTAACCTGTTTCCAAGAGTCAAAACAATACACACATACACAGAAGGGTCATACTCACATCAAGCGTCCATCCTGACTCAACTCACATGGTTTTATACCTTTTTCTTCCTACATTTCTTTTTACACAAGTATTTCCCTACTAGTCTTTCTTTCTTACACAAAAGGTAGCATGCTATGGAGATTCTTTCCTACTCTGTTCTTCCAATCCTAACAATACATCTTGAAAGTCAATGCACTCCCGGTGATCTTCATTCCTAAAACATTGCTGGGTTTTTGCCTTCTGTGCTGTGCCCCAATTTATATTCAGCCTTGCTCCAACAGGTAGCCATTCAGATTGTTTCAATATTTTGTAATTACAAGCAGTGCTGCAATACATAAGCTTCTGTACACATTTCATATCTGGCTGGTATATTATCTGTTTCACAAAAAACATGAGGCAGGCTACTTTATAAAGAAAAGAGGTTCTTTTTGGCTCATATTCTGTAAGTGCAAGGTCAAGGGGCCACAGGTGGTGCTGGTCTTCTTGCTGGCAGAAGCCCAAGGTGGCGCACAGCATCACATGGCAAGAGGCAGGGAGTGTGCCTGAGCATCTCTGTCACTCTCCCTCTTCTCAGAAAGCCACAAGGACTCCATTGTCAATGCTCCACCCTGATAACCCTGATGACCTTAACCAAATCTGACCACTTCCACTTCTAGATCCCACAGTCAGAGTCAGTTTGCACCCACTCAACACCTCATTAATTTTTCAACGTGTGAAAACTTGGGGAACACTCAGACTAGATCCAAACCACAGCAGTGGGGGTACTGACTGGGAATCATTGCTCACTGCGGACTTTTGAGCCGGCCAGCAAAGCCATGCTTATTAAGTGCAGAGGCAAGATCAGAGCATGAGAGCGCTTGTTTTCCCACACTCTCAGCAACTTTTCCACTTCCGCCAATCTAATAGGTGAGAAATGGTATCGCCTTTGGGTTCTAATTTGCATCTTTCTTACCATAATGAACATGTTTTTAAAACAAAATGAACATGTTTTTAAATGCTTAAGGGCCATTTTTATATGTCTCTGAATTATCTGTTTTATGCCATCAGATTTTTTGTTTATTTTTCCCCTCTTAATTTTTTAGTTATCTTTATGCACGAGGAATAGTTCCTCCAAGTCAAATTTGTTGATTTTTTTTTACATCTGGATTTTGGATCTTAATCAGAAAGCCTTTCCTCAAATCCAATTTAGGCTAGCGCCTACCCAGATTTCCTTGGTTGGTTGTTTTTTTTCACACCTATACTCCTGCCCCGTTTGTCATTTGTTACACATATATTGTATGAGGTATGGCTCTAACTTTATCTTTTTTCCAAATGATTTTACAGTCATTGCAAGCATTTTTATTCAGAACACCATCTTTGGCCCAGTCACTCTAGATGGTACCTTTATTATCATATATTAGATTTCTAATTTTTTTTAAAGGTTAAGAGGCAGACACTGAAAGAGGTCTTCCCATTGCTGATTACTCCCCAGATGCCCACGTAGCGAGGCTGGGCCAGGCTGAAGGTGGGAGATCAGAACTTCAGCTAAGTCTCCCAAGTGGGTGAGAGGAACCCAAGTCCTTGAGACACCACCTGCTATTTCCCAGGATGTGCATCAGCAGGAAGCTGAAGTCAGGAGCAGAGCTGGAACCTGAACTCGGGTCCTCCAATAAGCAGCAGAGCTAGGACGAGACCACAGATCTCTGTGGCATTTAGACATTATCCACTGTACAAAGTGCCTAGCTCCCAGGGCTGTTTTTTTTAATGTCCTTCATATAAATGTTGCCAATTCCTTATGAAATGTCTTCCTATGAATCGTTTTGTTGCTAATGTCAGTGGGATTTCTCTATCAATATGGCTGTAACTATTTATTGCTGGCATGTATGAAGGCCCTGTGTTAATCCAATGCCTTGCCTCCATTCTGAACTTTTTTTTAAAGATTTATTCATTTTTATTACAGCCAGCTATGCACAGAGGAGGAGAGACAGAGAGGAAGATCTTCCATCCGATGATTCACTCCCCAAGTGAGCCGCAACGGGCCGATGTGCGCCGATCCGAAGCCGGGAACCAGGAACCTCTTCCAGGTCTCCCACACGGGTGAGGGTCCCAACGCATTGGGCCGTCCTCAACTGCTTTCCCAGACCACAAGCAGGGAGCTGGATGGGAAGTGGAGCTGCCGGGATTAGAACTGGCGCCCATATGGGATCCCAGGGCTTTCAAGGCGAGGACTTTAGCCACTAGGCCATGCCGCCGGGCCCCATTCTGAACTTTTGTATGGTTTCAGTTAATTTTGTCACTGATTCCTTATGGTTTACTATATGGACACTATTATGTCATCTGCAAAGTGAGTTACTTCAGCTTCTTTCTGTAATTTCTACGTCTCTTATTTACCTTATCAATTTGTAATAGTTTACGCTACTGGCTATATAGTAGACATAGTGGATATCTGGGCTTTGTTCCTGATTTTAGAGGAAGACTCTCTAGTGTTTTTCCATTAAGTAAGAGGCTGACCTTGGCACAAAGATATAAAAGATGATATAAAGATGATAGTAAGACAATGGTGCTATTTTGTTGTGTTGAGATAAGAAAACATCCACTAACTCCTTCTTTCTTCTGTTTCCAGCAGTTACGGGGAGCAGGGAGAATCATTATAATTTATTTCCTCATATTAAACCAAACTTCCATTCCACTAATAAATTCCACCTGATCTAAATCTTTTATTTTATATGAAGCTGGATTATGCTTATTGATATTTTTACATAGTATTTTATCTCAATATTGGCAGATGATGTTGCAAAAAAGTTTTTTTCTTATTTGCATTGTGTTTATACTATCAGTTTCACAGAGTTGGTTCATAAAAGCACTATGGATGCTTTCTTACACTTTATATACTCTAGAGCAATTTTTGCAATGTTGGAAATAGTTTATGTTGAGAGCTTGGTCACATTCCCATATGAAGTCATGTTGGTCTCTTGCCTCTTATAAGAGGATAACTTTTTGATAAATTTCCCTGTCTCTATCTCTAATATGGCCAATCTGATGAACTATATATATTTTTGACAATGACCACTTCCTTTAACTTCTCAAATTCATTTGCATTCAGATATATAAAACATTCTTAGTATTTGAAAAATTTATTTTGTGCCAAGGGCTATTTTCCCCTATCTCTTAGAATTTTTTCATCTTTGTGCGTCCTCTTTTTTAACCTAAGTTACATAATATTCCTCCTTTCACTTTTCAGAAATAATTTGACATATTGCTTAGGCCCACTTCTTTTCTCTATTCTAGCAATGTCTGTTTTCAGTATTGGGCATTGTTTTGGAACCAGACATGTATTCCATTTTTTGATTGGCAGGAATGTTGAAAGACATTGATAGGAAGAATAATGCAAACCCCTCTTTGTTCTGTTCCCCAGAACCAGTCACCCCATCACTGAGCCACTGCAAAAAGAGACTAAGGCTGCAGCTACAATTAAGACTCTCAATCAGTGACCCTGAGCTAGGCAGCTAATGCTTGACTGGGTCGACCATTCTAATTACAGGGGGACAATCTGCAGCTCAGCTCAGGAGCACACAACACAGTGAGGCCAGGATGGGAGGAGGGAGGCTGGCAGCACCCAGAGAGGAGTTAAATTGGTGCAACCCACTCACAAAGCAATTTGACAACACCAAATCTGAGCCTTTAAACTTCCCCAGCCACTAGCCCATCCTTTCTCTGCCATTTATTTTCTTAGTCAAGATACCCTACTCTGTTTCCTCGCCTATAAAAGGGGTACAGTAATGGCATCAACCTGTGGCAGAGTGAAATCCTGGCACCCACTCCTCCCACCACATCCACCTGCTATCCTGCACCCGTTTGGCCCTTATCCTCTCTGGTAAAATGTGCTTTCCTGCCTCTGGGGTCTGTTGTGTGACTTGCATAACCAATGGAAATTTAGTAGATGGGGCACCAGCAGCGTCCTGGCAATCTGACACCCCTGTGGAAAGAATGTGCCTCGCTAGACTGTGTTTCAAGAAGGGGAAGAGACAAGGCTAGGACCACCCCAGCCACTCTGCTAAGTTCATGGGCAGAGAGATGGGACATGAGAGAGTGTTAGCATATGCTCCCCCTCCTCCCTTCCTTTGTGGTTCACTCCAAACTCCTCCCCTCACACTGTCCCCAACATTCCCTGGTTCTCCATCTCTGACATCATAGTTGGCTTCCTGCCCACTCTGCCAGCTGCAGGCGAATGGGAGAAAGCCCGTTTCCTACACTAAAGGGGACAATATCAACGCCACTGTTGGAAACCTGTTCGTGGCTTAGAGGAAGCAGACAACGACTCCTCACTGGCCTGTCCTTATTTTTTTTTTCTGGATCCCAGTAATCTCCCATTGTACTGAACGGCCCCTCTAAGCGCTGCCCCAATGCCAGAAACCCTTCAACCCAACCTGGTCAAGGTGTGGCAGCCTCACTAGAGACCTGAGATTCACAGGGACAACCCAAAGGCTCGTCTCTGTGACTCCTGCTTCCATCTAGAGGAAGGCACTGGTACTGCAGGAAGCAGCACCCTCACTGGGCGGGGCACTTCTCCTGCTTGGTCCTTGACAGATACCGTGCCAAGTACTTTGTATCTTTATATCACCCAACCCTCACAACAACATTCTGATTAGAATCCAACCCCATTACACAGGTAGGCAAACTGAAGTTCAAGGAGGTTGAATTGCTCTAAATTACATAGCAAGGTGCAAGAGACAGGAACCCGAGTCCATCCGATGAAAAAAACAGGTGCTCTTAACTGCACAGCTGCTCTCCCAAACTCCACACGGAACCTGTGTCTTTAAAAGCAGCCTGCCAATCAATTCTCAGGGGACAATAAGAGTTCACTGTGGAACTGCCTGGAGGGTGAGGCCATGGCAGCATAGGCTCTGGCTTCAGAGAAAACCACCTGGAAAGCCCAGCTCTCCCTTTGGCTGTGATACCCAGGCAAGTCACCTTTCTGAAGCCCAATTCATTTCCTTGGAAAACAGGACAAAGCGACCTTGCCTTTCACAATGGATGCAAAAGTGAAATGGGTCCTGATATGGTGCATGCTCGAAGGGTTCTGCCCAAGTGGTTTCGGTAGTTCTGAAATGCTGTTAATCCCTCTGATCCAAGGATGAGGAAACTCTTCTGATGTCCATTGGCTGACATAGTCCGAATCTCCATTCTCCCAGATTTTAGCTGTCATCGTTTGGCTGGGACAGTTTTCCAATTTGTTCTGCCCTTCTTCCTCTGTTATGATACCAGATGTCCTCTGCAGGCCCAAGTGGGCTGCCATAACCTCCATGTGTATCTAGGCTAGCTGTTCACTGCTTCATCTTTTCCACCAAGGAGGCCCAGTTTTGACACATGCATTCCACGGTCAGAACACCAATCCTGGACATGAAACCCCAGGCCCCCGCATATCCCCACCCGTGCTATTCCCTGACCCCTGCAAGCCCACACATCAAGTCCCCACAGGCGTGCCACTGGGTGGCAGTGAGATTCCCCCAGTGCCATTGGTGCCCCAGGCTACCCAAGCCAGGCCCCACCAGACCCCCATGCCCAGAGCTCACAGATCTGGCACCCAGTGCGCAGGTGGGCCCAAAGACCCAGTCCAGGCAACCTGGACCCCACTAAGCAAGTCCTCTACCCAACCCCAGGGCCAGCCACACTCTTGCATGCATTTAGGAAGTGGTTCTGTCATGAGAATGGTGCTGGACTCTGTCCCCTCCTCCCATAGCTGACTCAAGAAGGTGTCCCTTCAGGTAAAGACTAGACAAGCAGAGCAGTCCCCTCTACAGGCAGAACTTCAGACAGTAGGGGAAGGATCAGTGTGGAGAAGCAGGCGTAACTGCCACAGGGAGTTGCAGAGGGCTTGGGAGGGTCCAGTGTGACCCACCACTGAAACAACAATGGGCTTCAGGGCTCAGGCCTGCACAGCTGGACACCCACTGCCCTTTCCTCTTCCCAAAGCCCCCGGAACATGGCATCCAAGATCTTCTGTTGTTGCTGCTGCCAAGACAGAGAGGGAGTTCCTGACAGTGTTGCCTCAACCAACCCAAGAATGTCCACACAGCATCATCCGCGGGTCTTCAGTAGGTTCCACAACTGGGTGTGTGCAGTTGACCAGGGTCCCCAAGACACTACCTCCTGCTGGAACCTGCCCCCTTCCTCCGCCCAGATGCCTGTTAGGCTTCTGGTGGTGCTGAGTCTAACCTATAATGAGCCAGCCTAAAGCCTCGAGTGGTGATTCTGTATAAGTTAATGTATACTAGATGTTTTTTAAAGTCCCTGGTGCTAGTCTGACACAGTTTAAATTATATCCTGGCCACTTATTGAACTTGAGTTGACCCTCCAGCTCAGAGCTGCAATATACAACTCAGCCAAAGGGGAACAAGAACATGTGACCTACCCAGCAGGCTGTGGGGCGGATGAGACACAGTGAGGTGTATCTCCACGTAGGCCCACCTACAGATGGGGACTGCGTATGTGTAATTGTCAGGATCAGTTAGGTCATGCTGAAGTGACAAACGCTACATTCTCCATCACTTAGTGCAGCTTGGGGTCAGTCTTACCTCAAACAAGAAGGATTTTTTTTAAGCCATGAGCAATTTGAGGAGTCCCCTCATAAGCATGCCTCCCTGGCATTTTATTTTTTTCATTCTTACAGATCTGAGCGAAGATTCTCACAGAAGGAGTGTGCAACAGAGATGCCCACGCCACTCACCCCAAAAAAAGAAGGGATGCAACTTGGGGAGACCCTGAGTATTCTAATGAGTGGCCCCCACGTGGGCCTGAGCTGTGCAACTGTTGGGGACCTCCATGAGGAATAGCTGGTAAGCAGGAGTCATGATGACGGATTCACAAACTCCCCTGGAGGAGAAGATGTCTGAGCCATGCCTGTGCACCTGCTGGATTGCCTCCAGCTCCTGGGACAGCCAGGGCCGCAGAAGAGCTGCCTCCCATTAAAGTCCTTGGTCCCTCGCAGGTCAAGTCTCTGCTCTTTACGCCTTTCCAGCCCTGCTTGGTGAATACAGAGCAGTGAGGTCTGACCATCTCTCTTAATGGACAGTGAATGTATCTTGGAAATGCTGTCAGCTCCTGCTGAGGGAGCCAGCAAGGCTCTGCTTAGAAGCCGAGTAGTAAAGGAAACGCTACAGAGGGATATGCAGTCAGAAGGCACGAGTTTGCCCTTCTCTATTCCTCCTGGAATAGAAGGGCAGGCTGGGCAGTCGATCCATGCACTGTCAGAGCAGACATACAGGGTGACATGAAGCCATGAGTCATACGCCAGAAACCTCAACAGCATTCCATGTTAACCAGGGAGCCAGACATTGCAGTCTGTCAATTGCACTCCAGTTTCAGGAGCAAAGAAATGAGAATTTCACAACTGACTTGGGAATTCAAGGAAGCCTTACTGGAGACGATGGTGTCTAAATTTTCTAAAGGGTGCAAAGGAATTAGCCAAGCCAGCAGGAGGGGAAACCGCTCCAGAAAGGAGAGGAAAATCAGCCAAGTAGGAGAAGTAAGGCATGAACTGGTGACTGTGTGCTATGGTTTGAATTCAGTGTAAGTGTAGCCCCCACCCCCACAGCTTCACAGACTGTAAGCCTGGTATCAGGCTTAGGAGGTGGTGAGGCCTTTAAAGAGATGGGGCCTAGTAGGAGATCATTTGGTCAATGGAACACTGGCCTCAGGTGGGAGCCAGCCTTCCGTCTCCTCCCACTTCCTTCCACCCCAACCACTTTGGGCCTCTGACCTAGTCATGTGACCTCTCCCTTGCCATTGTGACATCACCCACCTTGAGATCCTCCCCAGAGCTGTGCTGATCCAGACTCTTGAGTAAAATAAACCTCCTTTCCGTATCAGGTCTCCAAGTGCAGGTACTTTATTCTAGTAACAGAAAATGGAGTAACATGGGGTCATCCAGGGTGCGAGAGGAGTGCTGGTTCGAGTTCAGAATGACTGAGTGTTGGGGCAGAACAGCCAGGCCACTGTTAGGGATATCCTCGCCCCTTATGCAAGGAGCTGGCTTGACTCTCAGGTACTGCACTTCCAGCCCCACCTCCTGCCAATGCATGTCATGGCGGGGCTGGGGGAGGGCATCAGTCGTAGCTCAAATGACTGGATCCCTGATACTTGCTTGGGAGACCCCAACAAAATTCTCAGCTCCTGGCTTCACTTTCTCTGTCTCTCTCTCTCATCAAGTGAATAAAAATTAAAATTTAAAAAAAAACACTTTTTTTCAAACGGATGAAGGGAAGATCTGAGTCAGGGCATGGCGAGAGGGAGAGGAGCCATGCACCATTCACAGCCTCATATCCAGGGCAAAGAAGTCCAATTCTATCCTGAAGACAATGAACAGTCATGGTTGGATTCTAAGCCACAAAGACACACAGCCAATGTCAGATGTCTTCAAGATGAACGGTGTCTTTAGCCCATTTGGGAAGCTCCAACAAAATGTGTAACCAGGGACCTGGCATGGTAGCCTAGCAGCTAAAGACCTCTCCTTGCATGCACTGGGATCCCATATGGGTGTCGACGGCCCCGTTTCCCATCCAACTCCCTGCTTATGGCCTGGGAAAGCAGCTGAGGATGGCCCAAAGCTTTGGGACCCTGCACCTGCATGGGAGACCCGGAAGAGGCTCTAGGCTCCTGGCTTCAGATCAGCTCAGCTCCAGCCATTGTGGTCAGTTGGGAAGTGAATCAGCAGACAGAAGATCTTCCTCTCTGTCTTGCCTCCTTTTTGTATATCTGACTTTCTAATAAAAATAATAGATTGCAAGATGGACAATTTCATGTGAGAACTGGATACAAGTAAAAATTACGGGACTAAATACTTAATTGGATAAAGTTAAGAACTTAATTAAGTTTCAGCTCCCACTGATTTGTGTGAGGGCCGAGTGTGTGGTGGGCAGGACAGGGCTGGCTGCAACACCCACTGGTTTGTGTTGAAGACCGGGCTGGAGACAGAACTGACCCAGCAATTGTAACCACCAGCATGTGCATAAGCTGATTGAGGTGCTGGACTGTGCCAGACCCTGTATTGGCAAGCACACACAAGAATCAGGTCTGGGATCACCTCACATGAAGTTTTTTGGGGGGGCTCCCCCAATTGAACTGCTGGACTCAGAATCCCAACCATGGAGAGAACTGCAGGTTCCACAGTCTGACCGTGGAGTGCATGTGTCAGAGCTGGGCCTCTTCAGTGGCTTAGATAAAGCAGTGGACAGCATATCCAGGTGCACATGGAGGATATGGCAATACACTGGGTTCTGCAGAGAACACCTGGTACCATAACAGAGGACGAAGGACAGAACAAAGAACAAATTGATCAACTACCCCAGCCAAGTGTTGGCAGTGAATATCTGGGCAAACAGAGCCTCTAAGGTAGACTCTATCAACCAGTGGATTCTGGAGAGATTTCATCATGCTTGGAGTGGTGAGATCAGCAGTAATTCAGAATTGTTGAACCATCAAAGGCTCTTGAGCAGGACCCTCAGAACATGCTCCATATTGGGGACCCCGGTTCAGTCGGGTGACTGTCCTCCATCCCAGGGTGCAGAGGCATTTGGGAGGCTGGTTGTGGCTTCTCCCCTTAACCAACACCCCCCACTTCTGCCAGATACAGGAATGAAAAACAGAGAGTGTGGAAATATAGTCTCATCCACTTTCTTGCAGTCCTTGCCTCTTATCACCCTAATTAACTATGTAAAAACATCAAATAAATAAATCTTAAAAAAAAATTACAGGCCTGAGTACTCAATTGGCTGAAGTTAAGAACTTATTTCAGGGGTAGGCAGTGTAGCCCAGCAGTTAAGTGGCTGCTTGTGATGCAGGCATCTCATATCACAGTGCCTGGTTTGAGTCCCACCTAGTCTACACTTCCAATCCAGCTTCCTGCTCATGTGAACCCTGGGAAGCCACAGAGGGTGGCCCAAGGTCTTGGGTCTCTGCCACCTGAATTAGACTCAGATACAGTTCCTGTCTCCTGGCTTCAGCTTGGCCTAGCCCTGGCTGTGGCAGGCATTTAGAAGTGAGCCAGTGGACCATAGACACCATTTGCTCACTCAGGCTCTCTCGTCTTCCCTTGCTGTTGCACTGCCTTTCAAATAAAATCATTCTAAAAAAAAACCCAAATGACAGGATTAGCAATTAGTTAATGAGAACAAGATTAACAAATCAGAAAATATATTCAGACTGAGTACTGAAGAGCCAAAAAAAATTGGAAAATACAAGAGTCTTGGAGACACAAGGTTCAAAATGCATACCACTAGAGTTCTGGTATGAGAACACAATAGACGATAGAACCCATGTTTAAAAGACCTCGTGTGTCGGGCCCGGCGGCATGGCCTAGTGGCTAAAGTCCTCGCCTTGAAAGCCCCGGGATCCCATATGGGCGCCGGTTCTAATCCCAGCAGCTCCACTTCCCATCCAGCTCCCTGCTTGTGGCCTGGGAAAGCAGTTGAGGACGGCCCAAAGCTTTGGGACCCTGCACCCACGTGGGAGACCTGGAAGAGGTTTCAGGTTCCCGGCTTCGGATCAGTGCGCATCGGCCCATTGCAGCTCACTTGGGGAGTGAATCATCGGATGGAAGATCTTCCTCTCTGTCTCTCCTCCTCTATGTATATCTGGCTGTAATAAAATGAATAAATCTTTAAAAAAATAAATAAATAAAATAAAAAAAAATAAAAGACCTCGTGTGAAATTCAGCACATGCTATAAAATCTATGCAGGATAAACATGAAATCTATGGCTGAGGAGATAGACTAAAATTACTGAAATTCAAAACAATTTTTTTTTAAAGTTTAAGAGCAACAACAGGACAGTGAGCTGATTTCTCAAAAAAAAAAACCATGGAAATCAATGACATTTTCAAAAGGCAGAAAGAAAATCACAACCAGAATTCCTTACATAACAAAAACTCCTACAAAAATTAAGAAAAAAACAGTATTTTCAGAAAACAAACAGATTTTTCCATCATAAGGCAAACACTACGATATTTCCAGATATACTACGTGAAATGCTGTATTAAAGAAAAGTCCTAACATTAGTTCTGGAAGAAGGAAAATGGTCTCAGACAGCCGAATAAAATGCAGAAATGAACAAAGGGCCACTTTTTAAAGTGATAAATGAAGAATAATAAAGTGTAAACATGCAGATATATCTAACCGAATGCTAATAATAATCAATAATAATGTTTGCTGTGGATTATAATCCAGTGAGAGTTTAAATCCATGCCAAAGAGCAAAAAGGTGAAAAGTGTAAGGTCTTTGGTTTCTTCAGGAAGTGACAGAGCACTTGCTTATAACAGAATGAATAAGTCGGGACTGCTAGTTAAACTCTGGCAAGGTGGGCAAACTTTTTCTACCAAGGCCCATTTGGATAATTATAAAAATCATTCATGGACCATACGAAATTACCAACTTTTTTTTTTAAAGATTTATTATTATTGGAAAGCCGGATATACAAAGAGGAGGAGAGACAGAGAGGAAGATCTTCCATCTGATGATTCACTCCCCAAGTGAGCCGCAATGGGCCGATGCGCGCCGATCCGAAGCCGGGAACCAGGAACCTCTTCCAGGTCTCCCACACGGGTGCAGGGTCCCAAAGCTTTGGGCCGTCCTCAACTGCTTTCCCAGGCCACAAGCAGGGAGCTGGATGGGAAGTGGAGCTGCTGGGATTAGAACCGGAGCCCATATGGGATCCCGGGGCTTTCAAGGCGAGGACTTTAGCCACTAGGCCATGCCGCCGGGCCCGAAATTACCAACTTTTTAAAAATTATTCTGTTGTAGATTTACTGAATTTCAAATATTGCCCTCAGTTGCTTTGGCAGAGCTGAACTAAATGATATTTTTAGGCCTTATATGGACCACAGGCTGGACATTTTCTAGGACAACCATGAAATGAAAGAACATACCTCATAGTCTAATGGATGGCCCCTCAGAAAGGCAAAGAAATCCTAATCTAAAAGAAGCTAATAGCAGGCACAAACATAAAAGAACACAGAAAAAATGGACCAATATAAAATAGTAACTATTGGCAAATAATTACACATACATTTTATTCCACTAAAATTAAACTCTTGAAACTAAACTTCTTAGAATAAGTTATGCTTATAAGGGGGAATGCCTTAAATATTAAGATACAGACAATTTGAAAGTAGAAGAATGAACAAAACCATACTGTTTTCTCTCATTAAAAGAAGCCTGATTAATTAAAGTAGATTTTTAAGGCAAAAGCCTTACTAAAGAGGGACATTTCACAAAAATAAAAGGGTTAGCACATTAGGAAGCTTTAACAATTCTAGCACCATATGCATAAAATACAGCAAAATTTATCAGAGATGAACTAAAATAACCATTCACAAAAAAACTTGCACGTGACTATTCATGGCAGCTTTATTCCTAGGAGTCAAAGAATGTGAGTACCTCAACTGAAGATGAATGGCTAAACAAAATGTGATATATTCACACACTCTTCAACACAGACAGGGAGGAAGTACGGAGACCAGCTGTAAGAGGAATGAATCTAAATGTAAGACGCTACACAAAAATACCTAGACACAAAAAGCCATGTGTCTTGTGATTCCGCTTAGAAGAAACGTAACAATACAGAGCAGTGGTTGCCTGGGAGTTGGGAGAGTAGAAACAGGAAGCAACTCCTAATGAATATGGGGTCTCTGTCTGGGACAGTGGTGGTGATGCAATTAAAATCTAGAATTAAAGTGTGTTGATGGTTGTGCAACCTGGCAAATATAGGAAAAACCACTTAGCACTTCAAGATGGTGAATTAATGGTGTGTACATTATATATCAACTTTTTAAACTAGGAAATTTCTTAGAAAGAATTTACTGGAAGTAAAAAAAAGAAAAAATTTACAATCATACTTGAAGATGTTTCTCATTTTGGTCCCTGATAGGACCAACAAAACTGTAATCAATAAGGATAGACTGGAATGCCACAAGGTGAAAGCTTTGTGGATAGACACAGGTGGAAAACAGCATCCTGCAGCCTCCATCACTGAGCCCCTTCCGTAGACTCTACCAGGGACCTGGCCCTGAGCTGTCCCAATATCATTGAGGAGGGAATGGAGGTGCAGGAGGCTGGCAGAGGGTGAGCATCTGGCCGAAACTCCCTGCTGTATACAATCCACTGGCATGATCCACAGAGAGATTAGTCTAGAATCTGTACTCACATAAATACAACCCGTGGGGCTGGAGTCTGAAGTCAGTCTGATGCACACTGAACAAATGTTCCATTACAATGATCTACCATATCGACAAAGATATCTATCAGACACTCTAAATACAAGACAGGGAGAAACTGCTTTAAATAAAATAGCAACAGTTTATTGAACTCTCTTCCAGTTTGCCAAAGTTACAAGCATTCAACATTTTTAATACCGTTTAGCCCTTCCAGCAACCCATCACTTGGCTCATCTTCTCCTCACTCCCCCAATGAGGAGATCCAACGACAGCAAGGACACGCTGTTCCTAAGAGGCAGAGCCTGGATATGAACAAAGGTGACATGAGAACCCAAGCAGCGAGCTGCCGCCTTCACTCTGTGCTGACGCTGCACCAGCCACATTGTGGCCATGCCTGGATTTACACAGAGCCATGAGCTGCAGGAGCAGGCTCAAGTGTGGATCTGCTGTGAAGCAGGTGGGACAGAGGTCACAGAGACCTTACGAATGAGGAAACTGGCTCAGATGCAGAGAAATGTCTAACACAGGCATACCCTGAGGACCCCACCCACCAAGAGAGACCACTCCAAGCTCTTAAGAAAGCGCAGGACACAACACAGCAAGGGCTCTGTTTGTTACAGAAATGACAGTAAGCTTTGTTATCCGACAGGCACATTCTTCTTCCTTGTTATCACTCACCAGGGTTTTCTGACCAGATGATAAACATGGGCTTCTACTGATCACATTCTATCACCATTTCCTCTGGGCCAGTTCACAATGCTGGTGATCACCTTGGGAACAACTTCACTCAGCAAACCTGTCCTTGGACTTGGCTGAAGATAGACACCTAAAACAATCCCTTCCAGGCAGCTGATCCACACGTGGGTCGCCCTTCTCTGCCTCGGAGAAAGTGAATAATTGGATCTGTTGGCAAGTCACCCTCGTGGATACAATTCAAGTTCACCAGATTCATGTTAAAAAGTGGTAAACCAACACTGAGAGGATAAGTGGCTCAGCCAAGGTGACACAGCTAAGAGGTTGTAGTACATCTGGGACAAAAATTCAGGCCCTCTGCAAGCCAGGACAAACTTCTGCCCAGGGGTGTTACCAGGCCCAGGCCACTGGAGCCAGGGGGAGCTAAGAAACCTTTCTGTGTGTAGTTAAAGCATAACAGGCTAAGGACTGGGGAGAAGGCAGGATAAGCTAGGAATGCCAGGACTTGGTTCCTGGAAGGACCCTTAAGAATCCACCCAGCAATCCACCCAGCAAAAGGATGAGTAACTGAGGACCAGCGAAAGCAAGCTACTGGTCAAGAAGTGCCAGATTGGGCCCAGAACCAAGTCTGTACCAATCTCTCCATCCACTGAGCTTGGAGGGCAAGCTGCAAAAGCTGCTATGGAGACGGCAAAGCAATCAATCCACAGGATTTTTTTCCCCTTTAGCAGGTCCCAGTCATGCATGAAAAGCATAAAATGAAGTCTTTGTCCTTGAGGAATTTCTAATCTAGCTAGAAAAATAAGCATATGCTCAGGAAAGCAAGATTGACAACATAAAACATGAGCACAGGCAGCAGCTTTATCAAGAATTAAAAGGGGGCAGAAAATAAACAGGGCTGCCTGCACTGGAAGAGCTTCCAGAGGAGGAGCATAGAAAATAGGGTTCTGAGGCATGAATAGAAGTCCAACAGTTAGAAGATAAAACAGCTGCTTCCAAAAGATCTTGGAAAAAATGGAAAAAAACCATTAATGTATTCCAGTGCAAACAAAAAACATTTAAATCTCATGCACAGTGTTTTCATCATACACATCTCTGTGAGCCTTTTGAAGACCCCTCCGATGCACAGATTTTGAGCATTTTTGCACCAAAATAAACTTATCTTTTACTTCTGCGTTCTCCAAGCTTTTTAATGAAACTTCATATGTCAGTTCAGGAAAGAGCGTCAACTCCTGAGGGGGGTTTGTAGGAGACGAGGACAAAACCGCAGGTGAGGGCTGAGTCTTGGGGGGCTGCAGGTCCTTTGGGTACCAGGCTGGTGCATTTGCACTGGGCCTGTGCATCGCTGGGTCGTCCAGCTGGCTTCTAGATCTTGAGCGCTGATCACATTCATTCCAGGACAATGTTAGTGTTAGGAAGCATGAATGTCACCCTCCAGCTGCAACAGAAACCATGACCATGGGCTGCGTGCCTGTGACAAAATCAGTCAAGTGAAACAGGACCAGTGTGCTCCAAGCACTCCCATCAACAGCCCATCACTCGTGGTCCCTTCCGTTTCTGTCTCCTGTGGCCTGTGGCTAGCAGATGACGTGGGGAAGAAGAACTTGAAAGTGGAGGAACTTATGCACTTATTTTCTTTGGACTGGAAAGCCTTAAAACGGAGATGTCCAGAGACATCCCCATAGAGTACCATCCTCCTTGAGCCTCAGTTTCCCCACCTGTCATGCAGATGCTAGGAATCCAATCATCCCCTGAGAGTGAGTGCAGGACACGTGACTGGCCCAGTCTGCTCATGTCCAGGTCTCTGGGCTCTCTATGAGAGGGGTGGGACACTGGCCCTCCCATCCAAGTCCCTGGTCCTACGCAGCCTAGGGTAGTTTGGGGTGGGACCAGCCCAGCAGCCACCAGCTTCTATGAAGGCTAGAGACATGTCCATAGGGCCCCAGACGTGTCTCTCTTTGCCTGGGGCTTGCCATTTCTTAGAGGAAAACAAGTTGTCTTCACCCTAGGTCACCTGGCCAGGAACGGGCAGCAGCCAGCGCCGAGGACATGAGCTTCTATGAGCTGACAGGGACAGGGGACCTTTGGAGAGTCCATGTGCCGTGTGCCCACGGTCTGGGGGAGCTGACAGGTCACCAGAAGCCGGGTGTAGTAGCCACCAAACACTGCCAGCAGCTGCTGGGCCATTTCCTAGAAGAGGCAGGGAGGCAAAGTCAGGGTCATGAGGCTGCACCTGGAGGGCAGCAAGCAGAGCTTAGACATGCAGAGACAACTATGCCAACCTCCTGCACCTTAACCCAGAACAGGGCTCATGGGGAACTAGTGGGCCAGGCCAGGCCAGGCTGGCTGGAACCCTAGAACCCCAGCCCTATGACTCACTGGGACTGGGCTGCTTGAGGTCTCAGCGTCCCCATTCCCAATGTGGGTGAGCAACTGCTGACTGTAATAATGATATGCGTGACAGAGACATGCAACCTCAAAACACCAGCAAAAGCAATGACTGCACCTGCCTACATCTCCATATTCCAGTTTCCATATATCAGTAAGGTACATGTGGTAAGCAGGAAGAAAATGTGGAGAGAAGAAGGAAATATTCCCATTAAGCTACACAAGGAACCCAGTGGGTACCTTCACACAAGCATTCCTATGTATTAAAGGAGTGCTTGTTAAACTAGATTGAGGGGCCTGGTATTATGGTATAGCAGGTAAGGCCCAACCACCTGCGATACCAGCAGCCCCAGCTGCTCTGTCTCCAATCCAGCCCCCTGGTAATGGCCCATGTAGAGCAGCCGAAGATGGTCCAAGTGTTTGGTACCAACTACCCACATGGAAGACTAAGATGAAGCTCCCAGTTTCGGTCATTGTGCCCATTTGGTAAATTAACCACCAGATAGATAATCGCCCTGTCTCTCTTTATCTCTCTCTCTGTTTAACTGATTTCAAATAAATAAATCTTTTTTTAAAAATTGGATTTATCACAAAAAGACAGCTGTTAGATGATCTGTCATCAATAGGCAGCACCCAGGGTAACACAATCGAACACAAAGCAGAGAGTGGAGAGGAGGGGCAGGGGGAGCTTTGTCCAATGAGGTGGAGCTGTGCTGGAGTGAGAGTGAAGCAGGTGGTGATGGGTTGTACCATCAGAGGCCATCAAACAACATGCTCTAAAGTGGCCATCGTGGTAACTTAAGTCCTTTCTTTATTCACTTCTATTTGAAAAGCAGAGAAAAAAGAGAGGCTGAAAGGCAGGGTCATAGAGAAATCTTTCATCCTTTGGTTCACATCCCAAATGCCCACAATAGCTTGGTCTAAACAGAGCCAAAGCCAAGAGCCTGAACTTGGCCAGGCCTCCCAGGCAGGTGGCAGGAACCATCTTAACCACTGCACCAAACGCCCGACCCGAGATGGGAAATTTTATCACAATGAAAAGATTATAATGTAAAGAAATTTTAAATAATGTTAAAAATCAGAGGGAGCATATGCTCTGAACACATTTCTCTCTCAAGTTCTATTTATCCAGCTGGAAGGATTACAGGGAAATGAGGGAATCCCTTATGCATGATGCAGGGCTTCTACAATTCTCTTGTCCACTTTATAACAAACCAGCCGTAAAGTACAGCAAGGCTGCCAAGATCTACAAAGTTAGCCATTAATAACAGGTTCCCTGCCCCCCCCCGCCGAGGCCAGCACAACAGCACAGAAAGCTAAACCACTGCCTGTGGTGCCAGTACTCTACAGGAGAGACTCTTTAAGTCCTGGCTGCTCTCCTTCTAACCCAGTTCCCTCACAATGCACTTTACTTCATTCTGGATGAGCCCCAGTTGTGGTCATTCCAGGAATAAACCAGCAGATACAAGATACCTTGTGTGTATGCATTGGTACTTGCTCACTCTCTCCCTCCCTCCTTCTGTCTCTTTCTTTATTTCTCATCATTCTTGTTCTCTGATACTCTGCCTTCAAATAAATAAATGAATCTTATTAAAAATAAGGAAAAAATACATAAAACTTTAAAAAAAAATCAACCAGCTGGCTTCTGTTTGTGATGTTGCCACATTCTGCCCTTGCTCTATGATTCTGGACAACCCAGATACTCTCCTGGAACCTCATTTCACCCACCAAAGAAGAAAGAAAACAACGCAGAGTACAGAGGGCATGCCCCAGCATCATACACCTGACAGAAGCTCTGCAAAGCTGGGTGAAAATCCTTACACTCTCCATGTCCCACACGGGCTCCAGGCTCCTGGTCAAACAAGAGGGACTGACCCACGCTGGGACCCAGAAGCTTGTACTTTCCTGTTGAAACTACAAGGGGCAACTACTTTCAAAATCTGAGTGTACATACACTAAATATTCATGACAGCAAATTGCACTGTGATTGGTCTGTGTAAATCTGAAAAAAATTATTTGAAAGATTTATATTTAATGGGTTAAAACCCAGACATGCATGCCACTGTAAGCACACGATCTTATTTAAAAAAAAAAAAAGCCAATGGGATTCCAGTGGGATTTAATACATTTATTATCTTTCCTTTTGAAGAGTGTTATCGGCAGGGTTCCAATTCCCCACCAGAAGGAAGAAGGTATGAGCGACTCCAGATCTTGACGCCCCAATGTTCTTGGCTAAAGAGCAAAGCAAGAGTTCTGCCAAAGCTGCAGATGTCGTGGTGGTCACTCCTCACTGCCTTTCTCCCCACAGCGAGGGTGTCATCAGGGTGAGCAGGGAGTGTAAGCCACAAACCATAGTTTCAGATTTCTGTTCTCCCAACATTTAGCCACACTGGACAGAGAGCGGGGCTGGCCAGACTCAGCAGACCTCTACTGCTGGAGGAATAAAACTTCAACAGGCATGTACAAAACTGCTAGCTGTAAATGCAGCAGATGGATGGATAGATGCATGCATGCATGCTGGGGCAAATGAATAGACAAGACCGATTGACTAGTCAAGACCCAAGTATTTATCAGTATATTCACCATTAAGGAAACCAGCGTCCACCAAAATGCTTTTACCCATACAATGCAAATACCAAAAACCGTATCTGGGGTGATATTTGGCCTAGAAGTTTAAAAGCTGCCTATACCTCACATCAGAAAGTTTGGGTTCAAGTCCTGGCTTTGCTCCCAGTCCTAGCTTCCTGCTGATGCACACCCTGGGAGGCAGCTGGGCAGCTCAAGCACATGAGCCCTGCCTCCCACATTGTAGACCTGGACTGGGTTCCTGGTTCCTGACTCCGGCCTGCCCAGTTCTGGCTGTTGTAGGAACTCTGGACTGAAGGAATAGATAGGAGGAAATGTGCACTAGCTCGTTCTCCCACCCCACCAACTCCACCTCAAATCAATACTAAATTTTAAAATGTTTTAACTCATATCTAAGGCATTAAAAAGTACAACCAAAATAAAATCCTAATAAGTACAGAATGATTCCTATACTTATTACAAAGTGCTGGGGTTAAAGACACAGGCTCAAAGTGGCTTTGGCTAGAAGACCCAAATGGTCTCCATTAGCTGCAAGAAGCCAGGTTCCCAGGAAGCGGCAACAACGAGCAGTGTTGGGACCCCGGAATCCATGTAGGGTGTGCCATGCTGGCCGTGCTGTCCTTACCTCTGGCTCAGCCTCAGGAACCAGCTGGTGAAGTTCGGTCTGCATGAGTGCTCTCTCCTGAGGACGAGCACTGCTGGGCAGGAGAGGGGCGTCCTCCACGTCCGTGGGCCCCTCCGCTGTCACTGATGTGGTGGGGCTCACCCCAGTCTCCATGACAACGCATAACTGGCTCAGTCTCCTTCTCAGCAAAGACTGTGAAGGAGACAAAGTGGGACACAAGTGTGCCCTGTGTGTCCAGTCTGTAACCAGCCTGGCGGGGTCTGGGAGGCTCTCCATCGCCAAGCTGCTGCCCCAGCAGGGGACGGATCCCAGGACAGACTCAGATGCAGACCTCAGCAGCACAGTGAGTTGAACCATGGACATGAGAGCAGGTCCTTCCCCACAAGCCCATGGTCCCTCTGGACTGCTAGTCTTTCCATAGGTTTCTCTGGTTTCAAAGTAGCCTGGGATGTGGGTATCTCCAATCATAGGATGCAGATGAACAAACTGAGGCTTCAAGGCCACTAGGCACTAAAGAGGAAGGACCAGGGTAAGACTGCAATCCTGGCTGCAAAGACTTTCAGGGTCCAGGGAAGGCTGAGCAAGGGTGAGAGCCTAGGCAGCCTGGAGCCACAAGACCTGGTCTGAAGATGGGCATCATCAACCAGGTCTATGACAGCAGGTGGCAGCGGGTCTCACCAGAACCTGTCTCCCCCTGTAGAATCTGAACAGGATCTCCCTGATCTTCTGAAGAAACAGGAGGAGAGCCACTTTGAACAAGGGACAGGTGTCTAAATCCATGACACTTTTGGATCTGCCAGAATTTATTACTACCGTCGTCATCAGGGGTAGGACACTTTTTTTTCCCCAAGAGTATTCATAACTTCATTCATGGGCCAAACAGAATGATCAGCTTAAACATAAGCCTGTTTCAGATTTACTGAATTCTGACTCCTGCCTGTGGTTGCCCTGGCAGGGCCAGACCAGATGGTTTCATGGGTCTTCTACAGCTGTCAGGCTGGACACTCCCCACCCTGTTATAAAGAAATAATCATCCACCAAATGAGATGCAGAAGGTGTGATGAATTAAAACAATAGGCAGGGAAACAGCCAAGATGCCCTGGGCAACAGCACCCACAGGGTACACACCAGCATCCTTCCCCCGAAGGAACTCTGGGGACAGCTTCGCGATGCTGAGGTGAGGCCACCTGCAAAGTGCGGTCCCCTGGGTCTGTCACAGCGAGAGTCTCCGTGAAGATATCTTACCTCTTGGCTGATCTTCATCTCCCGAACGTGGTCAGACAGATACTGCGTGCAGTCCTCCAGGTCGAAGTAGACGAACCAGAGCTGCGGAGAGGGGCTGCCATGACTGCCGTGGCCCCACTCCAGCTCAGCCTTGAACGGTCCCCCTCCAGTGACAGACCCAGCAGACTAAGATCACATCCCTCTTGCCTACCAGTTTCCCCACTGTCTTATCCTCTGTGGAGAGCAGCTGACCCCACACGGATGAGGGGCTTCAAGATGGCGGCTGGCCGAGTGCCAGGAGGTGGGACTTGTCCCGCCAGTGGGCAGGCAGGAGGTCACAAGGATAGGCTAATTCTCCCTGGCTGCAATTGCTGGCCTATCAGATAGCGCCCCGTGGACCACGTGCAGAAGTGATTGGTGGAAGAACTATATTTAAGCAGCTCGCTTTCGGCAATAAACGCTCTTTGGTTCGTGACATTCTGGTGGCTCTTACGTGGGGAATGGGGGAATACAGAAACGGGAAGAATTGGGAAGAAGGGTGGTGGAAAATGGGAGGAAGGATGGACAAAGAAGCGGGTAGGAAAGCTTAGACAGACGGAGACAGGAGCAGCAGAGAAAAGGTTTTAAACGCAGCCGCTTTTGCCAGTTTTTCCTGGACCCCCAAGAGTATGACTAGGTGTTTTTAGTGTTGCTGCTGCTGAGAGGCGGTGACAAGTGGTGGCCCGTACGGGGAAAGAGAAAAACTTTCAGCCTGCGCCAGCATAGAAAAGCGTACAGGGAAAACAAGCGGCCAAGAAAGAAATTTTTTGGCCTGCGCCAACAAGCGGCCAAGACAGGAATTTTTCGGCCTGCGCTGGCATAGAAAAAGCGGCAGAAAGGGACTTTTTCGGCCTGCGCTGGCATAGGAAAAGCAGCAGAGGGTACCCATGTACGGGGTATCCCCAGCCTGCGCCAGCGTAAGTGTATTTTATTTTTGCCTAGGCGGTTAAGCGCAGTATAGCCCAGAGAGGCCGGAATACAGCCCAGAGAGGCGGGACATAGCCCACAGAGGTGGGACATAGCCCAGAGAGGCGGGAATACAGCCCACAGAGGCGGGACAGAGCCCAGAGAGGCCGGACACAGCCCAGAGAGGCAGAATATTGCCTAGAGAGGCAGAATTTGCCCAAAGGAGCGGGATTGCCCACAGTGGCGGGGTGGCTCAACGGCACCTGAGCGACTGCAGTGGCGGCTGCACCTCGAGCGGGCGTCTCGGGCTGCGGAGCCGGCACCACTGTTTCTTCTGAATCTCCTTCCTCAGCAGCTCAGGGTTTTATAGGATGAAAGCACCATGGAGTTTTATGAGTCAATATATTTTGTTTTTATTCCTTCAGTTGTTATTACAGTAACTTTCCTCTTATTCTGGCTTTTTATGAAAGAGACACTATATGAAGAAGTTCTTGCAAAACAGAAGAAAGAACAAAAGTGAGATTTTAAATTATCTGATGCTTTGGCTGTAGAAGATGAGCAAGTTGTATTTACTCCACTGAATGTGGTTGAAACTTCTAGTGTTAGGGAGGATTATCTATCGGAAAGAGGAAGTTGAGCCTCCCAAGCAGATTCTGACTCCAAGGAAGGAAATGATAGTGAAAAAACGGCATTTACAGGGGAGGAGCTGGAACGGCACTCTTCGAAGCCAGGAATAGTGCTGTCCGCACGCCCACCCGCTTATAACCCCATTGGGTTATGCTGCCATGGGGCATGTGCCTTCGGTGCCAATGCCCCGCGGGGATGGAAGGAAGCTATGTCTTCCTCCTCTATGTTTCCAGTCTTAGAGGACCAAAATCAACAGAGATATTATCAGCCTATAGATTTTATGAATTTGGCTCGTGCCACCCTTTCTGGTGATCAATACTTACATTGGAAGGTGGCATACCAAGAGTTTTGTTCAGACACTGCGCGGTGTAATGCTGCTGCGAATAAGTATCTTCAAATAAGTGCTACTGCCACTAAGGCATGGAAACTGCTTACAGGCACTGGGATCTACAGGGACGCCTCTCCAAGGTTACTCAGGGAGCCAATGAGCCTTATGCTGATTTTGTAGCTAGACTCATTCAAACTGCCTCGAGAATTTTTGGGGAGGTGGAGTCAGCAATGCCTTTGGTAAAGCAGTTAGCATATGAACAGGCTAATAAATGGTGCCAAGAGGCAATAAAGCTGTGGAAGCGTAAAAAAAAAAATTCCACAATCAAAACTATGCTATATAAACAGAAAGGGGGAATAGGGGATCAATATAGATTCCCAAAGGACAAGTTAGTTATTATTTTTTTCAGGTGAGTATTAAAATTTCAGCCTCGGGCCCAGCAGCGTGGCCTAGCGGCTAAAGTCCTCGCCTTGAACGCCCCGGGATCCCATATGGGCGCCGGTTCTAGTCCCGGCAGCTCCTCTTCCCATCCAGCTCCCTGCTTGTGGCCTGGGAAAGCAGTCGAGGACGGCCCAATGCTTTGGGACCCTGCACCCACGTGGGAGACCTGGAAGAGGTTCCTGGTTCCTGGCTTCAGATTGGCGCGCATGGGCCCGTTGCAGCTCACTTGGGGAGTGAATCATTGGATGGAAGATCTTCCTCTCTGTCTCTCCTCCTCTCCGTATATCTGACTTCGTAATAAAAATAAATCTTTAAAAAAAAATTTCAGCCTCATCCCGAAAATCAACTGGAGCACTCTCCAGGTCTGTGTGGAAAATTTTCCCATAGATAAAAACAGTACATTTAGAGGACATAAGTATTCCTACAAAAATCCTATGCAGAGTATAACCACAAATTCTTTTGAGATGAGGCCTCCATTTGTGCTGTGGGAGCAGCAATGTCCATGGTTCTTGGAGGCCAGTTGCAGAATTGCTCCTATTTTCATTCAGGTAATGATACTTTGGAGAGCTTGGCAGCAGTGGTTAATTGCATTGCTTTTCTTTTAGGCACACTCCTGTGTGCCTGAGACCAATGTTTCTGTTTTCTTGTTAGCAATGCTAGACAGGTAGGGATTCACTTAACTTGTGGAATAGATTGTTTTCTTTCAGAATGTTGGAATGCAATCGAGTACCCGCTGGCTGTGGTGATGTGCGTGCCCACCTAATTTTCCCACACCGGTGACGGTTAAAGAAGAAGACCTGTCAGTCCACCTCATTTAAATAAAAAGGGGGGGATGTGGGGAGCAGCTGACCCCACACGGATGAGGGGCTTCAAGATAGCGGCTGGCCGAGTGCCAGGAGGTGGGACTTGTCCCGCCAGTGGGCGGGCAGGAGGTCACAAGGATAGGCTAATTCTCCCTGGCTGCAATTGCTGGCCTATCAGATAGCGCCCCGTGGACCACGTGCAGAAGTGATTGGTGGAAGAACTATATTTAGGCAGCTCGCTTTCAGCAATAAACGCTCTTTGGTTCGTGACAATCCTCAAGGCAGTAGTTTTCAGTAGATGTTTGTAAAGATGTATTTTATCTATTTATTTGAAAGGCAGAGTGATAAAAAGGAAGAAACAGAGAAACAAAGCTCTTCCAACAGCTGATTCATTCCCAAGATGGCTGCAACAGACCAGTCTGGGCCAGGCTACACCCAGGAGCCAGGAACTGCATCCCAGTGTCCCACAGGAGTGCCAGGGGCCCCAGTGATGGGCCATCATCCGCAAGCTGCTTTCTCAGGCTCTCAAGTAGGAAGCTATATCAGAAGCGGGACAACTGGGACAACACTCCATTCAATATGGGATGCCAACACAAGTAGTAGCTTAACCCACTATGTACCACAGTGGGTAGTACTTCATCCCACAACACTGCTTTGGAAATTAAAACACTCAGCTGTAGGCTCTCAGCAAACTCTTACAGGATGTGCAAGGCACATGGATATGGTGCTTCTTCCAGGTCCCCTGAGCTCGGGCCATGAGTGGCAAGAACATGGACATGGTGTCCAAGAGATTCTGCATCCCTACTGGGAAGATGCAAAATGACCAGAGCCATGGGCAGCCTGGCTCAGGAGACCCAGCTTTGTCCGTACCGCTAAGTAACCCTGTCTAGGTCACTTTAAGATCTCCCCACCACATTCAAAGACAACGATGAAGCCAGTCAAACAAGGCCTGCAAGAGCTGATCCCACTCTCGAGTCTCATCTCAGTCTACAAGGCCAGATGCTAGCAGCCCTCTGCCTCATCGCCTCCCAGCCTCGCCAGGGCCATCCCTTTGCTACCGGGCCTGAGAGGCTGCTGTAGCTGTGTGCTTGTACACCACTGCTCTCTGCAGCCCCTGAGCTCTGGCAGACAGGGACCTTGAGGGCCGCTCAGCATCTTCCCCAACCACAGGGCCCAACATGGAGCAGGAGCAAGCCAGAGCCATCAGCAGACTCCAAGACAGGCTGTGCAGGCTGAACAAGCATGAGGCTTCCTCTTGCAATTAGCCCAGTCCCAAGGTGAGCCACCCCAGGCGGCATCCCAGAAACGGTACCTGAATCACACTCTGGCATCCTTCTACTGTGTCTGTCACCCCCAGTAGCACCCGGTGTCTCAGCAGGACTCCATTGGCGGCCGCCAGCCTTAGGTCAGTGTTGGTGTTGGCCTGTAAGACAAGTGTCCGCCGCTAGCAGGAATTTCAGGCTGCCAGGGATCTGCTGGGCTCTGGGTAATGGTCACACACACCATCCCACTCCAAGACCCCATGAGACAATCCTCGCCCTCAGGTTTCCTCTACAGCCTTCCCTGTAAAAGGGACTGTGAGGTTGTTAGGTGAGTCAATTCTAGTGACAGGCAGCCCTGGGTGCGCCTCCAGACAGTGTGGCTCTGGACAAGGTATGTCCTACCCAAGAACCACATTGCCTTCACTTGTAGAACAAAGTGTCCTGGCCTCCTAGGAATGTGATGAGAGTTTGTTGAAATTGTATGTGAAGCCCTTAACTTGGGGCTTTGGACACAGTCAGGGTGCACAGAGCTGTGACAGACATTGGGAACAGACAGGTGGGTGCACCTGCTTGGTCAGCATAGTACCTATGTATAGTGACTAGTACAGTGCCAAACAACCAGGTGGGACTCTAGGAATCACAGCATACAAGGCCCTGAGGAGTTACCACAGCTAGTAAGTGGCAGGGGTACCCTGCCCACTTAGGAGGTTGCTGTTGGGTGCAGACATCAGGCCTCAAGCACTGAGTAAATGCTCCCTAAATGGGAGTCAGTATTAGGAAGGAACAGATCCTGGAAGAGTCCCCAGATGAACACGCAGTGACTGCAGTGACCTGGGGCCTCCATGCTGCCATCTATGGGCACAGACCTCAAGATGGTTCTCTCCATGACCTGTGTCCAGCACTTTATCTGGTACTCCCAGGACTTCAGAAATATCAGCTCAATAATAAAAAAAAAAAAAAAAGTGGAAGGAGCGGAAGTGGGAAGCGGAACAGCTAAGCAGGGTGGACTGTGTGAAAGATGCTGCATCCTTGAAGCACCTGCCAGGAGCCAGATTGTTTTGCTTGCTTCTGGTAGATCAGATCACTTTGCACTCCCCTTTCCCCAAAAGAGGCATCTTATGGCAGCAGCAACTAGTTCAATTTTATGTTTTTATAGCCAATCACAAGGGCCATGAAAGCATCCAGAAAGTCCAGGAGTGGCAATAGTTTTGTCACCTTTGCAGAATGATTAAACCATAAAATTCCTGTCCGTCCCCATGAACACAGGCATCATATGGGGCTCATCCCCAATAACCTGCCCTTCCCTTGTGAGCAGGCCAGGGTACCTCTGTGCTGAGGATCTCAGAGCTCAGCTCTGTGCAGGGGCTGCAGGGTGAATGGACAGGGACTTCCCAAGGAGCTGGCAAAACAGTGCTGGTCTGGCATGCAACACAACAGTACCTTAAAGATGGCTGCACCCTCTTGCCTAGAACATGTGAATGTGCCATTGATGAAAGAAGCACTAGATGGGATGTGCGTTGCTAACCATTTGTCCTTAAAGCAGGCAGATTACATCGGCTGGCCTAGGTGGCCACTGTCATCACAGCGTCCTTCACAGTAGAGGAAGCCTGAGAGGCTGAGAAGGAGACACGAGAGAGCCCCAGCCTGTCCACTGCTGAACTTGCAGATGCAGTAGGGGGAGGCATGAGCCAAGGAATACACGTGGCCTTCAAGAGTGGGAAATGGCAAGGAAACGCCTTTGGGTGGAATGCAGTGTGGCTGTCACCTCGACTTGAGTCTCTGAAGACCATGCCCAGCTTAAAAGAAGATGAACT
This sequence comes from Ochotona princeps, assembly GCF_030435755.1. Taxonomy (NCBI): domain Eukaryota; kingdom Metazoa; phylum Chordata; class Mammalia; order Lagomorpha; family Ochotonidae; genus Ochotona; species Ochotona princeps. The sequence goes on from NC_080845.1 coordinate 16,071,732, forward strand.
GCTTTCACAAATCCAGTTTATGCAATTTGGTACGGCAGCGGGAGACCGCCCGTACTGCAGGAGGGCCTAAGAACACAGGTTGGAATCCGAGCATCCTGGTCTGGAATTCCAGCTCTGCCGTTTAGTAGCAGCATGGCCTTGACCTGCTTCCTTGAGCCTTTCTGAGCCTCAGCTTTCCCATCAGTGAAATGAGTAAAACAGCCTCTGCCCAGACAGCTGAAAGGGAGTTTAATGAAGTAACATGCAAAGCATCCAAAGGTCTACAACATAGAAAGTGGCCAGAATGTAGCAAAACACAGTCCCTGAAGAAGCAGAACCCCATGAGTGAACTGCACAGCCGCCAGGAGGGACAGGCGGAGCAGCCTTTGTCCACCGTGCTTGTGGTCAGAAGTGCTTCCCATTTCAGATGTTTTCGGATATTGGAATATTTGCATATAAATCATGATATCTTGGAGGACATGTTCCACATCTTTGAACACAAAACTTCTTCATGTCTCACATACATCTGGTACCTCTAATCTGAAGGTGGCCTGATGTACTCGGCCAGTGAAGTCTGCATTTGATTGAGAACAGTCAGTCCCCAGAAGTCAAGTGTAGAACATTCCACCTAGGGCATCACATCTGTGCTTTCAAAGTTACGGAACGTGAAGCACAGATTTCACAGATTTTCAGATTAGGAGTGCTCAGCCTGCATCCACTTCCTTTCTGAGGATGGTCAGGAATCGAGAGGACTCGAGCTTGAACCCTGGCTCTGCCATTTACCGTGGGATTCAGAGCAAGTTACCTTGACTCACAGTCCACTAGCTCTGCCTCCAAGGGTGGGGCTGGGACTTAATGAGGCATAGCTATTGCTAAGGAACCACAGCAGCATCCCAGGAGGGCACCTCCAACCTTCCCCTGGGAAGGTGATATGCCTTCACATCCAGGGCATATCATTGACGCACACACAGGATGTGGGGGTGTATGAAAAGATTCAGTTAACTAAAATACTACCAGGATATTGGTCACTAGTGCCTTCCTTCCAGACTCTCCCAACACACAGCCTGCTCCCAGAGAAACAATCCACAAGGATTAGGTAGCAAACAGCGAATGTAATCATGCATGTGATTCGATTCCTTTCAGTCATTGGGCATATGGGTTAGTGTTCATTGTCCTGGCTGGAGAAATTCTCTGAGGCAGAAAAAAAGTGAAGATTTTGACATGAGGTTCTTAGGCCCCTGATGACCTCCTGCTGGAACCATGGCAGGAGCGGCAAGCTCACCTTTCTCTGGTGTCTCTCGAAGACAAACATGAGGGTCAGGGTCAGGCTCACAGCGACCAGGGTCACGAGAAGCACACCTGCCCAGTGGCTGCCCAGGGCAAACATCTGGCTGGTAGAGTAGATGTTGGCCCATACCACCACATAGAAAACCTGCCAGAAGCCAGGAAGAGAGCATGGTCAGGTACCCCAGGCCTCAAACGCATGAGCTCCATTCGCAGTGTTATCACCCTGGGGATATCCCTGACACCTTTGCTGGACTCACAGAGCTCCCCATGGCCTGTACAAGGCTTATGCAACACCTGGATCTGTGGGATGACCTCCTACTCCGTGTCTATAAAGAAAGGGGCCCCTAGCCACTCCTGAGCTTTGCCTAGCTTGACTGTAAAGAAAACTGGAGCTCTGGAGCAAGATAAACTTTAGACACAAGCCCCACACGGGTCCTTGGATCACTATGGAACCTTGGGAAAACAAGAACCCCTCTCTGAACCTCAGTTTCCTCATTTCTAAAATGGCGATAAAAAGCCACTTTGCAGAAGTGATTCAGAGTCAGGAAATTAAATGCTGGTTCCCAACCCTTCCCCTTCTCCCTGGAAGTGTGGAAGGTAGGTACACTATCTTACCATTGACACACTGAGAGCAGCAGCACATCACTATGGCTGAGAGCACACATGCTGAAGCCAGACTGCCTGGGTTCAAATACCACCTCTGCTATGTGTGTTCATCTATGTATATATGTAGGTATATGCATGCTTGCATAACTGCAGATACACACATCTGATTGGAGCTAAAACGCTAAAATGGGTGCCTCTATTGAACAAGAAAACAAATCCCAGAGAGCAGAACAGTCTTGGCCAGGGCCAGACACCAAGCCCAGACCCCAGATGGGTCTGCAAATTGACAGCCTGAGCTCTGCTCAGAGTAAACCTTACTGCATGTGGGGACCCGGTTACCAGTCCCTCCCTCCAACTTCCTCTGAGATCAAGTCCAGGCCCCGTGGCCTTGCTCTTCCCCACGCAGCTGAGTCATCAGGTCCCAGCCTCCCAATCTTCCTTAGGACCTGATGCTGAGTGTCCCAGCACTGCCACAGGAGCAGGGCCGAGTTATTCCACTCACCACGGCAAAGGCCAGCCGCACAGGCCTCGAGTTGTAGATGATGTATCTTCGCACCTGGGGCTCCAAGAGCGCACTCTCAGCCAAGCTCCTGTACTGGTCAGCCGGGACCTGCTCAGGCACCCACAGGAAAGAGATCAGGAAAAGCATACCACCTTATTTTCTCCCAGCAAACAGGTTGGTTTCCAGTGCAAGTGACTGTCACATTCCAGGTCAACCCAAAGGACAGAAAGAGCTAGAAAACACTGGGTGGCTGCAATTCTCAGGTTTGGCAGAAGGAGGGGTGGCGCCCCTGGGGAGTCAGCCCAACTGCTGGCAACCCAGGAGAACATGCTGCACAGGTACTGGAATGGCACAGTCTGCAGCTCCACACCTCACAGCAAACCCAGAACAGGCCAATGGTAAAGGCAGAGGCAGCTCCAGGCCCACCGGGTAGGCCTCCCCAGAAACATGTTATGGGACCTGAAGCAAGGTATCCAACATCTCTGAGCCTTCACTTCCTCCTCTATAAAGTTAGGAATACCCATCTGGTAGGGCTGGGGTGCACAGCAAACAAGATAATACATAAGCAGGGCTTGGCATGCCAGCCCAGTGGTGACCACTAGGTACGCAAGTGCTACCAGTCACCATCTGTTCATAGAAACCATATATCGGGCCCGGCGGCGTGGCCTAGCAGCTAAAGTCCTCGCCTTGAAAGCCCTGGGATCCCATATGGGCGCCAGTTCTAGTCCCGGCAGCTCCACTTTCCATCCAGCTCCCTGCTTGTGGCCTAGGAAAGCAGTTGAGGACGGCCCAAAGCTTTGGGACCCTGCATCCGCGTGGGAGACTTGGAAGAGGTTCCTGGTTCCCGGCTTCGGATTGGCACAGCACCGGCCATTGCGTGCACTTGGGGAGTGAATCATTGGACGGAGGATCTTCCTCTCTGTCTCTCCTCCTCTCTGTATATCTGACTTTCCAATAAAAATAAATAAATCTTAAAAAAAAAGAAAGAAACAAGGACCAATAAACCAAACTGTGCCAACGTGGAGTCAGGACTGCAGCTGGGGAAGTTTGCTCTTAGTAGTGACAAAATATTGATCTACACAATACTGCAATGCAGTCTTAAAGGCATAAAGTCTAAAATCTTCAGGGTAACATTAGTAATGCATTTTCCTCATCCTTCGTTACTGCCCCCAGCTAACACAGGGAAGACCTGAGGTGGGTGACTTTGGAAAGAGAGAGTAAATCATACGCAGTGTGCTTCCTAACAACATCAATAGCTGCTCATTTTTCTTGCATTTACTATATGCCATAGACCATAAAAGTGCTCAAGTATGATTTAATTTCATCCTAACAAACCCTCCCTAAAAAGAAGTAATATTGTCCTTATTTATAAATGATAAAACAGCAGCTCCGAAGGACTATGTCATACACACACAGACGCAGCAAAAATTGGATCTGTATACAGATCTAGGAGTGTGTGAAACAAAGCCTTGAGTCACTTGTTCATCATCTAACAAATACATGTGTATTTTCCTTCACAGACACAATTCCCTCTCCTAAAATACCCTTTCTCTTGTCCACTCCAATTTAGCTTTCAAAACTACCATCCACTGCCCCTGCCAGGCAAGTTGATACCCCTTGGAATGTCTTCAGGGCCTGGCATATTCATTCCTGACTTATTTAAGTCATGCTGTTCTGACTTATCCAAAGCACATCCATCCCCTCACTGGGTTTGGTGAACAGCATGAGCACAGGTACTGGGTCCTGTTCACTTCTATCATGTTGAGCCAGTTGAGTGTCTGGTCTGGGGCAGGTGCCTTGAAACACACATTTGTTAAGTGAACCAAGTCGGCATAAGGAAAGTTGCAATAGTCCTTCCTTGTAAACCACAGCTAGCACAGAGTGCCTCATAACTATTTTGGGAATAACCAGGCAAACAGACAACTGGATGGATGAATGCATGGGTGGGTAGATGGGTAAGTACATGGATGGCTGGTTAGGAGGATGGATGAATGGACAGATTGTTGGATAGGTGGACAGACAGATGGGCCGGGGTATAGATGCATGGATGAAGAAAGTGACAGGGACTCAATAAGATGAGTACTTACGTGAATGCCCCAGGTCTGCAGTTGTTCCTCTGCGGCTCCCAGATCGAAGGAGATGGGTGCACAGGTATTGTCGATACGCACAACTGTGAGAACCTGGCCATTGTGGAGCTCTGAAAGCAGACCAAGGGCTTTACCTGGCTGACTGTGAGTTGCTTTGGAGAACCCCAGAGCCTGATGGCATCACCTCGCTGGCCAAGCGAACCTTGTGACAAGGAAGGACATGGTGGCCATCCTCCAACCCTCCATGGGAGGAAGATTAGACTCAACAAGGAAGCCCCCAGCAGGCAGATTTGAGGCTAACATGAAGAGGCCCCTGGGATACAATGTGAGGCCAAATAAGGAAGCATTTCCCAAGAGTAAGAGCAGTTCCCACAAGGCATGAGTGTTGGTAAGTTCATTATCATAAAGGATATTTAAACAGAGAATAATCAGCTAGCTACATGGAAGGCATGATGCAATGGACATGGATTGGAGGAAACTCAACTGATTAACTCTTAAATTCCCAGACACTCTAAAATTTAGAGATACTGGTCATGGGAAGCTGATGTGCATACTCTAACCCCAACACCCATGAATATGCTGCCCTTCATGGTCAGCGGACAGAAGGCTGCAGATAGCATTCAGATTGATAATCAACTAGCCTTAAAAAGAGATGATCCTGCATTGGATGCATGGGGACCAGGTGATCCCAGGGATCCTTAGGAATGGAGGGCAGAAGGGGAGTGAGAAGGAGAAATGCCTGTGAAGGAAACATCACAGGCTTTGACCATGTAGAAGCAGGGCCATAATGGCCATGACAGCTCAATTGGTTAATCTTCCACCTGCAGTCACTGACATCCCATATGGGAGTTGGTTCGTGTTCTGGCTTGTCCACTTCTGATCCAGCTCCCTGGTTATGGCCTGGGAAAGCAGCACAAGATAGCCCATGTCATTGGGATCCTACACTCACACAGGAGACCTAGAAGAAGCTCCTAAATCCTGGCTTTGGATTGGGTCAGTTCTAGCTGTTGTGGCCACTTGGGGAGTGAATCAGTGGATAGAAGGTTTTTCTATTTCTCCTTCTCTCTGTAAATCTTCCTCTCTAATTAAAATAGACAAACTTGAAAAACAGAGCGAGAAAGGAAGGAAGGGAGGGAGGGAGGGAGGGAAAGAGGAGGGGAGGGAGGGAGGGAGGGAGGGAGGGAGGGAAAGAGGAGGGGAGTAAGAGAGGGAGGGAAGAAGAAGCAGAGCCAAAAGCCAAGGAATGGGGCACCCCCTACCTAGGAGCTGGGAAAGGAAAGATTCTCCCAAGAATCCCAATTTCAGCTCGGTGAGGACGGTATGAGACTTAGCACCTACAGAAGTGGAAGGTTATAACTGTGTGTCATCTCATGCCATTAGCTTACTGGTAATGTGTTACAGCAGCCATAGAAAACTAATACACTGACTTAATGGCAACCCTCTGCAGCTCATTCAACACATTTTTTAAACATTTATTTATTTGAAGGGGAGAATGGCAGAGAGAGAGAAAGAATCTTCCATCGGATTCACTACCTAAATGGCCACAACAGCCAAGACAGAGACAAGTTAAAGCTGGGAGCCAGGAACCAGGAGCTTCATCCATGTCTCCCACATGGGTCCAACTACAAGAGTCATCTTCCACTACTTTCCCAGGGAAAGTAGCAGGGAACTAGCTAGAAAGTGGAGCACCTAGGACCCAACCCAGTACTTAGATAGAATGCCAGTGACACAAGTGGCAGCTCACCCTGGTGTGCCACAATGCCAGCCCCTTGCTCAACACTTTAAAAATACAAATTAAGTCCTTATTCTCCTTAAGAAACACACATCAGGGGTAAATATTTGGCAGAGACAATGCTTGAAGAGCCTACAACTCACATTAGAGAGTCTCGTTCACATTGTAGCTGCTCTGCTTCCAAGCCAGCATCCTGCAAACTCACACCCAGGAAGGCAGCAGATGCTGGCTCGAGTACTTGGCTGGCAGGAGACAAAGACTGGGTTCCACGCTCCTGGTTCAGCCCGGGCCAGCCCTGACTATTGCAGACATTTGATATTTAAACCAGCGGACAGAAGATCTCTTTCTGCCTGTCTTTCAAATTAAATGAAAACAAACAAATTTTTAAGATGCTAAGCACACACCAACCTAGGTAGGTCACAACAGCTATCAAAACCATCCTTTAGAATTGGGTGACGCCAAACCACAAGACCAGATGGAAAGACAGATCTGGGCTGAAAAGCCAAAGAAGAAACAGCAGCAGCACAAAGCGCAGCCCGCCTGCCTGCAGGTCTGAGGAAGCCATGTGGGGCCCTGCAGGCCACCTGTCAGCTGCCAGAAGGCTTCATGGGGGGTGGAGGGTCTTTGTGCCCTGGAGCCTCAGGTCCCAGTGTTGAGTCATTCATTGCTGAAGACTGAATATTGTGCTGTGTTCCCTGTAGCTGCTGCTTAGGCCATGAGGCAGGACTGAAGGGACTAAACTGTCAGGATGTCCTCTGCTGACCCAAAGCTCCTGTACACTCCAGCCTAGCTCCCAGCAACACCTGAGTTTGCAATGCCACATGGCAAGCTCCACCTGCCTGGGAGCCCTGCCCACTCCATCACTCCCACCTGCCACGTAACCATCATAGAGCCCTGTCACCTGGAGACTCTACTCCCTGTGCTTCTTGGCTTCTTACTTTCCTCCTGCACCTGTTCAGCAGCCTCCATGCTGGCTTCTCCAGCCTATACTTCCTCCTGCAATACGTTTCTCCTGCAGCAGTGCGCAAATCAGATGATGCCAGTCCCTGAGTAAAACATTCAACAGCTTCCTGGTGTCCGGACAAAAACCAACCTTCCTATCATACTTTCTCAGCCCTCAGGAGAGCAGGCCTCCTCCAAGACTCACCCTGGACCACACCATCCTCCTTTGCTCCTTGAGCATACAGGGTTCACCCCACACCCCAGGGCCTTTGCATGTGCTGTATCTACTTCCTAGAATACTTCCACCAGGCTTCACCCAGTTAAATCCTTATCTACATCCCTGGATCACTTTTCACAGGGAGCCCTCCTTGACAGCCTAAATGCTTAACAGACCAAGTCCTGTGCCACACCTGCCTACACTCTGCTCTTCTTTCCACTCATCAAAGATGCCAATACACATGTAGGCACTTGCTTGATGGAACTCTGTCTTCCTTCCCCACAGATCGGATACTCCCTGAACTTACTGGGCTGGGTGCAGTTCCTCACACACAGCAGGTACCATCTGTATGCTTTACACATAAGCAAGTGGATACAGCTGGACCCTCTGCTCCCCAGTCCTGGTAGGGTTATTCTTCCTAGGGAATCAGCTATGATTGTAAGAATTCCGTGAAATTCTTCATCCTACCAACAAAGAACTTCATCATCCTCTCTGCTCTTACTCTCCTTTTGTTTGCTGGGAGGGGTGAGGATTGTGCAGGCAAGGAGGTAAGGTGGTGAAAGCACCAGCCAGCCAGTGTTAGGGTTCCAACTGTAGCTCAGCCTCTTGGGAATAGGACCCACCCGAGGGAGCCTCCCTCCTGTCTCACAGGCTCTCACAGGCGACCAGATGCCCTCGACCACCAAAGAGCCAGCTGCTGTGGTCACCTCTCAGAAACAAGCTGCGAAAGGTTCCGGAACTCAGTAAAGCAGCACTCACCTGCTTGTGCTTGGCTTCCGCTCCCCCCACCCACCCAGCCACCTCCACGTTATGGCCACAAAGGATTTATAGGAGCTTCATAAAGAATGAAGTTAGGAAATCAAATCGTAAAAGGAGCAAATGAAGAAAAGTAGGGAGAAAAGTAAACAAAGGCGGATACTAAGGAGAGGCTCTGGATACCAGGCACGGAGCTGGGGCCTCAGCCAAGACTGCGTTTAGTCCTCCAGGAGCCCTCAACTGTAGGGACCATGAGTAGGGCAAAGGAAACTGAACTCTGGAAATCCCAGGACTCTCACCTGCTATTAATAGGAACAAAGAAAAAGAGAAAGAGAAGTGAGATGGCAAGACAGCATACCCAATGCAAGCAGTCATGTGGATGGGGCCTCTGATTAGCTCTGCACTTCAGGGCACAAAACGACGATGCCACGTGCACTTAAACTAGAAGCATGGAAAATCAGAATCCTTCCCCCAGCCTAGCTCTCTGCACACTGAGTGAAGTGTTTGCTGAGGCAATGATGTCAGGATGCTGGGACAGTTCCCCATTGGCTCTCTGCATTTCCAACTACAAATGCCTGCTGAATTCTTGCCTCTGCTAGCTTTCATTTGTTCTTCAAAGTCGAAACAGAAAGGCTACCGGTGTGTGTGTGTGTGGGGGGGGGAGGGGTGCAATTTCCTGCCAAGGGGCAAGAACTGGTTTGCCAACAATTGGTGGAACCCGTCTTCAAAGTTTTGGCAGAAAATGACTGCCCTGCACGCCGCTCTCCTGCTGCATGTGTGCACTCGCACTGATGTAAACTGCCATCCTCCTTACAGGAACAAGAGAGCCTAGGAAGATTCAGATCCCATAAGGAGCTGCATGCCATGGACCCCCACCACCCAGAATGCTGTTCTCCCTGCCTGTACCTGGTCACTCACTCATTCACTCAAGAAAACACCTACTGAGCATGAAGGCTCAGCCCAGTGCTGGGTTCTGCAGAACCAGGCATGAAAAGACCACACTGAGCCCCAGCCCGCATGGCGCTGACATCCTATAGGGAAGAGGACATTCAGCATTTATCACACAGGAAGTTATTCACAGACTGTCCTATGTGCTGCTGGGAGAAAGAGCAGAGTCCTGACTGAGGCTGGCTCATCAAAGACAATTCCTCAAGGAAGGGCTACTGGAACTGGGCTCTGAAGAATGAGTGAAAAATGAAGCAGGGAGAAAGAGGCAGAGAAAAGCATGATAGGCAGAAAAAACAACAGTTGCAAAAAGCCCTGAGGTTGAATCCATGGCAAAGAGCCAAGAGTGGGGCAGCAGGAGCCACCAGGCAGATGTGACATGCTGGGGAATGCTGCATCCCCCAGCTACACCTAGCAGCAAACACTGAAGCAGAAAGGGGCATGGCTGGGTGTGCATCGCAGCAAGATCTCTGGCTGCTGTGAGTAGAATGGAGGGAGAAGGCCAGATGGGAAGCCATCATGGGGGTCCAGGCAGAGCACAAAGGTAGCTCAGTCTAAACAGGTGGTGCTAAAGAGAGCCAGGTGAAAATGACAGAAAGTGGCCTGGCAATGGGTCCCGCAGATACACACCCTATCTGAAGGAATTTCTGTGCCCTGACCCCCATTGTGCTATATAAGTCTAGCTCAGCATGCAGTAGAGGAGCAGGGCCCAGAGGCCCCAAACTTACCTTCTCCCCAGCCAGGAGGGCTTCCCGTGGGCAGAGTGCTCCAGCCATGGGAGGAAGTGGGCAAGGGACCTGTGGTTCCCCCAGGGTCCATCTGTGGTTCACAGGCCATGGCAGAGAACCAGCCGGACTTCTACTTCCCCTTCCTGGAGCTGAGGTTCATCCTGGGACAGCCAGCTCAGCAGCACTCACCTTCAGAACACAGCACAGAAAGGAACTTGAGGCCTGGGCCACAGCTGCCCAGGGCTGCCTGGGGCCAAGTCACCAAAGCCCAAGCAGAGCCACTGGGAATCTTTACATTGACCTTCCAGGCCTCCACTGAGAACTTCCCTCTGGTGTAGGTCACAAGGGCCCTCAGGAAATCCAAGCATCCAGGATTTCCATTCCTTTACTGAGGATACCCCAGGAAACCAGGCCATAGATAGGTTCCTTCACAACACATAGCCTTAGTTACAAGGAGGATCTCAAATCACTTCACATAAGACATTGCAAAACACAAGCACGGGGGGTGGGGGGGGAACCACGGTGGGGAATACAAATTTTAAAAAAGAAAAATGGGGCCCGGCAGCATGGCCTAGCAGCTAAAGTCCTCGCCTTGAACGCCCCGGGATCCCATATGGGCGCCGGTTCTAATCCCAGCAGCTCCACTTCCCATCCAGCTCCCTGCTTGTGGCCTGGGAAAGCAGTTGAGGACTGCCCAATGCTTTGGGACCCTGCACCCGCGTGGGAGACCTGGAAGAGGTTCCAGGTTCCCGGCATCGGATCGGCGCGCATCGGCCCATTGCGGCTCACTTGGGGAGTGAATCATCAGACGGAAGATCTTCCTCTCTGTCTCTCCTCCTCTGTGTATATCTGGCTGTAATAAAATGAATAAATCTTTAAAAAAAAAAAAAAAAGAAAAATGACAAAGAACAAAAATACCCAGATACTCAGACAACCAAGGTTTCCACACAAAGGCAGAGGAGGAAAAAGAGCTGTGTTCATGAACATGAACGCCAAAGTCAGATTAACTGGGTTTCCGTGCTTGCTACTCTTAACTATAGGCAACTTAGGACAGCTTCAGCTCTTCAAGCCCAAGAAGCCTCCCCATGGAGTTGCCGCAGCAAACGGATGAATGATGACACCTGCCCTACCCTTCTGGTTGCCATCTTGAGGTATGACACAATTGTTGCCCCTCAGAGCTACAATGGAAATGTTTTCTTTGTAGATAACCAGTCGGTTATCTACAAAGAAAAACAGTCAAGTGGTGGAAGTGGGCAGTGCAGCTCCTGGGCACTTATCCTTCAGTGAGCTAGGAAACGCCACAAGCCTCCAGGGCCAAGTCCCAGGGAGGCACAGGCAGAGTAGCACCCTTGGCCACTTTCAAAAAAAAAAAAAAAGCCACACAGAAGTTATCTGCATGGACAAAATTAAGTCTCCATTTCCATCAGCTCTGGTAGTACCTGCATATTTGATCTCTTTGATGTACCCACATGATGTTCTCCCTAAAGCCTGGTGCAAAATTCATCTGCAGCTACTCCAGCTCACAATGTGATACGAGACATGAAGCTTCCAGTTGGCACACATCTTTGTATCCTCTTTATCCTGAGCCACCCAGGACCCTCCACCACTAGCCCAATGCCCCCTCAGACAGTGACACCCCTGTCCTCACCAGTTTCTACTTCTGTCAGGATTGTAGGAAGGACTGGCTGCATAATGGGCAGTGCCCAGTACAAAATGAAAACGATGAGGAGTCTCAAGAGTGACAGTACAGCATTCCTCAAATTGAGGATAATGGTGCTGTAGGCTTATAATGCTGCCTGCAATGCCAGCATCCCATATGAGCTCTGGTTCAAACCCTGGCTGCTTCACTTCAGGCCCAGGTCCCTACCAGTGAGCCTGAGAGCATCATGGAGGATGGCCCACGTACTTGGACCCCTGGCACTCACATAGGACGCTATGAGCTCTGAGCTCCCAGGTTCAGTCTGACCTAGTCCCAGCCACTGCAGCCACTCAGAGAGTGAGCCAGTGAAAGAAAGACTTCTCTCAATCTTTCTTTCTCCTCTTTATTCTACCTTTCAAGTAAATCAATAAATCCTTTTAAAAAATGTTTTTTTAAGTAGGAATGGGAGTCACTACGTGGGAAGGCCCGAGTGACCATCCAGGTGGCAGACTCTTGAACTAGCCCCATTTTAGGCTCTGGGAAGTTTCTCTCCCAATCAAATGTATATATAAAAAGATGAGCCTTTATCTAAAAATAATCACACACCTGTCCTCGACCAGACTCTGAGGCTGAAACGTAAAACACAATGCAGAGCCAAAGGCTTCATAGCCCACAGACCCAGGATGGACCCCCTGCTGGGTCGTGCACACGACCTTGACATCTGCACTGCACTACTTAGCCCCATTCTCCCTCCACCCGTGCAGAAATGGGGTAAGGAGGCCTGTTCTGCATAGCTTCTGTAGAAATGTTAACAGATGGAAATTTAAGCCCGACTCCCAGGATTTGGCACTCCAAAAAGGCCCTTTTCCTCAACACGTGAGTCCCATTTCACAGGAGAGAAAATCAAGGATCAAAGACATGAAGTGCCCTGCCCAAGGCTGGCTGCAGCGTCAGACTGAACCCAAGCTATCTGGCTCCAGACTCCAAGTCTGTAATTTCCATGTCCTTGTACCTCTGGACCCAGGTCTGGCTGTCTGAGCCTGTCCTTCGATCACCTTTTAAAAAAAAAAAAAAAGAAAAGAAAAAAAGGTGGATCAAGAAGCAGACATTTTCCAGGCCCATGCCTGGTTAAGCAACAAAGTCCAATTGTCAAGGCCAAGGCCGTCTCCTCCTCAGCCAGCCCAAGGCCCAGCTCACTGAAGCATTCAACCCACTGAGCACTTACTGTCAATCTTACAGGCCTTACTTCCTTCCTCTAAACTAGCACCCACAAGAGGCCTGAACCCTACAAAAATAGTCACAAGGCCATCTGCCCTGTGCTGCCTGACAACCACTTGCCTTGTTTGTTCGCTTTCTTTGGCATACCCAGCAGACCCACCCATACATCCATGGGCCTGCAAAGAGCCTGAGTGCTGAGCTGGGAGCCTGCAGCCCAGAGATGCTGTGTGGTCTCTGTGTGCCTTGGGGAACCCTGAGCAGGCAGGGACTGTGCACCCCTGGGAGCATACAGGTCCACTCCCGGACTACAGAGAAGGTCCCACTAGTTCACTGCCAACTCCCACAGACAAACACGGTCTTTGGAAAGAAATCTCAACTCCCTCGTTGGCCTCACCAGCCACCCACAGGTCCTGACCAGCAGACTCCTGTCACTCACCTGCTGGCTGGCTGTTCTGTGGCCAGCTCCAAGTAACCTACCCAGTCTTGCTACTTCCTACCTGTGGGACATGGGGCTAGTTACTTGATGGCTCTCTGCCTCAGTGTCCCCCTGTGTAATGAAGCTAAATCTAGGCTATTTTGAGGGCTATGGAGTCCATACTGGTGTGGCACTCAGTACCCCCAGCAAACAGGGACCCCAGGGAGTATAGGGCTGGCAGTGTATATATTCCAGACGCCCTGTAGAAACCTCAGGGCCCAGGTTCTGCACCTTCTCAACCATCAACTCAAACAGAATCCGATGGCCACACTCACCGCTCTTTGCTGGGCATCAATATCTCGAGGAGTGAAGGGGAGGGAGGGTGCCACACACACAAGAACTGAGGAATAATTAACAAACGCTTCTTGTGGGTGCTGGAGACGCAGTGCCCAACAGGATCCAGCCCAGGGGTCAGGATAGGCCCAGGACTGTGCCTGGAGCTGCACACCCTGAGCTTGTGCACCCACTTCACAGCCAGACGACGCCCCTAGACCCCTCCACGGGACCCTGCATCCGCCTGAGAGAGAGACGGCAGGATGCAGGTAGAACAGGAGGTTCCAAGGCTTCAGGACAACAATGTGGGTACAGACCGCTGGCTTCTGAGTTCCCTTGGCCAGTCCTGCACTCTACCCAGTCCTCCCGGGCACCCATCTTGCACCAAGTTCTTGCACAAGTTCACAAGTTCAGTTTCAGTCTCTGCAATGCCCAGACTCCCCCCAAAAACTGCATGCTTCATCACCAACAGAGGAAAAGAGAAACTCAGTATTTCAAAGGTTCGGTCCTGGTTGTTAAACTGGGATCCCAACAAGAGAACATGCGGGAGCCGGTCGCACAAGTTTTGGAAGTGGAAAAGCCCTGAGTCCAGGATATCCATTTTACAGATGAGAAAATTAAGACCCAGAATGAAAAACTGAGCCAAGATCTGCCACACGGGGCTCCTGCAGGCCTGAGGCAGCTGGGGTTGGCCCGGGTCTCTATCCAGTCCTGGCTGGGTTCGGCTGCCTCGGGGGAGCCAGCGTCTCCCCAAAAGTTACCCTGCCCCGTCCCCGCCGCGGCTTCCAGGAGGTGCGTTTCCTACGCCCGATGCGCGGGAAAGGGGTACTGAGGCACCCGGAGAAGCCAGGAAGCTGCCGGCGACGCCGACCCCAGGCCCTCCGGGCCCCAAGACAGGCCGAGACGGGCGCGCCCAGAAGGCCCAGCAGCGGCCGGAGCCGCGCCGCACCACCCGGCGATCGCAGGTCCTCGGGTGCGCGCCCCGGGCCGCCGCACACTCACCGGCCGCGCCGCCGCAGCCGCAGCTCCGGACCGCGGAAGGTCGGGGGGCCCCCGCGCCCCTCCGCGCCGCAGCCGCCCGGTACCGCCGCTCCACGCCCCGCCCGCCGCCCGCGCCGCGCCGCCCTCGCGGATCCGCCCCCGTCCTGGCCGTCACTCCACCGGGAGGAGCCGCCCGCCAGGCTCGTCTCGGGCCCCGGAGGGAGAGCTTCTCCTGGAGCCGCTGGCTGCATTTCATCAGCCGGCTCCCCCGCGGGACGCCGCCACGTGTCCGGGGTTGGGGCTGAGGCTGGGCGGGCCCGGCGACAGGTTCCCGCCGTCGGCTCACCGCCAAGCCGCGGCTTCCCACGAGGGCGCCTCCTGTGCGGAGGCGCAGTCACGGAACCCGGGGGAGGAGGCGGTATTTGGGACAGAAGGTACCCAGCAGCTGCTGTGATGGGAAAGCTTGTGTGAGAAGTCATGTGAAGAGCCCAACCTGCTCTTTCCACTTCTTAGGTCATCACGAAACTGGTTCACCTGTCTATGCCTTGGGTTTTTGTTCTGTTTCGTTTTGTTTAAAAAAAAAAAAAACACAATAGATTTAATTAATTCAGCAACATTAAGTGTTTCGCAACTGTCAGGAGCATAATTAATGATCGCAGTTGTAGTGGCCACGACTGTTGGACACACAATGGCTCCCTGCCTGCGCCTGCCACCCCCACTATTATCAGTCAAGATTCCAACCAGGCCTGCCTTAAAAACGAAGAAAGGGTTGACCGGAGTGTATTTTTCCTCAGAGCACGCAGATAGACACGTGTTTTTATAGAAGCAGTCTGTTGTGTCGCTGGGCACCCTGCCTTGGGCATCCACGGGCTGCTGAAGCACTCTGCCTCCTGTCTTTGCAAGGGGCACTGAGTTTCCCCGCATTAGCGGGAGGGACTGGCCTTTCCTAGCCCTTCTCGGTGGAATTGAGGCTGTTCCCTGCTCCTGCTCTCAGGAGATTATGATGCCTGTGGGTGGCAGACAGACGACTGCATTTCTTTCTTTAAACAACAACAACAAAAAGTATTTTTTATTTGAAAGGCAGTTACAAAGAGAGGGAAAGCTCTTCAGCCTGCTGGTCTACTCTCCAAATGGTCACAACAGTGAGGACTGCAAAGTCAGAAGCTACTTCTGGGTCTCCCACGTGGGCGCAGGGGCCCAAGGACCACCTTCCACCGCTTTCCCAGGTCACAAGCAGGGAGCTGGATCAGAAGTAGAGTAGCCAAGATTCAAAGAGTTGCCCGTATGGAATAAAGGCCAACCAGGCAGACAGCTTAAGTTGCTATAGTGCCGCAGTACCACCTCCGGTAGCCTGCATTTCTTCAGATGTACTGAGTCAGAATGTGTGTGCATTTACCGTTTCAACAGATATTGCCAAAACGTGGCATCTCTCAGCACCCACTTAGCTGTACCCTGAGTCAGCCCACGAGGCACAGTGCTTGGAGGCAGCCAGCGGTCATTGAGAACCCGAGGAGCAGGTCCTGCCCTGGCACCCTCGTTCACCAGGCAGCTCAGCAACTAGGCAGCTAATAATGAAGCCTGACCCATTGAGGAGCAAACTGGTGCTGTCTGCTGAGGGCTAGGTGTTGTGTTGGGTGGCAGCAAGCAGCACGCTATTCAGTGAGCCCAGGCGGTCCAAAAGCCAGCTTGAAAGCATGAGACAAAGTGTGCAACTTTACTAATTGCTGATTGGCTATTGAAAGACGGCCTGCAGCAGGTGTGTGGCCTGGCCCCCAGCAAGGCCACCAGCCTATGAAGCTGGGTATTCAGTCTCCTGCCCTGCCAACCTGCCTTTGCTCTTCCTCCTTGCTACAGGTCACTCTGGCATGCACTTTTATGGTGACTTGGGACTGGCCAACAAGGCTGTCCACGTGAAGTGAGCTGTCCACGTGTCTTTGGACAGCTCACTTCACTTTCTCTGATTTTTTTAAAAATATCTTTGATTTATGTGAAAGTAGAACGACAAAGAGGGAGGAACACAGAGAGAGATGTTCTATCTGTTCAGAGGGCTGCAAGGACCAGGGTTGGGCCAGACTGGAGCCTGAAGCCTGAAGCCCAGCAGTCCACTCCCATAGGCAGCAGGGACCCAAGTACTTGGTTGCTTTCCCAGGCGCATTAGCAAGGAGCTGGATCCAAAGCAGAGGACTGGCACTCAAACTGCACTGTGGTATGAGATGCTGGTGGTGCCACGGCGGCTTAACCGACTGCACCACAGCCCCAGTCCCACAGTTCACTTTGTGAGCTCCAGTTCCCTCATTTGTCAGAGGAGAGTGGCAAATGATACCTGCTAAAGAGGGAGACTGCAAGGATACAGGGAAATGCAGAGGTGCTCAGCAGAGTGAAATGCATTCCTGGACAGTGAAGTGTCTTACGTTTGCATCTCTGAACATGGCCAGCTCTGACACTGTGTCTCAGGGCAGTAGTGGCCTCCTGAAAAAATGGAGAAAGGACAATAAAACCCAGCCAGGACTTGGCTGGTGATGCTGTCTGAAGAATTTACAAGGCCCTTTGAGGTGGGCCCAAGCCCTTCGCTGCCTTCAGCCTAGCCTGGACTAGACTCCCCAAACCCCCAAACCCTAAACTCCAAGAACACAGAGCCTCTCTCAGTTCCTCCTCCACCTCATGTTCTCACTTCCAGTTCTCAGTGGTTACCATTTCCTCTCCCCGGGAAGGTCAGCCCCAAAGCCCACGCCTACCTTTGTCAGGCCATGACTGACCAGAGCCTTTCTTCAGAGACTCCTTCTCTCTCCTGGGCCAGGATGAATACTTTGCACTGGGGATGCATTCCTTTAGCCTACACTCATACCTACCACCTGGTGTGTCCATTGTTGGGTTCTTTCCCACCAAGAGAATCCCCAGGGAGCCTACTGTATTTCTTAAGTGCTTCTGAAGTAGTACATGAATAGATAGGAATGAAATCCTCGGGACTTCAATTACAGAGGAATCCCTACCAAAGCCACCCAGCTTACTGCACATGTGTATGTTGGCTGCAGCTGTCCTGTGGTGTTTTCAAGAGTCTCAGACTCAGGCCCAGCAGAAATGTTCAGTGGCTAAATCCTCACCTGGCTTGTGCCTGTTCACTGCCTGTTCACGTCCCAGCTGCTCCGCTTCCCGCCCAGCTCCCTGCTTGTGGCCTGGGAAAGCAGTCGAAGACAGCCCAAAGCCTTGGGACTCTGCACCCACGTGGGAGACCTGGAAGAAGCTCCTGGTTCCTGGCTTCAGATCAGCTCAGCTCCGGCCATTGTGGCCACTTGGGAAGTGAACCAGAGGATGGAAGATCTCTGTCTCTTGTTTGCTCTGTTTATCTTCTTTTCCAATAAAAATAAATGTTAAAAAAAGAAAAAGAGTTCCAGACTCACGTCAGAGGGCCAGCTGCCAGCACAGTTTGGCAACCTGAATGAGGTAAGATGCTGAACTTCTCCCCAGCTGGGCAGCACCCTAGTGTTGCTGCAAATGGCACAGAGGACCTGAGCACCTCAGATGGGTAGGTGAAAAGGCAAAGCTCAAAACTTTGATCGGGGTTTTGGGGAACTGACTCACCACTTACAGGTTCACTGCCTTCCTCAACTTTGGAAATAGACTGTTGAGGGGCCCACCCAGCACAGTAGCCTAGTATAAGTGCCTTGCACACGCCAGAATCCCATATGGGCGTCGGTTCTATCCTGGCAGCCCCGCTTCCCATCCAGCTTCCTGCTTGTGGCCTGGGAAAGCAGCCGAGGACAGGCCAAAGTCTTGGATTCCTGCACCCATGTGGGAGACGCAGATGAAGCTTCAGGCTCCTGGCTTCGGATAGGCTCAGCACCGGCTGTTGCAGCCACTTGGAGAGTGAATCAACGGACAGAAGAGCTTCCTCTGTCTCTCCTCCTCTCTGTATATCTGCCTTTCAGTAAAAATAAATCTTAAAAAAATATATATATACTATCGTGACCTGAACTGAATTCAGCCTGGGGACTGAGACAAACCCAGGTTCCAATGCAGGCTTGCCACTAACTGGCTGTGCGAGACTTGCTTGGCGCATCAGTTCCCAATTTGTAAGGTAGGGTAATATCTACCTCAAAGAGATGGTGAGAGACCACAACGTTGCAGGGGTACATAAAGCACCTTGAACTGTTGCTGTACAAAATTGATGTCAATGATGTAAGCTGTTTTACCAAATGTTTCCAAAATTGTGTCCCACAGACACGTTCTATTGCTGATGGTTCCCTAACAGCCCTTTCAAACTTCTGGAAGTCCCCTGGCAGTGACCAAGCTCCACCATGTGACACACATGACGAAGACTGACCACCCATGGCGGCTGGGGATGTGACACACAGCTGTTCTTGTCAGATGTGTTGTTTGTCAGGAAATCAGGGCAAATAAGAAAAAGTACTCTGAATTCCTGACAGGAAGGTTAGCGGTCCCCCTAGAGCCATCAGGGAGCCCCTTTGACACTGGAGACAGGACAAGGGCAAGGGCATGGTTAGAAGAGGGGGAGCTTGTCCCGGGCTGGGTAGCAGGAGGGAATGGAAGGGCGATGGGAGGTAACCAGGCTGTCTGCTGCTTTAACAGGGACAGCAGACAGCTCAGGCCTGCCCTCCACCAGGAGCCCAGCAGCCTCTCCTGATCCCACCTTCAAAGCTGCCAACTGGTCCAAAGCACTGCCACTCTGCCTTTTGTTATTTTCAAGTAGAATGGCAGGGGGAGGGGGCTGCTCTGATTCTCCAAGCCTACCCACCCCACCCCCATCAATCATCTCCCACAGAATGCTGAGGCTTCCAACGCACATGCGACCTAGAGCCAGTTACTGTCATTTCAAAATGTTGAAAACCAGAGGAGGTAGATGTTGACATGAGGATCTGGCAGCTTCCTCCCCTAGAAATGCTGCCGGAGCTTTTAATAAAGCACGTGCCAGCCTGCCTCTCGGAAGACTTACCTTTGTGCACTGGAAGGGTGGGGGGGACAATTGCCTCCTTGTGTGAAAGCCTTTGCAGGAACTTCACAGCCACTGAAACCATGTGACATCAAGTCACAGGAGAAAAACACTCCTGTCTGCCAGGCCATCTCTGAACGAGAACCGGGAGGTTGGAAACCAGGGGAATAGTGACACATCAGAGTGTGCCCGGGCTTTCCCCAACTCCTGATGTCATCAGACCTTGGCAGCGGAGTCAAGGCCCCTGTGTCAGTCAGTCAGAATGCAAGCTGGGAGGCCACAGGTGGTACTGGGTAGTTTGAAGATGCTGGGTACTTTGTTCCCCGGCATTCTGAAAGGACCTCAAGGAGCACTGTAGGTTTTGTGCTTGGTGGCCTGTGGGTTGCTCTGACTTCGCCCCCATCACTTCCCTGCGCTGATTTTGAACTTTCTCAGAGCCTCTGGGCCTCATCCATATCACAGTGGGCTGGTCCCCAGGGCAGGGACGCTATGAGGATCATTCACTGTCAACGCAGCTCACAGCCCAGCGGCTGCCAGGAAGTCATTCACTGTTGACGGCTGCAGCACATTTTTCACTCATGGGACATCCTCTCAAGTCTCCCTCTGGTTACCTTGACTCATGTGACCTCCACCGGTCAATGACCGGGAAGTATCATGTGACACCTTAGGAACTCATGTTTGCCAACTTTCCCTTTCCATCTCTGCTAACAGGGAAAACGAGCTGAGATGGCAGGATGGGAGTGGAAGTGATCTGAATCACCATCCCCCTACTGAAACGGCCCCAACACCAGAAAACACTAGAAATACTGCTGTGAGCACCTGGATTGCAGAGCCGAGCTGAGCCTCATCAACATGACTACTGAACTTGTCATAATAATCAAAAAATGGTGACCAATTCCGAAAAAATAAAGAAATCCCTACTGAGCATCTAGAATATTCTAGGCACCATATATAGTGTTTTCTTTAAATAAGTGTGTATTTGAAAGGTAAAGTAACAGAGATCTTCCATCCACTGGTTCATTCAACAGATGGCCTCCCAGGCCTGAGCTGGGTGAAACCAGGGGCCTGGAACTCTCATCTAGGTCTCCTGCCTTGGAGTCAGGGACTCCAACCACTTGGGCCATTCTCCGCTGCCTTCTCTGGCGCATTAACAAGGCGCTGGATCAGAAGCAGGAATACTGGCATCGCAAGCGGATGTTTAATGCATTGCACCACACCACCAACCCCTTAATGGTTCTTAATTGTTCTATTACTGTATAAATGGTTCCCCCTGAGGATGACTTTGGGACGCAAAAACTTTTCTCAGGCGGGTCCCAACAGCCACTACCACATTCCTCCTTCACATCCAATCTATCTAGTCAATTTCCAGTCTTCAGAGCACTTAGGTTCCTGTCCCGGGTCATCAAGCTCTTTACTTTTCAGACGTCTTACCCTCTCCACCGACCACTGCTCACATATCTGTTTTAAAAATAGCTCCACTGGCTTCTGTGACTAGCTATATAGAGTTGCTTGGCTTAGAAAGTCAGTCATTAAAAAAGTAGAATTCTACCAATCCTGGATAAAAATATTGCTGACAACCAGATTAAAAATGGGTCAAAACAAGCAAGTATTAAGTGTTGTTTCATGTCTCCCAGTTTGGGACAGCTGCAATGGCAGGAGGAGTTAAGGAGCTGCTAGCTAACAAGCAACAGTGCAGGACGTTAAGGTGGAGGCTTGCACTAAGCATCCAGGTCCAAACATCAAAAAATCTGAAATGGGTTAGAGATACAAATATCTTCAATATAGACAACAAAGATGTGATATCAAAGTCGTCTCAGAAGGAAATATCTAGAAAATCCCAAGACCACCAGCTTGGGAAAACAGGAGAAGGTATTAGTAAGACTTAAGAAGCAAGGAAGCTCACCACTGTATAACGAAAGTGACGTTAAGAAGGGAAGAATGGCTAACAAATACTCCAAGAGGGTCAATTTCTCAGTGTGGACCTACTGCTGATCCTAATAACCAGTTTCAGAGGAGGTAAGCCCACAGTGTCTTAACAGTAAAAGGACAGCTTACACAGGAAAGCCTTTTGAGAACTTCTACTGTAAAGACACAGGGCTGGCACTGTGACATAGCAGGGGAAGCTGCTGACTGCAAAGCCAACATCCCATATGGGCACTGATTCGTGTTCTAGCTGCTCTGTTTCCAATCCAGATCCCTGCAAATGTCCTGATCCATGTGCGAGACCTGGATAAAGCTCTCAGCTCTCGCCTGGCTTAGTCCTGGCTGCAGTGGTCCTTTGAGGAGTGAGTCAGGGGAAGGAAACTCACTTGCTCATTCTCCCTGTTTCAAATAAATAGTCTTTAAAGAGAAAAATGAAGCACATAAAAAGGCCCAGTCAAGGAAGTCTCATGCTTTTTCAGTCATTTCTACTGACCAGAAATTATTGTGCAGCCAACAAAAGACTTGCAGCTAACAGAAAGCTCTAAGATATTTAACTCTGAAGTAGCAGTGTGAAGTAACTACAAGTGCAATTGGGAAGGACACATGCTTGATAAACTGCCAAGGCTGCCCCAGGATCAGCAAGAAAGAGGCCAGACGCACACCTGCTAGCTCTTGCTGCTTTTTTTTTTTTTCCAAACAATTTATGGGTAAAATTATAAGCATTTTCCTTCTTGCGAAGATGTCTTGAACAATTTCTAACTATATATGCAGAAGTGATGTGTAAGCTAATTTCCTAAGTGAAATTCTGCAGAACACGTGGGCTGGACAGCACTTTGTGTTATCAAAGAGGATAAAACAGAGACACGGGGGAAAGAGAACACATGACAAAGTGTTTACTTTTCAGAGCTTACCAGTACACCAACTGTAACATGTAATAAGTCCTGCCATCTAGTAATTCTGATTAAGAAGCTAAAAGCAGCCTAAACAAATACACACGTAATTCAGAGCTTCCATCCTTAGTCAGAACCGACGTTAAGGCTGGCTGCTGCTTCACGCTAGTTACAGGAAACGATTCACTACTTTTTCATAGATCAAGCCCCTGACCTTCAAGAAAGCATAGGGGAAAAACTGTGTGATCCCTTTCTTTCTTTAAAGAACTGTGGTTTTTTTTTCTTTCTTTTTTTCCCCTACCAGATCTAGGACAGACAAATATCAACACCGACGTACATGTTGCTCAGACTAAAAGGCACAGGAAAACACAGAACACACACTTATTAAACTTCTCTAAAAAATACCAAGTAAAAAGATGAACTCTTTGGAGAAGTTCTAACTCTGTACAGAGCAGCTAACCAGTGAAGGGCCCTCCTATGTAACACACAGAAAGATTTTAATGCCTTGTCAGGAGAGCAGAGCATGTGAGCTTTGCTGAAGCGTCGCATCCCAGGAGGGCGTCTACAGTGCCCACCGAGGGACAAGGGCGGCTTTCTTCTATCCGTTGATGCGGTAGTTTTCATGGATTTCTGGCCGGATGTCACACACAAAAGCCAAGAGGTTATCCAAGACTTCCTCCCTGTTTTGCTGGAAGTAGTTCTGGAGGATGGTCATCTTCTCCTGGGTCTCCTTCTCCACTTCACTGCTGCAGCTGCCATGCGAGCCCAGAGCCTGCAGCAGGACGGCAACACACAGGGGGGTCACAACTGGCCAGGAACTCTTGGGAAACAGCTTACCGATAGGCAAAATGGGTTTTATCAACGACCTGGAAGCAATGCGGCTGAATGACCGAACAGCACATGGGGAAGCAGACACTCGCAAAGTTGATGGGAATCACATTTGTGATTCCCACTGCCAGAAAATTATTCCAGGGACAACACTCACCTCTCCCCAGGGTCTAAGCATGGCCTCAACCAAGGTTACAATGGACCTTAACAGTCAACAACGGAGGAATGGCTCAACAAATCATGGTGTTTCCACATACACGTGGATACCAGCCAATCAGATGGACTGAGTCCTTCCCCACGTCAGGGTCTCTAAAGCATCATAGGTGACCATCCCCGCATCTGTGGATGCTGATGGATGTAGCCTGACAGCAAGGAGTGACCCTTCCCCTTGGCCCCCTATGGACATAGGACGGGGAAAAAAATGGGACATTTGTCCCACTCACCTTCCTTCTGTACCTGATCCTGCCCCTACCCTAATCCAAGGCCCACTTGGGCATGCATCCCTCAACCTTGTAAACAATATTAAAAAGGAAAAAAATTTTAAAACTGTGACTTAGCTTTTAAGCATGAGTAATAAAAAGTATCTTTATGAGAACTTAAAGCAAATTAAGGGGGAGCAAGATACACAACATCAGTGTATTTGTGTGTGTTCGTGTGTGTGAGAGAATTTGTGTGTGTGCTGTTTTAAAAATGAGGAGATAATGGTGTCTTCAAAACTCCTTAACAATTGGGCCAGCATTGTGGCACAGCATATAAGCTGCTGCCTGAGACACAGGCATCCCATAATAAGGACACCGGCTAGTATCCCAGCTGTTCCACGTCCAATCCAGCTCCTGAAAATGGCCTGAGAAAGCAGCAGAAGACAGGCCAAGTGCTGGAATTCCTGCGGCCCATGTGGTAGACCTGGATTTATTTCCTGGCTTCTGGCTTCTTCCCAGTTCAGCCCTGGCCATCGAAGCCATTTGGACAGTGAACTAGTAGACGGAAGAACTGTTTACCCCTCTGACAACTCTTTCAAATAAATAATAAGTATTAAAAAAAAAAAGAAGAAAGAAAAGAAAAACCTCTTGAAACTGCTACCAGGCAGTGGCTCTGGGGACTTCAGGACTGGGAGAGAGGCGACTAGCTTCTCACTGCTGCCCTTTCTACTCCCTACTATCTTTACTGTATTACATCTTACTCTTTCATTTTTACTTGTGATGTAAAACATACTGGTTTCCCAATTTTCTTTTACCTTCTACAGCTTCCATAGCAAGGCAGGCTTTTTGTTAACTGCCATACTTACTTCACTAAAACTTGACCTATCACATTCTGCAAGACACAATATTGTGTCTGAACCTAATTCATCAACCAGCGAGCTTCTCATTTTAATATCCTTTCAGATTGATACGAATTTACAAAGCATCACCAGTGACCACATTTCTTATTCCTCAAAACAACCTATGAGGAGGCTATCACTCCATTTAGATTAGCAAAGCAAGGCTCAAAGGCAGCAGAGTAAACATGCAGAGAGGCGAACACAAGTCTGAGTGCAAATGTAAAGAGCTGTTCACACAGTCCCATCACCACTCGCGCTGCAGAATTACCCTGGGACAGACCACAGGAAATCAACTGCAAACTTATTTTAAGTGTATAACCCTTCCTTGGGGGGAAAAAAAACATTTGTTTCATCAATAATAAACCATTGCCAAGTTCTGGAAGTTATCTCAAAATGGAAACAGTTAACAATGGAAAACCACTAGAAAATTCGAAGCTTTTGCTTTAGCAATGCAATAGGGATACCATCTCCACAAGAAACTGCAGCGTATAGGGTATAACATGGAGACAGGATGGCTGTTGGACACAAGCATTTATACAAGCTTTGCAGGCAGTCTGATGGCTGACAGCACCAATCAGCCCCAAGTTGAGAGACAAACAATTTAGGATTCTTTTTAATCTAATAACATAATTAAATTTTTATAGATTTTTTAAAAATTCGCTTCAAAGGTAGAGAGAGAAATCTTATATCTGCTAGTTCTCTCTCCAAATTACCACGCAACAGTCAGGGATGGTTGAGGCCAAAGCCAGGAAGCTAGCCCTCAACCTGGGTTTCCCATGTGTGTGGCAGAACCCAAATACTTGAGCCATCATCTGCCGCCTCGCAGATGCACAATGACAGGAGGCAGGAATCCCAGGACACAAACCCAGGAATGGGACATGGGCATCCCCAGGGGTACAGTAACCCAGGTGTCCGATGCTCACCCTGCATTTTAAGCTATAATAACAAAACAGTCATCCTGGGCCTGGCACGATAGAATAATGGCTAAAGTCCTTGCCTTGAACACACCAGGATCCCATATGGTAGCAGGTTCTAATCCGGGCAGCCCCGCTTCCCATCCAGCTCCCTGCTTGTGGCCTGGGAAAGCAGTCCAGGACGGCCCAAAACCTTGGGACCCTGCACCTGCGTGGGAGACCAGGAGGAGGCTCCTGGCTTCGGATTGGCTCAGCTCCAGCTGTTGTGGCTGCTTGGGGAGTGAACCATCAGAGGGAAGATCTTCCTCTCTGTCTCTCTTCCTCTCGTTATATCTGCCTTTCCAATAAAAATAAATCAATCTTCAAAAACAAAAACCAGTCATCCTGTGCGAAGTAGGTGGTAGCTTTGGTTACTCGGTAGTAAGAGGGGCACACATCCCTTTTAATACTGGATATAAAGCCACCACAAGGTACAGCTGGAGAACCAAGCAGAGTCAGAAGCAGAGCTAGAAACCTGAGTATATCATTTAAGCTCTAGGATCAAAATAAAGCTGGCCTGTCACCCGAGTGTTTGATTTTCCTGACCAAGAAGTCCCACCGTGTACCGGGACGAACCATGTTTTCTGATATGTGCATCTAAGGGTCCTGTCGGTTTCTGCTCTTTGTTCTGTCTTCCTCCATTCCTGCCCTTCTCAGAGTACTCCCTGCTTCCTCTGTACTCTCTACCATCCAATGCATCATAGTATAGCCTACACTACCTAGCAGCGAACACCGCTCCCACTATGCTATGCTCAAGTGAGGCTCTATTTATGTTACTCCACACTGAAGACTGGCAAGACTACAAGCTGGGCTCTGAGGGCAAGCAGTGAGCCCTTTGTTTACAACTGATTCCCTACCACCTAGCTGGTACTGGGTGCATGTTTAATCATTTCATTCCATACATTATTGTTAAATGAGGACCAGGATTCACTCTCAGTTAAAAAAACAAAAACAAAAACAAACTTTAACTGCCCCAAAAAGATGCGGCCTGATCATATAATAAAATGTTTGATGCACAAATTTTCAAAATTCAACAAGACTCAGAACCTCTGAGCTATGCTGTGTGTCTTTGGAGTCTGGGAAGAGAAGAAAGGGAGGAAAATCAAGCAGGGCCCACCGCAGCTTCCTTGGCTTTGAACTCCTTCTCCCTCTGCAGGCGGTACTGCTCAATTTCAGCCTGCGCCTCTTCTTTGGCCTGCTTCAACCTCCGGTTCTTTCCTGTTTTCAAAAGAGAGAACTAAGTCAGGAAGTGGTTAAAAAGCAAGTAGAAAACCACACACTGAAAAGTAGTTTTCAGTAAACAAGGGGAGGAAAAAAGTTAAAACATCTCCCAAAAGACATGCATGGGAAGAGAATTAGGCTAATAAGTTTCTGACACCTACAGGCTGTATTTAAGAAATGACTACATTAACAAAAATGTACTTGTAACCAAAACCCACGAAAAAGGATGAAAAAAATCGACAGAATGTCAAAATGTTTTCTCCATTTGAACTAACAACCAACAGGGAACTCTTCTTCCTAAGAAATAAACACCTACGTATGGGGCTGGAGCACCAATGAGAAGCTTAGCAAAAAGCTAATATGTTCACAAGAGACACCAACCTAAAATCTAACTAATGGTGGATGATGTACTACTCCAAACCCCAGGCTTGCAGCAAGAAAGCAAAGCAAGGCAGAAAGGCCCGCTGCAGGGAGATGCCTGCAAGACAAGGCTGCACTGGGTGGAGAGGGACAGGGCCTCAGGCGCACGCCTTTCTATACACAGCTAGGGAAAATCTCCAGGTTCTGCCAAAGTCTGTATGAAAAGAGCCCACAAGCCCAGCCAACACAGCCTTCGCTTTGATTTCTCTTCCTGGACACTCACATGGGATGAAAAGACAGTCTCAGATGATCAACCAGAATTTTTAATTCAGAACAAGAGACACTGTACGCTGCCAGAGCCCACAGGAGCCCTACGGGTGAATGACACTCCACTTAATCTTACCCCTTCTGACTGAGAACAGACTGTTGTATGATCACCCAGATGACACCAACACTTCAGGTCTTTCTCAAAGCAACCCAGGAACTACTTGGACTCATCTGCATTATTCCAGCACTATGTCAGGTCTGCTGCTCTACTCCAACCTTTCTCATGCCATCCATCTCAGCTACACTGGCCCACAACCTAACAACAGCATTCAGGGCCCAGGCACTACGCAACAGTCCACCTGATTTTATAACACATCATTCCCAACTCCTCTGATGAACTGCATTCATTACTGAATACCTCCTCTGCCTTTCAGTGAGCATCTGCCAAGTTTCACTTGATAGGCTTCTCTGAAAACCAAAGCACTTCCACAGGAAATCACATTTCCTTCAAATCACGTTGTTCTCAGGCCTCAGACACGGGAGCTGGTGTTTGGCTTTCCTCTAACAAAATAAACCACGGCAATCTTCTTCTTTTTAATATTAAGATCCAAAGCAATGATTTCAGGAAAAATTTGAGTTGGGTCACTGCCTCAGAGGCAAGTCAGCCATAGTTAGAGATTAAGACAGCTGATAACTTTCTCAGACTGCAGCTGTGAGATGCCAAGTAGCCACAAACTAGCTCCTTTAGGACAAACGCGCTCAGGGTAAGCTAGGAGCTGCCTAAGCCACACAACACCCTCCAGCAAGCTTGACAGGCTTGCTTCCCCCAGACAGACTGACACCCTTCCCAGCTGAGCCAGCTTACTCCTGATGAGACCTGGCTGGACCCAGAGAAGTCATTCTGGAACTACTGTGTCAAGGGCATGACTGGAAATATTCCACAAGGAACTCGGAATGTTCCAGTCGCTGGAGTAAGAGAAGGATTCTTCCCATTTCCATGCCCCTCATAGAAAGCTCCTTCTGTGTGACACAGCATCACAGGGTCCTTAATTGAGACTGGACAAGTTGTGCGTGATGTCTACTAGAACGTGCAACAGAACCAAGTCCTACAATAAACACACGAAAAGTTACTAAGACCAACATCTCTTGCTTGGTATTTTAGCCTTGGATGATAAAGGGGACCTTTGGGCCCCAACAATGCTATTTCACCAAAGAATGATGAAAACATCTCTCTGAGCCTTACTTTTTCCCATCCGTAAAAAAAGAACACATGCATCCTTCTCCCAGCTGGAAATCTAAGGACATAAAATTAAGTCAGATAGTCTCTGTTCCCTCGGGTGACTGAGCCATGTAAGCAAACTCTGAAGAGGGGCTCCCAGTCCAGTGTGGGGAAGGAGGGTGAGTCAGGGAACACATGCTGGAAGAAGGGCTGCCTAAATGTTCAAGTCCAAAGCAGGAGTAAGGATTAGAGAAGCGAGGGGAGGAAAATGGCAAGGCTCTTCCAATCCGATGACAAGGCGCATGCCAAGGGCAGCAGGCAAAATAAACGGAGGCGCTCTTCAATTATTAGTGGAGTGGGGGTGGGGGGATTCAGCGTGCTGGACAAGGCTTATCCCTGAAAGGGGTCTGCGCTGGATTCTGCACACCCGAAACGGAGTGAGGCAAATTGCACCTGCACTTTGAATGGATGAACGACTGCAGGGAGAATGGGTTGGAAGAAGCCGGTTTCTTCCGCTTCGGCCCCACCGAGAAAGTTCTGTGGCAATCCTGCATTTCTCAAGGCGAGCCCTGAGCTCACCTGTAATTACCCTAGCCAGGATTTGCTTCCTGGTTTACCTGGACGTGGGAAACCATGCTGGTAGAGATTGCTGACGCAGCGAGCACCAGGCCTGCACTTGTCCGCCGCCTTAAAAAGCAGGACTAAAACTAGGAGCCAACGGGTTAGGGCGCGACAGGAGCTCCCCGAGAAGTTGGTGTCCTGGGCTGAGACGCTGGCGGCTGGGAGAAAGGGATCGAACCACCCCCCCCCCCCAAAAAAAAACCCAAACCTGGCTAGGTGTGGCGGGTGGGGGAAGAACAGCAAGCAGGACTCCGAGTTTCCAGCGAGAACAGTGGGGCAGATGACGGCTCGCCGCCCAAAGCAGCAGGTGGGAGGGCAGTCTTTGGATCGCCGGATTTTGCCCGCCCCCCAGGCCCCAAGGCACACGTTCACACACCGTTTGCCTCTATACTCAGGTACTTTGCGCATATCAAGCCCTTCTAGACCCTCAGCCCAGGAGAGCTTCCAGGGCCGCAGCCATCTCCTCACCCCACGCCGTTTTCTGAGCCCCATCCAACCGCCACCTCGCGCCTAAACTCACGCTTGCGGGCCTCCGACACCTTCTCCGCGGCCCGCTTCTCGGCCTGCAGCAGCTGCTGGATACCCTGAGACTGACTTGCCATGGCGGATTGGACCCCGGGAGCCCAGGACAGCGGCCTAAGTCGACTCGAGGGTTCCTCACGTCACCTGACCAGCCAGCCACAATCTGCGTCTGCGCCGAGGGCCGACGCCCCGCCCACTCCGTCACGTGACCTGCGCAGCGCGGCGTCAGCTGACAGCCGCCAGACCGAGCCGGGATGAGGGTAGCGGCCGGGCGTCGCACTGCGCCTGCGCAGTGCCTGAGCGCGCTCGGCTCCCCGCCACAGCCTCCTGGCTTGTTTTGTCTTAGCTACTCTGACTCGTCCCTATTGTCCTGGAGACCCGGGACACTGATACAGGTTGCATGAGTTCCGTGGGGGATTCCTAACTTCCGTGCTAGCTACCTGTCTCTTTTCAGCAGGTTCTTTATTTTTAGATTTAGGGAGATTCTTGCCAGTAGTAGGGGTGGAATCTTGGGTTGCCGGCAGGGAAAATGTGGACCAACTCTTGTTAAAAAAAAAAAAAAAAGATTTGGGGCAGGTCCATATCCTTCTGACCGTGAGTTCGAGAAAGGATTGGACAAATTTCCACACACGTCCGACCCCGTTCTGCTTTGATATTCAAGAAAGCAAGAAAAACACAGTCGCTAGCTGGACTCATCGACTATGGACCAAAGGCAGGTGAACTAAAATGTGTAATTAGAAGCCGTGGTCAAAGCAGGCACGGAAAAATGCAGGGTGCTTGAAAAAGGCTCCAGGGGCTGGCCTCATTTGCAGCCTGCTGCCACTGCCCCTGGGATGACGGGAGGCCTGAAGACTTGGTTTCCTTCCCCCTGACTCTTGGCCGGGGCCTTCCCTAGACGTGACTGTTGCCACCATCTGGGGAGTGGGCCAGTGGTGCTAACCGTCACAAGGCACGTCTGAATCAGGCCAGCGCTGCCAGGGGAACCTCTGACTCACCGGGCACTCCAAGCCTGGAAAGGGCTAGATGACCTGCCAGAGATCACCAAGTGCTGAGAACCCAAGATAATGCCAGGATTGTTCTTGCTAGGAACATCTGCGTGCTCAAGCAAGAGCTGCAGTTATGACGGCTGATGGAGGTTAGAGGTGGGCTTTGAAACACAGCTAAAATCCAAAATACCTCTCCCTTTGGGGTGGCGTGAGGACTGGATCTTGCTGGAGGATCTCTGGGACTTTTAAATCCCATCAGTGATTTCTCCAAAAGATTCAGAAACATTGTTCTCAGGAAACAAGATTCACAGTTAACAAAAGAGTAATGCGTGCTTCTGGAGATAGAGCAAAGATTCAGAGCTGATAGTAGCCAAAAGTGGAATGTGTAAATAGAACCTGACATGACACTACAATAGGATTGTATGTAGTCATTTTTTAACATTTTATTACTATTGTTATCATTTTATGATACACTTCCATATTCCTTTATTCCCTCCCCTATTCCCTCCCCCCAGTTCCTCTATATCATTACTAACATATAGTTCTTCATACTCAGTCGTATGTCCATCACTGCAGGCATGGACAAGGGCAGAGAACTGAATGTAGTCATTAAAAGAAGTAAAGGATTGATAGAAGCTACAGCATGGACAAGCCTTGATACTGTTAGGTGAAGTGAAAAAAAAAAACGGTATCAAAGGCCACATACTGTACAATCTCATTTTCCTGAAACAGCCAGAATAGCCAAATCTATGGAGACATACATTAGATCAATGACCGGCCAGGGGCTGGGGAGACCAGCCAAGGAGTGGGGAAGTTGGCATGGGATGTCTCTACAGGGTATTGGAAGTGGTCTGAAATTAGGCTCTAGTGATGGTATACACCCTTGGAAATATACAGAATCTGCCTAATGATAAACTTCTGAATAATTGCTATTGGGATTATGTTATTCCAGTAAAGCTAGCTGTCACTTTTGAAAAGAGATAATGATGATGATTGTGTGTGGAGTCCTCTCACTGTTTCTAGTTCCTAGTAAGTGCCAGGAAATGGAAGCTGTTATTTTTTTATCTGTCTAGTAGGGTAATTCTTGCACAATTTTGATCCTACAATTAACAAAAACCTTCTTATTAAGGTCTTTGGTTACCCAATTCCTTAAAGAAACCAAGTATATACAAATTCCAGAACTCTTTGGCTGCTAGAAGCATTTCAGATGTTTATTGTGTGAAGAGGGAAACACTGGACAATACCTCCTCTGAAATTGTCCAGACCGATTTGGGTTTTCTGCTGATCTGAGTGGGTGTTTGTTTGTTGTCAAGATGTGGGTACCCGGAGGAGGTGTCCCATGGTTATGGGGTACAACCAGTGGTAGCCAGCACCCATTGACAGTGGGCAAATGAAATGCTGCTGTGTCCCCTACCCTCTGTCCTAAGGTGGATCCTAACAGCAATGGAAATTTTTTTTTTTTTTTAGATCTTCATTACTTATGGGCAATACCAACAACAGTGATAAAGGGGACGTTGACCATCTCAGGTGATTATAAGCAAACAGCCTCTTATGGATGATTGATTAATGAATTACATCAGAAGAACTTGTGACAGAGGTACAGATAAGTATGTGATAGAGTAAGATTCACATATAATATCTCTAGATTTGACATCGTGTTATCTTATATTAGAGCAAACATATATCTGACCTTTTCGGATTGGCTCATTTCCCTTTGCATAATTTATGGTCTCTAATTTGGCCCATTTCGCCACAAAGTAATGTATTTGATTTTTTTTAATAGCCAAGTAGTATTCCATAGTGTAGATGAACCACAATTTCCTTAACCAGTCCTCTGTTGATGGGTATTTAGGTTGCGTCCGTGTTCTTGCAATTACTGATTGTGCTGCAATGAACATTGGGGTGCATGTTGCTTTGTCGTGTAACAAGTCTTTTGGATATATTCCTAGAAGTGGTATTGCTGGGTCATATGGTAGGTGGTTTTTAAATTGCCTAAGTGTTCTTCATACTGACTTCCATAGTGGCTGCACTAGCCTGCATTTCCTACCAGAGAGGGATCCCTTTTCTCCCCAACCTCGCTAGCAGGTATTGTTGGTAGTTTTCTGAATATGGGCAATTCTTTCTGGTGTGAAGTGGAACCTCAGTGTTGTTTTTATTTGAAATTCCCTTATTGCCAGAGAGCTTGAGCATTTTTTCATGTGGCTATTAGCCATTTGAATTTGTTCTTTTGTTAAGTGCCTGCCCATTTCCCTTGCCCATTTCTTGACTGGTTTGTTTGTTTTGAAGCAATGGAATGTTAATTCCATCCTCAACCACTCCGCCCACCACTTAGGTATTCGCTCCTGCCCACCTGTGACTCACCTATCATCTGAGAGGGGATGGTATTGCATTGTTGTGTATCCACTCCACTCACAAGCCCCTTTTAAAAGACCTGTGGAGCAGGGACTCTCTCTTTCTGGTCAGGTGCTTCCATTGCTCTGGCACCTCAACTCCTGGCTGACCAAGGACATGTAATCCTCTGAGCATGGTCCCTGTGTACTGCTTAGATGGGACAATGGATATAACAATATTATTTCTGGTTTGTGTACCATCAGGAGTTCCAGGAGAGGTGAAACCTAGTAGTAGTGTAATGTGGGCAGAGAAGCCAGGGAAAAGTGAATGTCTGCAGTTTTGTAAGTGTGTCCAGGTTATTCGTTGCATGTCCCTTAGGATAGCTTATATTGTTGGGGAAGCTGGGACATAGGTCTTCAGCTTTATGGATGGACTTAAGGATAGTGACCATTTGTGCCTTTTGGGATTATGTTTGGTTGGATTGGTGATTTGCTGTTTTTAGTGTGCTCTATTATCACCAAGCTTGGTTAATAGCGACTCCTTAATAAACCTTAGACATGTCTAGTGTGATCTCGCTCGCACCTCGTAACGACATAGTAACTAGGGAATGTGGGGGAAGCAGCTGCCCTGCCAAGGAAGACGAGAACTCTCAAGCCAGCAGGCTAGAGCAAACAGGGGCAAGGTCGTCTGAAGGGCACATACTGGATCCCAGGCCTGGTTCCTCTGACCTTGGAATGCCTTAGCAGACCAGAGCAAAGGATATTCACATCCCAATGCTCTTCACCAGCTCCAGCTGAGAGATGTCTCACCACCTCTGCTACAGGGCTGAGGTTCAAACCCTGACCCTCTCCTTCAGTTACTGGGTCATCTTAAGCAAATGACTTAACCTGAGTTTCACATGTCTTGTATGTTAAGACATGGCATTAGGCTACATGTTTGGCACAGGTATTAAAATGCCTTTTGGAGTGATCACATCTCAGGTCCCCAGGTTCCGCTCCTGCTGTCATGCATTCTGGCAGACCACAGATGACCACTGAAGTAGTTGTGCTCTTGTCACCCACAGGAGAGCCCCAGACCCTTGGGAGTTCCTGGCCCCCTGCCTCCATCCCGCATCAGTCCTGGCTTTTGCCCGCATTTGAGGTAGTTGGAAATTCTCACTCTGTCTCTCAACTTTGCAAGCAAAATTACAATAAATAAATGCTTTTAAGTGGGATTAATCATTAGGAGAATTAAATCTCCTCATATCAACTTTAAATGTACTCACCACTGACAAAAACATGTATCTGGCCCTCATAATGGTTTCTTAAAAATAGCAATAAATGGACTTTTAGTTTTTATGTGACTGTAGGACATTCAGAATCTTTGCTATTCTGGGAGGCATAGCCAGTTGCATCCTCTCTGAAGGCTCCAAGAGCCATTGATATGGAGATGAATGAGCAGGAAGCCTCCTGGTGTACAGGTTTAGGTATAAACAATCTGTGTTTTGGAAACTGTACCTTGCTGTTGAGATGTAAATGGATCAAGCCCCTCCTTCTTGGATGCCTACATGACAACTTTGCTTTAAAAGTCTTGGCTGAAACATCCAACAGCGAGAGCCAGATTGGGTTGAAGGCCAGTCAAGAAAAACCACTGTTCCTGCTAGGACAGGAGGTGGACTGAGTAGTGCTGGCTCATGGACCCCCTGGTATGCGCAAAATCTGGCTTTGGGAGGGGTTCTGATGGAGGAGCCTGGGCAACTCCTCTGGCAGGACACAGTCCCTGCAGGTTAGCGCAAGAAGCATGATAGGAACCAGACCAGAATAGGCCATGAAAAGTTTCCCACTGACATACATTTGACATGGGTCGGGGGGAAGACCAGGCTGAATCAGTTCACGTCATCCACTGGCAAATCAGAGCACCAGAACAGAGTGTGGGTCGAGCCAGGTTCGGTCGTGACAAAAAAAAAAACAGTGCACGTTACAGAATGCCAAGGTGAGGTTACCTGTACCGGATGTGACAGCAGCACCCAACCAGTACACTCTTGAGAACTAGGAAGGGAGGGGGCAGAGCCGGCATGGGGAATAAGGGGGAGATCCCCTTGCTGGATGGCTACTGCCACTGGAGAGCATAGGCTGGGATGGGGGCAGACCAGACTAAGCAGGGCTACAACACCTGTGTGCCTCATGTAGCCTAGATCAGGGAAAAGTCAGGCTGGGCTGATTGTTTCCATTGGTGCAAACAAAAACTAGAGTGGGTGAGGGTTGTTTGGGCTTAGCCGCAGCATCAGCTGGCAGAAGCTGGCATTGGGGATAATCCTGTCAAGCCAAACCACAGAACCACCTGGAGAGTGCATAATCCGGGAGTGAGAGCAACCTGAGAGGGGAATAGTGGGCTCCTCCCTCTTGGGTTACCACTCCCACGGGAGGGCACGAAAACTAGCACAGGGGACTGGGGTGGCTAGACAGAGAAGCACTCAACAACAGCCATGAGGGCTGGATAGTTGAGCTGTTTAGATAGAACTAAGCTTCAGTACCCATCGACATATACAAGAGCCAAATGGGATGTGGGACAGACTGGACTAGTCAACTACACGTACTGGCAAACCAGGGTAGGGGGCGGGCCTTGTGGGGGTTATTGTGGGTTGCTCTGACTAGGCTGCAGCTCCCACTGGTTTATGTGAGGGCCGAGTATGTGCTGGGCAGAACCAGGCTAGACTGCAACACCCATTGGTTCCACTGGAAGTTGGGGCTGAAAACAGAACCAACCCAGCAATTGCAACCACCAGCTGATTGGGGCAATGCACTGTGCTGGGCCCTGTGCTTGCTAGAACATACAAGAATCTGGTCTGGGAATACCTCAGACAAAGTTTCTTTGGGGATCTCCCCAATCGAAATGGCGGACTCAGAACCCTAACCATGAAAAGACAGAAGACAGAGCAAGTCAATCAACCACCTCAGCTATATGTTGGCAGTGAAATACTGGGCAAATGGAGACTCTATGATGGACTATGTCAATCAGTGGATTCTTCAACGACCTCATCGTGTTTGGAGTGGCGAGACTGGCAGCGATTCATAACTGGTGAACTATCAAAACCACTTGAGCAAGTATCTCAGCGCATGCCCCACATCCGGGACCTGGGGTGGGTGGGAAACTGGGTAGGGTTTCTCCCTCAATATTCCCCTTTACCTCAGATACATGAAGGAAACAATATGGAAATAATAGTCTTATCCCTTCCCTATAGCCCTTGAACCTTTTTACCCTAATTAACTATGTAAAGATTGTAAAAATATTTAAAAAAACCACAAATAATAAAATTTAAAAAAACTATTTAAAAAAATAAATAAACTTCGACTATTGACCATCAGTCAATAGTCCACACGTGTTATTATCGTCTCTGTGCACCAAGTCCGTCTCTGCAGGACAGTGACATGTGACAACCTCTACTTGGTTAATGAACAGACTCCTCTTTGAGACTGCAGGCTTGCTGTACGTAGTCAGGCAGGTTCACTGCACAAGGAGGCAATGTGGTGGAAATCCGGGCTGTGCTCCAACTCTGCTGAGAGGAAGGAAGATTTCCCTAAATTATAGTGTCCAGAAATACTGGATGGCTGAGCCGTAGTCGTGAGACAAAATCCATAGAGAGGACTTGCTTCATAGAAAACAACTATATGTCCTACCCCCGTCTTCACCACCACCACACAGGACTTCCTGGCAGACAACTTTCTGGTTTCTGCATCAGATGACTCTCAAACATTGCCACGTTGGAATGTTGAAAATTAGCAGTTAACCCTTCCTCTCCTTTGACCTAGTCTGAAGAGAACTGTGAAGAGATCCGGTTGATAGGCACAAATGTGAAGGAGAAAATGCTGATCGTCCTGCGAAGCTGCTGCCTCAGCTCTGTGTGTTTCTGTTAAGGAATCTACTTCCTGTCTCACTCTCTTCACTGTTAGCAGGTGCAGGATGCCACTGGCTTAGGTTTGCTGCACCTTTGCAGAAGCTAAGGAACAAGTCGGAAAATGGACCAAGGGGAACTAGAAACTGCACATTTTCCTGGAAATTACCTGCAAAGACAGCTGAATAAGGCACAAGCAAAGAGGAATTAATGATCCACTTCCCATTCATCGTTGGTTTAAAACTGTGTATTAAGTACCTGGTATATGCCAGCCTTCAGCCAGGTGCTTCTATGTGAGCACAACAGACATAATGTTTGTTTTGTTGGGGTGTTTGGCTAATGAGGGAGATAGCAAAACAAAATTGTCCACCAGTGAATATATTGGGCTGTCCAACATGGGAACTACTAGCCATGGGTGACTACTAAACTCTTGAAACATGGCTTGCCCTAATTGAAATGTACTGTGATTAAAAGATAGGCTGCAGATCTTAAAAACTTATTATAAAAAAAATGTTGCAAGATGTATCATTTAGCATTTTTGTTGCTGATTGCAGGTAGACCTAACGTGTTTTACATTAGACTATGTAAAATTTCTTTTTCTTATTTAAAGATTTAGTTGTTATTATTAGAAAGTCAGATATACAGAGAGGAGGAGAGACAGAGAGGAAGATCTTCCGTCCCTTGATTCACTCTCCAAGCAGCCACAACGGTCGGTGCCGCACGGATCTGAAGCCAGGAACCTGGAACCTCTTCCAGATCTTCCATGCAGGTGCAGGGTCCCAAGGCTTTGGGCCATCCCTGACTGCTTTCCCAGGCCACAAGCAGGGAGCTGGATGGGAAGCAGGGCTGCCGGGATTAGAACTGGCGCCCATTTGGGATCCTGGTGCATGCAAGGCGAGGACTTTAGCAGTCAGGCTACCACATCGGATCCTATAAAATTTCTTATTGCAGCTGATTTTACTACTTCCTACCATTAAGACAGCTACTGTTGGAAAAAGGAAATAATGAATGCTGATGAGAATGAGGATAAACTGGATCACTTTGACATTGTTGATGGGAATGTAAAATGGTACAGTTACTAAGAAAACAGTATGATGCTTTTCAAAACATTTAAAATAGAATTATCTTATGATCTAGCAATTTTACTTCCGGACGTATGCTCAAAAGAATTGAAAACAATGTCTCAAGTAATGTTTGTTTGCTCATGTTGACAAAACCACTATTCATCATCACCAAAAGATAGCAGCAACCTCAGTGTCTATCTTGGGATGAATGGGTAAACAAATGTGATCATTATTTGTTATTTTTCTATAACAGAATATTCTTCAGTTTTAGTAAGTTATTTTGCTGAACCATACAGATGAATCCTGAAGACTAGAAACTAAGTGAAATAAGCCAGTCACTGAAAGATTTAATAGAGGCAGAAGGTAGAATGGTGGCTACCAAGGGCTAGGGAGAAGAGGGGAGTGGGAGTTATTAAAGGGGTATGGGGCCAGTGTTGTGGTGCAGCAGCTAAAGCTGCCCCCTATTATGCTGGCATCCCATATAGTTGCCAATTAGTGTCCCAGTTGTTCTACTTCTTTTTTTTTTTTAAAGATTTATTCATTTTTTTATTACAGCCAGATATACACAGAGGAGGAGAGACAGAGAGGAAGATCTTCGATCCGATGTTTCACTCCCCAAGTGAGCTGCAACGGCCGGTGCGCGCCGATCCGAAGCTGGGAACCAGGAACCTCTTCCGGGTCTCCCACGTGGGTGCAGTGTCCCAATGCATTGGGCCGTCCTCGACTGCTTTCCCAGGCCACAAGCAGGGAGCTGGATGGGAAGTGGAGCTGCCGGGATTAGAACCGGCGCCCATATGGGATCCCGGGGCTTTCAAGGCGAGGACTTTAGACGCTGGGCTACGCCACCGGACCCAGTTGTTCTACTTCTAGTCCAGCTCCTTGATAATGGCCTGAGAAAAGCAGCAAATGATGGTCAAAATCCCTGGGCCCCTGTCACCCCTGGAGGAGATCCGGATGAGGCTCCAGGCTCCTGGCTGCGGCCCAGCTACAGCACTGGCCATTGCAGCCATCTGGGAAGTGAACCAATGGATGCTGTCTGTAACTCTGACTTTCAAAATTAGATATTTTTTAAATTGATGTCCAAGAACATGAAGGTCAAAGACTCACTATACAAAGGTAAAGTAAATGGACACAGGTTTTCAGTGTACATAGATGAATAAATTCTAGAAATTAATTTTGTAACAATGTGAATATATCTAAAATGACCGAACTGTGTACTTAAGATGGTTAGGATGGCAGATGTTATATATATTTTACCAGAATCAAATATGAAAGCCAAACAAAGCTGAAAATAATATTTTTTCTTTTCTTTCTTTACTTTTCTAAATGTACCAGTAGGAGAATTTAATATTACATGAGACCCCTGTTGAATTTCTACTGGCATGACTTGAAAAGAATGGAATTTTGCTTTCCAAAACTTTTTTTTTAAAGATTTATTTAGGGCCCAGCGGCGTGGCCTAGCGGCTAAGGTCCTCTCCTTGAAAGCCCCGGGATCCCATATGGGTGCCAGTTCTAATCCCGGCAGCTCCACTTCCCATCCAGCTCCCTGCTTGTGGCCTGGGAAAGCAGTCAAGGACGGCCCAATGCATTGGGACCCTGCACCCGTGTGGGAGACCCGGAAAAGCTCCTGGCTCCTGGCTTCAGATTGGCTCAGCTCCAGCCATTGCTGTCACTTAGGGAGTGAACCATTGAATGGAAGATCTTCCTCTCTGTCTCTCCTCTCTGTATATCTGCCTTCCAATAAAAATAAATAAATCTTTTTTTTTTAAGATTTATTTATTTTATTACAAAGTCAGATATACAGAGAGGAGAGACAGAGAGGAAGATCTTCCGTCCGATGATTCACTCCCCAAGTGAGCTGCAACGGGCCGATGCGCGCCGATCTGAAGCCGGGAACCTGAAACCTCTTCCGGGTCTCCCATGTGGGTTCAGGGTCCCAAAGCTTTGAGCTGTCCTCGACTGCTTTCCCAGGCCACAAGCAGGGAGCTGGATGGGAGGCAGGGCCGCTGGGATTTGAACCGGCAGCTGTATGGGATCCCGTCATGTGCAAGGTGAGGACTTTAGCCACTACGCTATCGTGCCAGGCCCTTCCAAAAACTTTTTAACAAAGCTGATTGAGACTGAAGAACAGAGGAAGGTTACATGGTGTAACGGTGAGCACTCTAGACTCTGAGACTGATGAACAAAAAGGGTTGTGTCCAAGAAGGAGACACCCGCTCTCAGCTGAGATCAGAGTTCAGAAGGAAGGAGTGGGAAGCTTCTAAGACATAACAAGTTGGGCCTGGTTCAATAGCCTAGTGGCTAAATACTCACCTTGCATGCTCAGGGATCCCATATGGACACCAGTTCGTGTCCCAGTCCCTCCACTTCCCATTCAGCTTCCTGCTTGTTGCCTGGGAAAGCAGTAAGGATGGCCCAAAACCATGGGACCCTGCGCCCATGTGGGAGACCCAGAAGAAGCTCGTGGCTCTTGGCTTTGAATTAGCTCAGCTCCAGCCATTGTGACTACTTGGGGAGTGAATAAGCAGGTGGAAGATCTTTCTCTCTGTCTCTCATTTGCTTTGTAAATCTGACTTTCCAATGAAAATAAATTAGAAAAAGACAAAGCAACTTGAGCAAGGACCCAAAGGCCAAAGAGAACATGGAAAATGCCAGAAACAGCGGTACAAATGGAGTATACACCAGGAGGGATGGAAGGCTCTGAGATGAGGCCAGAGAAGCAGATGGGGACCAGCTTAGGTGCAGTCGGAAGGCCTTGCTATAGATGTTCCTCTGCATCTTCAAGTAATGAGAAACCAGCAAAGACAGCAATGCTCTGAGAAGATTGCTCTGGCTACATCTGCAAGGGAGGGGGTCTGAGCATGCCATATGTGTGCCTGTGTGTGTGCATGGCTATGTGTGTGTATGCATGCCTGTGTCTTAGTGTGTGTGTGTGTGTGTGTGTGTGTACATGTTGCTTTTTGGAGGGGTATTTATTTTGTGCTAATAGAATTAAATAAACAAAATTAAGATCAAATAAATAAAATCTTGGTCTCTTGTGAGATTACCTGAGACCATTATGGGAAATTAGCCAGACACCATGGTAAACATTTCCATGCAGTTGACTGAGACTTGCTTTGATTGCAAAACACTCTTGGCAGCAGTGCCTTGGCCTCTGCTGGCCTGTCTGCTCCTCCCTATAAACCACGTTGTTGCATCATTTAATCTTCACATCTGGATGACTTTCTTTGTTGCAATAGCAGGAATCAAATCACCTCATTAAGTGTCCAGGTGCTTTTGTCTTTGACAAAACCTTTCACAGTAATGAATTAAGGAATTGAAACTTCATGGTTTAGAAAATACTAACTCAGCACTTAGGTGCGGTGCAGCAAGGTGCAGTGCAGCTTTTGTGTGCAGAGCACTTCACACCAGATGGTAGGGTGAAGCAATCTGCCAGGCGTGATGCCCTGTTACCTTCCAAGTAAATAACCATCACCCCGAATTTTCTTACACAGCAACCTTTGGAAAAATAGTCTGAGGAAGGTAGTATTCATTGTGTTATCTAAGCCATAGCTTTCTCATCTGTTACATGAAAATAGTAATCTTAGGGCCAGGCATGATGGCTCAATGGCTAAATCCTTCTTTTGCAAGATCTGTGATCCTGTAAGGGTGCCAATTCATGTCCCAGCTGTTCCACTCCCATTCCAGCTCACCGTTTATGGCCTGGGAAAGCAGTAAAGGATGACTTAAAGCCTTGAGACCATGCATCCATGTGGGAGACCCAGAAGAAATTCCTAGCTCCTGGCTTCAGATCAGCTCAGCTCCAGCAGTTTGAGCTATTGTGGGAGTGAGTTAGCAGATGAAGATCTTTTTCTCTGTCTCTCCTTCTCTGCATAAATCTGATCTGTCCTTCCAATAAAAA
Organism: Ochotona princeps; assembly: GCF_030435755.1. Lineage (NCBI taxonomy): Eukaryota > Metazoa > Chordata > Mammalia > Lagomorpha > Ochotonidae > Ochotona > Ochotona princeps. The sequence goes on from NC_080845.1 coordinate 16,113,322, forward strand.
AAAATAAACAAAATCTTAAAAAGATAGTAGTGCTCAAGTTACAGGGGTATTCGGAGGAGTTCATGAGATAATGCATGAAATGGAATTTATTTTTTTAAAGATTTATTTATTTTAATTGGAAAGGCTGATTTACGGAGATGAGACACAGAGAGAAAGATCTTCCAATCTTCCATCTACTGATTTACTCCCCAAATGGTCATAAACCGCCGGAACCGAGCCAATCCAAAACCAGGAGCCAGGAGCCACCTCTAGGTCTCCTACATGGGTGCAGCATCTTAAGGCTTTAAGCCATCCTCTGCTGCTTTTCTAATCCACAAGCAGGGATCTGGATGGGAAGTGGGGCAACCCGAACACAAACTGGTTGCCCAAATGGGATCTTGGCACTTGAAGTGGGAGGATTAGCCATTTGAGCCATTGCACCAGACCTCAGAAACTCTATTTTCAATATGAGAATATTTGGACAGTGTGGCCCCAGGAAAGGATTATGCTATAGTTTGGCTATTCATGTTCCCTCCAAAAGGCACATGTTGACACTTAATCCCCATGTGATGGTGTCACAAGGTATGGTGTTAGGGAGGATTGTCTCAGGAGATGCCTTCTGAGAGCTACCTTGTCTCCTCCACCATACCAGGGCATGGATAGAAGGTACCATGTTGGAAGCAGAGTGCCCCTACCAAATGCCAGATCCACTGCTGCCTTGACCGTGGTCTTGCCATCCTCTAAAGCTGTGAGCCATAGACTGCCCTTTATGTATCATCCACTCTAAACACAGACAGTCCTGGACTTACAACAGTTCCCTTAAAATGTCCTAATCTTGGACAGGTCTATCTAGGCATTAACATATTTTTGACTTGATGTATTCAATTTAAGATTACCTTTTTAGGATGTAACATCATTCTTAAAGAACATCAGCCTGAAATGACCAAGAAAGAGGAGTGAGAGATCATTTCTTACAAGTGAAACAATAAGTGAAAATAATAATCATTTCATTGAATATGTATATAACATATACATATATATGATTCCTGATTCACACAGTCCCCAAGTCTCTGTAATCTCCTGAGTGATGCAGCTTCTAGGAGCATCTTTTGCTGCAATATTTGATCTTTGACTCCAGTTCCTAATACAGAGCATTTTCAATCTTTTTATTATTTATATAAAATCCAGAGAGAGAAAACCAACCTTTCATTTGTTGATTCACTCCTCCTAGGCCAGGCTGAAGGCAGGAGCTAGGAACTCCATCTAGCTCTTCCACATGGGTGTCAGGGACTTGAGGACTTTAGAGTGATCCTCCACTGCTTTTCAAGCACATTAGCAGGGAACTGGATCAGAAGCAGAGTAGCCAGGACTGAAGCCAGAACTCTGAAATGGAATGCTACTGTACTAAATTGCAAGTTAGTTTCTTGTGCGTACCACTACTGTAAAACTTCTAAAGTACTGAGGCCTCCAGAGTGATAAAAGTGTCATTCAGAAGGCTAATAGATGGGATGCCTGGGGGTGGTGGCCCATGGCCAGTCACAAAGATAGAAACAGACTATCAGAAAAATTAAACTCAAGTTAGAAACTTGGAAATTTTAACTTTAACTTCTATCCTGTAGGAAGGGGAAAAAGGGTAAGCATTGAGCCAAAACTCACGTGGAATCTTCCTAAAGCATGGGATTCAGAGAGGTCTGAGTTGGTGACCATACTCAGATACCCTGAGAGCGGCATCCTACCCCTCTTTGTAGGGACAGGGGCTCCTGTACTCAGGACTGCTCAGACCTCATCTACATCTATTACCCAACTATTCATCTGGGTCCTTTTCCATATGCTTGTGTTAACCAGTAAACGGAAGTGAAGTGTTTTCTTGAGCTCCACAAGACATCCCAATAAGTTAATGAATTGGGGAAGGGAGTCTTGGGGACCCTGTGTCAGAGCTGCATCAGACAGAAGTATGGGGGAATCCACTGCTTGTGACTGGTGTCTGGGGCTAGGGACAGTCCTGTAGGACCACACCCTTCATTGTGACATCCATAGTTACTCCAGCTAGTGAGTGTTAGAACTGTATTGTTAGACATGCAGTTGGTGGCCAGGAAGTTGTAGGATTGCTTAAGGGGAGGAAAAGCTGCCCCATAGTTGGTGACAGCAGTGAGGAGCAGTGCTAAGTCCAGAAAAAACAGTTTTCTTTTTGGCTGCAAGAAGGGAGCTTTCACTCAGCATCTGACACTGCTTCAGCTCACTTAGGAATGGAGTAGCGAGGGGCAGTGCTTGCACCCAGGGTTGCACATTTCCTCATGGGACCCTGCAACCCTGACATAACTGAAGCTATCATTGCCCCCACTAGACTCCCTAGGACCTTTCAGCAAGTGGGCTACATAACATTTCCAGCTGCCATCATCTCCATTTCTGCTTGCCAGCTGGAAGCTTTTCTCCCGCTAGAACTGAAGGAGGAAGTTCTTCCCAGGAACAGGGCAGGAAGAAAGTGACTGGAAATCAGCACCCCCAGGGAGCACTCTGGACCAGGGATCTGGTTTAGAAACACCTGGCTTCCTTCCATTCTGGGATGGGATAACCCCGAGGCAGCTTTTGCCCTTGATTTTCCCTGGAAAATTGAACTCTAGTTGAGCATTACAGCAATTGGCTCGACATGGCTGTCCCCTCTTATCTTCAGTGTTTAAGTCTGAAGATCCTTAATGGATGCCTAAACTCACAAATAGTACCAAGGCTCAAATATACTAAGTTTGTAACTCTACATATACACTTACAATAAAGCTTAACTTATAAATCGGCCATAGTAAGGGATTAACAACAATCACAAACAATAAAGTAGAATAAATGTAATAGTAAGATGTGATACAAGCTGTGCGCATTTTGGTTTGTCTTTGTAATGTCTTGTTTACTGGACTCACCCTGCTTGTAATAATGTGAGATGCTGTGATGACTACATGAGGAGATGAAGTCAAATGAAGGATTTGGGTCCCCCAATGAAGCATTAGGCCACTACTGACCTCCTGACGGTTCGACAAAGTTGGATCATCTGCTTTGTTTCAGAGCAGTATAGTGTGACATTTCACCATGCGTTCAGAATTTAAGATGTATATATTGTTTATTTCAGGAATTTTCCATTCAGCATTTTTTTGACCCACTGTTGACCACAGATAACTGAAACAGCAGAAAGGGAAGCCAGAAATAAGAAGGGACTGTGGTGAGACACCCTCCCATCCTAGATCCCAGCTGCAGTCCTCTGCCAGCCTTTTCTGCACTAAGGTCAATTCACACCAGTCACCAGACTCCACTGGTCAGCAAAGATAGAGCTCCTAGATAGCTGCCCTTTGTTGGCCGTCCCTCATTCTGCACAATCGCAGCTAGCCAGAAGAGCCCGGTTCTTCCAGGGAGCACAGAAGGAAGGCACCAGAGTTACAGGAAGAGAAGAGCGACAGAGGAGCTAGACCCTGGAGGCTAGACCCTGGACGTTCCCACTGATATGCCTCCCTCACAGTGTCACTCTGTCCATGCAGTTCATTTTAATTTTATTTCTCTACTCCCAATTTTTTGAAAGACTGAGATAGACAAGCAAAGATCATCTATGTGCTGGTTCACTCCCCAGATGCCCACGACAGCCATGGCTGGACAAAGCCAAAGCCGGGAGCTGAGACCTAGTCAAGTCACCCACGTGGGTGGCTGGAACGCAAGTACTAGGGCCCTCCTTGCTTGCTGCCTCCCAAAGGCTGCATTAGCAATAAGCTGGAATGAAAGAGGAATGGGGAGTTGAACCTAAGCACTCCAAATGGGGTACGGGCATTCCAAGCACAGACTTAGTTGTTATGCCAAACACCTGCCCTATCTGTGTGGTTTAATAGTAATTTCTACCACCTGGCTAACAGAGGCATAAAGTCCCTTACAGTCTTAAAAAGTCCAGCTCATGGGTGCTTAAGGTCAAACAGATCTGAGTGCAGGTTGATTCTGTGTGGTTGTCAATAAATGATCCAGAGCTTGGAACCTATTTCCTCAGTTCTAAATGAGATAATACTATGTACCTCATGGGTATTTGTGAGGATAAAATAAAGTAGGAAAATCAATGAAATAAACAACCTGGCACATACAGAGTTGGCAGTTAATAAATGTAATTCCGTCCTTTACCTGAGACATTCCATAGGTATCGGGCATTTACAAATACTTCCTGGCTTTTTGGTCACCATGGCAACCTTAAAGCAAGCTATAAATTTCCCTTAATGAAGCTGAAATGTTTTCATTTTTCCCTACTGTGCCTGTCTGTGTCTTGAACAGCTTTAAAACTCCCAGAGGAATCACATTTGAGAATAAATAGCCCAACCATTTATAAACCACATCACTGACAATGACATAGGCAAAAACACCCAAACACAGAAATTAGAAAAATATCAAGTCAGTGAACTGAGCACAAACGTGCTCTGAAGTTTGATGATTTTGGAAATCACTGGAGCAGGGGGCTGAGAAATTGGAAATTTTTAACTGGTGCCAGGCAGGAGAGCAGCCTTAGCGCCACTCAAGAGACACTCGGCAAGCCCTCCTGCTTGCTTTGCTCCGCCTTTCCTTCACTTTTCTGTGCATTTTAATTCTTCCCAGCAGGCACACCTCGGTGCCAGAGTGGATCAGGTTTTGAGCTAGTCTTGAACGTCACAGGCAGGAATCTGGTCCAGGTCCTGCTTCAACGTGCATGCAGTTAGCAGCAACACTTTCCCTCCCTCTAAGAGGAAAATCCTGGAATTGGGGGTTTTTCATACCTTCTCACATCAAGTTGCTCAATTTTTATAAATGGGACATCAATTCTCATAGGAAGCCCTGTGGAGAAAAGTTTTATTCAAAGATTAGGGTGGGAAATGACCAATAGATCATGGATTTTTGCAAACTATCAAAACACTCACCTTCCAAACTGGGTGTCAGACAGAACAGTTAGGATGCTGCTTGGGATATACACATCCTGTGTCAGAGTCCCTGGGTTCAAATCCTTGGCTCTAATTACAATATAACTTCCTACTAGTGCACAATATGCAAAGCAGCAGAGTTGGGTCCTTTTCATACACTGGGAGACCTGGATGGAGTTCTCGGCTCTTGGCTCCAACCTGACCTTGTGTGGCTATTGTGATCATTTGGGGAGTGAACTAGCAGAGGAAGAAGCCCAATATTTCTCTATTTCTCTCTCTCTCTCTCTCTCTCCTTTTCAAATACACACACATATGTGCATAAAATGAGTAAATTACTAAACACCTACATGTCATCTTTCTTTCCCTAAGTTTAAAAGAACCGTCATATAACAGGGATCCTGGTATGCTAACAGCTGTACCCACCACTAAGGTTCCAAATGGCTAGCCCAGATAGCGAACAATTCTATTTCCATAGCTGTTCTTAAAATGCAAGTTTGTTCCAGAGGAAGTAATTTATTAGGGAACGATTAGAGCACAATGCAAATTTTGCATTTGCTTATGTATGACTTCATCCACCAGCCACCATCAGGTGAAAGCAGAGAGTTGCACCCAGCTGAACTGAGCTACCTAGTGTCAAGTGAAGAGCAAATCTGGCCAAAGTAAGGGGATTGCCATATGAAAGAATCTGTATAAAAGGGAGTGGGGAGAAAGGACAGCCTTCACAGAAGGCGGAACCTTTTAATCTCAAGTCTTGTCAGCATCTCATGGGTCAGGCTTTTCTGTTGCATGTGGAGTCCATATTGAGCAGTGGCATGAGGGGCCGGCTGTGTGACAGGTGGTGGGGAGCACAGAATGTGAGTGACCCTCAGGAGGATGATTAAGGAGGGTCTGGATAGAATCCAGTTTGAGAGTGTACCAAGGTTCAGGGGCCTCAGAGAAGGCAAGAAGCTTGATCAAACTTGGATATCAAGAATTTTGGCTCTGGTTCATGAGCCAGAGGTTTCAGTTCATTGTTTATGAGGTGAAGAGTGAGAATGTGGAGGATTTATACCCAGTCTTGTCACAGATTAGCAGAGAAGGGCTAAGGATGTGAAGTTTCTGCAAGTCTCAAGGGAAGTGTGGGTCTCTGGAAAAAGTTGTTTCCACAACACAGAAAGGGGAGGAAATTTCTCTAGCCAACACTGTCTTCCATGATCATAGGATGCCAATAAAATCTGGTGTCATGAATAGCAATACATGAAACACACCCATGTACATACTTTAAATATCAACCAGCTGCCTTACTTCCCCATTGTGTTGTGAGCCATATTTAACCCCCTGTTGTGTGACATTCAGAGTTCAGACAACCCTTCTTCCACTACTATGTAATAATTCAGATGTGGTGCTGCTGCCAAGATTCCTGACTATTGCACCTAATCCCATTGCCTAGAGCCCTGTGGCTCTTAATTACATGCCTTCCATCAGCACGGTAACATTTGGGAACATGTCTGTCATGGTATAGCAGAACTGACTGCATTTGCTATGGTGCCTAAGAGGCTTATCGGAGAGAAAGCAACCAGGACAATAGCACTGCACAGCTCCAGGGAACCATGGTCACACGGCATCCTCTGCAGCGCCTTTTCCATGGGGTCCTGTTCCATAGAACAGCAAAGAATTTGTGCTCAGCTGAGGAGTGGAAGGGGATGAGTTCCAGCACTTGCTGTATTTGCCAAGTCCATGGCTCTCTTCGTCTTTCCAGAGGGAGCTCCTGGTCTTAACTCACAGCACACAAGAGAGGGCAAATGAGTTTTCATTGCATTTGGAATTCAAGTGAGTTAATTGAATGAGCAGGGCTCAGTCTTAAATGCCAAAATGAGACTTTATTAATAATCTGAAGCAGTGCTTCCAACTCTCATAGATAAGGATGACATTGATTGAACACATACTGTCTAAGGCAGCAGGCCAGGAGCTCTGACTGTCTCGGGCCCTATCCAGCCTACTCTGAGAGCTAAGGGGACCCATTTTTCCTTATGTCCCTGTACCTTTGTGGTCCAGTCTGTCATGGCTTTGACCTATGTTAAAAGTGTCCAGAATGACGTCATAGGAGGTACAATTTAGTAGGAGAGGCAAGGGAACAGGGAAAAATTACATATTGGAAAAATTACAGCTGTTTCTCTATTAAAGTGACCACGCATCCCAAGTTGGTTCGGACAGTCCTTGTTTATGTCCCTCTTTTACTCTGAATATAGTCTCAGTAACCTTATTTATAACACAAGGAGTTGAGACTTCTTCATAGGAATTTGGGGAAATAATGTGTGATAGAAGAAATATGTACTTAGTCTTAGTTTTATTCTGGTTCCTGGCAAGGGGCTCCTAAACCCCTCAGGATTTGCTGAGCAATAGGAGCATCTTTGAGTGTTCCTTGAGAGCCCTTCTAGACCACATATGAAAATGTGTGCTACAAAGCCTTTTTTTGGTGGTGCCCAGCAAGCCACAATTTGGGTGCCGACCACCAGAGGACCTAGCTATATTATCAAATGGTTGAAGCTTTCAGTTCCACCACACTCCTAGGGAGGGGAAAGGAGGGGGAGGTTGAGCTTGATCATCAAGAGCCAATGTTTTCACAAATCATGCCAGTTCTCACCCTTACAACAAGCCAGGGAAAGGGGTGGAGAGATGGTTAATGGCTCTCGGTTCAGCCAACCATGACCATCTGTCTCTCCTTGATTGTCAGGTCTTCAGTGCATCTGAATCTCCAGTGCCCACACCCTCCTGGCAGACACCCCAGGCAGAGAGCCCTTTGCTTCCAGGAATACTGCACTTTGAATACGGAGTGGTCATCCCTGGAGCCATGTTTCTTGAATAAATTAAAAAGCTTCCATCTCTGCTACTTCACTCCCCAAATGATCGCAACAGCCAGAGCAAGGCCAGGTTGGAGCCAAGAGCCAAGAACTCCATCCAGGTCTACTGGTATGTGAAAAGGACCCAAGTCCTTGAGTCATCCCTGTTGCCTTGGAGGTTGTGCACTAATAGGAAGCTGTATTGTAAGCAGAGCCAACCCATTTCATAGACTTAATGAACCGAGTTTGCTCTGCCACGCGCCAACAGCTGAATGTCAGGGGATTCCATAATCCCCATCCTCTGAAATCATAGGGAAGATCTTGCAGAAATGTGTGTATGTAGGGTGTGTCCTTGGTTTACATCACAACCTTTTGAAGACTTGGAAGTCCCACCTTTCATAACCCACACCAATGTCTCCAGTCACTGATGGATGAAGCAGGAGCCAGCATCCCACCTAGCGAGGCTGAACCCTCAGGCCTTTTCCTCCCACAGCTGCAGACTCCACTGGTTCTGTTTTTAAGAGGCAAGCCCAAAGCTGTTATTATGCTGTCTCCTGGTCCAGTCTGAAGTACAGTGGCCGACTAGGGGAAGGAATTCTGCAGGCTGACTCACCTCCATCCTCCCCTGAGTAATGGTTGTGAGCTCTATCACTCACTAGTGCCAACACATTGGACTGGCAAGCACTATTCTGAGTCACGTGTGGTCAGGTGAGCTTGTGAAACACCATAAGGCAGAGGTAGAGGGAAGAGCTGGGGTGGAGGTGGTAAAGGTGCTCACCATTCAGTTTCACCCCACCTGAAGAGGGAGTTGGTTCGTACATGCTGGAGCTGAGCAATCATTAAATTTCCAAGCCTCTTCTACAAATCTAACAGCCTCATAGGTGAGGGTGGGGGAAACAGGAAGAAACCCCTCCCTTACCCAGTGGGCAGCAGCTTCCTAACTGCCAGGACAGACAGCATGTTGCTGAGTCCAACTTGGGGGTTAGTGAGCTCATTACTAGAGAGCACTCACCCCCAGAATGCAGGAATGAGACCATATGCAGGAAGAGTTTTCACCATTCAGCTCCCAGGTTTGTGCCCCAGCTGTTAAGCCCTGGACTTGCTGGGTAAACTTGAGAAACTCATTTGCCTTCTCTATACCTCAGTTGGCTTTCTTAAAAGAAAAGTAGATAGGTTACACTGTATTGATCAGCGGCTTCACGTATTTGCTCCCCAGTGGTCTCTGTTTCTGCAAAGGTAATTCTGGGTAGATCATGGTCAGAGGGGGATGGTTCCACTGAAGGGCTTCAGAGACTGGAAGGGGAAAAACCTTGGGGAGTGGACAGATGGGAAGCCCTCTGGAAGACAGAGAAATGTGGCTTTTGGATACTTCATGCCCATGATTCTCCAATGGAACCCTTTGGCACTGGGCAGTTTTAGAACAATCATCATGATTGCTTTCTCTAAACCTGCTCACTAGAGAACGTTGCAGGGAATGAGAACTGGAACTTGCTAGCATGGAAAGCCCTGCAGGAAATCTTTAAGCTGCAGGTATCAGAGGGCTGAAATCTGAGCCAATCCAATGTGCTAAGTGCTCCTCCCCAACACCACTCCCAATCATTCAAAGCCCCCTTGCCACGTGGAAATGCCAGTTACAGAAAGCAGTCCCCACTGCCAAAGGAAAGAAAAAGTTGTCCGAAGCCAGGCATCTCTGAGACGGCGACAGGCCTTCAGAGAGCTGTTGATCCTGCCTGCAGATGTTCCTAGTACATTCAGCTCACAACGTCTGACTCCTGTCTCTTTTGAAAAGCACCATTGCCCAAGCTACGAGCCCATCAAGAGCCTGATGGAAATTTCATCACCATTTAGCTAGCAATAGACACAAAGCTAAGAACAGTTAGCGCTGGAGAGGAACATGGAATGGGCTTTTGCTAAGTGTGGAACGCCTCTCCACTTGCACAGGTTCATTGTCGGTCTGGGCTCCGCTCCTCCAGGGAGTGCCTTTGCTATTGGTGTCTGAGATTCCCTTTCTAAATGCAGGAGGCAATGCAGCTGTCAGGCTGCTGAGACGGGGTCAGGGAGTGGAGGCTGTAGAGTGGGATGGCTAATAGTTGCCAAGGAAAGCCAAGATTCCTACTGGAATCATATAGTTACAAAGATGCAGAGTCCCACCTCTGGGCGGTTTAAGGAAAAAGAAAATTTACTGGTGTCTGGGAGCTCTTAGCCATTCCATAAACTGACCTTGATAGAGAGCAAGACAGTACCGTACCTGAATCCCTCAGGTTCCTGATGTCTAGATTCCCTGTGTTTCATTTCCTTCCTTCATGTCAGTTGCTACCAGTCAGAGAAGGTGAGAGCTACAATTGCCTCTTTGTCTGTACAAATAAGGACATTCTCATTTTCTTGCTTTTTACATTGATTTGAAAAGCAGAGAGACAGACAGAGATCTCCCAGCACTAGTTCACCCCCAGATACCCAGAACAGCCAGGGCTGGGCCAAGCAGAAGCCAAGAACTCAATTCAGCTTTCCCATGGGAGTAGCAGAGACTCAGCCATTTAAGCCATTGTCTGCTGCTTCTTCCATACCTTGGGCCCATTCCACTTCCTATGCCTTATCCTCTTTCTAGAATGGCCTCACTGCTCTCTCTGATTGAGATTCAGCTTCAGTGTCATCACCTCTACGAAGCCCTCCGTAGTTGCCCCTTGCATCTTTTAACTGGGTGAGGGTATGCTCACTCTGTCCCAATCCTCTGATGCTTCCCTTGGCTGTAGCAACCATAGAACCGTGTGGATAGCATTTGTTTTTATGTCTGTTCCTAGACAATGATCTCTTAGAGGACACAAAGTTAAGCTTTTTTTCCCCTTGCCTAATGCCAGTGCCTGGCACGGAGCCTAGCATATGGTTGACATTCAGTAAATGTTTATTGGATGGATAAATGGTTGCTCATTATTTTTGAGACAATTCTGAAAAACAAGATAATAAACTTTAAAAGTCAACTAACACACTGGCAAAACACCATAAACTGTTGTTATATATATGACCAAGAGTTAATGCATCTATTCTCCAAAGTAAAGCAACAAAGGAATACTTCATCTCCAAAGAACGATGGGCTAAAACACATGAACAAAAAGAACAAACACAAACTGCTGATAAACACATAGAGAAAAAATTCAACAAAGCGTTACAAATTAGCCATTGTATAACTTCACATTTCATATTGGTAAAAAATAAAGAAAAATGGCAATAATTGGTTTTAATGAGGTTTTGGGGAATTTCTGGGAAAGGGACATACCCTGCTGGTGGCATACTCCCAAGCTCAGCCTGGCAATCTGTTCTAGAAGCCTTTCGAACGTGCAGGCTCTGTTAACCGACTACTCTGTTTCTAACTTTTTTTTTTTTTGCAGATTTTGTTTTTTTATTATAAAGGTTGATTTTTTTCCTCCTACAATATCAAATTTACATGCATAGGCAATTATCTTTTCCCCTCTTTCTGCACTCCTTCATCCCCATATCTTGCTCCTATTATTTGTCCCCAAGTTGTTACAGTAGCCTAGTTATTAGCATTTTTATTCCAAAGAGTTAATCAGAAATAGAACAATCATTTTCGCAGAGCGCTTCTGTGAATTCCATGAGGTTTTCTCTGCATTTAAGAGCAGGCTAGCATTACAGCGAGAAGACAGCATCTTACTGATAACTGATAACTTGGTGGTTATCCTTGAGTTTGATGAAGCTTTGTTGGCCAACAGCCTGTGGCAGACATTGCTATCATTGCCATGCTAAAGTCCCCAGTGAGTTATACAGAGTCAGCAAGTTCATTATGTGCTGTCCCATTTGGAAAAGACCCAGCAATTAGTGGAAAGATTGATTTAGGAGGTGAATTTTGGCTTTGCCAACTTGGAAGGAAAGGCATTTATTGAGCACCTTGTTCGGGCCAAGAAGTTACTTACATGATCTCCTTTTACCTCTTGGTGGGCATTCATGATTAGTCCCCTTTTCACTGATGAAAAAGCTAAGATAACAAGATGAGTGTTCCTTATGGGGAATGCTTGGAACCAGAAATGTTTCAAATTTGGGATTTTTTGGGGGGGGGCGATTTTAGAACATTTGTGTACATATTATGAGATTTCTTGGAGAGGTGTTATGGATGGAGTAGGGGTCATGGTCTCCCAGAATCACCTGTTTTAACTTTAGCATCTTCATGTTAATGGTTAGTTGATGAAGAATGAAACTAATGATGGCATAAGCTCTGTCCTTCTGGGTACTATGTTATCATCAATGCACCAGCCTCCTTTAGACACCAGACTACGGGACCATCCAATTCTGCAAATAAAAGATGAACTAAACCTTTCCTTTCTGAAAGAAGTTCTTCTTTCATGTTTCTTTAAAATAGTGAAAGGCATAGGACCCATATCTAAACATGAAATTCAGCTATGTTTCAGATACACTTTATACACACTGTCTGAAGATAATTTTATGCAACAATTTTTGTGTGCTTGCATTTTGATTGATATATCACATGATATCACGCATCATATCGCTGCTCAGAACATTTTGGATTTGGAGTATTTGGGGTTTGGGATTTTCAGATTAGGGCTGCTCAATCCATACTGTGTATGGAGCCAAGCAGGCTATGAAGTAGGTCTGTCTCACTCTACTGCAGCACAGCACACAAATCCTGAACGACTTAGCACTGCAATGTGTCACTGAGTGCCAAAGCAAAGGTGACTAAATATAGCTATTCTGATTGCTCTTCATTAAATCACATTGAATGAAATACTGTATCACGCCCACATTTGGTAGCCTTTCCCAGGTACATAATAATAAGCTATCATTCAAATGAAGGGTAAATATCTGACTCTGAGCAGGGCAGGTGGAATAGGTTGTTGGATGGATTGGTGCTCAGGGTACTTGTCTGTAAGCAAATTCTCAATCAAATCCCTTGGGTATACTGAAATTATTAATTGGAGACAGATTGCCGTGCCTAGGCAGCTTGGATGTTCATCTTAAATGATTCCTTTTTTGTGCATTGTAAAAGAAATACATCAGCCTTATTACCCTTTGCATCCACATCAGAAGAAAAGAGCGATTATTATTCAATTTATTCAAATATATATTCAAATTATTATTTGAATTCTGCCTACACGGACACCACAGTCACCTGCCCTATGATGGAGGTAAAGAACCAAGGAACCTGGACGTGAGTGTGAGACTGAGATCAGGAACCAAAGAGGAAGGACTAAAAGAAAGAAAGAAAGAGAAAACATCAGACAAGTTAGCCAGAAATAAATCACTGACTCTTTTCTTGCTTTATTCTTTTTTCTTGGAACTGATTCAACTCAATATTTTTAAAAATATTTTAATTTTGTTTTTTAGAAGTTCAACACATCAGAGGGTATTTCAAAGAGTTCTTGGGAAAATGCAGCTAAAAGATAATTTTATTTTGGTGCAAGAAACATCTGAAATCCTTGCATAGTTCTTTCCATGAGAAATAATTTTGAAAAATCTTTTGGAGTACACTGGTATATATACTTCATTTTGATGTCTTGTTTGTTTTTAAAGATTTAGTTTTTCAGATGAAAGTCAGAGTTACAGAGAGAAAGAGGGAGAGAAAAGAGAAATAGAGGTCTTCCACTCTACAAGTAGTCACAATAGCCAGGTCTGAGCTGAGCCAGGCCAAAGCCAGGAGCCAGGAGCCAGGACTTCCTCCAGGTCTCCCACGTGGGTGGTAGGGGCCCAAGCACGTGGGCTATCTTCCTTTGCTTCTGCTCAAGCTTACTAGCAGAGAGATGGATCAGAAGTGGAGAAGCCGGGACACAAACTTGCACCAGGGATACTGGCATTGCAGTCAAGTCACTTCACCTGCTATATTGTGACACTGACTTGGTTGCTATTTGGCTTTTTAAAGATGCATTTGCTTATTTGTTTATTTATTTATTTTAAATGCCAGCCAGTGAGAGAAAGAGAGCTATTTCACTTCCCAGTTACTATGTTCAGTGCTGGGCCAGACCAAAGGCAGGAGCCTGAAACTCCATCCAAGACTTGCACATGAGTGGCAGGTGCCCAAGCACTTGAGCCAGCCATCCTCTACTGCTTTCTCAGGCACACCTGCAGGACAGTGGTCTGCAGGTGGAACAGCCAGGACAAAACTGGTGCCCATATGGGATATCTGTGCTGCAGGCAGCAGCCTAATCGGCTGCAGCACATCCCAGTCCTTTATTTGTTTGCTTGTTCTTTACATTAATTAATTTATTTTTTGATACTTCTAAATTCAAATAGCCACTTTAAAGACAGGAGGAAGTGTGGAACCAAGCAATTCACAAGTATATACACAGCAATATAGCCAAGGCATAGAATTTGAATATTTTACTACAAAAATCAAATTATACCACCCACATCTAAGACAATAATAAATAATGTTAAAATGAAGATATTTTCACATTGTTTTATCTCACTATTTGCTGTGCCTGTACATCACCATTCAACCAATGGTAGCTTGCTGTAAAAACTATTTCATGTCTGGCCCAAAATCCAGAGCCAGTGAGTGGCTTGTTATCAACCTTCCTGTAGAAGGAAATGCCTTGAACACTGCACTTTGAGACATGCCCCTTGAAGGGATAGGGAGACTTCGCGCACCAACATAACATGATCAAGGTGTTGCCTGATGGCTGCTGGAGTGAGAGTACATTCTGGAGGATTGTAAAGCCCCACTGTTCTACTTATTCCTAGGAAAGAAGCATTCCTCCACATATACCACTACCAAATAAACTTCTTCAATGCCCTGACTATGCCCCTTAAATATTTCAGACTTGCACTAGCTGGTATTGCCAGCTATTGGCCAATGTGGCTAACAAGCAGTTGAAAATGTGATTATTTCAAGCTAACAAATCCTATCAATACACAATACACATAAGTTTTTAAAAATCATTATGGGAGCTGCTGTGATGGTTCAGTTGGCTAATCCTCCATCTCCAAGCTGAGATCCCATTTGGGGACCAGTTCATGTCCCGGCTACTCCACTTCCTATCCAGCTCCCTGCTTGTGGACTGAAAAAACAGTGGAGCGACCCTGGAACCCTGCAACCATGTGGGAAACCCAGAATAAACTCTTGGCTCCTGGTTTCAGATTGGCTCAGCTCTGCTGTTGCAGCCATTTGGGGAGTGAACCAGCAGATGGGAGATCTTTGTCTCTCCTCTCTATAAAAGCTGCTTTTCCAATAAAAAGGAAAATTTCAAAATATTTTGAGAGGAATTAATACAAAGTCCTCCAAGAATAACTTTTTAAAATATTTTTTTTATTGCAAAGTCAGATATACAGAGAGAAGGAGAGACAGAAAGGAAGATCTTCCATCCGCTGATTCACTCCCCAAGTGGCCGCAACAGCCGGAGGTGAGCCAATCCAAAGCCAGGAGCCAGGGGCTTCTTCCAGGTCTCCCACATGTGGGTACAGGGTCCCAAGGTTTTGGGCCGTCCTTGACTGCTTTCCCAGACCGCAAGCAGGGAGCTGGATGGAAGTGGTGCAGCCAGGATTAGAACTGGCACTAACATATTGTAATAGTATGTTGGATTTTTTGATTACATATAATGATAATATTAATTTCACCAGCCGTTCCCCATTTTTGGGTACTGGGACAGTTGGGAAGCTGAGGATTTTCCCCCTTATCTCCCCTTTTTCCCCAGAAACAAGAAAAAGAAATAGAAAAATTGGAAACAATGATCACACCCACATTTCCCTAACCCTTTATCCTTCCCACCCTGATCAACTATATAAACATCTAAAATAAAAATCAAAATGTATATAATAAAACTATGTTTTTAAATTTTTTAAATGTTCTATCACAATATCTCTTGGTCACAAAATTCTGATTATATAACATGAGTCCTAGGGGCACATTTCTGCTCTGTGTCCATTAGCCACGGGACTCTATCGTGCATTCAATAGACCATGAGGAGCAGCAGCTCCTCTCAGGGCAACAGGGATTTTATGTAATGACTTGGACCCGGACTGAGCAGCTCCTGGCTTGGACCTGGTCCATCCCCAAATGTTGCAGGACTTGGTCAATCAACCAGCAAATGGGAGCTCTCTTTTGCTTCCTGTCTGATTCTGACTCTTTGCCTCCTAAGTGCATATGTTTGTAAAACTTTAAAGGTAACTTTATTTTGGTACAGGCATACTTTGAAATCTATGCATAGTTTCTTCATAATAGCCATTTTTGATAAACTTTTTGAAGACCCATTTCAAAGTGAGGTTGGGGTGAGAAGTGTTCTCTGCCTAGGCCCTATCTTGACGAGGTCAGCGTTTCCCAACCACCAGGTCCCTCATACAAGTGGCAGGGACAAAGTTACTTGAAGCATCACTACTGTCTCCCAGGAAGCTAGAGCCAGGCACTACATCCTGTATAGGATATGAGCAACTTAACCAACATATGAACGTCTTTCTATGTCTGCTTGTATTCCCTAAGAGTGAGTTTAGCTTCTTTGTCATCAGAGATCACCAGATCAGAGAAAAACAACTTCAGAAGTTCTCGGCTCCAGCTTTCATACCATGCAAGGGTTTTCTTTGCAGACATCTTCAAATTACTATTATTTTTTAAGTTTTGTTTGAAGGGCAGAGAGACAAGAGAGGGCAAGATCTTCCACCTGTGGGTTTGTTCCCCAATTGTCTGCAAATTGGGCCAAATTAAACCAGGTGCCCAGAACTCAGCCTGGGTCTTCATGTGGGTGGCAGGGACCCAAGGACTTGAGCCATCACCTGCTGCCTTGAGGATGTGCATCAGCAATAAGCTGGTATCGAAAGAGAAGCTGGGACTTGAACCCAGGCATTATGACATGGAACGAGGATGTGAATATCAAGTAGTGTATCTTGACTTCTGTACACCTGTCACAACCTTTGCAAAATTCCTGATCACAGGCATTTGGTGGCTCGAAGCCCTCTTAATAATAGAAAACTTTTACCTCCAGAAACTCAGGTGGGTTTTGCTTTACTCCCTAAAACATGAATGTGTATGGTTCATGCTCACATCGAACCAAGTGGTCAGGTGTTCACTCTGCCATGACCTACATGAGATGTAGGGTTCAAGCAAACTCCCTGCCCCAGCAAAGATGAATTTGAATTCAAGCTCAGCTATTTAAGTTTTTCAAGCTTCATTCCAATTTTATATGCGCTGCTGCAGCGAGCACAGTTTTTCAAGCTTCATAACCAGCACCAGTTGCTTCATCACCAGCACCGGTTGCTTCATCTGCCAAAAATTGGTGTGTGTGTGGGGGATATGAACATACTGAGCTTATGAAGTACTTGTAATAAGCTACAACAAAAGAAAGGGCTCTGTGAGTGAACTGCTGCTCTGTGCATCTCAGTTCGGAAGTGCAAATTCTCCAAACCAGCGGGGGCTGCCTTCCGAGTGCCCAGCAAGTCCTTGCTTTCACCAAGATGCCTTGGCAATCACTCAGAGCCCTGTTCTCCGCTCAGTGTTGGCAAATTGATTTGTTCCCATGTTTGCAGGTGTGGAAGGTAAACAACTGAGTGATGAGGCACGGACAGCCTGGGGTGTCCAGGACAGTCTTTCCACGTGAAGGAAGAAGTGCAGAGCTAAAGGAAATAATCAGAGCTCCATGGGAAAGCAGACTGTGCACGGTGTCCAGAGACTTCAAATTAACAGCAGGCTGTTAGGGCAGGTGACAGCAAGTACACTAGATGTGCAGTATAAGAGACACGGACATA
Source organism: Ochotona princeps (assembly GCF_030435755.1). Classification (NCBI taxonomy): domain Eukaryota; kingdom Metazoa; phylum Chordata; class Mammalia; order Lagomorpha; family Ochotonidae; genus Ochotona; species Ochotona princeps. The sequence continues at coordinate 16,130,720 of NC_080845.1, forward strand.
AATCCCAGCTCTGTCACTTAGCAGTGTGATCTTGGAGGGGTCCCATCATGCCTTTTTCATTGTCACTTTCCACAGATAAAATCGGAATGGCAATATCTACTTTGTAGTATCAAGTGTTGCTTATGTGTTTTGTTCCTAGAGCAGGACTGCTATTTATTACATGTATGATCTTAGAAAAATCTGCTTTTGGTCTAGTCTTTTAAAAAGATTTATGTATTTTGAAATGTGGAGTGACTCAGCAGAGAGAAAAGACAGGGAGAGCTCTTCCATCTGCTGTTCACTCCCCAAAATATCCACAACACCCTGAGATGGGCCAAGCTGAAGGCAGGAGCCCAGAATTCCTCCACACTCCCTACTTGGATGGCAGGGTCCCAAGCCCTTGGGCCATCTTCCACTGCTTTCCCAGGTCCATTAGCAGGGAGCTGGATGGGAAATAGAGCAGCCAGGACATAAACTGGCAACTGCATGAGTTGCTAGCATGGCTTTTTGCAGGCATCGTTTTACCTGCTATGCCACAAGACCAGCCTTTTGTTCATGTTTTTGTAACAGGTTTATTGAGACATGGTTGACATAGAACAAAAAGCAGACTTCAAAGTGTACAACTGAGTATTTCCTGCCATGTGTAAACACATGTGAAACCATGACTACAACCAAAATAATGAAAGTGTCAACCACCAGGTACTCTCATACCTGAAAACCACTCATCTGCCTTCCATGATAATAGAGTGTAATTTCTGGAAATTTCTGGAAACGCATATGAATGAAATCATACACCATGAGGAGTTTTTTCACTGGCTTCTTTGACAGAGTCATATAATTTGAGAGAGATGAGAAAGCCTTGCCTGTGCCTGTGGCCAGGACAGCCTGATTCCTTGCAGTGCAGTCATGAGCATACGTCTCGAGCTCAGTGTGGGCAATGCAGGCAAGTTGAAGGAGCTTGCAGATGACACCGTGCAGGTCTTGAGCTTAACTTCCTTGCTCTTGGTTAGGGCCTTGACAGCCCTAGCAGGTGCACTCCCAGACTTGGCATGCCATGCCCATACATTGTTGATCTGCCACTTCTTTTGTTTTTTAACATTTTAGTTATTTTCCTTGGAAGTCAGATTTACACAGAGAAGGAGAGACAGAGGAAGATCTTCCATTTACTGGTTCACTCCCCAAGTGGCCACAGTGGCCAGAGTTCAGTGAAGCCAGGAGCCAGAAGCCACTTCTGGGCCTCCCACGTAGGTGCAGGGTCCCATGGCTTTGGGCTGTCCTCGACTGCCTTTTCAGTCAGGGAGTTGGGTGGGAAGCGGAGCTGCAGGGATTAGAACCGGTGCCCATAGGGATGGAAGGCAAAGACTTTTAACTGCTAGACTGCCATGCCAGGCCCAAGGCTCTTTTTTAAATGTAGACCATTAAAGCTGTAAATTCTCCCATGTATTATGCTATAGCCAGGCTTATGGGGTATGAAGTAGCATTTCATTGTGGTTTTGAAATTAAATGTTACCACTTCAAATTGCCTCACAGATTCCTGATGCTGCACTCTGGTTTAAAAGTCTTTCTTTTCTGTGTTAATTTTTGACTATTTCTTTTACCACATCATCCATTTCCTTCATCTCTGATGCCTAATCTGCCTTGAATCCCATCTGATGCATGACATGGTAGTTTTCATCTCCAGAACTTCAATTTGGTTGGTTTTTAATTTTTAAAATACCTTTCATGTATCTAGCTAATGTGTTCAATTTTTCCTCTGGCTTCTAGAGTATGTGAAGCAATGTTACGATGACTGATTCAGTATTCTATGTCATTCCTGGGCTGGGTGGATTGACTTTTTCCTAGATTTTCTTGTTTTTGCATGTGTGATTATTTTATTGATTTTTGAAAATATTTATCTTTTTAAAAGGTATATTAATTTTCTTCATTTGAAAGACACAAACATAGAGGGAAAGAGAGAGAAATGAAACTGCTCTTGCATCCACTGGTTCAGTCTCCAAATGCCTACAGACTCCAGTGCTAGATAAGGCTAAAACCAGGAGCCTAGAACTCAGTGTAAATCGTCCCCATGGGTGGCAGGGATCCAGTGTGTGACCCTAGTATGTGCATCAGAAGGGAGCTGGATCAGAAACATTGTAGCTGAGACTCAACCGATATAGGATGCAGGTGTCCCAAGTACCATCCTAACCACTACTCAAGCACCTGTGCCTGGATGCTAGCTATTTTAGATTTAATCTTACTATGTACTGGATATTAATCTATTTCTAATATAAATGCATAAGCAAAAGTAGAATCTACTGCGGCTTAGCAGGCTTATCCTCCACCTGCAGCACCAGCAACCCATATGGGTGCTGTTTCTAGTCCCAACAGCTCTACTTCTGATCCAGCTCCCTGCTTATGACCTGGAAAAGTAGCAGAGGATGGCTCAAGTCCTTGGGCTCCTGCACCAACATAGGAGGCAGGGAAGAACCTCCTGGCTCCTTGCTTCTGGTCAGCTCAGCTCTTGCTATTGGGGAGTGAAACAGCAGATGGAAGATCTTTTTCTGTCTCTCCTTCTCTCTCTGTAACTCTGCCTTTCCAGTAATTTTTTTTTTATTACTAAAAAGACAGAAAGCATTTGTGAATGGGTTAAGCCACCAATTGCAAAGCTAGAATCTCATATGGGCACCAGCTCATGGATCAGCTGCTCTATTTCCAATCCCTGATAATGGTCTGAGAAAAGCAGAAAAAGGTGGTCAAAGTCTATGGACTCCTGTCACCATGTGGGAAACCTGGATGAAGCACCTGGCTCCTGGCTTCTCTCTGGTTCTGTCCTGACAACTTGGAGAGGCAATCGGTAGAAGGAAGATCTTTTCTCTCTCTTCTCTCTCTCTCTTTTAACTTTGTCTTTCAAATAAGTAAATGAATATTTTTTTTAAAAAAAATAGAGACTATTTTGAAGATCTGGTTGTGTCCTCCTCTTTTTGTGGTAGGAGACCCGGCAGCAAGGTATCACCTGTGAACCAGAAAGCAGGACTTTACTGGACAACGAATCCACTGTGCCATGATCTAGGCTTTCCCATTCTCCAGAACATGAAACATACATTCCCATTTTTTTTTCAATGAGCTGATTGGTGATGCTTCTTACAGCAGACCAGAACCTCACAGAACAGAGTGAGGTAACATCCTTACGCCTCAAAATGAGCACATGTGCTGCTTCTCAACTCTATATAATTTTAGCTCACTCACTTTTACCTGGACAGGTCAGAGTTGACATTTCTTAAGCGTATTTTGGAACTCTTTCTGTGGGATGTGGTTAAGATGGGTACTTGCAGGGTTTCCACATTTTGTTGGACATGAGCAGAACCACAGTTAGTTCAGTGACCACTTTCAGCATGAATATCCTGATTTCCTTTTCAGTCCTCCAATACAGCCCCCTAATGTCATGCATGCTTTCCACCACGGATGGTTGCTGGGAGCAGCCATAACACCCAGTGCTGCCTGAACTCTGAACAACAGCCCCTCCCTGTGGTGCTTTCCCTGGTCTCAGGCAGTTTCCTCACGTGCTCTGACCCGGAAGCAATACTCTTGAGTGACTTACAGAATTGCAGAGTGCAGGCAGTCAGCTGGGGCAGTCATCCAATGACTCATGTCCAATGTCCTGGAAATTGTTGCTTGTTTTTCAGTTGTTACAGGAGAGAGAGTGATTATGGTCCCTACCGCTTGACTTAACCAGAAATAGAATCTAGGAAAGTTATTTAAATCCTGTGTGAGACAGTTTTCTCACCTGAAAAATGAAATTGGTAATTGTACCTTGTACTTCATTCAGCCATTACTAGGGTTCAGCAAGCCCTTAGTACAGGACCAAGTGTGTGGTAATTGCTCAGTAGGTAAAAGCTACTGCTGTTGCTATCATTTTCATTATCATCCCTTTTGTGGTTGTTGTTTTGTTGTCTATGATAACCCAGAATCTATGAGCAGCCTCTGACTCCCAAATTTTAGTCCCAGGTACGGTGCTTGACCCTTCGTTGGTGGCAAATATTTGTCCCTTAACATACTGTATTTCCTACCACATGCAGCAGGTCGGCACTTGTCTGCTTGCTGTGGAGCAGGCTAAGAATGACCTTTGAGATCTTCAATAGTCATAACTTCTGTGCCTCAGAGATCTAATTGATATTCTCATTGGGCAAGTTAGCATTTGCAGCAAACATATTTCACTTCAGATTTATAATGTTCCCTAAAGTAATTCAACAAGCTTACTCTGCAGAGCAAACCACAGTTTAATTCATAGGATTCCGGAGGCTGGGCTCTGAGTTAGCTAGAAGAGCTCCAGGCAGGAAAGAAAGCTCATAGTCCGGCCCTTCCCCGGTGTGGTACATCGACCGATATGATGACGAAGCAGCTGTTTAAAAGCAGATGAGAGGGCCCAGCGGTGTGGCCTAGCGGCTAAAGTCCTCGCCTTGAAAGCCCTGGGATCCCATATGGGCACCAGTTCTAATCCCGGCAGCTCCACTTCCCATCCAGCTCCCTGCTTGTGGCCTGGGAAAGCAGTCGAGGACGGCCCATTGTGACACTGCACCCACGTGGGAGACCAGGAAGAGGTTCCTGGTTCCCGGCTTCGGATCGGCACGCACAGGCCCATTGTGGCTCACTTGGGGAGTGAATCATCGGATGGAAGATCTTCCTCTCTGTCTCTCCTCCTCTGTGTATATCTGGCTGTAATAAAATGAATAAATCTTTAAAAAAAAAAAAAGCAGATGAGAAGGGATGAGTGGCCTCAGTTCCCTGTACCTCTTCATTTCCTGCCGCTAACCCCAGATGTTTTCCCTCAGTGTTGATGTGGTTGGGCCAGATGCAATGTTCAGGCACCCGAGTGAGTCCTCCTGGAAGCCTGGGCCAAGCCAACAGTGTGAGGCCACTCACCGTGTGTCACGTAGATGAGTGGGACATCCTTCATAGCAGCCTCCTCTAAGACCCCTTTCTTAGCTCCCCAGGTTTGATCAACAGATGCAGAGTCTGCTTCCCACTGGTCCAGCTTTGCCTATCTCAGAGGCTCATCACTGCCCCATTCCCCCTACACTCTCAGGACAAGCAGGAGCCCTGTTGATCTTATTTAACCACTTTGTTGGCTTGAGAAAAAAACAGTTTTATTGTTGGGAAGAACTAAAATTCCCCCCCCCCCATTTAAAAGATTTACTTTATTTACTTGAAAGGTAGAAAAGGAGAGACATCTTCCATATTTTGGTTCACTCCCCAAATACCTGCAATAACTGGGCAAGACCAAAACCAGGGGCCTGGAACTGCATGTAGGTCCTCCTCATGGGTGCAGGGACTCAGTCCTTGGGTCATATTCCAGAACTTTCCCAGGTACATTAGTAAGGAGCTGGACCACAAACGGAACAGCTAGGACTGGAACCAGTGCTCCAAAAAGAGACACTGGCAATGCGAATGATGGCATCACCCACCGTGCCACACACAGGCCCCCCCCCCGCAAGAATTAAAATTTTTTTTCTTGAATCTGCAGCAGCTATTTGGTATACTGATTTGTCATGATGGTACTCACCATTGCATAACAAACTGACATTGGCTGCTTTTTCATCTTTGAAATCAAGATAGTCATAAGTGAAAATCTCACAAGTATCGCATGCTAAAATTGACCAAGTCTGTTCCAGAAGTGTGGAGCAGCGTCCAGGAGCAGGGAGGAATCTGCGACGGGGAGCCTTTCTGCACTAGAGCCATAACATGAGGCAGCATCAATTCTGTTGCTTGGCAGTTATTAAAAAATGGTCTAAAATGCCCTCCTAGTCTCAGAAAGCTGGAGTTCAATAAGGGGGGTACAAGACAATGCCATAAATAATTGGAGCTATGTAGGAAATGCTTGTGGCTAGAAAGCATTATTGCATAGCAGTTAAGACTTTGATATTTGGGAGCCAGCGTCGAGGCACAGAAAATTAACCCTCCACCTACAAAGTTGGCATACAAATAGCAGGTGCTTCCCTTCCAATCCTACTCGCTGCTAATGCACCTGGGAAAGCAGCAGCAAAAGGCCTGAGTGCAGGCATTACAACCATTGGAGACACAAACCAAAGGATGCAAGATGTCTCTCATTTGCAAAGCAGACCTATGAGGGCAGTTGCATGGATTCAGCGAAGTGAGGGATGCAGAGCACTTAGTGCATTGCTCCAAGCCCTCACTCAGTGCAGGTTAGCAGTCACTGTGATTTTCTCAGTCAAGAAGAGGACAAGATTTTAAATGGTTTCTAAGGGATGGAGTAAGAATGGCTGCTGGCGTTGCCATACACCAGATAGAAGGCGAGGCTTTGGAAGCTGCAGAGCAAAGATTTCAAGGAGAATTCCAAATGATTCTACTTCCTTCCAGAAAGCAGAGCAGGGCACATACTGTGCTGTGGTCCATGGTTTTTTTTAAATTTCATGCTTTTTGTCAGTTGTACTCACTATGTGGCCCAAACTCAGCACCAGAGATGCTATGGTTTCCTATTTCGGAACAACATAGTTTGTTGCGTCTGTTTCTGTGGTTGCACACTCATAAATGGCATCATCTTACCGGGACTGAAAGTAGAGCCTGATAAACAACTCTGGGACTTCTGTCTCCTCCCTGCCCGTACTCTGCGTTGTTCTCCAGGCTGTGCATGCCCCATCCGGACCCTATACAGTCCTTCACATCTTGTCAATTGTGCCTTAAGCCATGTGCACAGACACTGCACTGAACAGATTATTGTCATTGTCCTGCGATGGGCTGCAGTGGCCTTCCACCAGTGCTTCTGCTTTGCCCACAGACCATCTTCTGTTTACAGGGAGGATGACTGAAATGCATTCCAGTTGAAAAGCTTTCTGCAGCTCCCTCTCCAGCGCCCTTCCTATTAATTTGTTTATTTGAATGGCAGAGAAACAGAGGGGGTCAAGGAGACACAGACATACAGAGAAGGGAGAGGAGATGGAGAGAGAGCTTCCATCAGCTGGTTCATTCCCCAAATGTTACAGCAACCAAGTCTGGATCAGGTCAAAACCAAGAGCCAGCGGCTCTCTCTAGGGTTTTCCACAGGATGGCAGGGGCTCAAGGACTTGGGCAGTCCTCTGCTTGCTTCCCAGGCACATTAGGAGGAAGCTAGATCAGAAGCAGCATACACAGGACACAAACCAGAGCTCTGATATGGGACGCCAGTCATAAGCTGCAGCAGCTTTACCCACTGCATCACAATACCTGTTCGTCGAGTCCCAATGTTTCATTCAGGCAGCATTATCCAAACCTTAGCTTTTCAGACTTGCTTGCGGCTTTGTGACCAGGTTCTGACCAGTGAGATGTAAGCAGAGGAGGTGGGTGTGGTGCTTCTTGGGAACTCTGATCTTCCTGATAATAAGGGGTAGATTCAATATTCACAAAGCACCTTTTGTTCTTTCCTGCTCCTTTTAGTCTAGCCCACAGACTGAGGACAGAAGAAGGAATGTTCTGGAGCCCAGCCAGGAAGGTGCAAGGCAGATGCTGCTAGGGCTGGTGAAGGAGGAAGCTCTAAGGAGCCTGTTTTCATGATGGCAGCCACAGTAACCCAGGCCTAGCGAGCTCCAGACTTGTCATGCAAGCAAAGCAATCTTCATTTGATTAAGCAATCACATCTCAGCTCCTGCTACTAAAGTCAGACAATCTTAATGGGCACATTCTCCCATGAACTGCAGGAGCAGTCTACAAACTTAAGTGGCCTCAGAGTCACCTAGGGGATTTTTTTTTAAAGATTTATTTTTTTTGTTACAAAGTCAGACATACAGAGAGGAGGAGAGACAGAGAGGAAGATCTTCGATCCGATGTTTCACTCCCAAAGTGACCGCAACGGCCGGTGCTGCGCCAATCCAAAGCCGGGAACCAGGAACCTCTTCTGGGTCTCCCACGAGGGTGCATGGTCCAAAAGCTTTGGGCCGTCCTCGACTGCTTTCCCAGGCCACAAGCAGGGAGCTAGATGGAAAGTGGAGCTGCCGGGACTAGAACCGGCGCCCATATGGGATCTCGGGGCTTTCAAGGCGAGGACTTTAGCCACTAGGCCATGCCACCAGGCCCCACCTAGGGAATTTGACCCAGATGCGCTGTTGGGGCATCATTGTTCAATCCTCTCCTAAGGAAATCCCATGACTGTGGTTGTTCAAAAGCACCTTAGGAACTTCCATCATAAATATCCCAAGATAACAACTGGATACTACATTCTGAAAATCACAAGTAGACCAAAACATGCACACATTTTGGATTTACCGGGAACTTTATCACTGGGCCCTGGAACTTTATCAACCTCATCTGGAGCCATTCCTGCTGTCTATACCTGCCTAGAACTTTCTGGGACATTACTGATGTAGTTCCAAGTTCAAAAGCTCCTTGCTATGCTTCTATACTGGAGGCCTCCCCAGGCCACAAGGTACAGCCCCTATATCAATTTGAATGGTAAGACCCTTACACTCTCTATATTATGCTTGCTGTCAACCACTGAAAAGCCTGGACAATCCTGAGTGGAAGACACAAGAGACAAAGGAGATTTGCACGCACAACTGTTCCCACTATCCTAGCTTGAATGGGAGTAGGAGGGTGTGGAAAGAGGTCTTTGGAGGATTGGGTTTCATTTCATTCTTCCTCTTAGAATAATGTTGGCATTCTGGAATTTGCAGCCAGAGTTGAATGTCTGCTCCAGAAATTCATTCTCTTTAGTGGGTTGCTTTCTCCTTTTCTCTTGTCATTCACACTTCAAGAGTCAATACTGGATGTAATAGAAGCAGAGAGGCCCCACTGGAAATCACAAACATCTCATTAACTCCTTCTGTTTGCAAGTTGAGCTCCCAAGAGAGGAAAAAGTTGTTGATTAGTTTGATATGTATGGCATTCATTCATTCATCCAATCATACTTTCATTCATTTATTCACTCACCAATTCTCGTCTGATGAGATTCTCTTGGTTGTGAATAGAAAAAGTATATATCTCAATTGGTTTTTAACTTGGAGAAAGAAAATTCATTGGCTCCTGTGACTGGGAACTCTGTTTTACTGGTTTCCCACATTGGAAGATTGAACTGAGGCCCTGAGAGCTCTAATTCTATTCCTCTTCTTTCCCCTATTTCCTCTTTCATATTCTTCCACTTTTTTTTCACCTCTCCCATCTCTCATCTTCCTATGGTTAATCTGTCTTATGGCAAACAGAGTCACCTCCCAGCAGCTCTAGGCAAACCTCCCAGCAGCTCAGCAACTCTGAAAAGAGAGGTTCTTCCCTGCTGGTGCCAGCCAAAATGTCCCAGGGAGGACACTGCTCTGGCTTGTGTTGTGTGTCCTTGATTGACACCAATCTCTGTGGCCAAAAGTTCAGGATAGTCTGATCAGCCCTGCCTGGCACACCTAGCTGGGGTGGAGTATGAGAGGTCAAGTTCAGCCCACCTACTTACAAGAAATATGTATCCCTCAGGAAAGAGGGATCCTATTTCCAGAAAATGGGGAAAGGACACAGGTGAGACATAATGAACAGATTCTACTGTTGTATGCCTCCATCTGTCCATCACTCCATCCATTCACACATCCATAGATCTATCCACTCAGTCGCCCATCTTACATGCATTTGTTTGGATCTTTTTTATGGTCAGTAGGGTAATGATAACATCCTTAATAAAAATGAGAATATAATCAGGAAAGGTGACTCTGGGCTGAGACCGGCTAGATGGGGCAGAGTATTTGAGTGTTTTGTGTGGCCTCTATAACTGGTGATCCTACCACTTCTCCTCTGGCCTCAGCAGAGACAGGCAAGAGTGAGAATTCTCTGCTGCTCTATACTGCCAAGCTCAGAGGCTAGGGACACAGATCACTATTCTGAGCCAGCAAATGACTAAGTATTTTGGACTATAGTGAGAGTCAGCAGGGAGATGTGGCAGCACTGAAATGGTGGCACAGCGTGCAGGTTCCTCCAGGGAGGCCCAGGGTCAACAACAGGAGGGAAGACTGGGGACTGCAAGGGCTCATCAGCCAGGACACAGTGAGCTTGGGACTTCATTTCTCCCTCCTTCCTCTCTCAAGGGATGCCCTCGGACGGGGGAAGATACTCTGCCATGCTCTCTCTTTGGCAACATCCACCAGCATTTGGATTCTGTCACTGGGCATTCCATATGTCTCTGGGATGGGGAATCTCCTGGAAAGGGAGCTATGGACATTTCCATGAGGACATGACCACTGCACTTGCTGCTAGTGTTAAATCAACATTCACTCCACACGGGCCGCTGACTAGGCAGGGCAAGAGGTCAGAGTTGGCTGGATGACAGCATTTTTAGAAGTATTCACAACTTGCAGTGCACGCCGTCATTTGTTCTATTGTCAACTTACAAGGCACTTCCTTCAGTTCACTCATTCATTCAAAAAAAAAGATGGTGAGGTGTATCATCATTAAGTTTCTATATAGACTGCTATTTTTTCTGTTGTTTGACCTCAAAACCTTCTCTTTAGGCATCTTTTCCTCCCAAAAGCCAGTACCTCGAGCCCTGTTCAGACCTGATTTGGGGCATTGCCATCCTCCCTATCCCCAGAGAGATTTTAATCAGAGACTGAGCAGAGCAGGGAGCAGCAAGCCCCACACACCTGCAGCTAATCAGGAACCACACAGGTTCAACTTACACGGCAGGGTCCCCAGAGAAGCAGGCTGAGCTTTCCTGGGGGGATTGCTTTTAAAAGATGTTTTTATTGTTCTGAAAGTCAGTTGCAGAGATCTTTGATCCACTGATTCATTCCCCAGATGGCTGCAATTACCAGAGTTGAGCCAGGAGCCAGAAACTTCGTCCAGGTCTCCCACAGGAATGGCAGAGGTCTGAGTGCTCCGACCATTGTCTGCTGCATTTCCTAGGCCATTATCTGGAAGCTGGATCCGAAGTGGAGCAGCTGGGACAGGAACTGGAATCCATATGGGAAGCTGGCATCACAGGCTGTGATTTTTTTTCCTTTATCCATTTTTTAATTTTATTTTTGACAATCTTTACATAGTTAATTGGGGTAAAAAGGTTCAAGGAAAGTGGGTAAGACTATTATTCTTTCCACATTGTTTCCTTCATATATCTGAGGTAAAGAGGGATATTAAGGGAGAAGCCCCACCCAGTCTCCCACCCATCCCAGATCCCCGATGTGGGGCATGCTCTGAGGGCCCTGCTCAAGCAGTTTTGATAGTTTACCAGTTATGAGTTGCTGCCAGTCTCGCCACTCCAAGCACGATGAGGTCATTGAGGAATCCACTGATTGACATAGTCCATCATAGAGTCTCTGTTTGCCCAATTTTTCACTGCCAACATATAGCTGAGGTGGTTGATTGACTTGTTCTGTCTTCTGTCTTTTCATGGTTAGGGTTCTGAGTCCACCATTTCGATTGGGGAGATCCCCAAAGAAACTTTGTCTGAGGTGTTCCCAGACCAGATTCTTGTATGTACTAGCAGGCACAGGGCCCAGCACAGTCCATTGCCCTGATCAGCTGGTGGTTGCAATTGCTGGGTTGGTTCTGTTTTCAGCCCCAGCTTCCAGTGGAACCAATGGGTGTTGCAGTCTAGCCTGGTTCGGCGCTCACATAAACCAGTGGGAGCTGCAGCCTAGTCAGAGCAACCCACAATAACCCCCACAAGGCCCACCCCCTACCCTGGTTTGCCAGTATGTGTAGCAGACTAGTCCAGTCTGTCCCACATCCCATTTGGCTCTTGTACATGTCAATGGGTATTAAAGCCTAGTTCCATCTAACCAGCTCAATTATCCAGCCCTCATGGCTGTTGTTGGGTGCCTCTGTCTAGCCACCCCAGCCGCTGTCCTAGTTTTCATGCCCTCCAGTGGGAGTGGTAACCCAAGACTCCCACTTCCGGATTATGCACTCTCCAGGTGGTTCTGTGGTTTGGCTTGACAGAATTATCCCCAATGCCAGCTTCTGCCAGCTGATGCTGCGGCTAAGCCCAAACAACCCTCACCCACTCTAATTTTTGTTTGCACCAGTGGAAACAATCAGCCCAGCCTGACTTTTCCCTGATCTAGGCCACATGAGGCGCACAGGTGTTGTAGCCCTGCTTAGTCTGGTCTGCCCCCATCCCAGCCTATGCTCTCCAGTGGCAGTAGCTGTCCAGCAAGGGAACCCTCCCGATATTCCCCCTGCCGGCTCTGTCCCCTCCTGTCTTGGTTCTCATGCATGCTAGTTGGGTGCTGCATTCACATCCGGTACAGGTAATCTCACCTTGGCATTCCGTAATGTGCACTGTTTTTTTTTTTTTTTTGTCACGACTGAACCTGGCTCGACCCACACTCTGTTCTGGTGCTTGGATTTGCGAGTGGATGACGTGAACTGATTCAGCCACAGGCTGTGATTTTACTTAAGACCCCACAATGCCAGTTCCTCCTGAGGGATTCTGGATTATCACATTCTTACCTAGAAGGCTGGGGCTAGAGTGAGGCAGGTGGCACCACTGGTCAAGGCCCAGAATTTGAAAGGCTGACTTTCACACTCACACACAAGCATCCTCACCGCCTACACTGTGAGCACCTCACTTGGCCCTGGTTGCTGGTCTTCCTCCTCTTCCCTGTCTGTGTTCTCGGCTCCTGTCTGGGCAAGAATCTTCATCTCCGTTAACAGGAAACCTGGCTGAAGCTGTGTTCTGGAAACTGCTGTGTATATGCACAAAAGAGTAAGACACAACATCTGCTCCCTAGGGTGAGACCACACAGTTCTGGATCCTCTATCTGCAAGTGGCTATACCGTCTCTGGGTGCAGCCCAGAAGCATGACATCCACCCTCATGTTCCGTGAGTTCATGACAGCCTCACCATTCAAAGTTGCCCAAGACTGGTTCTTTCTTACGAGTACCCACAGCGTCTAGAGCATTAAGAGCACTTCTAAAAAGTGTGCTTTGTGTAGTCAGTGTCTGCAGTCCTCCATGTGTTTGCATGCTGCCAAGGCAGAGACTCATTCTGAATTGACTTACCTCATAGTCGCAAGCCCAGCTGTGGTGGACACTCACCTCATGTCACTACTAGGCCTTGGCAAAAGGTCAGGGTACAGAGAGACATCTGTGTGGAGGAACCATGGAGACAAAAAGGGGTTTGTGGGCTTGGAGTCAATCACCAGACCCCCTACAGGGCTGAATAGTGACCACCTAAAATCCATGTCCACCTGCAGCTCAGCAGGTGATGTTTTACTGAGTAATTGACATGCCTGAGGTCACAAAGCTGGAAAGTGGCAAGCCTGGTCTATCTCAAGCGGAAGCACGTGTTTGCCAGTTGGAAAAGCCAATATGCCCAGCTTAAAAATACAAACAAAAAACCTGAGAACTTTATTTCAGATCAACAGCCACTCAAATGAACATTTTTTGTGGCCAAAAAAGTAGCCTTTCCTTATAGACTCCAAAACTTCCATTTTACTGTCTTGTCCAAAATGACCTCAGTGACTCTAGCCACAGTGTTAAAATATCGCTTATCTTCTAGACGTTTCATCAATAAAGAGGAAATGAGTGAGGTTGCCTAATATGACTTATTCATGGTGAACTCATGGTGAGGCCTAGTTATCTCGGCTTTCCTTCCTCAAACAGCCCCTTGTCATCCTTACTGATGCCTCCTTCCCACGCAGATCTGGGTGTGGGACTGAGAGATTGTGAAAAAAGAAGAGGCCATCAGAATTTGGAAAGAAGAGAGTGTAATTGAAACAAACTAAACTCTTACAAAACAAAGGGACTTTATTTGAAAATAAAGTCTGAAGATATAGTTAAAAATCTGGAGATGAAATCATCCTGTATTTAAGAGTTGAGAGGCACTAAATCCAATCACTGGTGTCCTTACAAGAAGGTGGGGCGGGGCTGTGCAGGTTAAACTGCTGCTTGCAATGCCAGCATCCCATATAGGAGTGCTAGTTCGAGTCCCTGCTCCTATGCCTGCAATCCAGCTTCCAGTTAACATTCCTGGGAAAGTGGTGGAAGATGATTCAAGTGCCTGAGTGCCTGCCACACATGAGGGAGACCAGAGGGAGATCCTGGCTGTTGGCTTTGGCCTGGCCCAGACCCTACCTTTGTGGCCGTTTGGGAAGTGAATTAGCAAGATCTCTCCATGCCCCACCTCCCCACCATACCCCACCAATCCCACACTGTATTTTGAATAAATAAAATACATTTAGAAAAAGAGAGAGAGAAAGAACATCCACAGGCAGAGAAGACCCTAGGAAGGCATTGGCAGAGATGAGAGGGATAAAATTGCAAGACAAGAAAAGCCAGTGTCCGTGAGCCTCAGAGGCTGCGGAGAGGCCAGCAAACAATGTTCCCAAGAATCTTCCCGGGAGTGACAGAATTAGTTGCTGTTGTAAGTCACCCACTAAGCTAAGACAACGCCATACCTCTTAAGTGTAAACAGGGAAAGTGTTCAGAAGAACAAGTTAGAGGACAGGTAATTTCGAGCCACAGGTAGGGGAGTCAATTGCAGAAGGAGGCAACTGGCTAGCAGCTCTCAAGATGGCCTTCCCTAGCTTCTCCCTAAATCGTGCTAAACCTACAGAAAGAAGAGGAGATGACCATCAGCATGAGACACAGGTTGTGGTCGAGTTAAGCAAAAATGTAAAAAGAGCTATCACTAGGACAGGGATGCTAATCCAGTTAATAAATAAAAACACCTAACCAAGAACAGGGTTGTGGGAGAGCAGCTTAAGCCTCAACCTGTGATGCCAGCATTCCACCTGGGTACCGGTTCATGTCCTGGCAGTCCCAGTTCTGATCCAGTTGCCTGCTAATGGCCTCTGGAAGCAGTGGAAGATGCTCCAAGTGTGTGGGCACCTGCACACATGTAGGACACCTGGGCAAAGCTCCTGGCCATTGTGGCCATTCGGGGAACGAACAAGCAGAAGGAAGATCTCTCTTGGCTTTCCTGCTCTTTCTGTAACTTCTTCTCCCTTTGGGTTCAGGCTCAGAGGAGATACCAGAAAAGAGTTTTTGCAAATTTACATGCTCATCACTCACCCAGGGGCATTGTTAAAAAGGCACATTCAGATTCAACAGTGTGGTGGCCCAGAAAGAAATCCTTCCTCAAGAAATCCCAGTGCTGCTGGTGCTGCTAGACCATGCCTTGGTTACCAAGGTTTTCCAATGTCACAGAAGCAAGTGTTTGGGATTAGGCTGCTGTAGAACCAGGTATGGGCTCAGGAGGACCATACGGTTGCAGCTGATTAGGTGGTCACCAGTCTGCTAGGATAGAGTGGAATTAAAGCTGTGCTAGAATCTTTGGGATTTTTCACAATATTGAGTAATCCTTCACGGAGAATAATTCTCTCCTGTCCCATTGATATCAGGACTTGACATCTTTTTTTTTTTTGTTTTGTTTTTAATTATTTATTATTTAACTTCAGTAATTACATTGTATTATGTGACACAGTAACATAGATACTTGGGTACTTGGGTTCTCCCCACCCCTCCCCAAACCCTCCCACCATGGTGGATTCCTCCACCTTGTTGCATAACCACAGCTCAAGTTCAGTTGAGATTTCCCCATTGCAAGCATATACCAAACATAGAGTCCAGTATCTTATTGTCCCGTCAAGTTCAACGGCTTCTTAGGTATACCCTCTCTGGTCTGATGACAGAGCCAGCAGAGTATCATCCCAGTCAATTGAAAGCTCCAACATACCATCAGCAAAAATTTACATCATTATGGAATTAATTGACACAGTAATGAGTAACCAATATGTTAAAAGTAAATGCGGGTTCCCAGCCACCTTCTGTGACCACCTCACCTATACTTCAATTTTAGTTTATACACAACATATAACATTCAAAACATAACATGTTATACATAACATCATATCATCTTAAATTAAGGCAAACATGTGGTATTTAACCTTTTGGGATTGGCTCATTTCCCTTAGCATTATGGTTTCCAGTTTGGCCCATTTGGCCACAAAGAACTGCATTTTGTTTTTTTTAATAGCTGAGTAGTATTCCATGGAGTAGATGAACCATAGCTTTCTTATCCAATCCTCTGCTGATGGGCATTTTGGTTGTTTCCATGTTTTTGCAATTACTGATTGTACTGCTATGAACATAGGAGTGCATGTTGGTTTCTCATAGAACAAGTGTTCTGGATATATTCCTAGGAGTGCTGTTGCTGGATCATACGGTATGTTGAATTTGAGTTGTTTGAATATTCTCCATACTGATTTCCATAGAGGCTGTACCAGCCTGCAGCCCCACCAGCAGTGGAGTAGGGTTCCCTTTTCCCCGCAACCTCGCCAACAAGTGTTGTTGGTGCTTTTATTCATGTGGGCCAGTCTTATTGGCGTTAGGTGGTACCTCATTGATGTTTTAATTTGGATTTCCCTTATTGCCAGGGAACTTGAGCATTTTTTCATATGTTTATTTGCCATTTGGGTTTGTTCCTTTGTGAAGTGTCTGCCCATTTCCCGTGCCCATTTCTTGAGTGGGTTGCTTGTTTTGACATTTTGGTTGTTTTGTAGCTCTTTGTATATTCTGGATATTAGCCCTCTATCACCTATGTCGTGTGCGAAGATCTTCTCCCATTCTGTGGGTTGCCTTTTTACTTTGTTGATTGTTTCTCTAGCTGTACAGAAGCTTCTTAGTTTGATGAGGTCCCAACTGTTTATTTTGGTCTTGATTTCTACTGCATCTGGAGTCTTTTTTAGGAAGTGAGGGCCTACCCCTAAGTGTTCCAGTAACTTGCTCTGGCCATCGTTGTGTGTGGCTGGTGTCACTTCTGGTAGACACTTGGCATCACTCATTCACCACACCCCCTCTTCTGCAGCTGTAAACCTGACTGCGTGTGCCCGTTAGGCTTGCTCTGTCTCACAGTGCAATCTCCTTTGCCATGTCATCAGGAAGCAATAAGGCCCTGAGGCTGGCATCTTGATATTTCCAGCCTCTAGAAGCATGAGCTTACTCTTAATGTATAACTCAACCTGTGGCTGTCAGTTATGGCCATAGAGAGCAGGCCTGGGCACAGCTGTGGGAAGCCTGAATTTTTTTTTTCTCTTTTTCCTTTTTCAAAATTAGGTTTAGTACAATGTTCATGAAGAATGAGAAATAGGCACTCTTATAGGTTGTTCATGGGAGACTGTACTTGTATAGTTTTTTTTGAAGGATGAATTGGCAAAATGTATCAATAACAGCCTTATCAAAAGAAAATACACTTTGAATTAGCACTTACATTCCTATGGATTAATTCATTTCAAGGATTTAGATGGAAATATTATTTATCATAGCTGTACTAACAATAGGGAAAAGGTAAAAATTGTCTATGTGTAAATAATAAGGGATTGCTTAAATAAATCAAGACATATTCTATAGAGTTGTTAAGAATGATGATGCAGGGGCCCAGCATGGTAGCCTAATAGCAAAATCCTGACCTTGCGTGCCACAGGATCCCATATGGGCACCGGATCATGTCCTGGCTGTTCCATTTCCCATCCAACTTCCTGCTTGTGGCCTGGGAAAGCAGTAGAGGACGGTCCAAAGCCTTAGGACCTTGCACCTTTGTGGGAGATTGGGAGGAGGTTTCTGTCTCCTGGCTTTGGATAGGTTCAGCTTGGGCTGTTGCAAGCACTTTGTGAGTGAACCAGTGGATGGAAGATCTTTCTGTTTTTCCTTCTTTCTGTATATCTACACATCTGCCTTTCCAATAAAATAGATAAATAAATCTTTTTTAAAAGATTGATGATATACATTTATGCATATTACCATAAAATGGATTTACAACATACTGCTGGAATGAAATTTAAAGAATTGTTGTGTG
This sequence comes from Ochotona princeps, assembly GCF_030435755.1. Classification (NCBI taxonomy): domain Eukaryota; kingdom Metazoa; phylum Chordata; class Mammalia; order Lagomorpha; family Ochotonidae; genus Ochotona; species Ochotona princeps. The sequence continues at coordinate 16,148,436 of NC_080845.1, forward strand.
TATTTATGTAAAGATTCCTATGTTTTTTTGGAGGGAGAGATGTATATGAAGGAGCTTCAAAAATGCATGTCAAAATGCAATTTAAAAGTTTATTTTGGTGCAAATCATGTACCAAAGCTCTTCAGAAAGTTCTTGGAACATGCATTTTTAGATAAAATTATGCACTAATTACAAAATATTTTTGAAGATTTATTTTAATATTTGAATGGAGAAAAAGAGATCTTCTATATACTGGTTCACAACCAAAATGGCTATAATGGCTGTGGTTGGGCCAGGTTGAAGCCAGAAAATAGGAGATTCATCTCATTCTCCCTCATGGATGCATGAACCTGAGGACTTGGGCCATCTTCCATTGCTTCCGGCCTTTGGTAGGAAGTTGGATTAAAAGTGAGGCAGCTGTGACTCTAACTGGTGCCCTAATAAGATACTGGCAAAACAGGTAGCAGCGTAACCTACTTTGCCACAACGCCCCACCCCAATATTTTGCACCAAAAATAAATTCATTTTTAATTTTCCATCAAAAATTTTGACATGTCCTTCTGTGTTTACACAGATACACATGCGAAGAAAAGTAGCTCCAAGGTGTAATAGAGGACTTGACAATAGTAGACATCCAGTGAACACTCATCACACTGTGTGTTTATCCACATTCACACTCAGTATTTCTAAAAACAAATGTGTGATCTCCCCCCCCCCCCAATTATCAATTCTGTGGCTGCTGGGTGTCCTACAATTCAATTCAGTTCTGACACTATCTGGAGTGGGCCTAAGTTCCATAAAATTGTCCCCATTTCAGAGACCAATCAAAAATGTAGGCTGTCATCTGCACTCTTACCCAGTGGGCTTAAAATCAGCAGTTTCCATGACCCCCTTCTCAGGTTCCATCATTTGCTAGAGAAACAGTTCACAGAGCTCAAGAAAGAATGTGTTTATACTTACCAGGTGTGACAGAAAACATGACAAAGGAAACAAACGAATAAATAAAGAGTTAGCTAAAGCAAGAGATGTGGCAAGTGGCTCAGCACGTTCAAGCCCTCTCACAGGTGGGTTGGGGGTAGCCGGCACCTCCCCCTTTGAAGCAGCCAGAAGCTTAGCAAACCACAGCTTCGCCCATCTCTAGACCCTTTTCCTCCTCGCAAGGATAAATGATGGGGCTGCAGGTTCCAAGCTTGTTGTCACGGTTTCAGGTCTCTGGAGCACACCACCACCCAGGAATCTACTAAAACATGATCCAGAAGAATTGAAGGAATGCCAATCATTTAGAAAAGTCAAAGGGATTTGCAGCTGTGCATCAGATAAGTGGGGTCCAAGACCAGATACTAGAACAAAAGATGCATCTAGTACCTTGACCATTTGGGAAATTACAAAGATTTCTGAGGCTCTTGGACAGGTACTTGGGACAAAGCTAAACCTACATATATTTTTTTTAACTTCTGTTCTAGGGGCTGGCTTTTGGCACAGGAGTTGAGTTACACTTGGAATGTCTGCATCCCTTATCAGAGTGCCTGGCTTTGAGTCCTGGTTCCTCAGCTTCTCATCCAGCTTGTTGCTGATGCACACTCTGGCAAACAATGAGTGATCATTCTAGTCCTGACTTTGGCCTGGCCCAGCCCAAGTTGTTGTGACTATTGGAGAGTAAGTCAACAGTTGGAACATCTCTTTCTCTGCTTTTCAAATAAAGAGACAAAAACAACATATTTATTTTAAAAGATTTATTTTTAATTTGAAAGTCAGCATCACAGAGCAGAGATACAAAGAGTTCTTCCATCCGTTGGTCCACTTCCCAAATGGCAGAGAGTTCTTCCACCTGTTGGTTCACTCCTCTAACAGTCATAACAGATGGAGCTGAGCTGATCCAAAGCAAGGAGCCAAGAGCTTCTTCTGGATTACCAACATGGGTGCAGGGCCCAAGGACTTGAGCTGTCCTCCACTGCTTCCCCAGAGCACAAGCAGGGAGCTGGATTAGAAGTGGAGCAGCCAGGACATGAACAGGTGTCCATATGAAATGCTGGTGCATTTCAAGAAAAAGCCCAGCCTGATATGTCACACGCAAGCCCCCAAAATTTTGCTTTAATTGACACATAATATTTGTGTATATTTTGAGTACAATGTAATCTTTCAATACACAGACATAATGCCTAACGATCGAATTCAGGTAGTTAGCATATTAAAAACCTCATTTATCATTTTTCTTATAAATCACTCTGAATAATGGAATGAATAATTACATGAACCAAAGTTACAAACAAAAATGTTTGCATTTGTTTCCTATAAGTGGTGAAAGCTGTTTAGAAACGTGTTTTTATTCTTTTTAAATTAAATCTATTTTCTAATTTCTACGCACTAAGCATGCACTGCATCTATCACAAGAAGAAAGAAAAGAATTTAGGGTTCTGTTAAATTCTGTCTGATGAGTGTATGATCTGGACACTTCAACTGCCTTACCCTGCCTCAGTCATCAACAAGAAATGCAGTACAAGGGGGCAGGTGTTTGGCACAGGAGTCAAAATGCCACTTGGGATGCCTGCATCCCAACTCCAGGGCCTGAGCCTGAGTCCCCACTCTTACTTGCAATTCAGCCTCTTGTTAACACACATTGGAAGACATCAGTTGATGGCAGCAGGTGCTTGTATCATTGCCACCGTGTGGGAAAACCAGATGGAGTCCTGGGCTCCCAGCTGTGTGGTCATTTAAGGGAACAAACCAGCAGTTGGAAGATCTCTTTTTGTTTATATTTGTCTATCCATCTCTCTGTTTCTCTCTTTCTCTGCCTCTTTTTTTTTTAAATTTTATTGGAAAGGCAGATGTACAGAAAGGAGGAGAGACAGAGAGGAAGATCTTCTGTACGATGAGTCACTCCCCAAGCGGCTGCAATGGCCAATGCTGCGCCGATCCATGGCCAGGAGCCTGAAGCTTCATCTGGGCCTCCCACATGGGTGCCAAGAATCCCAAGGGTTTGGGCTGTCCTCAATTGCTTTCCCAGGCCACAAGCAGGAAGCTGGATGGGAAGTGGAGCTGCTGGGATTAGAACCGGTGCCCGTTTGGGATCCTGGTACGCTCAAGGTGAGGACCTTAACCATTACGCTATCGCACTGGGCCCAACTCTGCCACTTTTTCAAGTAGATTTTTAAGAACTCTGAGAAATGGAGATGGGCTGAATGTCTCCCAGTCCCTCCCACAGTGGCCTGCTAGGGGAAGAGTCCAGGCTAAGGAAGGCTCTGCAACAGAGTGAACAGGAAGAAAATGACCCTAAGAACCGATGGCTTCCCCAGGAGCCCACTGGAAGGTTGAAGGGGAGATGGTCACTGTGCTTAAATCCCATGGGTCCTTCAAGCCCAAGGGCAGGCCAGTATCAAAGAGGCCCAAATACGGGACCTCTGCTCATGGGGCCCAGAGCTGACAACCAAAAGCAAAAACAGAAAGGAAGGAACTAGAAGCTATAGGAGTAGGTATTAACATAAATGTGCCCCCACCCACGCAAGAAGAATGATTCCACAAAGCCGTAAAGCACCAGTGCTCAGAGCAGCCAGTTTGAAAACCAGTCCAATGGTCAACACAGTGAGATCATGCGAGTGAACAGTTCTATTCCAGCATGTACCTAAGAATTGAAGATATGTCCACACCGGAACTTAGACACAAGTGTTTGAAAGACTTAGCCACAAATAGCTGCTTCCTTTCAGGTAGCAGAGAGGTGAAAGCAACCCAACAACCCAAACATCCGTCAACTGGTACATGGATTAACAAAATGCAATATGGACAAACCATGGAAAATCATTAAGCCACACACACAAAAAAAGAATAAAATACCGATACCTGCTACCACATGGATGTGCCTTCAAAACAGTACACAAAATGAAAGAAATAAGTCCCCAAAGATCACATATTGGATTCCATCTTATGAAATTAACTGACTAAGAAGATGTTTAAACCCAGGATATAGATGAATGACTTCAAGTAGATTTTTAAGGGATGGCAGATTGGTAGGGAGGTAGGGGTTGACAGCTAACAATAAGAAAGGGTTTCTATTTAGGGTGGTGAAAATTATAAAACAGATCATGGTGATGGTTGCATAACTCTACCTTAAAAATCCTTGCATTGCATACATTCAGTGGGTATGTCTTATGAGACACGAATAATGCTTTAATGGAGCTATTACCAGGAGAAGACCATCTAAGGCTATATTTTTCTAGCTCATGATATTAGTTCATCTTGCAGACAAATGTGATAATAGCTCTCATTGATTAGAAACATCTCATACCCCAGGCCAAGATGTTAATCACAACATGGTGTTGCATCCAACCCAAGAAGTGCAGCACAGACAACTCTGCAAGGCAGCAAAGTTTATTGAGGAGGCAGGTAAACAGACCAACTGGCTGGGGTCAGCTCTCCTTTCCTTCAGGGAGTGACCCTGAGGTGAGGGTTGCATGGGTTTTTATAGAAAGAGTTATGCAGTTATGGGAACCAGGTAAGTTGGGCAGCCACAGGAGGCAGCCATGAGAACAATGGGTGAAGCGTATCTTACAATATTAATTTGTGAAAACCAGGGTTACTGGCAGTACCTGTTACACCTTGTGCTTTGGCCCCCAAAGCAGGAAGCTGGCAAACCATTTTGTGCAGAAGCGTAAAGAGCAGGTTAGCAAACTTATGCAAGCCTGAACCAAAGTGACTCCATTTTGTGACCAGATATCACAATGGAGCTGGAGGAAAAGTGATAGGTGGCCCAGTTGCTCTGTAACTCAACAGCCAGTAGACTGACAGACATGTGAGTAATGTCCACCTAGATTACACAGCTGACAGTTGTCCCCTAACTGACCACAGATCCATGATACAGCCCAGCAGTCATTTGTCAGATCAGGCCACATGAGAATTTTCTAGCTGACCCATAGAAGGGACAGCTAGGTAGGTGATGCTTGTTGCAGGTATTGTGTTGTGGCCTTGTGTGTGGTGCAGCAGGGACTGACACACTGAGGCACAGAGCTGTCAGGTGCAGAGTTGGCACGCTTGTAAGTCTACCAGCTTTTGCTAAGCAGTTCTCGCCAGTGGTCGTGCCAATTTCCACTCCCACCATCCCTGTGTTCTTCTCACATCACAATCTTGCCAATGCTTGGTAATGTCAGGTACCTCAATTTTGTCAAGCTGGAACATGAGCGATGATATCTCATTACTGTTTTTAACTTGCAAGTCCCTGATCATAACCGAGGCACCACTAGCTTTTCTGAAGGTTTTATTAGTCAAATGAGATTTGCACCAAAGAAGTGACTTGATCAGATTTTGGTGTCTCTGGCTTGATCTCAGGGGACACCCATGTGTTTGCCAGTGAAGTATTAGGTTTCACTAACAGAGTGCTCTCCCCAACTCTCTCATCTGCCTTTTCCTTGAAGACTCCTGGCAGGTGTTCATTGCTCCTGACTTCTGACCTTCACCTTGGTCAGGTGCTTCACCTCCTCCCTCCTCATACTCCACTTGTGTTCTCCAAACATGTCCACTACACTGAATTATAACTTTTCAACTCTACTTCTAGGACATCAAATAACTGCTGTGTGGATGGAGACAGCCCTGACTCTAAAGCTTAGCTCCAGAGACTGTTTTCTTTTTTTTTTAATTTATTATTATTTTTTTTATTCTTTACTTAGTTAATTACGGTATAAAGGTTCAGGGGGTATAGGGAAGTGGGTAAGACTTTTATGTCCATATTGTTTCCTTCATGTATCTGAGGTAAAGGGGGATATGGAGGGAGAAGCCCCACCCAGTTTCCCACCAGAGCCTGTTTTCTTACCTATTAAATGGAGCAGTACACAGATCGTGGAGAGTTGGCTTGAATGTTACACGCAGAAAGGGACAGGATGTTCCTGATATATGAAGCACTGAACAAAAATGGAAGCCAGCATTATTTAGAACAGAGAAATCTTAATTAATCTTTGTGTATCACTGACCACGGGAAAATCAGACGTCAACACATCCATGCAAAAATATCGTGCACAATTCCAGGAACTTCACAGGCGCTCTTAAGCCATGAGCCATGGAAATGATTTTCATTAGCACACTCACTGTCAGCAGCATCTAATGAATGTTCAGCAAGAGGGTAATGCTGAGTGATTTAGTTTTGAAAGTACATTGGCTCCCACCTGACTCCTGAGCCAGTGGAGTATCACAGGGCATGATCTGGCTTTCCTGCCCTATCATTTGTAAGGAAAGGTAACCCCCAGACAAGGTAGTGACCTTGACATTTTCTGTCCAAAGCAGTGGCACAAGACCTTCCACATGGGATCAGCAGAGGCTCCCTCAGACTCCTTGGTCCATCCTTCCCATCCTGCATACAGTTTAAACAAGTACGTCTCGCTTCCTCCATGGCCCAAATCAGAGCAACATGCATCTGAAATGTAACTGTAATCTTCTTGCTACAGTGTTTTTTAATTAGGCGTCAAAAAGCCCTGGAGATTACACTGCTTCCTTGTAATGGTGTGTTCCAGAAAATTACTGCCATCGGATTCCATGGAAGAAAGGCCATTCAGCTGATTTGTTAAGCCTGTTTCTACAAAGTTGAGGCTGTGGCTGCTGCTATTGTCATTGACAGAGCGAGGAACAAGGACATGTTCTTCTGGAAGGTGAATCATGAGACAGTCAAGTTCTTATGGAGTAGTTAGGACAAGAAGAGGCTGAGAAGAGATTCCTGAAATTAGGACATCAGGATTGGTGCCAACTAGAGGCAGGGAAAGAAGTATCTAACATTGGTTGAGAATATGAACAACAAAATCAGATTGGATTGTCTGTCCTCAAATTCGTAGACTGAAGTTCTAACCTTCAATACTTTAAAATATAACTATATTTGGAGATCTTTAAAGCATAATTAAGTTGAAATGGGTGCCTAAGTGAGCCCAATCCAGTATAAGTTACAAGAAAAGAAAACGTGAATGCAATGCAGACAGGTGCAGGTAGGTGGGGGGGGGGGGGGAAACGACAATTAAGGAAGGAGGTTGGCATCTATTAGCCAAGCAGAGAACTCCCAGAGAAGATCGCCCAAGCCAATACCTTGATCTTGAACTTCCAGGTTCCAGACGGGTCAAAAGTAAACTTGAGTTGTTTCTGCCAGCCAGGACACAAACCTCTGTCACGGCAGCCCTTGTGAGCTGACACATGCTCTGTGCTTCCGATGAGAGCTGGGCTAGGCAGCTGCCTCTACCCTTCACTGCATCCTGTACTGTTCTCTGGGTGGATGAGGACACTTGCAGGGTACTTAGTCAATCACTGAAGATCTTACTAGGAGGTAAATGGCAGAACCAGGGTTTGAACTCAGGTCAATGTGACTCTGATGCATGCCACGCCCTGCCAACCCCATCCAACCGAGATGAGGAGAAAAGGAGTCAGTGGCCTGTCTGGAGTTGGAAAGTGTCTTTCCGCTGAAGCAGTCTACAGCACAGCCTGTGGTGTGGAGCCCAGACTTATTTTTAGCAAGCTTTGGGTGTCTATCATTCTCTTGAAAGGGTGCCACACTCACTGAGGATCTTTATGGAGTACAAGTGTGTCTATAAATCTTGGAGAGCTGTAACAGAAGGTACCTGATGCTTCTCTAGGAAAACTCAGAACCTGCATGTGCAAATTGATGGCCTCTGTTGCATTCAGAATCCTGCTGAATTGCCAGAGCCAGCATTCCATGTCTGACATGATTCTGTTCCTTCCTATCCCTCTCCAGCCAAATTTCTGGTCCTGTGCTTGCTACATCTAATTATGCAGAATGTCCTCCGATTCCCTGAACATAATCACATCTTCTCTTGCTTGCTTATAGTGTCATTCCGGACTTGAATACACCCTGAGTCAGTCAGGTGCCTTCTTTCAAATGTCCCCTCTTCTCAGAAAGCTCCTTAATCTCACCTGCAAACTCAGGGACTTCTTCTTAAGGGCCCTTGTCACACTTTGCCATCCTCCTATTGATAGCTGCACGCTAAGGTGAGCCCTTTTGAGTGTCACTCTGGAGTATTTTCCTCCCCGTTAGCATTTACAGAACCTGCAACACCTTCTAACCCATAGATCATGGCCAAGGTGATGGGATGTCACTCGCTTGATTGGGTTGCTTTATATGGCAAAGACAATGGAATGTCATCCCTCTGATTCATTGCGTTATGGAAGGCACCTCTGAGCCAGACAAGAAAGGGAGTGAGAGATTGAGAGATTCCACTGCTGTCTTTGAAGAAGTCAAATAACTTGGAGGGATCTCAATCATCCCTACATGAGAGACGACACCTGCTGCCAACTATATGATCTTGGGTGAGGAAATGTATCCTTCCTTCCTAGGGGAAGCCTCCACATGAGAACACAGCCCTGCCTGGATGGCTGCTGTATGAGGCCCTGGGCGGAAAAATCTGCCCAACCAAGCCCAGACTCCTGAAACTTGAAAACTGTGCAGTCATACACACGTGTCCTTTAACCCATCAAGAGAGCAGCAATTGTTAAATGGCAACAAATTAATAATATACTTACTCTGTTGCAATAATTCTTGGCAGTATCTTTTAAAAATATTTTTGTTTATTAGAGAGAGAGAGAGAAAATTCTCAACTATTGGTTCACTCCCTCACAATGCCTGCACATATGGGTTGGACTGAAGCCAGAAATACAATCTGGGTCTCCCCATGCACGTGGCAGGAACCCAACTAGTTGAGCTCTCATTGCCACTTCCTAAGAGCTTTCTTAGCTGGAAGGCAGAAGCAGGAGCTGAGAATCCAATCCATCTTATAAGAGATGCAGGCATCTTAACCGTTAAGCCAAATGCTCGCTCCCAGTATTATTCTTTAAATGTTATTTCCAAATAGATGGGAGCCCCGAGAGCAGGAGTCTGAGTTCAGTTCTCTCATCCCCGTCCCCCAAATCAGCACATAGAAGGCAGTTGATGAATGCTGGTTGAATAAAAAGGAAAACGAACAGGATCTTTAAGGTTCCACCTGACTTTTTAAAAGACGACTATGATTCTAGGGTGTTGAAATTCCATTTACTGTTACCTTCACAAAAGGTCAATGAGAATATCAAATTTCCAAGGAATATAAAGAATGCAGAGAGCAAGCATTCATCTGTAACAGTTATGGATTCCTTGACACAATTTGCCAAGTAGTTGGGCACACTGGGCTCTATAAATGTTACAACAATGTCTGCTGAGTGACTTTGAAGACTGTCAAAGTCAAAGGCAGAAATCACAGAACTGCCTGAAAGGCAACTAGGATCATTACCTGCAATTTGAAACCTGGAGGCAAAGGGACATTGAGAGCCTGGGACCAGTTTGCACAGCAGTCACCATTCAACTGTGGAGTCAAGGACAGAATCACCAACCTGCAGCAGCACACGCCCCTCTGGCCCTCTTCGTCTTCCCTTCTGCCCTCCTCCTTTGCAAGAACAAGACAAAACAAAGAAACAAAAACAACCAGTGCTTCCAGATGACCACCTCCGCCCCCTTGTCCTGCAAGTGGGAGGACTGACGCACAGCAAGGAAGGACTTGTCTACCGTGTGAAGAGGAACCTGAGCACAGCGTCCAGTTGCAGAATACCCTGAAGACTGAAGCTGGAAGCAAAGCAAAACACAACACTTCCTGGAGGACCAGTGAGAAGATGTGGTGACTATCAGAAAAGCAGTCAGCTTACTATTTCAGAGAATGTTTGATCAGAGGTATGAAGATAAGCAAAGCTACAGAGTAATGTCTCCAAGCGTTGGAGTCTTTGTAACCAGTTTTAGCTACCCCACCCAGTGTTTTCTTGGTCCCAGGAAGTAACACTTTGCCTGTCTTGTCTCCATCAGTCTTCCAAACAAGCCCCATTTAAACAGCCCATATTTATTCTCATCAATTTGAAAGACAGAACAACCAGAAAGTGAGGGAGGATGGAGAGAGAGTGAAATCTCCCATTTTTGTTCCCTCTCCAAGTGCCCGTAACAGTCAGTGCTGCAACAGGCTGAAGTGAGGAGCCTGGAAGGCTGAGTAGATCTCCCAGACAGGTGGCAGGGCCCCACACACTTGAGCCATTATATCTTGCTCCCAGAATGCACATGAGCAGACATGCTAGATGAGAAGAAAGTCAGCAGGCACATCCAACATGAGATGTGAGTGTGCCCAGTGGTGGCTTAACTAAAACACAACGTTCACTCCAAATTCTTTTATATATAGGATGGAAACTAACACTCAGAAAGCGGTGTGATTCCTCCAAGGTTATGTGACTAGCAGGGTTTAAAAAATATATTTCTTTTATTTGAAAGGCTGAGTTACACACAGAGAGGAAGAGGGAGGGAGAGAGAGAGAGAATCTTCCATTTGCTGGGTTACCTCCCAGGTGGCAGTGACAACTGTTACAGGGTCAGGCAGAACCCAGACGCAGGAACCTCTTCCACATCTCCCACATTGGTGCAGGGGCCCAAGCTCCCACTACTTTCCCAGACACAGTGGCCGGGAGTTCCCAAGCACAGTACCAGCAATCTGAATTGGAAGTGGAACAGGTGGTACTCAAACTGTTGCCCATGTGGAATGCTGGCATAGCAGGCAGTGAGTTAAGTGGTGCACCAGCCCTGATTAGCAGTCACTTAAGACTGTATAGTGCTGATCTTGCTGCCTTGATGCTGGAACGAGTTGGAAGATGAGAAGAGGATGCCAGCTGGGCACTGCTCACAACCCACAATGCCCCCATTCACCCACCCATGGTCACAGTTGGTGCATGGAACACAGCAGCTCCCAACAGTCAGTTCCGGGAGGGCAGGGTCCCATGAGGGGCCATGGCGTCCCTTTTTCTGTTGAATGCCCAGAATGTGTTTGAGCAGACAAGCTACTACCACTTGAATGAATAATGAAAGCATGAATGGACGCCTCGGTTAACCCTACTGATGTGTGCATGGCCAGAATACTGTTGCCAGTGGCTTCTCTTATCTGGAGCAAGCTGGAGTTGGAGTGAGCATCCCAGAGTTACCAATACATAATCCCCTAATTAAAGAAGCTCTTACAGACTTCCCAGCAATCGGATTACAGCACAGCGTGCCCGAAAAGGTCACTTCCACGGCTTTGCCTTTTCTAGCCCATAAATTGGCTCCTAGCAATTTATTTTTGCTTTGGCGATAGTTTGCCATTTTCCCCTAAAGTGGATAAAGAGAAATCTGCATGAATTTTATCTGTGTTATTACCAAGTCCAGGGATTATAAAGGCACTAAGGGAAAGTACCTGTCACTCAGACACTCAATTTATCCAGCTGTAACGTGGGATACACATTTCATAAAATTGGGAGGATTAAGAGAAACCTTGCCAATACAGTAGTAGCCTCTGCAAGTATTTTGTAACTTTTTTTGTCTGCTAATTAAAGTGCCTAGGACAGGCACGACAGACCTCTGGCGACTGTGGGAAAGACAGCAGCCTTCTCTGCCCTGATTGTCCCGTCTCTAACCAAGAGGGAGGAAACCAAGAAACCGCTGAACAACTGAGTGCCTAGCAGACCCCATCCTTGAGCTGAGCAGCAGACGCAGAGATAAGGAGCCAGGGACTCTATGAGAAAGATGCTCTCACGTGTCAGAGCTTTAACACAGATGGATGCCAAGCTTTGCAGAGACATCAGGTGTTGAGATGGATGGTGCACACATTAGCACACTCGACATTCACATCACAATAATGCCATACCCCATTTATTATTATTATTATTATTATTATTATTATTATTATTATTATCATTATTAGATTTTTATTTGAAAGTCAGCATTATAGTGGGGGAGGGGAGTGGCAGGTAGGGAAAGATTGATCTTCCATTTGCTGGTTCATTCCCCAGATAATCCCAGCATCCAGGACTGAGCCAGGCCAAACCCAGGAGCCAGGAACTTCTTCCAGGTCTTTCATTTGGGTGCAGGGCCCACACACTTGGGCCATATTCTCCTGTGTTTCCCAGGTCCTTAGCAGTGAAGTAGCTGGGGCCTGGCACATTAGCCTAGCGGCTATAGTCCTCATCTTGCACGCACTGGGATCCCACATGGGTGCTGGTTCTAACCTCGGCAGTCCCCTTTCCCATCCAGTTCCCTGCTTGGGGCCTGGGAAAGCAGTCAAGGACGGCCCAAAGCCTTGGGACCCTGCATCTGTGTGAGACCGGAAGAGGCTCCGGGCTCCTGGCTTTGGATCGGTGCAGGTCTAGCCATTGCGGCCACTTAGGGAGTAAATCATCGGATGGAAGATCTTCTTCTCTGTCTCTCCTGCTATCTGTATATCTGACTTTCCAATTGAAAAATGAAATAAATCTTTTTTAAAAAGCAAGAAGTGAAGCAGCTGGGACAGAGCACATGCAGGTGCCCACATAGGATGCTGGCATTGTGGGCAATGGCTTTACTCACATGCCCCCGTTTTATAGCTAAAGAAATGCTGGTACAAAAGCCCTCCTAGTTTACTCAAGGTCACAACAGTGGCAGATAGCAGAGAAGCGATTTGGACCTTGGGATCAATTCTGTGCTCTAACATACTTCCTGCACAGAATCCAATGGTTCTCTGTGACCGTGAGACAGATGCTTGGGAGATTACACCCAGACCAAGATAAATACCTGCCCGTGTCCTCTGCTACCGCTCTCACACTCTCTCTCGCGCGCGCGCCTCTTATCTCCCTGCACTTCCATCAGTATTGTCTGCATTATCTACCAGCCATGGAGGCAACTGTTTCCCTCCTCTGCCGATACCATTCCCACTGACACTGCAGCCGACAGACAGCGCATCATCATGGGCCTGGCGCCTGAGCAGAAACTTCAGTTGCTAATGTCCTTTCTCCAAGGACCACAGAGCCCGAAAAGCCTCCTTACCTCATCCAGTGTCGAGCCGCCTCCTTTTGTCTCAAGATTCCCCACATCCTTTCCATCTCCATCCTCTTAGTGGTGTCTTCCTCACAACCCCCTGCCCCTGCCTTCTGCCCCAACTTACCAGGCAGGAATCCGAAGGAACAACCGATGCCCCTAACCCTGCTGTCTGGAGAACACGTGTCTCTCAGCCCAGTCCCAGCAGGGTGGTTGGGCCAGTTCAGCCCACTGAAGTCAAACATTTGGGAGGCTGCCCAGCACCACGGTCAGCAGCAAGAGCTCTGAGGCCAGACTATCTGGATTTAAACTCAGCTCTTAACTACCTATGTATCCATGGATCTAGTCATCTTCCTGTCTGCATATTCTCTTTGCTTTACCAGGAGAAGGATGATGATGATGATGGTGACAATAATGATGGCATTGCTTTTATGCAGTATTGGGAACATCGAGTGGTTTAAAACATAGGTGTTTAGGGGCCAATGTTACAGTACAATCAGTTAAGCAAACACTTCTAATGTCAGTGTCCCATATCGGAATGCCAATTTGAGTCCTCAGTGCTCTGTTTCTGACCCAGTTCCCTCCTAATGCACCTGGGAAAGCACCCTGGAAAGTTGGCCTTAGTCCTTTGGGAGACCTGGATGGAGTTTCAGGCTCCTGGCTTCAGCCTAGCACAATCCTGGCTGCTATGGTTATTTGGAGAATGAATTACCAAATGTATGTAGCCCCCGCCCCCCAACTTTGCTTTCTGAATAAATAAAAGCATCTTTTCTAAAAAAAAAAAAAAAGTAGAGGAGGAATATCCAACAACTTTGTGACACTATTTGGCACCACACTTTTCTTTTCTTTTCTTTTTTGTTTAAAGATTTATTATTATTGGAAGGCCGGATATGCAGAGAGGAGGAGAGACAGAGAAGATCTTCCATCCTGTGTTTCACTCCCCAAGTGAGCCGCAACGGGCCGGTGCGCGCCGATCCGATGCCGGGAACCAGGAACGTCTTCCGGGTCTCCCACGCGGGTGCAGGGTCCCAAAGCTTTGGGCCGTCCTCGACTGCTTTCCCAGGCCACAAGCAGGGAGCTGGATGGGAAGTGGAGCTGCCGGGATTAGAACCGGTGCCCATATGGGATCCCAGGGCGTGCAAGATGAGGACTTTAGCCGCTAGGCCACGCCGCTGGGCCCTGGCACCACGCTTTTCGTTTGCTGCACAGCAAATGACACAGGCAGAGGCAGCCCCCTCTTTTAGGAGGCCCATTTCACAGATGGGAGGTGAAGGCATTTGCTGTGGGTCACACCGCTAGTCGCAGGGAGCTTTGTGACTGGGATAATGGTCCTCTGCCCAGTAACCTGGATGCAACACTATATGTTGCCTCTTGGTCAAAACAAACATGAAAGAAACAAGCAGACAAAAGCCAAGGTCAACACAGAGCATTCCTAAGCTGGTTTAGGCTGCACTAACACAAAGCAACACACAATTCAGGCTTCTTCCCTCTGTCTCTTCAACAGCTCCCAGGTGTCCAAGTTACCACAAATATTTGCAGGGGAAGGGCATGAGTTGGTCAGGCCTGAAGAAGGTTCAGTGAGCAATTGAAAGAGGCATGGGCAACCAAGGCCAAGTGTGCACAACCAAGGCCAAGGGGCATTGCCGGGTGCTCACAGTCCACATTGCCCAGGGTTGAGTTCTGAGCACCGAGCACAGCTTCAGACATGAAATAGGATCCCTGGAGTTTGAACACAGTGGCCAACCCTCTGATCCGAGCGTACACAACTCCCTCAGATCGTAAGGTGGTTATGCTAGACTGGCGGAAGAAGCCCCAGCACTTTCTTTCCCTGCTCTCTCACGGTGTCTGCCCTCCCAAACCTACCTCTAAGAAATCAAACAATACTACAGTATCCCAGATGGTCTCTGATGTTTACAGAATAAACTGTTCCTTTTTCTAATATGACTTCTTGTAGCATGGTTTTCTACAGCCTGAGGCAAAATATCATCTCAAAAACATCCTCTGCGCAGAAATAAACAGATAGGAACGCGGTTCTGAGCTCTTGGGACGCATTTATTAAGCCAATCACAGTCACTATAATTAGAACACAAACTAAACGAAAGCTACATATGAACTACATTTGCGGAAATCGTGAAGTGCATACAATTAAGCTCTGCTCAGTGGCATTTTGAGGTGTGCCATTAATACATTTTGGGAGTGGAGATTAATTTTATTCAGTGTCTTGGTCTAATTGCAGTGAATGTCAAATGGTGTCAAGAAGGAAGAACAAGGGGGCCCGGTGTGGCAGCCTACCGGCTAAAGGCCCCGCCTTTCACGTGCTGGGATCCCATATGGGTGCCGGTTCATGTCCAGCTCCCTGCTTGTGGTCTGGGAAAGCAGTGGAGGATGGCCCAAAGCCTTGGGACCCTGCACCCGCGTGGGAGATCTGGAGGAGGCTCCTGGGTCCTGGCTTCGGATTGGCACGTCTCTGGCCATTGCGGCCACTTGGGGAGTGAAACACATACTACTGACTGCTAAAACTAGAACCAAAGCCAGATGTCCAGAGGGAGCCTAGCTGGCTATTAAAACAAAAAAGAAAGAAAGAAAGAAAAATCTTCTTTGCGCACTCATCCAATATATTCACTGGGCATTAAATCCAGCTAAGTCTGTTTTAGTGGAAGTGAAGGGAATTGCTGCTCTTCAGAAAAATATGGTTTGAATTCCTCCCCTCATGTTTTTGGAATGCATGAAGCCAACAGGGTTGAATTCTTTCATGGTTCCCTATCGTCCAAAGATGCAAGGTCATTGTTAGGGGTCCTTCAGTCAGGTGTCAGCTCCTCAGTAAGCTCCATTAGACTTGAGTACCCCCGCCATGACAGTATTGCTTTTCCCACTTCACCTATTTACACCTGTTTATACCTGTTTACACCAGGTCAGAGGTCAGAGTCCTGGTCTCTTTAACCCAGATCTCTTGCATCCACTCCATCACTCAGCCCAGAACAGGTGGTTGGAAGATGTTGGTTGGAAGATGTGATCGGATCAGTAAACGAACCTCTGGTCCCTCCTGCTGGGTCCCCCTTACACACCCTGCTCTAGGAAAGACCCTATCTCTCCCTCCCTGGAAGTCATGTGGCTCCGCAGTGACACTCCCAGAGTAGTTTCGGGGGGAAAACACGGCTTGTATGGAACAGCTCGAGAGAGACAATTTTGGCTTGAAGGGTTTGGGTGAAGGGTCTGATGGTGGGCATGTTACAGAATTCCTTAAAGAGCCATTCGCACGTGTGTGTATGTGAGTGTGACGTACACACTTTATATTTCGGAAAACACTTCCTCCTGTCCCCTCACCTCCCAACCTCACCTCCACTACCGGACCTGGAGCCTGGGTAGGGGACCAGCGTGATTTTGACCTGCCCTGCTGATGTTTCATCTCTGGCACGCAGCAGGTGCTCAACAGCGTCCACATCAACCCTTGAACTTGCATCAGTGCGTGTGCAGGAGGGCTTACAATATTTTAAGGCATTTTTGTTTTGTTTTTTGAGAAATAAAAAGTTGGCAATTTCCTCTCCATAGTTGTGAATTAATAGGCTGGCTAACTGCTCTAAAGTCATCCTGGTGCACAGGCTGCGATCGTCGGAGAAGCGCGATTTTTGGGGTCCCCTCTTCCCTGGAGTTTGAGGCTTGGAGAAGAGAGGCGCTAGAAGGGACCCCCTTTATTCCTCACCCTTCCCCCGCCGGGCTCTCCGCGTCCCTACCCCCACTTTCACCCCTGGCTTCCCCGGCCGGACTGTTTCACCCCGTCTCCAGGCAACCGCCAAGCTCGCCAGGCGGGACGTCATTTCCTGAACAGCCCGCGGGGGGAGGGGGCGGGCGAGGGGCGAGGGGCGGGGCCAAGGCTGGGCCGGCGACGGCGTCGGAACTCGCTGGAAAGCTCGGCCCCCGGCTGCTCAACAGTTCGTAAAGTCCGGGCTCGCGGCCGCGCGGCTCTGTCTGCGCCCCGGCGGCGCAGGGCGCGGGGGCCCCGGGCTGCTGCATTTCGGGGCGCCCTCAGACATGCCTCGCACCCCCTGCTGGACGCCCGCACGGCTCCGCTGGCTGCAACTGGCGAGGCTCGGAGACTAGCGCGACCCCTGCCCCAACTTCAGACTTTGGGGTCCCCCAGCCCGAGAAGGACCGACAGCCCGGCTGGGGGAGCCCCGGGTGTGGTGTGACGGGGCGGTCAGCTTTGCTGCGCCCGCCCTCCTGCCGCCGGTGGTCTCCTTGCCCCCCAAGGATGTAGCTGCGTCCCCCTCCGCGCCCCCCCCATCCCAGGACTCCAGCCGCAGTCTGCGCGACCTACGGGCTGCACCACCAACTCTGTCCCCCGGGAGCCCAGCGCCGTCTCTTCGTCCTCTGGATCCCGGCAGCCGTCTCTGCATCCCCCCACCCCCGGATTTCGGTATCGCCCCCCTCAAGAATCTAGCAGCGCTGCCCGCGAACCCCAAGATCCAGCAGCTGTCCCTGTACATGCAGCCCCCAGCAGCCCCAGCGTCCAGCCGCCCTCTCCGCGTCTGCTCAACCCCAGGCTCCAGCCGTGATCTCCGCGTCGCCGGCATCTAGCTGTCGCGCCGGAGCCGGCTAGTGCAGTGCACCCCGGCGCGCGCCCCGAGTCCGGCCGGGCCCGGCAGGGAGATGAACGCGCCGCTGGACGGCCTGTCGGTGAGCTCGTCTTCCACCGGCTCGCTGGGCTCGGCGGCCGGGGCGGGCGGCGGCGGGGGCGCGGGGCTGCGGCTACTGTCTGCCAACGTGCGCCAGCTGCACCAGGCGCTGACGGCGCTGCTGAGCGAGGCGGAGCGGGAGCAGTTCACACACTGCCTGAACGCCTACCACGCGCGCCGCAACGTCTTCGACCTGGTGCGCACCCTGCGCGTGCTGCTGGACAGCCCGGTCAAGCGGCGCCTGCTGCCCATGCTGCGCCTGGTCATCCCGCGCTCCGACCAGCTGCTATTCGACCAGTACACGGCCGAGGGCCTCTACCTGCCCGCCACCACCCCCTACAGGCAGCCCGCCTGGGCCGGCCCCGACGGCGCAGGGCCTGGGGAGGTGCGCCTGGTGAACCTGCGGCGCGCCAAGGCGCACGAGGGCTTGGGTTTCAGCATCCGCGGCGGCTCGGAACACGGCGTGGGCATCTATGTGTCTCTGGTGGAGCCGGGCTCCCTCGCTGAGAAAGAAGGGCTGCGGGTTGGAGACCAGATTTTGCGCGTCAACGACAAATCCCTTGCCCGAGTAACCCACGCGGAGGCAGTTAAGGTGAGGCTGCGGTTTAGCAAAGGAGTGCAGGGCGGAGTGTGAGCGGAGCGGTGGGGGCTCGTAGCTTCCTGCTGTGTGTCTTCAGATAAACCAGTTGACCTTTCTGGGTTCCATTTTTTCTTGTGTGCAGGAGCATCCTAGTTTACGGAGCAGGCAGCTGCCCTGCGCCAGGGAAATGCGCGCACTAGCGAGCCAAACGGGAACACACGCCTTTGCTTTTGTGGAGCAGAATTATGGGCTGCTGCTCCACCCTGGATTTCAGTGAGCATTGACAGCTGGTCTCTGCCTGGTGTGCAGTCAATCAGCAGGTGGCCTCACCTGCTTGCCCATTGTTATTCTCATCCTCCTGTAGGTTTGGCTCCTAGAGAAAGTTTTGTTAGCTCTTTTACGGGTGACCCCGGGTTCTGGCTTGGCCCTGCTGTGAGGGACCGGAGCCTGCGGGTATCTGTCTCAGAGCACGTTTTTCACGTGGCTGCTTAGAAGCTCTGGTTCTGCGCTAGGGGAACCCGGACCGTTACAGCAACTGTGTGAGCCCTAACCGTGCTTGAAATGACGATGCCCCTGCCTGCAAGTTAGAAATAAGCCCTCCAGTCCCGTGAGGGTGTTTGTGTGCTTGTGTCTATTAATTGAGAAAAATAACCTCTTGATAGTGAGATTGCAGGGACTCAGTCGTGCTGTTTAAAGGAGTGTGTGTGTGTGTGTGTGTGTGTGTGTGGGTGAGAGAGCACGCGTGCCCGCGCACTGGTGTCACAACCCAGCCCTCTGGACAACTAGGTGGGGTATAGAGTGGATGGTGTTTGGGATGGATTTGGGGATCCCTTGCAGGATTGAGCACCCCAACCCATTTGTGTACAAGAAGTGAGAAGTTTGCAGGGGAAAGGAGCAACACATGCTTTGAGGCAGAGGAAGGTGCCCCCCATCCCCTCTCCGCCTGCCCCCTCCACACTGCTCTGTCTTCTCCAGCACAGGTATGTTGAACTCCAGCCAAAGGCCTGCGGGCTGCTGGGCTGCAGAGCTTCGGGGCCACTTCCTGTGTGCTCTCTGTTGTCCTGTGGCCAGGTGAGTCGAGCCAGCTCCCTACTGGTACACCTAATACTACCTGACTTCACTTTTTAGACTTGTCCAGCCCTTTGTGGGGCTGGGCCAGGGTGCGGTGTTGAGTCCTGAGGTTTTTGAACACTTCATTGCAGCTCCTGGAAAAAGGCCAGCTGATGGATACTGTTCCCGGCGCACAGCGGGCAAAGCTCTCTGTGGGATCCCATGCTGCCACCTCCTCCCAGCCCCATCAATCTTTTCCTTTTATCTAGCATTCCAGATATTTATAAAAGAGTCCATTAGCCTTGGCCTTAAAAGGTCTGCAGTTCCCAGATGATAAATTTATGCCTTAAAGATTTTTGATCCAAATGGTCATTTATAAGTGGGGATTCAGCTCTAGTGGCGATTTTAAAAGGCTTGGGCAACTTAATTCTCATCACAAGGTGAGAGGCGCTGGAAGAGCTGTCAGCTAACGCAGCCATTTGGGAACCCCTCTCCATTCCCTGTGCAGGCAGCCTGGTGGTGCACTGATGGCGGGCTGCCTGGTGGTGAGCTTCACTTGATTCCCAAGACTCCCCTTCTGCCTTCACTTGGTTGCTTGCACTCTGGAGTGTCTGGCCCATCTTTCCCAGACAACACGCCGGGGCTGCCAAGCTGGAAGTGACTGCAGTGCCAGGCCTTTGCTCGTGCAGTGACTCCAACTGTTTTCAGAATAAAACCTGAACTCTCTGGGGTATCGCTTTTGAAGCTGGGGAAAGGATTTTTGGTGGAGAGGCTGAGAGGAGAAGAGCTGTCCTTGAAGTGTGGGAGCCTGGGAGCCACCTGTCTTCTTTCTCCCTGACACTGTGCTTCCTTCTGCTGGTGACCCTCCCCTGGGGGCCAGTGGCAGACACCCAGTCCACCTAGGGTGGGCTCCTTTGGGCCTTTCAGAGGAAGCAACAGGCAGAGTGAGTGCTGCTTTGTGTCACCTTAACTCCAGGGAAAGAAAGGCATGGGCTAGACTGCAGCAGGTGAATTTAAACCTCAGGAGGCAGAACAAGCCATGGCCTTGGCAGAGTTGCCTGATGGGCAGAGAGATTCAAGGATGGCTTACAGGAACACCTGCAGGAAGCCATGGACATATCCCTGACAAAGGGGAGGGTGTCTGCTGAGAGACCAGCTTCTCTGGCAGGGACTGCTCCTCAGTGGGGTTTTCCACAGTGCTGCCTTGTTGGAATGGCATGGTGAGCCAGCTTCGGACTTTACTCCAAGGGCCCCAGCTTTCCTGATTTGCCCCCCCTTTCAGGTTATGACCTTGCATTTCCTTGGAGATGTCTTTTCAATCCAAGCATCTTTATTTTTCTTCTGCAGTGGAAGAACAGGTAGGGTAGGATGGGGTCGGAGGGGAGATCCTCTGAACCTTCCAGAAGGAGAGATGAATTGAGCGTGTGCTTTTGTATATATAATGAAAGGAAAATTGAAATAAATTGTGGGGTGCGGATCAGAGAGAGTTGCAGCTTTTTAGAGAGAGGATTGAGCTGACGAAGTTTTTTTTCACGTCTCCTTCTGGCCCTTCAAGTTTCCATTGCTCCCCGCAGTGCCTCCCTGAAGGTTTTATCCTTTGTGCAGGTGGTACTGCCATCCCTCTCGGGAAGCCTGTGTGACCAGCTGTGACAGGTCCGCATAGTAGGAGCCTCTCACCATTTATAATTGTGTTGCAATGCTTGTTTTTTTTTTGGGGGGGTGGGGAATAATCTATCTTGAATGAACAGGAACCAAAGTAATAACAGTAAAAAGTAGACCTCCCAGAGGTTTTCAGCCAGAGACGCTTGGTCAAAGTGTCACCACTTGCAGCGGGGTGCAGGGGGTGATGCCTTAGGCTGTGCTACACACACTTGCTATGTGACCTTGAGCATGGCGCTCATCCTGTTGGTTCCGTGTAAATGGTCCAGAGGCTTGTCCAGCGCCCTTCCAGCTCAGTCTGTGGGGTGCTCGGTACGTGCTACACAGAAGGCGTGTGGAATGTCTCCCCTGATGTTTTCTCGTTCTTCTGGAACTGCCTTCACTTAAGGCAGAGTGAAGCAGGTTGACAGAGGACATGGTGACTGGGACCTTGACACCCTCTTGAGCATCCTCCCAAGTCAGGAAATTGATAGGCTGTACCCTGTACCCAGAGAGCTTGATTTCTGTCTCTCAACCCCATAACTCCACTGCTGCTGCCAAATGAGAAAGCCACGGGAGGGTTCTGCCACCACCAGCACCGCCTTGGGAGTGCTCAGAATCAAATTCACGTCCCCACTTGTGTTCTGAGTCCCCTGGTGATGTGGGGAACAGAACATGGGCATCTGAGCGCTGCTTTATTGCATGCGCACATTTTGTCTCCTTAGAAATGGCATGTTTCACGACAGCCTCAGCATCCCCATGGGCAAAGCCAAGGAGCATCCCAGATTTTTTAAATGTTCCCTAACAGGTGATTGAGTTATCACATCCTTGTATAGTCGCCCAGGAAGAAGCTGTCCACAGTCATCTGAGTCATGGTGTTTGGTCTGGCACCATTGTCGTTGTCCCATTACACATGGGTTGCCGACCCTGTTAACACACCATTGCACTTCTAGCGTTGGAGCTGAAATGTGACTTCTCCCACTAGTCTCCTTCCTGTATTCCCACTGGGGAATCACACTTTTCTTCTGGCCTCACTTTTATCCTTGAGGCCTGTGAGCCCTGCCAGCAGTGACACGTACAAAGCCTGTGATTAATAGACCCAGAATGGAGTTCAGTTTGGGGTGACGGCATGTACGGGGAGCGATACCCAGTACCTGCAGAAGCTCCGTATCTTTATTTGGCTCAAGCTAATCCCTCCAGGTTTTAGCACATTATGATGCCTGCCTAGGACAAAGTCCTCGTTCAGCTGGTTATTTGCCGTTCAAGGAAGCATTTTGTAGGGTGCGAGGCAGTGCCTTGATTTATTTTTCAGAACCGAATACTAGATGAGTCTTGCCTCCTGACTTGCAGCTGGGCACGAAAGAGAGAGAATCACCTCAGTGCCAGCATCTTATTTTCCCGTCATTCTTCCCTGCTGACAAGCCGACAGGGGGAGGGTATCATTTGCCATAGATTCGTCATTTAGATGAGGCCATGAATAGAGGGATGGGCCCTAGGCTCTGACCAGGGGGACTCTGTATGTGTGTTGGTGGAGTGGTGGGGGCTCCTCACCTCGCCTGCCGTCAGCCACACGGCACGCAGCCTGTGTGCACCTGCCAAGGCCAGGCAGCCCCTTGCCTGCGTGCCTGCCTGCTCACCACACGTGAACACCTCCTCCCAGTCCTGATCCCCCTAACGCCCAGCAGAGGGTTTGGCAGGTGCTGGGTGGGGATTAGGCCCCAGCTGGCTGCCTGGCAAGGCTCTTTTGTGACCTCACCACTCAGCCTCCTTCACTCAGCCTCCCTCTGCCCCACTGCTTGGGAAGCACAGCTTAGTCCCCCGCCAAGACCAGAGAATCTGATTAGAAGAATGACATTAAATGGTGCCGGTAGCTGAAGGCAAAAATCCAAACCTTTCAAAGCAGAGTCTTTGTTTTGAAACCCTGCACCAGCAACTGATAGGAATTCGGAGCTCTCTTTCTCATGGTGCCCCTGGGGTGGTGGGCTTTCTGAAGACTTGTGTGCTGCTAGCATCTCCCTTTGACTTTTGCAGCAGCCGGGTACATGGGAGGCAGAAATCAAACTCTCTCCCCATTCCTTTCCCAGGCAGACCTGTGTCAGCTGCTGAAAGTGGCACCCTGCACTGGAGCACGCTTTTTTTTAAAACAGATTTTTTTTTTTTAGAGCAGTTTTAGCTTCACAGCAAGGGGCAGAGTACTCTTGTGTCTGCTGCCCCCACTCCTGCTCTTTTCCTGTTACTGACTCCTCCAGAAGGTACAAGTGTTGCGTTGATGAACCTGCACCGACACATTGCTGTCCCCACAGTCCCTAGTGTATGCAGCACCGTGCTTTAATGTTACTATACTGGAGGGCCGCTGGGAAGCAGAGATGGGAGTGAATGCCCCACTGTGTGATTTGTAAGCTTCCCCCGAGAAGGCGAGGAATCCAGGAGAGGCTCATGCTGAAAGAAATGACATTCAAGAGTCCAAGGGCACCAGCAGGTTTAGGAACCAAGTGACCTGGCTGCCCAGAGCCGGCCTTACTAGGAGACAGGCGGGTATCACATTTTGTGCTGATGTCGGAACCCTGTACCAACTACCCAGAAACTTTCTGTTCCTAAGAGGGGATTCTGAGATCACCTCATCATCAGGCAGAGCCATTTACTCTATACTTACTGTACCACGTGCCTGCGGCTGGCACTTGAAAGTTAGAGATGAGTAGGAAATGGCCTCTGTCCTCACGGTATCATGAAGGGGAGGAGGGACATGAACCAGTCCACAGCCAAGGTCACCAAGCATTTTAACTGCAGTGACATCTTCCTGCCTCTGCCATCCTTTGCGAAGCAGCACCCATCTCTGCCAGCCTCCCAGTCCTGGACCTGGCTGCAGTTCCCTCAGTGCACCTGCTGAGACCAGAAGGACATCCTGTGTGGACTCTGCCCACCCACCCCCCCCCCCCCCCCGGTTCAAAGCTCTGGGCACACAGTCCGTGCTTTCATCAGGAAGTGAATGCTTGCCGAGGGAGTGCAGTGATCTTGTTCTTCACTCACCACTGGTGAGTTCGGGCATCCCAGATCCTAACGTGAGATCGAATCAAGTTTACCACAGTAGATGTGGGATGGACAAATTGAGGAAGACCACAGGCTCAGGCACGTGCTCTGTCGTGGAGTTGGCTGTGTGGCTGCGAGCAGTGTAGGTGATATCTCGGAACCTCAGTCTTCATAGCTGTGAAGTGGGCACAGCCACCTCCCTGCTGTTCCCTTCCAGGGATTTGCTAAGAGTGAAGACAGGTGAACTCCTCTGGGACTGTGTTAGTGAAAAGCCTTTCAGATACATGGTCCATGCCTGGATGGGTGCAGACCACGTGTGTGCCTGTGGGTGGCACGCTCTGCAGCCCACCTTGTCCTGCAGGATCCCCTTGGCTGCTCCCTTTTGTCCTTTGCTGTGAATTCAAAAACTCTATCCCCAGAGGTGGCTTCTTTGAGAGGCCAACTGTGTCAGTGGTTCCAAAGTAGAATTTTTTTTTTTTTTAATTTCAAAGCAATCGGTGAGCCAATTTGGGACTAGGGACATCTTTTGGTATTCTATAAGATGCACACACACACTCACTCACTTCAGGTAACAGGATTCACTCACGTTTCTGCTGCAGGCCACGTTCCCAGCTGTTATACGTGTGTAGGGGGAAGCTGCTGCCCTCCAGCAGCCAGAATGCGCCTGTGGCTTTGTTTTCTTCCTGTTTTGACATCTTCCTGCCTCTGCCATCCTCTCTGAAGCAGCACCCGTCTCTGCCAGCCTCCCAGCCCTGGGCCTGGCTGCAGTTCCCTCAGTGCACCTGCTGTCCCATCCCCTTTGCCTCCTTCCTTTGAGGATTCGTGTTCCTGAACTGAATTGGTGGTGGCTTTGCTTCTGCCGGTAGCTGCTGTCAGAGTTTATTGTTCCTTTTCGACTGAGGTTCATAGTATCCCCCCATTGCTGAATGCAAAACCAGAGCCTCTGCCCTGCGCGAACAAGCATGGCAATGTCTTCTTCCCAGGCTTCAAAGGCTGCAGGTGACATCAGAAGAACCATCAGTGACATCAAAAAGGCTGCTTCCATATCCACAGGTGTTAGGGACTTATACTTGCTGATTCCCCGGTGGCAACTTGCTCGAGAATGAACCAGCCTCACAGGCAAGTCTTGGGAAACCCTGCCTTCCATCGGGGATCCTCCTCAGCACCCCAATCTGAACCCACATAAAGCCTTGACCTATCCTGTCCTTAGCTGCCAGGGAGTCAGACCCCAAGTGGGCAAACTCATTGGATGCACTGGGCAGTCCAAGGAAGACAGCCCTGGATTCAGGAGCTTTGAGATGGATTTGGGTTCATCTGGCATTGTTCTGGGGCGGCAGGTCCTTTGGCTTCTCAGTGACTCAGATACTGCTTAAACACACACACTCTCTTTCTTTCTCTGCTGAAGCTGGATCACAGTCCTCACAAAGAGGTCAGATCAGAAGTTTGGACAACGTGGCCACAGAGGTCTCGCTGTAAGCACTGCCATGCAGTGTGATTGACTACATTCACGAGTCTTATGTTGTGCCTGCTTTTAAAAATTATAATCATTATTCTTTTAGCTCCATTGGAACAAAATACCAGGCTGCAGGGGCCGTGTGCGTGTGGTCCATGGTCACTGTGTGAATCGCCGAGTCATTTCCTCCATGCGGTCAATATCCCCACATTCACTGGGTTGCTTTAAGGATGGGACTCCGTCTCTTGGTTTGGGCACTGACAGTGGTCCTCGAGCCCTGGAATCGTGTGTCCGTACCTCCCTTCTGATTTTCTGTGACGTCTTAAAAAAATGTGGGGTGTTAGCAGAGCCAGAGGCGCAGGCGCAGAGCCTCGGTACATGGTAGCCTCATCCCCTGAATTTCGGCTGCTCCCTCATTTTGTGTCATGCACCATCCTTCCCTGATGGGCTCCCCAGTGGCCCTCACGAGGCGGGAGAGGAGGTGGCAATTTCCAGAGCCCCATTAAAACAAGTAATGCAGGGGAACGTGGTGATTTAAGAACATGGGCTTTTGCACTTGGAAAGGAACCCAAACCTATAATTTATTAGAGCTGCATCTGAAATAATGTCCTGGGCCACATCAGAGGAGGAGAGAAGAGTGGTCCACCTTGCAGAGTTGGACCTGCCATGGAGGTGGGCAAGCCTCCACCGAGGGTGGGCTAGAGGGGTTTCCCTCCGCCTTCTCCCTGTTCCCCACCCGGCCTGCCTTTGGCTGGTACCCCTAGGTCTTTGCCAGGTTTCTCCTGCTCTGCTGAGCCCTCTCACCATTCCGAGTTCTTCCTTTCTTCCCCAGATGCCAGTGTGTACCCCCACTTTGCAGCCTTCGTGTCCCTGAGTAGGATCTTTGCCTGTTTGTGTATGTTTAGCAGTTACTTCTATTTTTAGCTCTTCCCAGGCATTCAGAATAAGCTTGACTTGCTCCACAAGTCCGGGCTCGTCTCCAGGCCTGAGATGATCCCTTCTCCTCTGCCCCTTAAACCCTGGCCATTTCCCAAATCAGTGACCTTGGCCGACTTGCTGCTCCCCAGTGTCTTGTTGAGGACTGCGCAGGTCCCAGAGAAGCGGTCTGACCTCTGCCCAGACATCTCGGTCCACACATTCTCCCTGCCCACGTTGCAGCTGCTTCCTCCGCCATCTGTCTGCCACCTGTCTTGCTCTCCTGCCCACCAGCCCATCATCCATCCTGGAGCTAGGGGATTTCTCTGTTCGTGTCTGGTCAAGCCAGACCCCGCCTAGATCCCTGCTCCTGGCATGGGAGCCTGCAGGGCAGTGGCCAAGCCCTCCAACTTGGTCTTCAGGCTTCTTGTGACCTGATCCTCTTTACCTGCAGACAGCCCTCCTCTCTAGCCGTCCTGCTCACCCCAGGAGCACAAATCAGCAGGTGCCCCTCTCCAAGAGTTAAGGCCTTGGTTCTCTCCACCTGTTAGGCCTGGCCTCAATCCAACCTGTCCTGTTGACCAGGTCACACACTCTGTTACCCCTCCTCACTGTCACTGCCTTCTGTGTTTCTATCCTAGCATAGATGATATATTTCCCACTGTTTTCTTTCTTTTTTAAAAAAAGATTTATTTATTTTTATTGGAAAGGCACATATACAGAGAGGAGGAGAGACAGAGAGGAAGATCTTCCAACTGACAGTTCACTCCCCAAGTGGCTGCTACGGCTGGAGCTGAGCCAATCCAAAGCCAGGAGCCAGGAGCTCTTCCGGGTCTCCCATGCGGGTGCAGGGTCCCAAGGCTTTGGGCCGTCCTCGACTGCTTTCCCAGGCCACAGGCAGGGAGCTGGATGGGAAGCAGGGCTGCCAGGATTAGAACCAACGCCCATATGGGATCCTGGTGCGTGCCAAGGTGAGGATTTTAACCACTTAGCTTCCATGCCCGGCCCCCCTGTTTTCCTTCTTCCCAGGCTGATTGTATGATAATAACCTTTGTGTTGAATGGGAGCTAACAGTGAGTGAGCCAGGCGTGGATGCTGTGTGTGGAAACTCATTTGAACCTCACAACAATGCTTGCAGGCAGTTATCACTTCCTTGTTGTCACACAGGTGGAAAGTGGTGAGGACAGCACTGTGGGCTCAGCCGACAGCTGTGGCACTGACATCCACTGTGAGTGCTGGCTGGAGTCCTGGGTGCTCCACTTCCCATCCGGCTCCCTGCTAGTGTGCCTTAGTGAGGCAGCAGACGAAGGCCCAAGTGCTCAGGCCCCGCCTTCTGCGTGGAGCCCTGGTTGGACGTCCAGGCGCCTGGCTTCAGCCTGACCCAGCGCCAGCTATTGTGGCCACTGGTTATGGCCACTGGGGAGTGAACCAGCAGATCCTCTCTCTCTCTCTCACTGGTACTAAGCCTTTCAAACAGCTAAAACTTATTTCTGAAAAGAAGAAACATAGCACAACAAAGTTGTGTGTGATTCCCAGTCTTGCTGACCTGAAAAACTGTATCTTTTTCACCCCAGTAGAAAGAGATGATGACCACAGTGGCTTCTTAGGGCTTGGGGTGGGCTCTGGAGCCATGATTCTGGGTTCGAATCCCAACTCTGAAACTGCAGAGCCCTAAACAAGATCCTATACTTCTCTAATTCTCAGATTCCTCCTCAGCAAAAATCATGATGCCAAATAACAGTAGGCTGGAGAGAGGCTGCCTCCCTTCCCTGGGGGGCTTGCCTCCTGTCTGGGCTGAGGATACTGACACACTGTTGCAGAGCACGTAGCAAGGCACAGCTGCATCGGCGGCTGCAAACACTCGGTGCTTCCGTGTTGGGCTCGCACCACTATGTTGGGAGCCATGTGCCTGCAGGATGGTGCCTCTCCTGGCATCAGAGAAAACACAGCATGCATCCACAAGAAGCTTCTGGCACCGAGCGTGTTTGTGAACCCACTGCCATTGAGACTGCCGTGCCATCTGCAGCCCCACCTGGGCGTGTGAGACAGAACGGAACTGGAGAGGGGGGTGGATTAGAACCAGGGTCTTCCTGACTTTTCAGGTACATGCTCATTGCTGCAACTCCAGCCCACTTTCAGCTAAGAAGTAGCGTGGCCAGTCCAACACAGGGCTAGCCAGAACGGAAGGTGGGCGGATGCTAAGTTTTCTCCTCTGATTTTTCCTTTGAAGAAATGGAGCCAGTTGATGAGGGCAACCTGCCCTGCCCTCTCCTGGGCAATTCCACGTGTTTTTGTTTTTGTTTTGCTCGAATTTCAGGGATAGAGATGGTGCTGGGCACTTTAACCCTCTGACGTCTTTGCTTTAGTTATGCCCTGACCTTGGTTGGGTTTTTAATCCTGTGAATTGTCTGTGCCAGCTCCCTGCCCTGGAGCTGTGATCTGCACTCAAGCCCTTTTGAAATAAGCCAATGCCTGTGAAACCGTCACATTGAAGGGGATAGTCCCAGATTCATCTACACTGCCTCGGAGCAGGACCAGAATAACCCCAGGATGAGAGCACAATCTCTCCTGGGCCTCCTGCATGGGGCTGGAGGTCGCCAGCCCTGTCTTGGACAGGACAAGCTAAGGACTGCTGTCTTTGGTTCCTCGGAAACAGGTCAGAAGGTTCCACATAGGCTCTGAAAAGACACTGTGCGTGTATCTCTAAGTGTTTTTATTTCGATCTCTATCGAAATGACCTCAGATCCACAAACTCATCTTAAAAATCATGGAAAGACCAGAAAAACACAAAAGAAGCTAACAAAAATTGCTGCTCCCATCTGCTACCTACTCGTAAAGCAATCAGTATTGACAATTTGATTGCTGCCTTCCCAGGAGAGACACTGGTGTGGGACTTCTCCATAAATCTGCCCTTCGGAACGTGGCTGTCTGACGCGCTGGATCCACCAAGCGTGGGCTTGGCCTGTTGGCCTAGCTGGACATGCATTTTGGGGACTTGATTTTTATTGACTGAACAATATAGAAGAGCAAGGAGGTACATGATTTATGTTGCTAATTTCTTCTTGGACAGTTTGCTTTATTAAATGTTGTGTATACTGTTGCTCAGACATCCTTGTGCATTAATCTGCAGGCGGCTCTCAGATGACTCCTTGGGCATTCTTCCTGGCAGGGGCACTGTTGCCAAACTGCTCTTAGGAAGGATTAAAAAAGAAGTTGGTTTTGTTTGTTTTTAGAGAGAGTGTATGCGCACGCGAATGAGATGAGAGAGAGAAGCTCATTGCTGGTCACCAAATGCCCGCAATGGCCTGGGCTGAACCAGGGCCAAACCTGGGAGCCAGCACCTGATCCTCAAGTCTCCTCTTGGATGGCAGGAACCAGCACCACTGCCTCTTGGTGCAGATCCTGGAGCCAGGAGCAAGAGCTAGGAGTCAGATCCGTTACTCTGATGCAGGAAGTGCGTGTCTTCACTGGTATCTTACCTGCCAGGCTCAACACCTGCCCTTAGAATTGTTTGTTTGTTTGTTTCTTTCTTTCTTTTTTTTGTATCCTCCTACTAACATTAGCAGGGTCGCAAACTCCTCATTTTCCCCCAGTCATGCCAACACTACATGTCTTATTTCCTATTTTTTCCAATCTGATAGACAAAAAAAATTGTTTTTAATTTGCATGCTTTTGTAAAACTGAACACCTTTATGTGGTGTTTTTCTTTTATTCTTTTTTTGGCACATAACTTCCTTGATTTTCTGTGCCCATATGATTACAAGTTCTGTGTTTCATATCATCAAACTTTCAGTCTTTTTTTTTTTTTTTAAGTTAATTCTTACTTACTTGAGAGCCAGAAGAGAGAAAGAGACTTGCGCTCTGCAGATTCGCTTCCCCAGTGCCCACAAGCAGGGCGGGGCCCGGCTAAAACCAGGAGCCAGGAACTCCATCAGGGTCTCCCACGTGGATGATATGAACTCAAGTACTTGGGCCATCACCTGCTGCCTCCCAGGGGGCTCAATACCAGGAAACCTGGGTTGGAGGTGGGGGGGTGGGGCTCAAACTTAGGGCCTCCAGAATGTGATAAGGATGTCGGCAGGGAGGGGTTTAACGGAGTACACTGCCTGGCCTACTCTTCCTTCTATCAACTTTCTTTCTGGTATCTGCTGAGCAAATTTTTAGGACATGGTTGGTATTCCATCTTGAATTCAGATTTCTCCATCCGCGGATGAGTTAAATGGGGAGCCCATTAAGTTTCAAATGAGACTGCGCAGTGAGTGATGAGGGTTCTGAGGGTTCAGAGGGTTCCGGCGGTAAGGAGCCTGGGCGAAGAGTGCTCAGAGAAGGGTATTCCTGATATTCCTGATGGACCTGTGAGATTGGCATATGGTTCTGAAACTATAAAATGCTCCCTGGCTACCTCATCGAGGCTCATATGGAGTGATTTTATTTATGAGTGCTAGAATCCCTTTAGCTCTTCCTTTAAAAAAAAAAAAAAAAAAGATAAAGAGGCAGAATTTAGAAGAACATTTGTAAAGCAATTTACTTAAATTACAAGGCTCTAAAAGCCAGGCTCAGTGGGTAATTGAAGAAGCGTGTTCTCTCTGGAACCTGCTCTGTCTGCTGGCGACTTGTTCCACGAAGCAGTGCTCTGCAGATTTCTCGGGGTGTCATCCTGAAGCTCAAGGTTCTGTTCCCTTGCTTTGGTTGTTGGTGTTTTCCTTTTTGCACAACCTTGGCTCCAGGAATTGAGGAGCAGTCACAGCCCAAAGCAGGGACTTCCCAGCGTCAGGTCCCTGTTCCAGCTCCCATGTAGTCTGGGAACCCGGACTGAAAGTGGAAGTGACCTGTACCTTCGCAGCTGGTGGAGAAGGCCACACGTCAAGAGAAGAAGTGGCCTGTTTGAGGCTCCCGTGAAATGTGCCTTTAACCAGCGCTCGGAGAGGCGGAAGGAGGAGACACCCGCGGGCCTCTCCTCCCAGTCACGTCTGGTTCTCCACCGTGGTGCTTCGCTGCGGCCCCTGGCTGGTCCCTGTGCATCCCCATTGCCTCCAGTCTCCAGCTTCCTGACATTCTGTTTTCAGACGTACGCGTTTGTTCTGTTTCGTGAATTTCACATTGAGCTGTGTGTCAGCAAAGGGCCTTGGCAGGGCTTGCACAGATGGCAGTGAGGTGCAGCCGCTTACACCGGCAAGGGGGCCGCTTGGAATGGGGGACAGATGGGCCACGTGGAGGCTCCCTGGTAAGCGCACAGATGTTAGGGGACACTACCACAGAGCCGTGGTTCTATGAGAAATGGTGAAATCTTGCCACGCTGCTACTGGCTGTGTCGTTATTCCCAGAGAACATAGAACAATTTCTGGGCTTTGAGTTAAGGGACATTTACAAATGTCATTTGTTCACAGACTGGCCTTGGCTGCCGCTCAGTGTTTGTGGGAAGTGGAAGGAGAGAAGCAGGAGGAGTGAGCTGACTGTACAAGCCTCCAGCTGAACGGCAGGCAGCCTAAAGCAGAGAGGTGCTGAGATGGGAGCGTTCACTCACCCACTGAATCCGCAGGTGGCGACTGGAACACCTGTAGGATGATTTAACACTCTTTAAACCCCAGCTAGCCCATTACGTACTTGCTAATGTGTTTCTAACATCCTCATTGAGGTAGGAACCAGAAGAGCACATTGTGAAAGAGATGGAATGACCAGAGATGATTTTGGAAGGGGGGTGTGTGTGTGTGTGTGTGTGTGTGTGTGTGTGCTGCGTGCTGCCTTTGATACAAACAGTATTTCATTGTTTTTAAAGATGATTTGAGAGGCAGAGTGAAGAGTGATGTGGAGAGGGGGGTAGGTATAGAGGGAGGGAAGAACTGGGAGAAAGGAGAGAGAGATTCACTTCCCAAATGGCTGCACCTGTTGGGGCTGGGCCAGGCCAGAGCCAGGGACCAAGAGTCCCATCCAGGTCTCCTTCCTGAGTGTCAGGGGCTCCAGTTCTTGAACCCACATCCAAAATTAGCAGGGAGCTGGACAGAAGCAGAAGAGCTACAAGTTACACCAACACTTTGAAATGGGATGCGAGCTGTCAAGGGGTGACTGAGCCTGCTGTGCCGTGACATAGGCCCCAGCATTTTCGTCTTGGACTTGAATTCTGAGCTTCCTAGAAACCAAGGCAAAGAGAAAAAAATTCTTTTGATTCTACTAGAGACATCTCCGGTATTTCAGGTGAGATAAAGTTCTTCATTGCCTCTCACTTTTGGGGAGTCACTTAATCATGGACTGTTTTCTACTTATTGACATACTATGACCCAGTCGGAAGTTTCCCAGCTTCCTGCCAGGGGTGCAGATAAGGTGATCACTTGTGTAAGAACGTTGAGACCTGTCCCTGTGGGGGGCAGGAAATAGCACGTGCAAAGGCCTGAAGTGGAATGGAGCTGGAGCACCTGATACTGTCTGAGGGCTCAGGTGGCAAGGGCGGCAGCTGAGGCTGGCCAGAGCTCCCCCACTGGCTACACAGGCCTCAGGTGCTCTGCTGGGAGTTGGCATTTTCCATCAGAAGTAGTGAGGAGAGCCTGGCGCAGAGGAGAGGCAGGCCACACTCTCATTTCAAATACTCATTTGATTTTATTTTGAGAGGTGCAGGAACACACACACACACACACACACACACACACACTGGGGGTAGAGGGTGGGAAGGAACAGAGACAGAGACAGAGATCTCTCTCCAAATGTCTGCAATAGCCAGGGTTTGGCCAGGTCAAATCCAGAAGCCCAGAACTCAACCCCGGTCTCCCATGGTGGCAAGGGCCCACTGCTTGCCCCATCGCCTGTTGCCTCCGAGGATGTGCGTTAATAGGAAGTTGGGATTGGAGTAGGAGCCAGACATGAGCCCCACATTCTGATATGGGATGTCTTAACTCCTGCACCAAATGCC
Organism: Ochotona princeps; assembly: GCF_030435755.1. NCBI lineage: Eukaryota > Metazoa > Chordata > Mammalia > Lagomorpha > Ochotonidae > Ochotona > Ochotona princeps. The sequence goes on from NC_080845.1 coordinate 16,181,447, forward strand.
TGCCCCCCATATAATTTTAAAGGATGCTTAAAGTGGCCTGTAGGGGCTTTGAAAGCAGACTGGAAGGGAGTAGTGGTCACTGTAAGATGTAATTGACAGATAAAAGTGATACAGGTGGGAAGAGTTCCCTGGAAAGAGTGTTCCTAGGGCTTAAAATATGCCCTTGCCGTGTACCACTGGGGCAGAGTCCGCATGGTCGATTTCTGCCCTCCCTGTAACTGGGCTGCATGGGGAGGTCTTTGTGGCCCCTGGGGCTATACCTGGCACCTGCTCAGAGTTCAGGAGTTTGGCTTGGGCCAAGGTGTAAGTGGACTCTGTGCCATCTGAACCCCTTGCAGGGCAGGTGAGAGGCAGTGAGTAGAAGGGGAGGAGGGCATGGATTTGGAGAGTTCAAGATTTATATGCAAGCACCGTCTTTTATTCTCCGTGCCTTTCACAAGATGCTTCAGCACCCAGTCTCTTTGTACATCTGTGCAATGGAAGAATGAAAGGTGGTGAAGTCCCTGTACCCTGGCCACTGCTGCTGACATTAGCCACGGATTGTGGTGCACTTCCTGTCCTGTGTCAGGTGTCCCGCACCTGTTGTCTCATCAGCCTCATGTGGCCCTCACAGCAGCTCTGGGTAGTGAGGCCGTGTAGTCCCTTTGAACAGGTGACAGCTGAGACCAAGAGAGCTAAGCTTGTCACCTGTAGACTCCTGGCCAGGCAAGGGTAGAACACTTAATGGGAACACTTTTCTAGCGAATGTGTCTTCCATCAGAAACCTCTGAGGGCGAGGATTTCTGCCCTCCAACATCAGCGACCCTTTATATTTTGCAGTACTCTAAGGAGCAAGGTTTTGCTAAATCCAGGTGAACCTGGAGGATGGAGCTTATGGACGAAAGCTTGTAGGAGAGTGGATCCCTGCACGTGCAGCAGAGTGAGCACTGCCTTGGGAGAAGACCCCCGAGGAGCCCCCTCCCAACTGGGTGCACTGGCAGAAGAGCTCGGGTCAGCTACTGGCCAAGGCCTAGGTGACATAGTGCTGCCCCCTGCAGGTGGTTTTGGGAACTGCCACAAGGGATAGCAATCCCACAAAACTGCTTGTAGAGATGAAGAGGTGCAGCCTGTTTGCCTCAAGAGAGTGAGATGCATGTGCTTCAAGCTGCCCTATCAGAGGGCGTCCATTGCAGGTATTTGTGCTGGCGAAGACCGGTAATGACCTTTGATGCAGGACTGAAAGACAAAAAGCTGTGCAGTCCCTGCCAGCCAGTGGGATGTAATGCAGAAAGAGATGGGTTTGACACCCTTGATCAGATGCGAAAAGACTCCCACGTACACTTGCAGCTGGAGCAGGACACGCTTAGTGTGTGCCAGTGTCTGTAAGAACCAGACGATAGCTTTGTGCATGTCCATACACAGGTTTATCAAATGTAAGGGCAAAAGAGGAAGTCGGCCACTAAAACGTGGCCATGATTTCCATGGACACGTGCCTGACGTCTCCACTGGGGCTTCTGGGTTCGTGGTTGGAACCTACCAGCCCTGTTGTCGCTCTCCAGTGAGTTCAAGTACTGCGTACTTTACATGTGACCCATTTAGCCCTTATCACAGCCACCTGGTCCGAGAACCCCACTCTGAGCCCATCTTATGCCAGGGGAAGCTGGGGCGTAGGAGGGTGGTGTATCTTGTCCCAAGCCACTGCAAGTAGGTGGCAGAGCTGGAGTGGGGGGAATCTGAGCCTGGCACTGGCACTGTGGCTCTTCACTGTGCCTCTTTCTGCTTCCTTTCCCAAATTCCACCTGTGTCTTCTGGGCTTGTGCTCACATCTGCATGCAGTCACGTGGCCGGGGACCTCCACCTGCTCTGAGTATAGGGTAGTGATTTTTCTTCATTGTCTTCTTCCTCTTCCTTCTCTTCCTGTTCTTCCTCCTCTGTTTTCATTGTATTTGGAAGGCAGAGAAACACAGAGAGAGCTCTTCCATCTGCTGCTTCTTACCCTAAATGCCCACAACAGCTGGGACTGGGCCAGACCAGAGATAGAAGTTGGGAATTCGATCTGGGTTTCCCATGTGGTAATAGGGACCCAATTACCTGAGCCATCATCCACTGCCTCCCAGGGTGCACTTGATGGGAAATGGAGACTGCACTTGGACCGGACACTTGACCTAGCATCGGGCGTCCTAAGCGGTGATTGTGCTGCACCACACACCTGCCCTATGCACTGTTCTTCTTGGCCCCTGATTGGAACAGAACCCTGGAGGCCACCTGGTATAGGTGAAACTTATTAGAGCTCTTGTTGGATGAATGAACGTGAGGGGGCAGGGAGAGATTATAATAAAACCAATGTACAGTATGCTTGAGGGTGTTTGTTCGGCAGTCTTACAGATGGGGATATGAATGTGACGCTAAGCATATGGAATAGATGGCAATAAAATCATAGGTAGGTGCCCCAGTCTGGGAAGGCTTTCTGAGGGGTGGGAGGGGAGCTCAGTGTTGAAGGTTAGAGGAAAGAAGGATATTTCCTCAGAGGAGGAGTGCTGAGCACCTGGAGGGGGCAGCTGGCCAGAGCTGACCATGTGTTGGGTCCTTGTTGGCAAGAGGTTCAGCAGGTGTTCCTGACTTGTGCTTAACAGGAAGAGCTGGCAGAATGAGGAATATGATGAGCAGGTCTGTAGGACCTGGCAGTTACCAGGCATTGCAGACAGTTCTGTTGGATTCATTTGCATTTTGAAAGAGAGAGAGAGAGACCTTGTATCTGTTCTTTATGCAGCAAATGCCCACAACAACCAGGGCTGGACTCCACTGGGGTCTCCCACTGAAGCCACATCTGCTGCTTCCCAGGGTGCGCATTAGCAGGGAGCTGGATAGGAAGTAGAGTAGCTGTCCCAAGCAGTGATGTAATGCCTTTCAATAATCCTTAGAATTGTTGTTTTTTAAATGCAGAAGCAGGCATAGAAAGGGTAGGTCATCTATCCAACATCATACAGCAAGTCAACAGCAAAGGCAGGTTCTGCAAGACTGGGTCTGGAGGAGATCGATCCTTTGGCCTGGTATCCCCTCTCTATAAAGAGGAAAGCTTGACCCCCTCCCGCCCCAGTCTGCATCCTGGCATAGCTGGAGGCATCTCTGGGATGTGTCCTTGTCAGTACCTCTCCAGCATTCTGCTTTTGCACCTGTTCCTTGGCACCATGCTCCTATGGTCCCATAGCCCCGTGGTGTTCTTGTGCTTGCAGTTGGTGCCTGGGTCCTCCATGGTCACTCTGCCCTCAGTCCCTCACCTTCGTGGCCCTCCCCAGCTGGTTGCTCAGACCTCCACTGAGCTAAAGGATCAGATCAGCTTTGCCTTGGATTGGCATCAAAGGGCTGAGTGAAGCTGCTTTGCCCCTGAGAGCATGAATCCAAGGAGCAAGTAGCGATGTTTGAAGACACATGCCTGTCACTTGCATTACCACAATCCTGGGACATTGTCTGTAGTGGAGGTCACCTCAGTGTGCCATCTGCCTGGGCACCTCAAGACTTTTCTGTGTGCTGAGTCACTGGGATGTGGGTAAACCCTGGGTGGTGTTTCACCAGTAAATGTGCGTTGACAGGCATAGGCACATTGCACCCCAATGGCCACCCTTGCTGGGTAGGGGCTCTCGCTGGATCTCATCTCTGCGAGTGATGGGTCCAAGCCAACAAGGCTCCTCTACAAGCCAGGAGGGTGAAACTGTCGTCTTCCTCATGCAGGAGACAAAACAGATGCACAGAGTGGGTTGGTAACTCAGATGGGGCGGCACAGCTGGCAGCCTGTTGGTTCAGGAAGGCTGCCACCACAGGAGAGAATGGGGTTGACAGTCACCAACACGCATGGGTAGAATGTGCAGGTTGCTTCAAGGTGAGTGTTGGGTGTGGTTTGCCACCCACACAGCTGTGGTCCCTTGGGAGGATGATGCCCCAGCCTGCAAATGCTAATTCTGACAGGTGCACCTCCTGCTACCTACCCCCTGTGGCGCCGTGATTGTGGGGAGAGCAGCTTTCCCTAGTCCACACACTTGTTGCTTGATACAGAAATTTAAAAAAAAAAAAGTGTGAAAGAATGCCAGGGCAAAAGCCAGTTTACTTGCCAAAAGCAGCAAAACACAGCCTGGGCTGGGACATGGGAGGGAGGAGCCCCAGAGCTGGGAATCCATTGCTCCTTGGGGCTGATCTCTTTTTCTTCCTCTGCCCTTATCTGTGTCTTATTGGTTCCTCCACCCAGTGGAGCCAGTAGGGGTAGGATTGGGATTGGCTCCCCAAGCTCTGTCCATGACCAGGGGAGGGGCCAATGTTTGGAGCTGCCCCCTCTGCCTCTGTCTAGGTTCAGGTGAGCACATAGCAGACTAACATCTCCCATTCTCTTATTTCACCGCTTCCTCGTTTTGATCTAGCCTATGTTTGGGTTTTGCCCAAAGGGGAGGAGTTTTCCTAGAATTTTCTCAGATTCCACCTTTTCCCCTGACCTTGCCTCAGGGCCCTGTTTCCCTACCCCTGAGGTTCCCATCTAACTTCTGGTGTTTGCCTAAGTCCTCTTGGTCCCTCCCAATTGCTATGGTGCCTCTGAGCCCCCAGAGCCAAGTTCAAGGACCCAGGTCACTGACCTAATAGCAACCCCTGCCAGCACCATCCTGAGAGCCGAGTCCTGGAGTGGGGACACTGAGGACATTTCCCAGTCCCAGTCTGGGGGCCTGCCCAGAGTCTGCCCCTGCGTGTCCCCAAAGCCCTGATCTCTGCCTGGGTGACCTGTGGCCCCTGTGCTGGGCAGTGCTGCTCCTGCTGCCGCTACTTCTTGCTTCCTTCTTCCTCTTTATTTATTTGTTTTTATTGGAAAGGCAGATTGACAGAGAGAAGGAAAGACAAAAAGATCTTCCATCTGCTGGTTCACTCCCCAAATGGTCAACAATGGCCAGATCTGAGCTGATCAGATGCCGGGAGCCAGGAGCTTCTTTTGGGTCTTCCGCATGATTGCAGGGTCCCAACACTTTGGGCCGTCCTCGACTGCTTTCCCAGGGCACAAGCAGGGAGCTGGATGGGAGCTGCTTTTCCCTCTAATGGCAACTCTGAACAAGAAAGACATAGAAGCTTAACTGGGGCTAGGACCCCGACCATGACTAAGTCCTGACTGGTCATTGCTAGGTGGCAAAGCCAGTCCCTGGGTAGGGGAGCCCCAGGTCATCCAGCAAGCCAGTGGCACAACAAGGAGGTACCTGGGTCTCTGTCCCTTGGGCAGGGCACTTCCTGGTTTACCTAAGGCTTCTTGTTGTGCAGGCTGTGGAAAAAGAAGCAAAATGAATGGTTTGTGCACCTGCTGGTGAGCAAGGACCACCCCATCCCCCTGGGAGCTTAAGCCTCATGTGAGTGAATGTGGAGGGTGGGTGGGTGGCTGTCAGGTGGAGTAGGCATTGGCTGCTTTGCTTTCCTTAGGAGCTACCTCCTGTGTTTAATGATGCCCTTAAAAAGAAGTAAGCATTTTGTTATGCAAACGCAGAGAGAAGGGAGCTGCATGGAAGTAGGGGCCCACCCCACAGGTCACCGTCCCCTTCCCTTTGCCTTTGCTTGCCCCTGCATGCTGCACACACATTTTAGTTAAAGAACAAGGACTGGAGCCGTCCCTGCAGGATTCTAATGGACCAAGACCATATTCCCAGAGCTGCCCGGATCCCAAAAGTGCTATCTCAGTAATCTTGTTTTTCTTTTGTTTTGCCAAAAATAAAAATAATAAAGCAAGTGGCCAAGGATGACACTGTTCCTGCTGTCCAAGGCCCCATGCATGGAAGGTACATCCGCCTTCAAAGAGAAGTTGACATCAGAGGGTCAGCCTTGGCCTCAGCCTGAGTGACCATCAGATTTTTCTGGTCCCAGTGCCTCGTGATGGGGACACCACTGCTGACCGCCATATCCATGCCCTTTAGTTGTCTTAGGTTTCTAGGGCCACCTTGCATAGACTATTGGGGGTGGGCAGCCCATGAGAGGCTTAGTGACCCTCCAAGCCCTATGCATGACAGCCGGCTGTGGTATTCTCGTCAAAGACGCTCACCTGCTCTCGCTTCTCAAGGTTGCCGCGGACCTATTTATAGCACTGGCCAAGAGGATCTACTGTTGCCAGCGATGGAGAATACAAATGACACTCGATGCATTGTTTTCATTCTGGCCCCCACTTTCCTTTTAATCCCTTGGACGGTTCCTTTCTGTGACACGGTTTTCCTTCTCCATGGAGACACGGCTGAGAGGGCTCTGCCATTTGGTGAGCCCCTACTGTGTGCAGGGGCCCTTGGATTTCATCAAACTCCTGGCTGAATCCATGCTGCGCAGAGAGCAGCTGTTGTCCTCCCCGTTTCTCACCTGCGAGCCCTGTTTGGCTCCGTTTTTAAGCCAGGGACTCTAAGCTAATGAGAGGGGAAGGTGCAGCATGAAATGCCATTGTGTGTGCCCTTCCCTGGCATGCTTTTGCATTCAACTCTTGCCAATTTTGCAGATCAGTAGTGGCTGCAGCACGGTGCTTGGAGAGGTCATGCTGTCTTTGGGGATGGTATTCATTTTCCTATCCAATCAAACCAGTCTTTCCTTAAGACCTATTTTGTGCCAGACAATGCCTCATTTCTCATGAAACACACATATCAGAAGGACCTACTGTGTGCTCTGGACAGTTCCTTGTTTGTCACCAGACACAAGCATCACAAGGAGTCACAGGACCTACTGTGTACCTGGAGATGCCACGTGTCCCCCTCTGGACTTGAAGCATACCTGTTGTGTCCCCTCTAGGCCTGGGACACAGCAGATCTTCTGTGAGCGCTTGTTGGATGCTTATTCTCACAGCATGTCTAGGAGGGAACAGAGGAGGCAGACCAATTGGGACAGCAAATGGACATAGCAAGCTGTGCCCTGAAGAAGGAGGAAGTGGTTGACAGGAGGAGGGTCAGGAAGATGGGAGGGGCATGGGGGGACATGGTAGCCTAGGGCGACACAATGGCCTAGTGGGGACATGGTGGCCTAGGCTTCTGCTGACACCACCTGTGTCCTGGGTCCCGCTTTCCACTTCTGGCTGATCCTGGATTTGCAGTTTCCCAGAGATTGAGTTTTCCTGACTGTCCTGGCAGGGGTGCCCTGGGGATGGTAAAAGAGCACTGTCAATCTCTTGCTGCTCATCATCTCAGAAATCTGCAGCAGGTAGTTTGGAAGAGCTGCCATCCTTCAGTGAATCCTCCTCCAGGGGCTGCCGTTTTGCTGCAAGGGGAGGCGAGGAGGGCTCTAACGTTGTCTTCCTTGGGGAGAAGCTCACAGGCCAGAGCATCCTCTCCCCTGTACCCCTGCCTGGGCAGGGCTCCCACTGCCTCTGCAGGCCTGGCCATGGGCATCCTCTGCGAGAGTGCAGGATGCGAGCAGAGCCGGAGCTCCACAGGCTGGGGCAACCCGGGAACCATTGAGGTGTGAGTTGTATTTGTTGTATATTTGAAAGTCATACAGAGAGAGAGAGATTGATCTTCCATCTGCTGGCTCATTCCCCCACATGGATGCAATGGCCAGGGCTGGGCCGGGCTGAAGCCAGGAGCCAGAAGCTTCATTGGAGTCTCCCACATGGGTGCAGGAGCCCAAGGACTTGGGCATTTTTTGCTGCCCTCCCAGGCACATTAGCAGGAAGCTGGATGGGAAGTGAAGCAGCCGGAACTCAAAAAAGCAGCCATGTGAAGTGTTGGTATCACAGGCAGTGGCTTAATGTACTATGCCACAATGCTGGGCCCACCTCTTCCATCTTACTTGTTCCACTTTTTTCCCCACTGATGTTAAAAGCAGCATACTCTCCATGTAAAGCATCTAGAAAGTACTGAGAGACAAACAGAGCAAAATACTGTCACTCTGAATCCTACCACTCAGAAATTGTGCTAGCATCCTAGCATGGTGTCTCTCTCTGTTCCATTCTCTTCCCTCCCGCATGATTTTTCTCTTCATATCGTTGAGATTACATAGTTAGACCTGGTTTGGCAGCAGCCTTTTAGCCTGACCAAGCGTTAAAATGTGCTGCATTTCCACAGCATTGCAAATGCGTGACAAATAGAAGCTTAATGGCAGCATTAAAATCACAGTACATGTGGATGCCATTGCTTGGACACACAACTCCACCGTAGGGGACGTTGGTCAGCTGGGGCTGCTGCTATTGCCAAATGCTATAGAAGGGGGACTGAAACACAGAAATGTGTCTCTTGATGCTTCTGAGGACCAGCTACCTGAGAGCAGAGTGCCAGTCTGTGGGGCTATAGTCAGAGGCAGGTAGGGGCCACTTTCTTGCTGTGTCCTCCTCACATGGAGGGCCAAGAGCAGGCTTTGGTCTCTCTTCTCCCCAAGCTGTGGATCACACCATGACAGACCCATCCTCACAGCACCCTCCGATGGCCTCTCTAAGAATTTTTAGTTCACCACCACGTTGTGGGCAACACTTCAACATACACACAGCAGGACCCAGGGTGCTGAGTGACCGGCTGCCTCTCAGCCACAGGTGCATGGTAGCATGGCGCATCTCAGCTTCCACCTGACACAGGGGAGTTTGGAATTCTCTAAGTGTGCACTTGTTCCATCCTGGTACAGGTGCTGTCTGCACACAGAACCAGTGGCCATGGGAGAAACCCCGTAACAGCTGTTCGGGCGGGTGATTTCCCTCCGTAACTTCATCTGAGTGGTGGAACTCCCATGCCCCAGGATTGGATCCTGCATTGATTCCGTGAAATAAGGGTGGGTGCAGAGCTGAGTACCTGGCCCACAAGACCCAAGGCAGATGGCAGACTACCCATGCCCTCTTGACCCTCTCATCTGATGACTGCAGTCCCTAAGACCACTCCCAGGTTCTGTGGTCCACTACAAAAGCTTACGGGACTTGGCAGTCATCCCTAGGTGTCCTGGGAGACTAATTCCGGGATGTGCTATGGATATTAAACTCCTCGGATGTTCAAGTTCCTTACGTAAAATGATATAGTATTTGTACATAACCTAAACACATCCGCCAGTATACTTGCACTTAAAATCTTAAGTTATTTATAATACCTACTGCTATGTAAATAGCTATAAGCCTGCATTGTCAAGGGATCATGACAAGAAAAAAGTGCCTGTATGTGTTTGGTACAGATGCAATTTTGGTTTTAGATTCTTTGGCAGAAAGAGACAGAACTTGCACCTGCTGATTTGCTCCCGGCCTGCAAGAGCTGGGTTGGGCCTGGAGCCTGGAACTCAGCTGGGTCTCCCCTGTGGGTGGCAGGGACCTGAGTGCTTAAACCATCCCCTGCTGCCTTGCAGAGTTCACATTAGCAGGAAGCTGCTTCGGAAGCGCACCCAGGACTCTGAGGTGAGATGTAGATATCTCAAATAGAAGCTTAATGTCTGTGCCAGATGCCTACCCCAGACACAATTTTTAAAGATAGTTTTGGGGCCTAGTGTGGTAGCCTAGTGGCTAAAGTCCTTGCCTTGCTTGCTCTGGAATCTCATATGGGCGCTGGTTCAAATCCTGGAAGCTCCACTTCCCATCCATCTCCCTGCTTGTGGCCTGGGAAGGCAGTCAAGGATGGTCCAAAGCCTTGGGATCCTGTACGAGCATGGAAGACCTGGAAGAGGCTCCTGGCTCCTGGCTTTGGGTCGGCACAGCTCTGGCTGTTGTGGCCACTTGGGGAGTGTATCGACGGACAGAAGATCTTCCTATCTGTATATCTGACTTTCCAATAAAAATAGAATAAATCATATATATATATACACATATATATACATATATATACATATATATACATATATACATATATATATATATATATATTTGGTGCCCTGTTGGTTGAATATATAAATCCAGAATCCATAGCTACAGAGAACCAATTGTATTTGCATTATTGGCTAATAATGTTTTATCCCATTGAAAGGGTTCAAAGTGGGCTGTGGCACAACTGGATAAGCTGCCATCTGCCATGTCTGATGCTACATTGGAGTGCCAGTGCAAGACCTGGCTGCTCCACTTTGGATCCAGCTACCTGTTAATGTGCCCGGGAAGATAGCGGAAGATGACCCAAGTGCTTGGACCCCTGCCACCCATGTGGGAAGCCCAGATGAAATTGCTGGCTCATGGCTTCAGCTTGACTTAGTCCTGACCATCATGACCATTTGGGGAGTAGACTAGTGGATGAAGGATCTCTCTCTCTCTCTCTTTCAATATCTCAGTATCTTGATCTCTCTCCCTCTCTGTTTCTCTCACTGCTGCTCCCCAACTCTGTAGGACTCTGCCATTCAGATAAAGAATGAAATCTTTAAAAGCAAAATACAAAGTAAATAAGCACAAGGAAAGGTACAGTGGGCAAAAGACCAAAGGAAAGCAGGTACAGCTTCAGGGGTGAGACCCATGGGAAACGCTTAACCCCTCCAGCTCCAGTTGAGACATCCATGTAGAATGGTGCCTATCAGGGAAGCTCGCTGGGGAGCACCCACAGTTTTTACTGCTGGGTGGTCACATAACCACCTGAGCCTGTTTTCACATTCCTGATTCCCAGAAGGAAAGCAGGTGTTGGGTACAGTCCAAGCACAGTGACTGGTGACTTGAGGCGGTCAGAGCACTCCAAGTCAAGATTCTCAGACACCAGCCCCGGGCCAGCCTAGAGCAGCCCTATCCAGTCGAGGCCTGCATTGTCCCCTCTCCTCTGCACGGGTATCCTGGGAGGTGGCATTTCTGGTTTTCCTTTTAAGATTTATTCTATTTATTTGAAAGGCAGATTTAGCAAAACATAGAAGTCTTCCATTATTGGTTCACTCCCCAAATGGCCACAATAGCTGGGGCTGGGCCAGGCTGAAAGCAGGAGCCAGGAACTTCTTCTGGGTCTGCCGCTTGAGTGCAAGGGCCCAAGCACTTGGGCCATCCTCCACTGCTTCCCCAGGCTCATTAGCAGGGAGCTGGATTGTAAGTGGAGCAGCATCTGTATAGAATGCTGGTGTTGCAGGCAGAACCATTGCACCATTGTGCCAGCCCCAGAGATGCAATTCTTGGGCCATTAAAGCATAAGAGTGGGCAAGTGTCTTGTTTCTCTAGAATAGAAGGAAGGGCTAAGAGGAGCCAGCAGCAGCTACACCCAGGTCTCCCACGTGTGTGGCAGGAGTTTAGTCACTTGAGCCCCCTTCTGCTGCCTTCCTAGGAGTAAATCAAAAGTGGAGCAGCCAGGGACACCTGCAGATATATGGGATGCCAGCTCTTCGGGTCATCCATTACACCATGTCGGCTTCCAAAGCCCTCAATTGTTTGTTTGTTTGTTTAAACTGAGTCATACAATTGGTCCATATTTATGGGATGCCATGTGATGTGTACAGTGTGTATTGTTTAGTTATGACAGATGTATCTGTGTCCTCCAAACCAGGGCTGGCCTCCTCCTCCATGGGCAGGGTGGGAGAGAAAATGAAGTCTAGATGGTGGGGGTGAGGGTCCCTCACGTCACATGACTCACTTCTAACCTGTGTGTCCTGTCTCTCTAGGCTCTGAAGGGCTCCAAGAAGTTAGTGTTGTCAGTGTACTCAGCGGGCCGCATCCCAGGCGGCTACGTCACCAACCACATCTACACCTGGGTGGACCCTCAGGGCCGCAGCACCTCCCCACCTGCCGGCCTGCCCCAGCCCCATGGCAGTGCCCTGAACCAGCCTGATGGGGACCGCAGGAGCACCCTGCACTTGTTACAGGGTGGGGATGAGAAAAAGGTGAGTTACCAGCCCCAGGGCCTCACAGACTTGAGGTTGAAGGCTTGGAGTGGTGGGTAGAGTTGGGAGACAGGGAGGGAGGCTGGCTGCTGAGATAGCAGCTTCTTGTACGCCAAGGACACAGATGTTGCTGAGAGCCTGGAAGTGGACTTGAATCCATCTGAGTTCTTTCCTGCCCCCTCACATCCCTTTTGAATAGGTTTGTCATCTTCTGTTGGCATTTTTCTAAAAAGATGTATTGTTTTATTTGAAAGTCAGAGTTCCATCTTCCATCTGCCCACATGACCACAACTGCCAGGTCTGAGCCAGGCGGAAGCCAGCAGCCAGGAGTTCTGGGTCTGCTATGTGGGTGGGTCACGGGGTCCAAGCGCTTGTGCCCATCTTCTACTGCTTCTCCATGCCATTAGCAGGGAGGTGGATGGGAAGTAGAGCATCCAGGACACAAGCTGGTGCCCACATGGGATGCCAGCACTGTAGGTGGCAGCTTTATCTGCTGCTGCACAATACTGTCTCCTGTGGTGCTCCTTGACCTGTGCGATGTGCATTGTGAGCAGCCAAGCTGATGCCAGGGAAGAGCCACAATGGGAGTTTCCTTGAGCGGTGTTTGTGCTGCTCATAGCAGAGGTACAGAGAGCTCCCAATCTGCTCCAGACTCACTCTGGCATCCAGGTCCCCCCATCTGCCCTCTGCCAGGAGGCCCCTGCCTTCTCATCGTTCGGTTTGGCCTTAGCAGGTGCCTAGTGCAGCACTCAGGAAAGGGAAAGAGAGAAATTCCAGGGCATCCATTCAGCTACAGGTGCTTGAATTCCCTCTGGTCCTGACCTAGACATGGAGCAACACAGAATTGCCAGGCCCCCTCACTTCACAGAACACCCTTGGCAGTGTGTGCTTGGGTTATCAGTGACAGAAACCCTGGCCATCTTCTGCAAAGTAAGACTGTGCCCTCAGGATACGGGCATCCCTGGAGGGAATCTGGGGAGCTCAGAGTGCAGATGGGAGGCTGGGGCACGCCCCACAGTGTGCTCCCTGTGTACTGACCTCCAGAGCCCACCTCCCGAGAGGGCTCACGGGATTGGCTGGCATGTAGATGGACAGATTCATCCAGACTGTATTGTCTGTTGACACCATGGAGTGTCCCCACCTGAAGAAGACCGGGCCTGGGTGTGTTTTCTTTCTGTCCTTTTTAAGAAGATGTATTTTATTTATTTGAAAGGCAGAGTTACAGAGAGAAGAGACAAAGAGATCTTTCATCACTGGTTCACTCCCTAGAGTGAACACAATAGTTGGGATGAGGTCATGCCAAAGCCAGAAGCCTGGAATGTCCTCAGAGTCTCCAACGTGGGGACAAGGACCCAAGCACTTGGTCCATCCTCCACTGCTTTCCCAAGTGCATCATTAGCAGGGAGCTGCATTGGAAGTGGAGCCATCAGGCATGAACCAGCACCTGTGCGAGATCCTGGCCTCACATAAAGCAGTTTTGCCCAAATGCCGCAACACCAATCTCTGCTTTGTGTATTCAAAAAGAAGACTGAAGTGCTCTCCTGTTGTCTCCACCTTCTCTCTGGGTGCCGCTTGTGCTGTGTCTCATGGTTGTCCCTGGAACCAAGGACCTAACTCCCGCCGGCAGCTCTCTGATGTCACAGAACATTAACGTTGACAGGCAAGAGACTGCACGGTGGGACTCCGGGCCAGGTGCCCTCTCTTGGCAAACTCTCTCTCAGCCCTCCTTTCCCCTTGTTCCAAATGAGAAAATGGAGGCACAGAGAGACTGATTGAATGGTTCCCAGGCCACACAGCTAGTGAGTGGTCGGGACAGGGTATGCTGCTGTTCTCGGCCTTGTCCCTGGCTGGGCAGTGTCACAGTGGCAGCTCCCTCCCGCAGGGCCTGTCTGGTCTGTGCACTGACCATCAAGGTCAGCATCCAGAATCTGCTCAGAGGAATGATGGTGCCAGGAACAGCCAGGGCTCAGCCTGCCCCTGCAGCCTCTACCTGCTCAAGTGTCCGAGAGCCCCCTGGGTGGCTTCCCAAGTCTCATTCCCCTGGGCGCGCTATCCTGCAACACCTACAGCTCCTCTAGGCTCAGCTGCCTGCAGCAGCTACAGAAACAAGATGGACCCTGCCCCCTTCTGCTCAGCCTGGCAGGCAGGGTGCTCCGGGCTCAGTGGCGCTGAGGTAGAAGGCTATTTTTGTAACTTTCTGACTCTGCGACCTTGTGTAAATTACTTAACCTTGGATGAATCACTTAAGTGTCCCTGACTGTGATTTGGGGATCATTACACCAGCCGTAGGGGGCTGATTCAAGGATTAGTGATCACATACAGAGCACAGTGCTTGGAATGTAGTGGCCAGTAGTGGCCATCAGTTCTCCAATGTTGATAAGGTACTAGGTGCTTTTTGGACTTTCCTTCCCCCCTCCCCCACCAAAATATTTATTGAGCTCCTTGAATGGGCCTGGAGCTGCTCTGGGTCCTGGAAACTGCAGTGAACAGCTGAAGATGGAGACTTTCAATAGCTTCCTTCTAACATGTGGTAGGGCGTTAGAGTAAGAGACAGGTCTAGGGTTGGACCATGGCATCCTAAGCTAAGCTAAGCCAGTTCGAGTCCCAGTTGTTCCACTTCTGATGCAGCTCCATGCTAATGTGTGTAGGTAGGCAGTAAAGGCTGTCCTAATCCTTGGGCCCCTGTACCCATGTGTGAGACCCAGAAGTTCCTGGCTTTGGACTGGTCCAGTTCTGGCCATTACAGTCATTTGGGAAGTGAACAATGGATGGAAGACCGCTCCATCTTTCCTTCTCTCTGTAAATATGCCTTTCAAGTTATATATATGTGTATGTGTGTGTGTGTGTGTGTGTATAGAATATATATACATGTATATACATTCTGCAGTACATATATACATATGTGCATATATATGTACTGCAGAATGGAGGGAGGGAACATGATAAGGGTATGGGGTAGGTTCATGTGTGAATGAGTGGAGTGTTGAGGGGGGCAGAGAAGGCCTCCCTGACAAGCTGGCACGGTGAGTCAGAGACCGATGAGGGAGTACCGTGTGTGCCCGTCCTGTCGATACAGAACGTGCCTGGTTGGGGAGGCCTCGAGGCCATGGCAGGGCCCTTCTGAGGAAGAACAGAGCAAGGTGGCAGGCAGTGGCTTCAGCTTGCATCTGGGAATTGTGCCCTTGCAGAGCTTAGAGCAGCGGACAAGGGGTGGGCCGAAGCAGGTGGGATTCCTGTAGGACCATGCTGGCTGCAGGTAGATCAGGGGTGATGTGAGGAGTCCAGCTGTCCTAATTGCCACAACGTGCCAGAAACACCAGCAGCTAGGGTTGTATTTGGCTGCAGGTGGCACAACGTTTGTATTCCAGGTGCTTCTATGAGAGATCTTCACAAAGTTCACGACCAATGCCTGTTAACTTCATTCTGCTTGCCCGTGAGCTTTCTGAAGTCTCTTCACACCATGAAGGGGGTGGTGTGGCCTCAGGTTTGTTGTTGCTTCATGGCTACAGGATGGCAACCTGTGCTGCTGCCATCACAGCCTCTCCCAGCCTGGTCCAAAGCAAAGTGGATGGAGGGAGACCTTCCTCTTCCTATGCCACTCTTTTCTGGGTGGAGGATCTTTCCCCCAGACACCTGCTTCCTCCCTTGTCTTGGCCAAGAAGCACCCATGTGTTCATCCCGGTCTCTGGCAGTGTGAAGCAAGGTGTCCCAGACCAGCGCCATCTTTTGGGGCTGCTCCTGTTGCTGCTTGGGCAGAGTCGGGGTTCCATGGCAGAGCAGGAGACAGCCTATGGCAGTGCCAGTTCCGGGCAAGTGGTGCAGTTCTCATTTTGTCAGTGGACCAACTATAAATTACAGAAGCCGTGGAGAGGCAGGATCTGAACCCAAGCCCTGTGGGTGGAGAGTGCTGCAGGTGGACCAGGCTGCCTGCTGTGTGAATCTTGACCTCAGTCTTGCATCCCTCAGTTTTCCCACCTGGAAAATGGGGCACTCTCAGAGTAAGGCACCTACTCAGCTGGATCCTGCCTAAGTCGCTGAGGCTGGAGTCTCTGCTCTCTTAGGGAGTAGGGGAGGTAAGTGAAAGAATCTACAGCCCAGGCCTGTCTCGGGGACTTGTGTGGAAGAACTTAGGCCAAAATTGCTTTTTAGGAGCAGAGACCTGGCTGGTCTCCCCTGGGGCTGAAAATCCCTGCTTGTCCCGGGAGCAGTCACACTGCTCCCTCTGGGTCGCATGCCTGAATGTGAGCTGGGGCCAGTTCTGTATCTAGCCAGGGTTGTCCGGAGACATTCACACTTTGTTTCGTCCATTCTCCTCTGGTCCCCACGCACAGTGCCTGGAGGTGTGTGTGTGGGTGAGGCTCGCCAGCCTCTCCCACGTGTCACCATTTAGGCCCCAGCACTCCACAGGCCTGGGCAGTGACAGTGCTGCCCCTTGTCCCTGGAGCACTCCTCTTCTTCCCCTACCCCACCCAACCTGCCCAATCCCCACTCACCATGGATGCATCAGTCAAGTGGTGTGTTCTCAGGTCATCTCCTTCAGAGCCTTTACCTGCAGCTGTGCCCAGAGAGGGGAAGGGGCTTGCCCAAGGTCACCCAGCCAGCCAGAGGCAGAGCTGGGGCAGAACCTGGAATGTCTCAGGGTTCTTGGAGGTCTTGGTCTTGGGCCTCATGCAGGCTGGAATCAGTGTGGGATGATTCTGCAACGACTGTGCCCCCCCATCCCCCCACAACACACACACACACACACACACACACACACACACACACACACACACGGGCATGGCTAACAGTGTCTCTCCCTGCTGCAGGTGAATTTGCTGCTGGGTAACGGCCGCTCCCTGGGCCTTACCATCCGAGGGGGCGCTGAGTACGGCCTGGGCATCTACATCACCGGCGTGGACCCAGGCTCGGAGGCAGAAGGCAGTGGGCTAAAGGTAAGGGGGACCTGGGCACAGAGCTCCTGGCAGCTTCAGCAGAACCCTTAACACCTCACCATGAGCACTGCTCTGGGCCTGGGGAGCCCTCTCTTGGCTTGCAGCAGCAGGGCACCTCCCACATGGTCCTAGGCAGTGGGCCAGCCCGAGTTACTCCTGGCTGCTATTCTGCAAACAGTGCTGATGTCAGCGATCGCCCTGACCTGTGTGTTTATTGTGGTGCCTGGAGATGGAAGGGGAGAGAAAGCCATGGCTGGTGTGGGGCTTGCATGGGGCAGCTCCCGGGCTGGCATTCAGTCTGGGGAACAAGCAGTGATCGGATGTGATCAACAAGTGTTTTAAGGAAGGGCATCCGGTGCCCAGCATTTGCGATTCGTTGCCCATGTCACCTCCCTGAACTTACAGGTTGCCCTGTGGAGTGGATTGTTTCTTGCATGTTTCCCAACTGGGGACGCTGGAGCCCAGAATAGTGAAACCAGTCTATCCAAAGTCATACAGCGGGTAGGGCAGGCTGGAATGTGACCCCAGGCCATGGTCTGCACATGCTTCACTGATACCTAGGACGTATGTTTGGTCTAAACTCTGATGCCAGGGATGCCATCACAGCAGAAATGTGGGCACAGGTGTTGTTGGAGCCAGGCCTGGATAGGGAAAGGTGGATGAGACAGGCAGGTAGAAAAAAGGAGCTGGGGTCAAAGGGAAGCAGCTGGCTGACCACACACCATGGGTGATGAGAGGGATGGTCAGCCTGCAGGCAAGACACAGTCTCAAAGCCCAGATGCAGCTGTGTCTGCAACAGAGGGGGCGGTGTACCTCAGCAACAGGGGCAGGCTGGATTCTCCACATAGGAACAGCAGGCCCAGGAGCTGCATCCCAGCAGATGGACACAGCATGTACACAGCATGGTAGAAGGACTCTGGTCTTGCAGGGTCAAGGCCCAGTTTAGCTTGGGACCTGGGAGAGTTCCTCTATTTACATAAGTAACAAGCTACAGCCCTTTCTCAGGATGACTGGGAGGGAGGGCTAGATAAGGAGCAAACATGCATTCCAGTGAAGGTCATGGTAAACATTGCTATAGACCGAATGTGTCCCTGCGGTCTCCTGTGCTGAAATCCTCTCCCCCAAGGTGACGGTGTCAGGAGGCAGGGGCTTTAAGGGGGTGACTAGGTGGTGACGGTGCGGCCCTTGTGAACAGAATGGATGTTGTTGTTAAAGAGGCCCAGAGAGATCTTCCCATCTCGTCTGTGGGGATGCACAAGGAGTCAGCTGTGAACCAGGAAGCAGGCCCTCCACAGACACCTGCACTCCAGGGCTGTTCTGTGAGTCACATGGTCTACAGTACTCAGTTATGGCAGCGTGAGTGAACTAAGACAGTCATCATCATCTGCTTATACACAGCACAGTGAGCATCATTATCATCATCATATACTTGATACTGTAAACAGCATACTGAGCATTTGTGGTGCACCTCCTCTTTCCCACGCTTCACCCCACTCCATTGTTAAATCTCGTAATACCCCTACGAGCAGGTTCTTTGCTGAGCCCCACTTCTTAAAAAGATTTACCTTTTTTACTTGAAAGTCATAGTTATGGAGAGAGAGGAGAGACAGAGATCTCCTGTCGCTGGCTCATGCCCCAAATGACTGCAATGAGCTAGGCTGATCCCAAGCTAGAAGCTGCCAGTCTGCCATTTGGGTGCAGAGGGAATCAAGTCCATGAGCCACCCTCTGCTGCTTTTCCTCGGCTATCAGCAGGGAGCTGAATCGGAAGTGGAGTAGCTGGGACTCCAACTGGCACTCATATGGGATGCTGGTGCATAGGCTGAGGTTTAGCATGCTATGCCACTGAGCTGGCCTCTTAAAACCCCATTTGACAAGTGCAGCATCAAGACTCACAGAGTCACAGAACTGTGCTCTGTACAGGCTTTAATTAATTCGTCTTCTTAGAATAAATATAGATTTGGCAAAAAGTTACAAATAGGGTTTCCATTCAGTTAACATATCCCCAGGGTACCTTTATCTAAGAAACTGACATTGGTATAATACTTTCAAGCAGACCTGTTCAGTCTTCACCAGTTTGCCCACTAGTATCTTTTCCTGTCTAAGCCAACTTACTGCACTACATTTAGTCTGTATGCATTTTAAGACATTTATTTGTTAATGCTTATTTTTGGTTTTGCTCGAAAGGTGAAGTTATAAAGAGAAAGTGAGAAACAGAGATCTTCCATCCTCTGGTTCACTCCCCAAATGGCTATGACAGCTGAAGCTGGGGCAGTCCGAATCCAGGAGGCAGGAGACCCCTCCAGGTCTCCCACGTGGGCACAGGGGCCCAAGCACCTATCCCAGGCCATCAGCAGGGAACTGGATCAGAAGTGGAACAGCCGGGATGTGAACCAGTGCCCATATGGTATGCTGGCACTGCAGGTAAAAGCTTGACCCTCTGTTGCCATAGCGTCAGCCCCCTGTATGCAAATATAATGCTATCCACTGCCTCCCAAAATTTGAACAAAGGCTAGAGGCAACTTTTTAACGCAGAAATAAAGAATGTTTTTTGATGAGTGAGAAGGGGCTTGATATCGTGGTGTAGCACATTAAGCTGCCCCCTGTAACTGTGGCATCCCATATCAGAGGGCCTGTTTGAGTTCTGGCTACTCTGCCTCCAGTTCAGCTCCCAGCTGCTGCATCTGGGAAGATAGTGGAAGATGCTCCAAGCACATGGGCCCCTGCCACCTGTATAAGAGACCTGAGCACAGCTCCCTGACTCCTGCTTTTCTCTTAACCCAGACCTGGCTGGCTGGCTGGGGCTGTTGTAGCTATCTGGGGAGTGGACCAGTGGAGATCTCTCTCTTTCTCTCTTCCCCTCCCACCCCTTCCCTTCCTCCTTCCCTCCCTCTGTCACTCTGTCTTTCAAATACATACATGTTTTTAAAAATGAATCAGGAAATTGGGAAAAAGAAAACTGGGACAAAGGGAAAGAGGTAAGGCTGGGCCAAGGTCGTTGCTCGAAGGCCTGCCGTGCGGATGGCAGACCCAGCTGTGGGCAGGCTGGAGATTCGGCCAGGCTTTCTGGAAGCCAAAGAGGGAAGCAGGTCAGATTCTCTGTAAGAGAAAACAGGCAGGGGTTCAGGACAGCTCTGCCGTCTCCCCCTTGCAGGGGACGCTGTGTGGAGGCACTAGCGGTGTCCCCCGGTGACAGTGAGGGCCCCAGCAGGTGCCTGGCTTGTCCCTTGCATTGTGATGGAACCTGCGTGTCAGGTTTCAGGCTGAGAGAAGTAAGCCTTGCCCTGTGATGACGAAGGGTAGTGTCTCATTATCCTGCCATCCTCTGGGGGAGCAGTGGCTGGGTCGGGGATTGTGCTTCATACTTCCCATTCGTGCCCTTGCAGGGGTGCTCTGACCCTCATCTCTCAGCCCAAAGGTTTAGAAGCGATGTTTAGCATCCTCACTCAAGGTCACTGGACTGGGAAGGGCTTGAGCTGGATTTGAACCATCACGGACCCACTCCAAGTCCACATTCCCAACCTTCAGCCTCACCCCCTCCCAGGGGTAACACTGGCCTTCCTGGGCAGCCCCAGCCAGCAGCTGGAGGGACCAGGGCTCACCAAGCCCAGCTGACTTGCCCAAAACCTTCTTTCTCTGTCAGAGCTGAGATTGCAACCCAAGGAGCAGGGGGTTGCCTTGGAGAGAAGAACAGTGCGACCTGCCACTGACCAGCTGGGTGGAGGTGGATGTGTCCGTCCCCTGGCTAGGCCTGCACTGTGCCACACTCATTGATGTCACAGGTCATTTCCTAGGTCAACCTGTTTTCCTGAGCAAACCTAGACGCCAGAACATTGTCCGCCCTCGTCCCCTGTAGATTCCAATGTTCACAGAGAGAAGCTCACCCTGTGACCTGCAGGCACATCTCCCTCCCCTGCCTTCCATCTGACACAGTTCCTGGCTCCGCGCCCTGAGCTGAGCCAGGCAGCCTCAGCCTCAGACCTGCGTTTATGGTCTAGAAGCATCGTGATGGAGTTGTTAGCAGCTTTGTGGGTGATTTCCTCCATGCTCCTGACTTCCTTCTGCCACCTCTGAATGGAGCAAAGATTACTATTCCACTGTGGAAAATGGCAACAGTAAAGCAAGTTCCATTTTCCAACAAGGCAGAGGAAGAATATTCCAGAGAAGTCTGCCAGTGACTTTAGCTGGCCTGCGCATCTCAGGCAATCAGAAGCTGTCTTTGCTCACAGAATGCGTGTCTCCCAGCAACCCTTTGCCCTGCAGTCCCCCACCCCCACCACCAGAAGAGCATCTTCTGTTCCCTGCCACCGCTTTCTTTCCCTCTGAGACCCCTCCACTGTGCTAACACCTGCCCACTCTTGCTCAGTGGCCAGCCCTGATTAATTCCGCTGATTGCCTGCGCACTTTCAGTGGAATTAGGCATATTGAGATGGAATAAAAGGACTTGGCTGTGTGGGTGGTGGAGCCAAGAACAGGCTTTATTTGTAAACAGGGCTCCTGGTTGCTGGGTAGGGCTGTCCTGGGGGTGAAAATGCTCCCTCTCCCAGAGCTGCCAGCTGCTCTGCCCCCGTGGGAGTGCGGGCAAAGGGATAGACCAGGCTACCCTGAGTGGAGAAGCAGTTAGGAGGTCGAGCAGGCTCCCAGCGTTTTACCTGGGGGCAGACTCATGGAATGAGGAGCTTCCCCCTCCCAGGAGGGCTAGGGACTGACCCCCACCCAGCCTCAAACCCTAGCTCCTAAAATCAGCTCTGTTCCTTTAAGGATCGCTGAACTTGACTGCACTTAAAGATAATCCTAATGGTAAATATGATAGAGATAATCCAAATGGTAGCCCATTGCTATTTGTGAACCAATTGTTGGGAAGTGGCACTGTGCTAAGCAGGTTAGAAGCACCTTTATTTAATCCTGCTGGTAGACCCGAGGTGGGACTTAATAACACCACTCAGTACCTGAGCAGCTGAGGCTCGGAGAGGTGCAGTAACTTGCCCAGGATCACATGGAGGGACCCCAGCCCTAGCGCTACGGGTCCTCTGAAGACTGTGTGCTTTGTTCTGCCATCTCCATAGCACCCTGGATCCTGCCAGTCCTGGGTTCCATTCCTGAGGTTGTCCAGGAGTGGAAGGTTCATTCTGTTCCTGCCCACAGAAGCCACCATCCTGGCTAAGGTCCTTGGAGCAGGATCTCTGTCCACGTGAATGCCACTCTTGTGGGATCACCACCGTATTGCTTGTGCTGTGGGTCAGACCCGTCAGCTGTCAGGGGCAGAACAGTGACAAGGTGGCCCTGGGGATGGGCAGGTGTGTCCCAGATGCTGGACTCTGCTAGAGTTAGGACTGTATGGTGACACTGTTGGTAGAGCCAGGGTGATCTGCTTTCCCTTGGGCTGAGCCCCTAAACAGTACCCTTGACTGTAAACACCCTCCAAGAGATAGGCGGTCTCCTTGTATCCTATCAGAACCCGTAATCTTACCTGTAAACCAGGAGGGTTTGGTTAATGATTGCAGATCATGGCAGCACAGAGCAGCCCTGTGTCCCCTGCCCAAAACACCTGGCACAAAGCAGGTGTTCAGGAAATAGTTCTTGACTTGAAGGAGTGACTGTGGCTGAGACAGGACCCAAGCCAGGGGCCCTTGGCTCCAAGCTGTGGTCTGCAGCAGCCTCCTTTGTGTCTGGGCCTGAACACAGACAGGGCCAACATTTTCTTTTAATTGAAGGCATTAAAAAGTTATTTGCTTATTTGAAAGAGTGAGGAAGGAAGTGAGAAAGAGAGCCATTTTCCATCCACTGGCCCAGATGGTCCTAACGGCCGGGAGCTTTCTCTAAGTTTCCCATGTGGGTGTAGAGGCCCAAGTACTTAAATCATCTTGTGATGTTTTTCCCAAGCCATTAGCAGAGCGCTGTATCAGAAGTGGAGCAGCTGGGAATTGAACCAGCACCCATTTGGGATGCCAGTGTCACAGGTGTGGTGGTTTTACCCGCTACACATCTCCAACTCCTGGGCGGACAGTTTTGTGGAAGGAATCAATGCAGCCGAGAAGTGTCAGCACTTTCTCCACTTGCTTGGGCTGTGAAGTGGATAAGGAGCCACCACAGCCCAGGGTGAGCTTTGCTCATCTGATGTCCTGTGGACGTCAGGTGCCCCCTCAGCTCATCCCTGTTGCATGTCAGCAGTCCGTCTGCATCCACAGATTCCAGCCTGTAAGACTCCCATTTTATGCAAGGAGACTAAGGACTGTGGGAAGCAACAGCACCGGTGGGAGGAGGGTTCTGGTTTGTGGGTTCCCCCCCACACTGCACAGAGTCCCATCACTGTGAGACCTGCTGACAACTCCCTCCTGTGCTTCCCCAGGGAATTCTTGTAAGAGACGACAAGCCCGACTCTCTCGAGGGCTGCTGTCTGCTCAGACTTAGTGGAGAAGAGGTGTGGTTACTTAGACAATGTGTTTAGTAAGGAGCCTTTCACTGTACTTTTTCCTATGGAAGTCCTAATGAAATTGATGAAAGTAGTAGCTTAAAATTCATGAAATTCTGGGCATATAGCATGGCATGAGAGGTTAAGCCTCCACTTGCAGGATCAGAATCTCACATGGGCACCAATTTGAATCTTGGCTGCTCCATTTCCCATCCAGTTCCATGCTAATTTACCTGGAAAAGTATCAGAGGATGGTTCAAGCCCTTGGGCACCTGTACCCACATGGGAGACCCAGAAGAAGTTCCTGGTTTCTGGCTTCAGAACAGCCCAGCTCCAGCCGTAATGGCCATTTGGGGAATGAACCAGGAAGAGCTGTCTCTCCTTCTTTCAGTGTTGTAACTCTATTGCCTTTCAAACAGAAATAAATACATCTTTAAAATATTATGTAATTGCTGACAATTAAAAGATGGAACCCAGATGCTTTCACAGATGGGTTTTACCAAGCAGTTACAGAAGAAATACTTTGTTATGTCTTCTTAAATGACAAGGGAATACTTCCCAATGCTTTCTATGAGACCAGCAGTTTGGAATGGACCAGGCACGTTGCAAGAAGAGGGCAGACCACTGTCCTTCATGAATATAGCTTCAAGAATCTTCCACAAAGTATCTGAAAATAAAACCCAGTCATCAACACAAGGACAGTAAAACCAAGTGGGTTTGTTGTTGTGGTGGTGGTAGTTTTTACCACGTGGGTTTTAACCAAGGAATGGGAGACTGGCTCAGCACTGGGAAATCACTGTAGTGATCAAGGCTAGAGGAGAGCTTTGTCATTGTAAAATATTTTTATCCCTGGATGATGGATAGTCAGCACACCAGGACTTGAAGGAAACTTCCTTTGATGGCAGGAGACTAGCCACATCTACTGTTGATACATTTCACAGTGGAAAACTAAGCACTTTCTCTCAGGCCAAAATGAGGCAAAAATGTCCTCTCTCATGTTGTCTTCAACATCACATGGAAGCTGTAGTTAATGCGATAAGTTACGAAAATTAAATGAAAGGCATACAGATTGGGGAAGAAGAAGTGACTTTCCCAATTTGCAGAGATTGTTTAGAACTCCAGAGAAGCTGCAAAAAAAGCTCTGAAAAATGGCAAGTGAGCTTACCAAGATGAAAGGATGCAAAGTCAGCATATGAAAATTAGTTATTTGTCCAGATACACCAAGAATGAGCAACCATAATTCAAAGTCTATACAAATAGCATCCATTCTAATAGCACCACAAATACTTCCATATAAAAATCAAATTATGTGTGCTGTGTGTATGCTGAAACCACAAAACCAAGGAGACCTAAAAAAATGAAGAGATATACTATATGCATGCATGGAAGACTCAATAAGATGATGTCAGATTTCCCAAACTGGATTTATATCCAGTGCAGTTCCAATCCAAAGCTGAGCAGGCTGTTTGCACATATTTGCAAGCTGATTCTAAATTTTTTATGCAAAGGCAAAGAAATTGTGGAGCTCACCTGGTTCTAAAGCATAAGAACACAGCTGGAGGGGCCTGTAATTGACTCTAAGACTTATTCCAAGGTACAACACACACAGTAACGTGGTACTCAAGGAGAAACACTGAGATCAGTAGAATAGAATGCAGAGGTGGATGTAGGACGAGATTAGATGAAGACAAAGCAATCTAACCATACTGTCAGTGATCCCCATACACGTGCCAAAATAGGAGAGCAGAGATGCAACAAGGTGGAGGAATCCACCATGGTGGGAGGGTTTGGGGAGGGGTGGGGAGAACCCAAGTACCTATGAAACTGTGTCACATAATACAATGTAATTAATGAATTAAAAATAATAAATAATAATAATAAATAAATAAAAAAAAAGAAAAAGGCAAAAAAAAATTGTCACAAGCCAAATGCCAGTGATAAGTACAGAGACTTATCACTGCCTCAGTATCACAGTGACCTAAATAGCTATTCCTGTTTATCATTATTAAAATTGACTGACTACATAAAAAAAAAAGTGATTTAAGAAATTAAAGAAAACATCAATTTGTTGACTATTGTAAGGTAGAAGACAAGAAAGGCATACAAATGCTTTAGTCCAGTTGGCAAATATTTCTTTAAAGGTTTATTTTATTTGAAAGGCAGACTGACTAAAAGGAGAGAGCGCAATCTCCCATTTGCTGGTTCCCTTTCTAAATGTCTGCAATGGATGGGACGGGGCCACATCAAAGCCAGGAGCCTAGAACTCCATCTGGGTCACTGTTATGTGTGGCAGGAATTCAAGTACTTAGACTGTCTTTTGCTGCTTTTCCAGACACATCAGCAGGAAGCTGGATTGGCAGCAGAGCAACTGGGACTTGAACTGCTGTCCAGATAGGACATGCTGGTACCGCCAGCAGCAGCTTCCCCCTCTGTACCAACAGGGTTTTCCACCAGAATTTTCTTTTCTGTAATTCTGAAACTACTTTGTTTCAGCTAGTGTCAAAAAGAAAGAAATGACCATGTTTTAAAGACCACAAGAGTCAGGTTTCTCATTCTGGAGAAGTTACGGGTAAGGAAGGAGGAAGAGAGAAGTCCTGTAATGCTGGGTTAGAGTCAGCCTTATATGTGTATGTATGTATATACAAGAGTGTGTATGATATATACATATGTATGTATTTCTGTATGTATACATATACATACTTATCACATTTTTAAGAGGTACCTTAAAAGTTTCTAGAAAATGGAATTAAAAGATGTTTCGTAGCAAAAAAAATGTTGAAATCCATGCATGCTTGTAAGTGTATGTATGCATATGAATGAGTTGTTACACTTACTTCTGTGTACTATCTCTATCCAAGGGGCTCAAGGCAGGGAAACCCCAATAAAAATGAGTACCCGGCACTCAGACTTCAGTCTCTGAACACTCTCCTTCACACGAAAGGAACCAGGGCTCTTTGTAGGAATGGTTGGCTACACATTTGGTGCAGGGAAGGTACAACGAGCCTGCTATAAAATATTGGGTCAAGGGGCCTGTGACAGGATAATCCTCTGCCTATGGTGTTGGCATCCCATATAGGTGCTAGTTTGTGTCCTGGCTGTTCCACTTGTGATCCAGCTCTGTGCTAATGGCCTGGGAAAGCAGTGGAGGATGACCCAAAGTCTGAGAACCCTACACCAGTGTCAGAGACCTGAAAGAAGCTTCTGGCTCTGGACCAGCTCAGCTCTAGCTGTTGCATCTGTTTGGGGAGTGAACCAGCAGATGGAAAATCTTCCTCTCTCGGTAATTCTGACTTTCAAATAAAATAAATAAATAAATCTTTGAAAAAGAAACATCAAGTCAGCAAGCATGTCAGGTGTGCAAGACAGCAACCAAAAAACATATTCCCTGTGGCTCAAGGAGAGCAAAGCGAACAGCCAGGGGCCCGTGCTGGCATAATGACATAAACAACTGAGTAAATGACTAAATGAGGGAGAAGCAACAGCTCTTCCTTAAGGGAACATTTCATCAATAAGTATGGAAGGAACACAGGCAGAAAGTCCCCCTGAACACCTCTGTGGTGGACATTGCTGTGGTAGCCAGGATGCCTTAGGGAATGCTCACAGTGGACTGGAGTTTGAACAGGAGCACGAGGCTTGGGTTGTAGTTTGAAAATCTGCACTAACACAGTTCTTAATCCTAATGTGTCTCCAGTGGTAATTTCTGGGTGCCTCCAACCTTTGACAAGTATCATACTGATTAAAAACATCTTGATTGTTTTCTCATTGGAAAAGTGGTCATTGCTTGTTGTGGAGAAGAGAAACAAAGTCAGGGCCTCTGTTGGTTCAGGAAGTCCTTTCTCTCTGGCCCTGTCCAGCCCAGCATGTGACAGCTCAGGGCCCCTTCTGTTTCATTCTGTTTCTTTTATGAGCCAACTGTCAGCTTCTTAGAATATTGTTTGCCTTCTCATTGGAAAGCTGACATGGTTGATTTGTGAGATTTTAACTGGGATGGGCAAAACATAGGAAACGTGAGTTTTGTTTCTGCTAAGGTTTAAGATCTATGCCATTCTCTCTCCTGATATTTGAGAGAGGAAGAGAAGGCCCCTGAGGGTGCCTATTTTCTCATTTTCCTTGGAAAGTGGTTTGCTGGTGGCAGAAGGAGCAGCTGTGTTCCTTGCTGGGCACCTTAGGGCCCCTAGGGTCTTCCTGGTGGGAGCCCGATTGGCATTTGGGTGGATGCCAGGTGCTGGTGATCTTCAGGCCAGGGCAAGTGTGTGCACCCCCACCCTGGGCCTGGTGTGTGGAAACCAGGTTCAACAGAGAGGTGAAAGGCAGCAAGGACTCTAATTCCCCCAAGGGATGCACCTGCCGAGTGCTGGTGAGAGAAATGACTATTTCAGGCATGGCTCCCTGCTGGGCACTTTTCCCCATGCATTTTAATGACTCCTAGGCATGTTGGAAGAGGAACAAACTGAGCCCAGAGGTGATCATCACTTGCCCAAAGAAGTGGGGGAGCTGGATTGGAATTCTGATTCCAGGGCATCCCCTGTGAGCCCTAAAACCCTGAGTTTTGTGGGATGGAAAAAAACAAGCTCAGACTGACAGCTTTGTGGGCAGACAAAGGATCAGCCCCCACTCCTGGCTCCTGCCCTGTTCTCTGCACATCAGCAGACACCTGCCCGCTGTTTCTGCACTCTCTGCTTTTGGAATTGGAACCTGGAGGATCCTTCTGGCTGCTCAGCATGCATTTAAGGGGAAGCCTGATGGAAACAGCAGTGTGAGGGTGGCGATCATCACAGAGTGCTGTGATAGCAGAAGGGAACTTAGGAGAGCATGCTTGCTGTTACTTCTCACTTCTGCCCCCTCTGTGCTGACCACGATGCTTAGTGATGGCTGTACCTGCAGCAAGTCATTGAGTCCTCCCAGTAACTCTGGGAGGTGGCACTGAGAGCATCTCCATTGTAGAGATGGGCAGCTGAAGCCCAGAGTGGTTCTGTCACTTGCCCAAGGTCACCCAGCTTGCGGGCGGAAGAGCTGGGAGGACTGGGGTGAGTCTGCATGTGCTTACAGAGGTTCACTTCACTCTTGCATCCCACCCTCCCTGCCTGCTGTTTGTGGCCTTTTACAGTGAGTCTCACAGAGCTTACAAGGTCATCCTTTTGTGAAAAAGTTCTCAGACAGGGCCCTGAGTCCACTGATCCCTGAAAGAGGAGAAAGAGTAAGTAGTAAACACCTTGGCTTTCTCTGTGTATGGTGTGTGCACCCCCACAGCAAACTTCCTGACATCTGCAGAACAGCCGGAGGTTCAGATGCACCAGTTTTCTGACCGCTGGCTGCTGGCACTGCCCCCTGCAGGTGCTCTGTTCTGCCCCCTTGCAGCCCCCAGGAGGAAGCCTTGATTGTCATCATCCCTGTCTTATTAGGGAAGGTGCTAGAGCTCAGTGGGAATAAGTACCTCACCCCCACAGGGTGTTTTCTCATTGGCAGGCAAGTGGCAATTCCAGAGCGGGGCATCCTGCTGCCATGTGCGACACCTCTGGGCTCTGCCGCTGCTTCAGACAGCTGACCACAGCAGTCCACGTGCCTGCACCTGTGACTGCTAAAGTCATTTCTGTTTTACCTTGGGAAAGGTGTTGTCTGCTTTTCTCCTACTCCAAATCCAGCTCTTAGCCTACTACCCATGATGGCAAGCAGTAGATGTTTACGCGTATCACTGCCATTTCACTGGTGTAGCGATACAAGGGTTTTGCTTGCATCGGCACAGCCAGCTGCTGCCAGAGAGGGTACCTAGCTACTGAGGCAAGGACTTGCTCTTGTGGAGAACACAAGGAGAGACCTGCAGCTGAATGACTGTTTGCTGAATGCACATGATGGCACTGTGCTAGCTCTACTTTTAAGACCATTTAAGAATTTTCAGTTAATGCACATCAGCCAAAAAGTATTATTTTATACAAGTCATTCTTGATATTAACAACAGCAGACATTCCTTCTACCTACTGTGTGCCAGTCCCTGGGATGTGAGTGTCACTTGGCGGGCCAGCACAGATGCTGTGGACTCACACTCATAAGCTGTGTCCCTTTGTCTCATGGAGACTCAGTTTCCCCACCTGTGAACCCAGGATGCCTCGTGTCTTGTGCCTCCCTGGGAAGACTGTGAAGATGTGGGTGGAGACCCTGCAGTGTAGAGGAGGGTCGTCATGACAGCATTGCCTCTGCCTGAGGCCGGACCTCACCATGACCTTTGAGGCAGCCACCCTCAGTTCAGACAGAGGAAGTACCCGCCCTCATCACATGCCACCACGGGGCTGCCCAGGGTTGCAGGCCTGACTCTGTCCTCTGACACCACATTAGGGTGGTTTGTACTGGGGAGAAGGGGGAGCTGTCTCCAAGGCCAAGGGACAATCTTGAGCTGCTCTCCCTGGAACAGAAGAAGTGAGGCTGTTCCCCCTAGTCCTTCTTGGGCAGATCAGTCTGGACTCCAAGCAAGGAATCAGAGCGGAAGAACAGAGCAGTGCCCTTGCCAGCCTCTGATTGCTTTGGGGCCTTGAAAATTCCGTGGCTGTTTCTGCAGGAGGTAGGATAACATTTCCACATTTGCTGCATCCCACTTAGATAATCAGCTGGACCTCCCTCAAGAGCTTTTTTTTAAAAAAGATTTATTTGAAAGGCAGTTAAAGGGTGAGAGAGACTGAGAGAAACATCTCCTACCCATTCATTCCCCAAATGGCTGCAATGGCAAGAGCTGGGCCAGTCTGAAGCCAGGAACCAGGAATTTCTTCTGTGTCTCTTATATGGATACAGGGACCCAAGGACTTGGTTCCCTGCTTTTCCAGGCACATGAGCAGGGAGCTAGATTGGAAGTGGAGTGACGAGGGCTTGAACTGGTGCCCATATTGGATACTGGTGCCACAGATGGCAGCTTTACCAGCTGCACCACAGCACCGGGCCCCAGAGCTTCTTGCTGGACCACATCCTCCTCTGCAAGCCTTGTGCTGGCACCACCAATCCCTGAAGGGCTGCCTTGCTCACCTATCATGTCCAGGGACTCATAGTTCCTGGACATCAGACTTGGAATCCTGCTTCTGTTCCTAGGGCCCATGGAAGGGCCTTTCACAACAATGGTACCTGCTCTGTTCTAGGGACCACAGGGATCTTCAAAAGGCTCATGGGAAAAAGTGGGTTATTAAAATACGTATTATGCATGGATTTCACATTTTTTTGCACCAAAATAAACTTAGTCCTGTGTTGCACAAGTTGGTTTTTAAAAGACGTATCTATTTGAGAGATGCAGAGACAGAGCTGTGTCATCCACTGGTTCACATACTAAATGCTGGAGAATTTTCTCTAGCTCCCTACTAGGGCTCCACTACCTGCTCCTTTACCTTCCTAAATTAGCAGGAAGCGCTAGCCAGAGCCTGGAGCCAGGAATCAAACCCATGTACTCGTTATGGGGCATGAGTTGTCTTAACCAGTAGCTCAGCTCCTCTATTTCCCCATGAGCATTTTTTTGACTCATGGAAATTATATTTAATCTCAGATGTGATGACTACAGTTCACATTGTGAACTGGCAGAAGGCAAGGAATTTGGGGTATATAGAGACATAGAGCAGAAAGTGTGACATTCACTTAAATTAGGATAAATAAGGTGTCTCAGAGTAGGTGTAAGAGAAGGCAATACTGCATGACATACACTGGGGAAAGCAGGTTGATGTCAAACTTCAGAGGAGCTGCTGAAGGAGGGAAAATGCTACAGGAGTTTACACTGTCAGCAGCATGGATCATGGTGGCATCTGGCATAGGTAATTACCATTCCAGCCCTTGTGAGAAGGAGCAGTGTAGGCTAGGCTGGCAGGGGAGGGCAGACTAAGAGACACAGAAAATGTATGGCTGGAATTCTTCAAGTGATGAAGAACATATACCACAAGCAAGATTGAGATTGATAATGCTTGATTTATCCTACAAGCATTTTGAAGCCTCAGCGTCCCTTCAAGATGAAGGAGCTCGTAAATGGCCAGTGAGTGGCAGCTGACTGTACCTATCTTTCCAAGTAAATGTGTGGGTGGAAACACTGGGCCACACTGGCCCCTGAAACATCCGGATAGCTGATATGTTGGTTCATCTATCCCATGACTGCTGTGATCCCCTCCCCACAGCTTGCACTCCTGCTCAGTCCTTGCCTGTGCTACTGCCTTAGCAGGAGTTATTTTTGAAGTGGGCCCTCAGTGGGGGTTTGAATAAATTGCAAATAATCATGTTGCATTGTCATCCTGCCTGGCCTTTCCTGCAGCCCTTTCCATGGTTCCCAGACATACTGCTGCTAAATGGCTTTCTAGGTCCTTAGTACAAGCCCAACATGACTGGCCATGGCCCTGGGAACAGATGAAAACAACAGCTTCTGCCCTGCCCCTTCTAGTACTGGCCAGGGCTGACTGCAGACTCTCCTTCTCATTTGTCTTTTCAAAGTGGCTCAGAAAAGGGCCTGGGGTGGAGTGGGCTGCCAAGGAGCCACGACCATGCTGTCCTGGCTACACGTGTAGCCAGGTCAAGTTCAGCACCTGCCACTGTAGGTGTATCTGGGTTTGCTGAATCTGCCTCCCTGGACCAATGTTCACAGGGAGGTGTCAGTGGGTACCTCCGCAGCCCCTGCTGTGGCATAGGACATGTGTGGAGGACTTTGGGACAGGCAGACACTGATGCAAGCAGGGCTCTGGGCACTGGGCTGCACATGTGACTTCCCACAGGCTGGGGCAAGTTGCAGATTACACTCAGCTGGTACTGAGATGGTGTGGCTACATGACCACCCCAGGGCCTAGGGCAGTGCAATAGCCATGGGTTCTGCTCATGACACTGGGGGTTCAGGAAGTTGTTAGGACCCAGCAGGGGCAGCCTCGGTGAGTGGACGTTGGAGTCCTCAAAGGCAAGGCCCATCTCCTCTCCATCTCAGTGTAGATCCTGGTTCGTGGTCGGTGGCCTGGTGTTCTCTCCGTGGGCCTCTCTGGTGCTGCCCTTCCACTGGGCTCCTTGGCGTTTTTTCCACCTAGCAGCCTAGGAGACCCCAGGGGCCAGGGCCTGGGAGAGAGGCAGGTCTGGGGGCTGTCTTCA
Source organism: Ochotona princeps (assembly GCF_030435755.1). Taxonomy (NCBI): domain Eukaryota; kingdom Metazoa; phylum Chordata; class Mammalia; order Lagomorpha; family Ochotonidae; genus Ochotona; species Ochotona princeps. Next base: position 16,213,573 of record NC_080845.1, read on the forward strand.
TTTTGTGTCCCAGCGTCCAAAGGGACAGAGAGCCACCCACTGGACTTGTGAGGTTCAGGGAGAAAGCAGTAGACTTGCTTCCTTTTGGGGAATCTTAGGGCTGCTTTAGGCAGTGACCACGAGCTGGGAGCTAGGACAGCAGGGATCTTCCCATATGCTGGCCCTAGCATTGATGGGGCCAGGCACCCCACACTTCAGGGAGAACCCTTTCTTGCCTCTCCAGCTTCCTGTGGCTCCTCTGGCTTCGCAGCTATGCACTCTCTGGGTGTCTCCAGTCTCCATCTCCATTCACAGCCAGGGTGGTCTCCTCTGGAGATCCTGGAGACCCTATTTCTAGGGAAGGGGAGTTAAGACTCGAATTTTCTTTTTCATTGTATTTGACTCAGAGAACAGAAAGTTTCCATCTGCTTGTTCACTCACCAGGGTTAGGGCAAGGCAGAGCCAGGAGCTGAGGACTCAAGCATCTCCCATGTGGGTGGCAAGGATCCAGTACACTAACTCCCAGGGTGCACTTCAGCAGGAAGCTGAAATTAGAAGCAGAACCAGGACTCAAATCCAGGTTGTGCCACAAGGCGTCTAAATCACTATGCCTAACATCCCTCACCTAGACACACCTTTCGTGGGGAGACAGAGTGGAACCTACAACAAACACTTCATGGTGCAAGGTTCTAGGGCTCAGTGGCCCTTGGGCCAACACAGGATGCCTGCAGCATTTGGGGTCAAGGCCTGGATTTTGCTTTTCTTGCCAGGTGCAGGTAATGGCAATGCTACTTTCTTCATGCACCCGCTATTGTCAGGGTACTCCTGAGCTCGCTCACTGTTTTGGAGGTTGAGAAGGGGAGGGGAGAGTGGGTGAGAGGTGTAGCCCTCATGGCTGTCACCTCCTAAAGGCCCACTGCTTAACACAAAATAGGGGTGCAATGGCTCAGGGCCTAAATTCTCATCTTGCAAGTGCCAGGATCCCCATGGACGTTGGTTCATGTCCCCACTGTTCTACTTTCCACCCAGTCCCCTGCTTATGACCTGGGAAAGCAGCAGAGGATGGCCCAAAGCCTTGGGACCCTGCACCCATGTGGGTAACTCAGAAGGAGTTCCTGGCTCCTGGTTTTGGATCAGCTCAGCTCTGCCCATTACAACCATTTGGATAGTGACCTAGGGGATGAAAGATCTGTCTCTCCTTCTCTCTGTAAATCTGATCTGCCTTTCCAATAAAAAATACGTTAAAAAATTAAAAAGAGGGCCTTCTCTATTAATACTAGAGGCACCTATTGCTTTAATAACACACAACATTGGCCAGTGCCATGGTGTAGTCAGCCATGCCTCCGCCTACAGTACCAGCATCCCATGTGGACACCACTTCCAGCCAGGGTGTCCACTTCTGCTCCACTTCTGATCAAGCTCCCTGCTTATGGCCTAGGAAAGCTGCAAAGGATGGCTCAAGTTCTTAGGCCCCTGCATCTGTGTGACAAGCCTAGGAGCTCCTTGCTTTGGATAGGCCCAGCTCCAGCCATTGTAGCCATTGGGGAGTGAACCAGCAGGTAGAAAGTCTCTGTCTGTGTCTCCAGTTTCTTCTCCCTTGTTTATCAATGTGAGGATTAAAAAGGTTAAAAGACACCTAAAGTCACACAACATGGCATGATGGAGCCAGGATTTAAACCTTGGCAGGCTGGTGCACTACCCTGTAGGTGCTGGGTGCCCAGGAGAGAGCAGTCAGCCAAGGTACACAGTTTTGACTGCAGACAGCAAGTGGCTTCCCAGCTGGATCTTGCAGGATATCGACATGGTTAGCAGGTCCTTGCTGAGCAACAGTGAGGATGCCCAACCTGCCAACATTAGCCTCAAGCAGGCTATTTCAGCCCTTGGGACTGGTTGGGGTATTGACAATGCAGGGCATTGTGTGCCAGGCACAGAAATGAAGAAAGAAGAGCAGATCAGAAACAGAGGTACTAGGGCATGGGGTGGGGACCAGGCTTGCTCAGAGATGCAGAGGGGCTGGTCAGGGGAGATGGCTTGGGGGATGGGGAGATTAGGGAAAAGACACAAGAGCTCCTGGTTAAAGCAGCTGGCTGGACCAGCCAAGGAATGCACGTGGCAGTGGAATTGATTGTATTGATTCTGGAGTCAAGGAGCTGTAGGACAGATGGAGGGAGATCAAAGCTTACAGAGTCTGGGGTGGAGTGGGGAGTGCACTAGAGCTGTTGACCCAAACCCTTTGAGGAGGAGCACATTTTTTTAAAGTTTCTTTTATTCCCCCTACTGCTATGGACTAAGCCTGGTGTCTAATACAAGCACATGCACAAATACACATGGGAAGTAGGAGGCCCCGGGCGGCCTCCCTCCTTGAGACAGCGTTTTTCTAAGCTGTAGTTCATAAAGCCAAGATCTCCCCTTTTGCAGTGTAACAATCAGTGGTTTTCAGTGTATTCACAAAGTTTTGCAGCTGTCACTGTCTAGTTTCAAAATCCCTGTATTCCTTGAGTAGTCACTCTGCATTCTCCCCTCCGCTACTCCCTAAAAGTCTAGGCATCTTGTCCAAGGCATTTTGCATCCATGAATGGTAGAATATGTGGCCTTGTGTCTGGTTTCCCCCACTGAGCACAATGGTGTGGCTTGCCCAGAAAATCCTTGTTAGACAATAATCTGTGTCTGCCCTCGTTTGCTTATCCATTCATTAGCTGGTGAGTGTTGGGGCTGCTTCTCATCTGTTAGCATCGTGATAGCATTTTGTCCATTATTCCCTCTGTGTATTTTCTATAGGATTGTCATTATTTGGTACATTCTCTCTGCATTCACTAGTTTTTACGCGCGTCTTCCTGCATACAGTAATTAAAAGCTGCTCCTCAGCACAATTCCTAAGAGTTAGTTTCCCTAGCCGCTCCCCTGAAGTCAGGCGTTTAGTGCTTTCTAATTGGAATAAGGTTTTCAAAGGAGCAGCAAATGAGAGAACCCTCACAGGGTCTTGCTGGAAATGTGATGTTTAAAAGCTGACTTCCAGACTATCTGTGCCTGCAGGCTTCTGAGCCCAGAGCAGGGACAGGAATGATTCATCCTAAATTGCTGGGAGGCCCCATTGCACCACACTGGACACAGATGATGCTGCTCTGGTCGTCTGGCTCTGCACCCAGATCGGCCCTGGCCCATTCCTCCCCTTCTCTGGACCTCCGGATGGTGGCTGGGGATGTGGAGGAAGGCTGAGAGGGTGACAGCTCATGCTGTGTCATGCCTCCTGGAGTTTTATGTTTGAGAACTATTTCTTTTTCTTTTTTTACCCTTGCCTTGTCTTTGAATACAGTTTAGAGAGTGCAGGCAATGACTAAAGAACTGGAAGTTAAAGTGACCTGGAATTTAGTGCTCGTGGGCAACAATGAGGCCTATTTTTTTGCCAGTCCTTTCAACACAGTCAACATCCTATTACATGGGCAGTGTTAAGACAGCATGAAAACAACTTGAATTCAAAAGTAAGGCATGCTCACTGCAGAAAATCCTCAACTCAGGGAAGAAGTCAGGTCACCATTCCAGTGTGTCTCCATCCTTCGGGTATGTTCTGCCTATGTGGACTATACTATGGATAACAATATTTTAGCAAAATGGGGACCAGGCTCTTTTCTTTTCCCCACTCTGCAGAATAAGGCAGCAATTAGATCCTCCCATTGCAGAATGCTAAGTGAAGAAAGCAAGGTAGAGAGTCCTTTGCTTCTGAAGGAGGGAAGTGTATTCTGATTTATTCCTTTATCGATCCAGATCCTGAGAGTACAGCTTCAGGGCCTGAGCTGTGTTTTCAGAGAAGGAGGCTGGGTGGGGGAGGTTGTTTGGCAGATTGCATGTATTCCTCTTTTACTGTGTACTTACATGGGGCTTGTCATTTTCAAAGTACTTAATTAGGGAAAATAATTATATGCCATTAAATATTCTATAACATTATTTTTAATCCTTTACAACCTTCACTGCATGGATCTACCGAGTGATGTTTGACTAAACACTGATTGCTAGACCTCAGGGGAGGATCCAGCTTCTTTTTGTAAAATTTAAATTTTTCACAAGTGGGATTTTTGGTTGGAAGGTTAAGTCCTAGGGCTCAGGTTGCAAGAGTTTTTTGCTCTGTTTTGCCTTAACAAGTTTCTACCACATTGTGCTTCAACTGGCAAAGAACCAGATGCTCTAGTAACCCATCGTCACTCAGGCAGGGAGACAGGTAGTGGCTTCGTGTTCTGTTTTATTTGGCTGACCCTGAGTGAACACCACCTGTTTGGTGTTGCAGATGTGATGGGCAGAATAAGGGACTCCAAATGTCTATATTCCAATCCCTCAAAGCTGCAAGTATGTTCATTTGTGAAAGGAAGTTAGGGTTGTAGGTGTGGAATTAGAGTTGTAACTTTGAGACTGGGAGGTGATTGCTGATTGTGCCGGTAGGCTCGGTGTGAAGCAGAAAGGAATCAGAGAGAACCAAAGAAGTGACTGTGTGAGGTCTTGGCCCAATGAAGCTAGCTCTGAAGGTGAGGGAGGGGTTTACCAGCCTCTAGAAAATCGGAGAGGACAAGGAAATGGAATCACTACTAGATGCTTCAGAAACGAGCATGGTTCCCCTGTCATGTTGATGTGAACCCAGTGAGATCACTGTAGGACTTGAGTAAGTTGGGCTTTGTTTAAGCCCCTGAGTTTATAGTGATGTCCTTGTAGTGGGCATGCTCTGTTGCTCACATCTGTAGTGCTGGCCCTTGGGAAGCACTTGGTTCTTGCCTGTTGGCCTCCATCCCCTGGGGCTGGCCTCAGGTGCATTCCCTTCCTCTTGGTGCCTGTTAGTGACTCTGAAGTATCTCAGTGGCCAATCATTTCCTTTTCAATCAAGCACAGAAATACAACTGCATGCTAATGCCTGGTGCTCCCCAGGAAAAGTTTGGACCTAGACACTTCATGAAGTGCCGGACTTCGGAAATACTGCAAAAAAACCTCCTGGTTTCTGTTCACCTCTGTTAACCAATTCTTCCTGTCTTGTCACATTTATTTCGTCATTTCTCCTTTCTGTTACTGTCTTCTCTGTGGGCCACAGGAGTTATGTAACTCATGCCACTTCATTCCTGAATACTTCAGTAGTTTTTTCTTCCCCTAAGTACAAGTTCATCCACATTGATAAAATCCCAAAACAGTAATCGAAATGGAGATACTTAGCATTAGTCCAATGCTATTACCCTATAGGTCTATCTTACTCCAGTGTCACTACTAGTCCTAGTAAAGTCCTTTTGTAGCAATGCATGTTGCTTTCAGTCACAAAGCCACCCCGGGCTCACACATTGCATTGAATTGTCATGACTGATTTCATTTCATTTGGAACTGGTCAGCCTCTCTTTACCTTATGAGAGCCATGCTTCTGAAGGATTCTGGCTCATTGCTTTGGAGAATTCTCTGTTTTGAACCCAGCTGTGACACAAGGTGCCAGGTGGGTCCCATGATATCAATTTGCTCCATTATTCCTTGGGTGAGTGGCATCTACCAGGATTGAAATTACTCTTTCCTTTATAATAAGGAACTCCTTTGTGGGTTATGTGTTAAAGCTTTATGTATATCCAGTTCCTCATGAAACTTTCACCTGCGAGTTTTGCCTGATTTGAAAAATTATTTATTTTCTCAACAACTATTGTTTCTTTATTGTCAATAGAACTTGTGTGGCCACTCTGTGTATCCTAGCAGTGCACATCATCTGCACTGCTCCAGCCCAGGCAGCAAGTTTGAGTGTTTCTGGTCTTTTTCACCTATTTATATGACTCCTTCTGCTCTGAAAAGACCCTGATTCCAAAACTGGAAAATCCTGTGCTGTTAGACCCAACCCAGAGGTCACCTCCTCCATGAAGCCCACCCAGGATCCCCTTCCTGTAATCCACAGACTGTTATGCCCACAGCCCCCCCCCGCCCCCCAGGATTCACCTTGGCAGCAACTCCAATATCCCGTGAGCTAAAAAGTTTGTGTTACTGAACAGCCGCTCATTCAAACTGAGAATTGTTACCAGGTCGCAGCACAGTGGTTGATAGGGAACAGGTGTTCCATCAGTGTGTTCAGGTAGACACATGGGTGACACAAACCAAGGCCAATGGTCTCAGATAAGGTGGGACCCAGGTGCTCAGCACCACCTCCCAGATGGGCAATGGCATTGGCCTCAGCTTTGCCCAATCTCTCCCTGTGGTTCACCCTGGCACCTCTGTCCTTATTCCTACCAGTCTGGGCTCCCAGCAGAAGGAGGGATCCACTTCTTGTTTATTCGCAACAGTTCTTGGAAACTCTATTGGCATTTTACTATGGAGAACACCTTTGCCATGTATTTATTTCAGATGAACATGAACTCTTGCATTCTTGCCTTATTATTATTAGGTTTTCCATCATTATTGTCATGAATTATTTTGAGACTGAAAACAACCCAGATTTGTCCCTTCGAGCTGGCTCCTGTGGCCTTTGGATACATGCCCATCATTCTCTGAGCACTTTGTTACTCATGAAAATGGTACAGATCCATCTGGTTCTTTTCCTGGCCCAACCAAGGAATCAGCCATTTTCCAAGGGAGCCCTGGTTCCCCTTAGTGAGGATGGCACTTAAAAATCCAGGTCTGGAAAGTAGGCAGATTCATGGCTACTGCATTGTCATTATTTATGGGCCTTCCAATGGACCAAGCTAGAATAAGTATTTGCCAACTTTGGATGTGTTCATATAATACATGCACATACTGATTCCACATACTGCATGTGTCTGTACATACATGAAGAACGTAGCTACTTCAACATCTCTCTGAAACCGGGAGGGCCTTCATACAGTTTCCCCCTTCTCTGGTCTGACACAGTAGTGGTCTTCCTAACCCTCTCCCAATTCTGTGAAAGTGGGGAATCAACATCCCCCGCTTCAATGTATTCACTCATTTGCTGCAAAAGCAGTTGCAGAATTGCCACCTGCATACCCCTGGGGAGGAGAAACCTAAGCAGAGTTCCAAACTGTTTGAAGTTCATTGAGTCTTTAAACTGAGAGCAAACAAAGTGTTTGGCACTCATGTTAGTGATTTCGTTTTCCCCTTTGGCACAGTTAGAACATTCTTTTGAAATAGCTTCATTTATTTCTGCTGGCATTCACTAGGGTTTCCCATCTTTACTGTTATAATTTTACCTTCTGAGTACCTAAAGCATCAAAATTATACAGGAAGGTGGACTCTGAATACGCCGTCTCTCCTGCAGCCCTCCTACCCATGCTCACCCACTTCTGGAATACAGCCAGGTGAACAGGTTTCTGGTTTATTCTTGTTTGTTTCAGCAAAGCTAAGCAGATCCATGTATACTTTTTCTTCTTTCCTATACAAAAGTAACCATGCTGTACACATTGTCTTGCATTGAAATTTTTTAAGATTTATTTTGTTTGAAAGGTAAGTTGACAGAGAGAGACAGATAGATCTTCATCTGCCAATTCACTTCCCAGTTGGCTGCAATGGCCAGGGCTGGACTGGGCCGAAGCCAGGAGCCAGGATCTTCGTCCAGTTCTCCCACATGGGTGGTGGAGACACACCTATCCATCCGCAGGGAGCCCTTACATATCAGTGTGCTGGGACACCTGTCATGGCAGGGCACATTTCCTGGCCTCCTCTATGTGCGTGTGCCAGGCTGCACTCGGCTGCTGTCCTCTGCCTGGCCACTGGGGTGATTGTCAGGCCTGCGAGGAATAACCAGATGCATTTTGTTTGTTTGTTTGTTTTGGTTTAGGTTGTTTTAACTTTGGAAGCAGTTTTCATGGTAAATGTCTCACTGTGGAATTCCACAGCGTTGGAGCTTCCTGAATTCCTATCAGCCATGTGTTACATGAGTGCTCATAGCCAACAAGTGCTGTCATGCTTTGCATTTGCTGCCAGTTGGATGTGTGAGAAAGGGTATCTTGATGTGCCTATTCTGCAGTTTTCTTCTTATGAGTGAAGTTAAATACCTCATATTTCTAAGTCATATTTTTGCAGATTTATTTGTTGATTTAAAGAGAGAGAGAGAGAGAGAGATTTTCCATCCTCTGATTTACTCCCTACATCACTGTTTCAGCCAGACCTGGTCCATGTAGAAATCAGGAACCAGAAACTCCATCCAGGTCTCCCACATGGATGGCAGGGACCCAAGCTCTTGAGCCATATCCTGCTGCCTTCCCAAGTGCGTTAGTAAGGATCCGGATTGGAAGCTGAGCAATGGGGACTCAAACCAGCACCCAGGAGTTGCCAGTGTCACAGCTGTGGCTTAACTTGCTGCGCCACAATGGTGGCCTCTCTCTACACACACACACATATATATATAACTTGCCTGGGCCGTTTCATTTTTGTTTGTTTCATCAGGATTTTGCATGTTTCCCCCTGCGTTGGAGCTAACTGGCCGTTAGCTGTGATGCACAGCGTGCTGCAAGGCCCTCCCCTCGTGCCCCAGGTCCTGCTGGCTCAAGTGCCCTGCAGAGGCAGCCTACACAACAGGATCCTTCTTCCTCGTGCTTCCAGTTCCTGGGAAGCCCTGGCCCGCTTGCCAGCATGTTCAGTGCCCAGGCGGCTTCTCCCTTCTTGCAGTGTCTGGAGCTGGCAGAAGGACAACTCCCCAGTCCCTTCCTCTGGCCACACAGCCTTGACCCCTGGGTTTGTGCCCTTATCCTTGACCTCATTAACCTTCACCACCGCCTCACAAACCCTGTCCCAGTGCAGGCAGGTTAAGGGTTAGGACATGAACTTGAACTTGCTGGTGATCTTTTAGTTTAGATTTTGCTCACGGTCTTTTTCAATGGTAAAGGTTTTTTTAAAGGCAATTTTTGTGATTGCTTTCCCAGGCAATCTTCGTTGGCAGCTGGTATATTTTTTTAATTTCTATTTATTTATTTGGAAAAGAGACAGATAAAAAAGAGAGGCTGTCGTTCGAGCTGAGACCTGACTGTAGTCTCGGGGTAGGGGAAAGTGGAGAAAGTGTTCAGGGTTGAGGTCCTGAGGCAGAAAGGAGGACCATGTGCAGAGGTCCTGAGGCAGAAAGGAGCTCTGTTTACTGAGTTCACAGATGTCAGGTATACCTGGATTGTTTCAAAATACTAGTGGAGGGATAAGTGAGATAGGGTAGCAAACTAAGACCCTCCCAGGCTGGGTCAGGGAGGAGCTTGGAAGCCACTGGGGGGTGGCCTTGGAGGAGGATGTCACAAGATGACAGGTGCACTTTGGTTCAATCCCTTTGCTACCTAGGGAAGGCATCAGAGCAAGGGATGGCATGAGAGTGGAGGCAGGGAGGCCAGCGAGGCGGCCATGGCAGTGGTCCAAGTGCAACATGGTGATGGCCTGTGTCAGAGTGGGTGTGGAGGATCCCAACACAGTGGCCTTGGCAGTGACGCCAGAGGTTGTGAAGGAATTGGTCCACGAGTGCTGAGCTGGAGAGGCCTCTCAGTGAAGGGAAGGTCGAATGAGACCTTGGGCTGTGGTCACAGCTGCATCATTTATTACAGTAGCAGTTGGTCATATGTGGTCATCTAGAAGCAGCTACTGGGACAAGAAATGCAGGTTGAATTTTATGTATTTTTAGTTAATCATTTTTTTATTTGAATGGCACAATTACAGATATTCAGGAAAGGACGGAGAGAGATCTTCCATATGCTAAAGCCAGACACTTGGAATTCTGTCGGATTTCCTATGTGGCTGGCAGGGGCCAGGTACTTGGGCCATCTCCTGCTGCTTTCCTGTGTGCATTAACAGGAAGCTGAATCAGAAGCAGCACAATCAGGTTTAGAACCTGTGCTCTTATGGCATGCTGGTGTCGCAGGCAGCCATTAATCCTCTGCACCCCCGTACCAGCCCCCAATTAAAGTAAATGCTGATAGCAATGGCGCCTATCTTGCATGGTGCAGATACAAAGCAATCTCATCGTTGCAGGCAATTCCCCAGTGCTGTGCTGGTTTTCAGGCCTGTAAGTTGACATGTTGAGTGGGGCACATGTGGGCCTGGGCTTGGAGCAGCAGTCAACTGGATTCAGTCACTGCTCTGCTGCTCACTTGGTTGCTGTGTGTCCTTGGGCAAGTGACTTGGTCTCTCTGAGCCTCACAACTCTCAGAGAACAAGGAGCCTCCTGTGTGGTGTTGTAAAGTGTTAAGAGTTCAGTTGTGCATGGCAGCTGGTCCATCCCTGCAAGGCACCCCAGGGGGTAGCTGTCACTCTGGGTTTCATTCCTGTCATTTCCTTTTGCTCTGGAGGCCAGTCAAGGTCAGCCCACACTGTGACCCTGACTCAGATGATGACTTTTGGGCAAATCCATTTCCCTGTCTGGCCTGTTTTTTTCAGTGATGGTTTGAGGAGGTTGAGAACTGGCCCTGACCATGGGCTGTCCAGGTCCTCCATAGCGCAAGCAGAAACTGACAGCGAAAAGATCCAGAAGGCAGCCGGGGCCATAGGAGGTCAATGTGTGGCCGCATCCATGCTGGGTTCTGCCTCGGGAGACCACAGCGCCAAAGAGGGTCAGGTGAAGAGCTGAGGCAGACCAGCCTTGACTCTGAGTTGCCTCCAGGAGCCAGCTTCAGCACATACCCAAACCTCTTTCTTTTACTTATTTGTTAATTTGGACAAGGTTTACCGACTTCTGAACTGTTGGGAAAAACCAAATGTTGTCTCATTAAAACTGCATAGCTCACTTGTCCTGAAAGGGAAAATAAAGCCCATTAAAGTTTCATACCTGACATGGAAAACTATTAAAGATTCATAATTGCAATAAAACTCTTTCATAGAATTTGAAGTGTCACTGTGATGATGCTGCTGTCAGCGGGGTCCTTGCTTGAAGCCATGACATCTGCTTTGGTGTAGTTGGGGCAAGCAGCAAGGCAGGCAGAGCCCTGGACCTTCTAGCAAGCACCTTTCAGGCATGACTTGCACCTGCTGCGTATCTGAGGAGGAGGGGCTCCACTCTCCGGCTCAGCATAGGATCAAGTTGTCGGTGTCTCTCCTGACAACCTCCGGTGAGGGAGCTCTGAGCTCTTGCCACCTGCTTGTCAGTTTTCAGATCCCTTCACCAGAAGGGAACAGAGCACCTCCTGATGCACAATGAAAGCCCAGGACTGGGCAGTGAAGGGTGGGTGTGGGGCAGGCTGGCTTTCTTGCAGGACGGGTCAGTGACATCAGCCTAAGTGGCTTCTGCAGGCTGATGGAACAGAGGCTGCATGCCAGCTTTCTTTCTCGGCCTCAGCCCTCTCATCTGTAAATGAGGATAGCAATGAGAACTTCATGGCTAGAGTCAGTATGTGAGGGTTAGCTGAAGCTGAAGGCAGGGACAGGGAGGAGGCCGGGGAAAGAATGGGGACAGCGTTGGGACATCCTGAAGGCACAGTGAGGGATCAAGGGGTAACTCCAGGAATTAGCATAATTTTTGATGTGACCTTCATTGGACATGTACTGTATAATCAGTATTCTTCATGTGTTTTGTGTAGTTCTGTTCAGTACATAGTCATGGGGCACCTGCCATGTGCTGTACTCTCATAAGTCTGGGGCATATGACAGTGAGTATGTTGACTCTTTGAGATGGGTTCTGATATTGTGCCCATTTGCCAGAGCAAGTAACTGAGGGAAGTGAATGATCACAGGTCGCCCAGCGAGTAAGTGACAGATTCTGGAATTAGATGCTGCCTCCTGGATCTATGGGCAGACCACATAGAAGGCTACCTGTCATGAGCTGGCCTACCTCTGTGGCAGTTGGTAATCTGGCTCTGTTCCAGAGGACTTGGAGTAAGTGCATGAGTGTCCCCAGAGAAGGGAACTCAGGTAGGGTGGGTGCCCTGCTCTGTGCTCCTGTACCCACCTCCGGTCTCAGGATACTGAATCCCCTGCCTCCTCATGGTTGGCCTCCTTCCGAGCTCTCAGCACCCAGCCCTGGATCAGGTCTCCTGGCACTCTCCTCAGAGCATCCCAGGCACGCACCTCGTCACTTATAGGGCTGCGGAATGATGGACGAGTCTGTCCTCGGCCTTGATGTGAAGGGCACACGTGGTCCAACTCCCGCTCCTCATCGCTGGTAAATAGGACGCTGTGGTGACAAGGGAAATAAACCTCATTGATTCACGTCTCCTTCCATGTCCTCCCAGCATTGCCACAAGATGGCTGAGTGGTGTCAGAGGCTCGCCTGTGCCTCCCCATTGTCCCTCCTCCTGCATGTCCTGTCCCTGGGAATTCTGGGGTGCTGGGGGTGAAAGCCAGGGTCTGGGCCTCATCTTGCCTCTTTCCATGTCCCCAGGGCCCCAACAGGTGCAGCATTTGACTCTTGTTTTTGTCTCATCTGTCCATTGACATCTGCTTCTGAGAGGTTTCTCAGTGCATGATCAGAGCTCCCTGGGATAGCGTGAGATCAAGCCCTGTAAGTCGCCTGCCTACCACCCCCGGCCTCAGATCCCCAAACCAAAGGAGAGAGAAGCACAGGGCAATGAGACCGGGAGAGTGGGAGGATGGACTGAGATCCCCATCACTCGTCCTTCACTGAGCTCCGCCTGTGGGCCGGTGCTGGGAGAAAGGCAGCCCAACTGGGAACAGAGCTAGCTGCAGTGCTATCTCCATGTCCACTTCCTGTGTGACTGGTGACCTTGAACCGGCCTCTGGATGTCTTGAACCTGTATCCTTTGAGAGGGAAGCAGATGAGGAGTTAGCTTGTGGTCTGAACCTTTCAGGTCCCAGGCTCTGGACACAGTGGTCTCTTTGTACTCTTCCAGCTCCCTGAGACTTGATAGTGTCACACCCATCTTACAGATGAGCAAACTGAGAGCTGTGGGTGACCACTCTGCAAGGGTGCCATGATGGCTCAGCTTCAGAATTGCAGAGAGCTGTACTGCAGAAGCAGGACTCCATACCCTGCTGGCTACTTGGGGCTGCCATGAAAGGTAGAGGACCGGGAGTGGTGTGTGAACTGTAACTCACAGCGAGCGTGCAGACAGCGGTCCTGACCCCGGGGGGCCAACCTCAGGAGCTGTCCAGCAAGTGGAGGGAATGAGTTTTGCTGGGTATGGGAAATGGGCCCAAATAGGACTGGGTGGGATGCCAGGAGGCCCTGGTGTCAGCCTCGCCTAGAACTTGGAAAACACTCCCCGCAGGAAGAGACAACAGGGTTCCTGAGAAGGGGTTGGAAAGATGGGCACACAGAGCTCCGTTCAGTGGGGGGTTCCTAAATCTGACTTTAGTTTCCTGGATACTCCCCCACTGAACAATGCCATGCTGCCTCCCACAGATCTGGCACAGGTGGATTTATTTGACAGGCATGAGTGAAAATGTGACCGACACAGCCAACCTGTGATTTCATGGCTGTGCTAATGCTGAGGATGAGGTCAGAGGGGTGCTGGGTGATGCATGGGACTCAGGTTGTATAGCTGACAGGTACAGGCTCTGAGAGAGGAGCAACACTGCGGTGTGGACACAGAGGCACCACATGGCCCCAAGGTCACTGGCACCCCTGCCCTGGAGCCACAAAGCCTACAGGCTGCCTACCTATTGCACTTGGAATTTCAGGTCAACACTGAGCCCTTTGTCTGATAGATGTATTGTCTGTGTAATGTTTAGGACATGTGTCTATTTCCAGAGAACTGGTTTGCTTTTGTAAAATTCAAGTGTAACTGGGCACCCATGTTTTATCCAGCAGCGTTCCCTCTTAGCCTTGTACAAAGCCAGGTAGAGGCTGGTGGAACTGAGTCAGTTCCTCTCCCCCTTCCCTATCTAGGTGTGCCCCTGCAGACAGAGGCTGCAGGAAGGAGGACACCATTGCATGTCTGGTGTCTCCATCACTGGTTCCTTCAAGTGAAGCTGTAGGGATGACATAAAGCTATAAGTAGGACATTGGCTTCCTGGAGCCAGTGCAATGGCTGCATTGGCTAATCCTCCACCTGCAAGGGCTGGCATCCCTTGTGGCTGCTGGTTCATGTCCCAGCTGCTCAGCTTCCCATCCAGCTCCCTGCTTGTGGCTTGGGAAAGCAGTGGAAGATGGTCCAAAGCCTTGGGACCCTGCAACCATGTAGGAAACCTGGAGGAGGCTTGAACTTGACTAAACTCTAGCTGTTGGCAGCCATTTGGTAGTGAAACAGCAGATGGAAGATCTTTCTTTGTCTCTCCTTCTCTCTGTAAATCTGCTTGTCCTTATAAAAAATAAATCTTAAAATAAATTGACTTCTTTAGCTCAACAAAAGCCAGAGCTATTTAGGAAGATGAAAACAAAACAGTGGCTGCCCAGCACAGCCTGGGCTCCAGCGTGGAGCAGGGGCAGAGGTGGCGCGGCCTCTGGGGGAAGGCTGTATAGTGGATGGAGTACAAGTGGGCCTGGTGGGTGGTCCATTTTGGGAAGGTAGGAGTCTCCTTCACTGTGGCTCTGCTTCTTAGCAACAGAGAGAGGCCAGGAGGGGGCTGTGGAGGCAAGGTAAGAATTGTTGAAATCCACACCTCCATGCACAAGCACATATTGAGTGCCTGCCGGGTAGCAAGCCAGAACCTGCTGCCGGATCTCATCTCACGCTGTCTACAAGGAGACCAACTGGGGCTGCCTAAGCTCTAGGGACGCAAGTTTCTCGGGGATTGGATTCAGAGCCACGGAAGGAGAGAAGTGACAGATAACACTGGGGGTTGGGTAAAGAGTGAGGCACTGGGAGACAGTTGGGATAATGGGCAAGACATTGGAACACAGGCACTGGAAATCGTGAAGACTTAGAGGACAACCCTTGACCAGGACCCGTTTTAGGACATTGAGGAAAGTGAGGCATAGAGGCTTGCTGGGTGACTCATGGGGTCACATGACATGACGTAGCAGAGCCAGATGCAAACCCAGGTCTCATGGGTGCCTTAACCATAGCACTTTGCTATCTGCTGAATGGAGACAGGGATGGTCCTTAGAGATTTTTAAGCAAAGAGAAGCAGCAAGAGAGTGATGAGCTCCTTCTGGGGCCCGTGTTTGCAGCCAGTATAGACACAGATGTGCTCACTCAGGAACTGCAGCAGGAGCAACCAGGATGCAGGGTTGGGCAGATGGGTGGACAGAGTTGAAGACTGGAAGGGACTTGCTGAGCAGCCACTTAGAGAGCACAGGCAGAGTTGGTGACGGGGCTGGGCGTTCAGATCTGGCTACTGCAAGCAGGACCAGGGATGGGTGGCAGGACAGTGACTTTGGCATGCTGGACTTGAAGTGATACCACATGATCCCTCCCATGGTCCCCAAGCAGAATCCCAGGCAGCAGCCCTGGCATAAACAGAGCATGGGCTTCAGCCGCCCCTCTGTACTAGCTGGAACCACAGACCATGGGTTTCCTCTGAGTTTCCATTTGCTCTGGTGAAATGGGGAGCAGAAGCACCCCTTTGCAGGATGTTGGGGATGTTGAGTCAGGGGAACATATTGAGATTGGGGCACAGCTGGTGCAGCACAGCCATCTCCACTGGGCTGCGGCAGAGATACTCGTAGGAATGGATGAGTGCCTTCCTTGTGGGGTCGTTTGTATGGATTCCCACGGTGCACCGGGCCCTGGGGGCACAGGTGGACTGCTTGTGGGAAAGTGGGTGACAGCTCCCGACTGTGAGTGATGCCACTCAGCATGGTGCCTGGCACATAGCAGGGCTGCAGAGAATATCAGGGTATACTCAAAACTTAGCACAGATGGCCAGCTGTACCTGAGTCCAGGATACAAAGCAGGACAGCAGGTACAGAGGGGAAGCACTGAGTCTGCAACCATTTTCCGTGCTGGAAACTCCCCAGATGTGGACAAGGCAGTTCAAGGAGACACAGAAACTGCGTTTTTGGCTCTTGGCAAGCTCATCACATCTCCTCTCCAGCTCTCACTCGGCTCACCTTGCTTTAAGAAACACTGGGTAAGACCCACGGGAATCAGTTTTGCACCATCAGCAGGCTGGGAAGCCAGGCAGAAGGCAAAATGGCCCAGGGCAGCTGGCTCTCCGTGGCTGCCCTTGCAGGCCTTAGTGGGTGACAATGACCGTGAACATGTCCCACTCTACCATAGGCCTCAGTGGCCCCAGCTTGGGTTTGAATGTCCTGCAAGCCTGCCACATGGCCCATCTCGCACTGCAGGATCTTCCCTCCGACCACTTCTATTTTTGTCACATGTTTATTTTTATTGCAAAGGTTGGGGTTGTTTGCAATTTTTTTTGCCTCCTTATTATCCTTTCATTAAAAATATTTTTTTTCTACATTATGGAATAAAGCAGTTTGCTCCATAGTAAAAAGCCAAGCAGTATATACATTGCTGTCATGGGAAGTTGCTTTTAATAAATTAAAATGTTGCTCACATTCTAAGGTGATATAAGATGGCATGCTGGGGTTGGAAATCTCAGCCGTATAGAGGCAGAGAAGGAAAACATGCAAGTCTGCCTGCGTGGTGCCCACCTGCTCCCTTCCTGGGTCTGCCCCATTCCCGTTTGTGCAGTGACTCTTATGTCCGGTCAAGAGGACACCAGGGATGTTGCTATAGACCCTGAAACTCTTGGTGACGCGTTGGAGGGGTGAGGATGGGGGTTCAGGAAGTATCTATTCTGGAAACAGCTGATGAAAAGCTGGCTCTGCCTAACTTGCACTGTGCCCCTCAGGCATCCACATGACCTCTCTGAGCCTCAGTGACCTCAGAGAAGAAGTGTGTGTGTGTGTGTGTGAGATGTGTGTGGGAGGGAGGTGTCAGGGTCATGATGCCCCTAGTGTGAGGCCGCATCCCGCCCGCAATCCTGCTGACTGTGTTTATGGTGACCCTGGCAGGTCGGGGACCAGATTCTGGAGGTGAACGGGCGGAGCTTTCTCAGCATCCTGCACGACGAGGCAGTAAAGCTGCTCAAGTCCTCGCGACACCTCATGCTGACAGTGAAGGACGTTGGGAGGCTGCCGCATGCCCGCACCACCGTGGACGAGACCAAGTGGATTGCCAGTTCCCGCATCGGGGAGATCGCCACCAACTCAGGGTCTGGCTGCTCCAGGACCCCCAGGGTCTTTTCTGCAAGCCAGTGACATCCCCTCTCAGCCCCTCCCCAACTCCCCTGCTACACACATACCTGCTTACAGGGGCCAGAGGTCTGGCCTTCAGCGTTTCCTTCTCCTTCCCCTGCCTCGGTTTCCCCCATGGGAGGTCAAACTGCAGGGCCCAGTACCTCCTTCCTTCTCTGCCCTCAAGCAAGCCCTTGCCTCGCTCTCAATCCCCCATTGCCCTCACTGTAAAGCAAGGATCGGAATCCTGCCATCTCCCCAGTTGCTGCTAGTGAGCGTCCCATGAGGGGATGGGGGTTGGAGGCTCTTGCAAGTCCTCAAGTACTATACAGGAGCTTGGTGACTGCACAGGTGCTGGTAGTGCGCTGTGTCATCTGCTGGGCCCCATCGGACATCAGTCTGATGGCTGTGTCCCCCCCAGACAAACACCTCCCCCGAGCAGCTGTTTCTTTCTTTGTCTCTTTCACTTACCTCACTCTCTTCCTGCCTACATGATATTGCATGCTTTAAAGAATTAGGTGCAAATGCTCTTTTGAAAATCTACTTTCCCATTTCAAAAAAGAAAAAAAAAAACTGAGCTTGCCACTGCTGCTTCAACCTGAGGAATCCAGCAGCTGGCACTCAGCTTTTGGTGTGAAACCATAGGCAGAAGCTGAATCACCCACTCACTGCAATTTACCCAACTCCACCCTGCCCATGGCCGGGGGCCCTAAGGGCATAGGGCAGTCCTCCGCCCCTCCACTGGCTCCTTGTGTGACTGCCCTGCTCCTGTGGGGCTGGGAGCAGCCTCAGATCCAGTCCTCCTGCTGGGGGCACTGGGAGCCACCCATCTGTGCAAGGATTTGTGTATCCCTGAGGAGTCCTTGAATATGGAGACCATGAGGCTGTTTTCTCGAAGCTTCACCCTGCCTGTCCCTTGGTTTGAAACCACTCAGATGTACAGCTGAACATGCATGTCTCTCTTCACAGGTTTCCTGGGGACCTCACAGCAGAAGGGACGCACAAGGTAGGGCATTCTCCATCTCGGGGTGTTTTAGACTTTGTCACAACTCCCCAGGTAGGGAGCTTGGTATCAGATAACAGGTGCCAAGTTGATGTCTACACGGCCTCCACTCTGAGCTCACAGCCCTCATTTCTGTGAGTGCCTGCCAGGTTCCACACCATCCCTGGCTCCCTGCCCACATGGCAATCACACAGAGGCAAGAACACACACAGGAAAGCAAAATACATCTTCTATAACACTGATGCATGAGCAAGATGCTCTATGCCACTGATCAGGTACAAAGGATGAGGAGTGGCAGTAACCAAGAGGCTACACCTTGACGGGACAGAAGGGGGCTCCCTCTCCTGCGGGAAGGGCGGGATTCTGGAGCTGGGAACTCAGAGGAGTGCTTGCGATTGCCAGATGACTGCAGCACAGCAACTCCAGGCAGGTGATAGAGAAGGCCTTGGGACCAGGGGAGGGGAGACGGGTGCTGTCTTGGCCACATCTGATGAGATGACAAAGGCCGAGGCACAGTGTGGTTGCAGCCATGCAAGAGACATCCCCACAGGGGACTTCCTGTGTGTGCTGACGTTACCCAGGAACCATGCACACTGAGTGCCCCTTCTGTATCGCTGCCCATGGCTTGGCCCGCTCATCTCGCTGCAGAGCAGCTCAAAGTCAGCAGGCCTCTTCCTTTCTGTCTTTTCAGCCTGGATTTTACAGGGGCCTGGCAGGCTCACAGGTGACCCTCAGCAGCCTGGGGAACCAGGTGCGCATTCTGCTTGAGGAGCAGGCCCGGCACCTGCTGACGGAACAGGAGCGCGCCACCCTGGCCTACTACCTGCAGGAGTACCGCGTGGGCAGCGTCTCGGTGGACGCCCTCACCATGGCCCTGTTCGAGCTACTCAACACCCACGCCAAGGTGACCCTCTTGCCCTCTGTCCCCAGTTGCTTACCTGAGAACCCGGGAAAAGTCAGGACTGGACTGAACCTGAACCCGAGAGTGGGGACCACAACAGCACCCTGTCCCCAGGAAGCTGTCAGACACCCTGACACCACCAGGCTCCATCCCAGGCTGGCTGAGTCCTTAGCACCTGTGCATGGGGCTGACTGGAAGAGATTCTTGCAGGGTCTTTCTTCCTCCCTTTCTTCCTTCTTTCCTTTCTTTTTTTTCAGATTTATTTATTTATTTGGAAGGCAGAGTTACAGGGAAAGCAAGGGAGAGACAGAGAGAAAGATCTTCCATCCACTGGTTCACACCCCAAATGGCTGTATTGCCCAGAACTGGGCCAGTCTGAAGCCAGGAGCTTCTTTCAGGTCTCCTACAAGTGTATAGGGTCCAAACCCTTGAACCATCTTCTTTTCTGCTTTCCCAGGTGCATTAGCAGGGAGCTGCATCAGACGTGGTGCAGCCAAGACTCAAACTGGCGCCCATATGAGATGCCAGTGCTGCAGGCAGTGGTTTAACTTGCTATGCCACAATGCCAACCCCTGGCAGGGACTTTCACAAGCTTCCCAGGACACCGTGCCTCACCACCAGCTTCAATGCCATGGGGCTGAGGCTCAGAAGTTCACCGAGGGAAGAGATGGAATCTATTCAGGGAGGGTTGTTTCGGAATACTTCACAGAGGAGACAAGGATAAATACAGGGGGCAGGGACAGCCAGGGCCTGAAGAGGAGGAGAGGGCAGTGCTGGGCCTGGAGTCTAGACTGAGGGCCCTAGGGAGCCACCAAGGGCTGTGGATGACAGGTGCCCTGCACAGTCAGCTCATCTAGGGGTCTTGTCTTACTTGCCGGGGAAGCTCCAGACTGAGTGCACTGCCCGTCCCCACCCCCAGTTCTCACTCCTCTCAGAGGTGAGAGGCGTCATCTCCCCGCAAGACCTGGACCGTTTTGACCATCTGGTGCTGAGGCGTGAGATCGAGTCCATGAAGGCACAGCAACCCCTAGGCCCCGGGGCCGGGGATACCTACTCCATGGTCTCCTACAGCGACACGGGTTCCTCCACGGGCAGCCATGGCACCTCCACCACCGTCAGCTCGGCCAGGGTGAGCTGCCCCTGCCCTATCCCCAGCCTGGTGGCTGGGGGTGGAGTTCAGATACCAGCTTTGGAATGAGATCAGTTTGGGTTTGAATCCCAGTACCCCTACTTACCTGATCTGTAGTCTGCCTCTCCAAGCCTCAGCTTCTCCATCTGTAAGAACCCAATAACTTCCTGAGTGCCCACGGCATACCAGGGGCAACTAGTGAGTGAGAGCCATGACCCTTCCCCTGTGGGGCTCATAGCCTGAGGGTAGGGGCAGAGGTTAGAAGAAAAGCACTCCAGTAGTGGGGCATCAGATGAAGGACCAGTAGTCCTGTCCCCAGCCCCTGGAGGCTGCACTCGGTAAATGGTGGGGAAATAGTGGCCACAGGAGCTGTGATCCCCCAAGCCCATCTTGACTTTCTTGCAAATTCAGGGTGTACTTGTGCCCCAAGGATGCGGGAGGTGGGTTCATCCCAGGGAGGGGCTTGGAGAAGGGCCTCTTGGTGTCTTTCCAGGGGCTGCTGCTCATTTCAGACAGTACAGCAGGGGTGGCCAGGAAGATGTCAGGCCCTGCTAGGCTCCACCCTGTTACCACCACTTTGGGGAACCTTGTCTGCTTCCTGAGGTGACCCCAGAAATTAGCATGCATGTCCTGGGACTCTGAACATGGCTGCAGAGGAGGCGGTTTTATGTTTGGGGACAAGGAGGATACTTCTTTCTTGCTTGGTTTTTAATTTTATTTGTTTGAAAGGCAGAGAGAGGCCAACAGAGAAGGCTCCCACTGCTGGCTTTTCTCCCTCCTGCCTGTAGCTCTCAGAGCTGATTAGGGGCCCTACACTAACTCCAGGGTTCCCCACATAGATGGCAAGAACCGAGTCACTTGAGCCATCACTGCTACCTCCTGAGGTCTGCATTGGCAGGAGTCAGGAGCTGGAGCTAGGAGTCAGGTGGCGATGTCTTAACCACTGAGTTGGGAGAGGTCAGTCAGCCCCACCCCACACTTCCTGTTTGTACTGAGCATATGCTATGATGTAGCATTCAGACTGTGGGCACTGTCAGGCTTCAGGGACTTGGCGCACATGACCATTATCCTCCAGATCTGGCTCTACTGAGCTTGGCTCTGATGGTACCCACAGGGAATGGGGTGCCAGGAGCCGTGAGCCAGTGCTCCACAGCCTGGGGCTGCCAACTGGAGTCCCAGGATTGTCCGTTTAGAATGAGGGATGAGAAGGCCCATGGGCGGGGCAGCATGTTACTGGTCTGGGAAGTAGTCGGTCTGGACTTAGACTCTGGACTCCTCTTCAGGCCGAGGTGTCTCCAAGGATGAATGAACTGAGGTCACTGGTGCCTGTGGCCATGCCGCCTGAATGCCCTGAGAGTAGATGAGGCCGGAGCAGTAGGGGGCTTGGGGCAACTGACAGGGGCTCTGGGCAGGGGTCAGCTCAGCCCTGACTGGCCCACAGTGACCACCTGCCTGCCTGGGCTCCCTGCTGTGGCCTCCAGCAAAGGCCATGAGCCCTGACCTCCCCAAGAGGCTCTTCCTCCTAATGGGACCCCCTGAGGTATTAGGGTGACTTTAAGAGGGAATTTCTGGGCACAGGTGATGGGTGTCCCTAGAGAGCCCCCTAGAAACGGGGCAGTTCATGACCCGCTAAGGGGCAGAAAGAGGTTGTTTCACCTGGGGTCCCCACTAGGTGGAGCAGTGCTGTGGCTTCCTCCAGTTCACTAACCCTAACCTTAACCAGGAGAGAGGAGCCCTGTGTCCAGCATCCTGCAGTGCTGCCTACTCACCTCCGAGGGCTGCAAACACTGCCATCCTTGGGTTTTTCTCCCTGAGGCTCTGGGCAGCTCCAGGCTGCAGGCCTGCCACTCCCAGCCTCCATCCCACCAGCTGCCCAGCAATGAACCCCCAGGACTGTCT
Organism: Ochotona princeps; assembly: GCF_030435755.1. Classification (NCBI taxonomy): domain Eukaryota; kingdom Metazoa; phylum Chordata; class Mammalia; order Lagomorpha; family Ochotonidae; genus Ochotona; species Ochotona princeps. Next base: position 16,235,450 of record NC_080845.1, read on the forward strand.
GCAGGTTCTCTGCTTGGTGCCCCCCACAACTGAAATACAAGCCTCCTCCAATCCAGGCACCCAACAGGGGTTGTTTTCAGGAAAGTAGGCACCATCCTGGGCAAGTCACTTTCCCTGCCCAAGCCTGTTGGTCTCTCTGCCAGATGGAGAGTGGCCTTCGTCCCCAGGCCCCCTGCCTTAAGAACAAGTGTCATTGCTTCATAGCACTCAGGCAGGATCAAGGGTGCTGATTACAGCAGGGCAGCCTCTTCCTCCTCCCCAACCCCCTCCCGTCCTCCTGCCTGGAGCATTCCTGGTGAACAAAAGAGGCCCCAGGTCACGTGTGTTTTGCATGTGTGCGTGTGGTTTGGGGGCAGGGTTGTTGCTGTGCCTGCCCCATTCCCTGCTGTTTATTTGATGTATTTTTCTTTTTGCCTTTTCGCCCATCGTCCCTCCCCAGGAACGGCTGCTGTGGCTTATAGACCTGATGGAGGTACCTTCCTTCCTGAGGGTGGGCGTGGCGGGGTCCCCTAACTGGGGCCGTGGTAGGGTGGACCCTTCCTGCCACCCCCTGGCCTTAGTGAGTCCAGGGGTGCTTGGTACTCTGTGTTCTAGTGTGAATGTGGCTCCTCTGAATCACAGTTCAGGTGTGACCTCAGAGGCAAGGTCCCCTGTGTGACCTCACTTTTAGCATCTGTAAAACCAGGGTGACCATGTCTGTGCTCTGAGGTTGAGCAATCTCTCAGCCTCTGCGTGTGCACATGTGCTCTCTCTCTCTCTCTGGAAAGTTCTCCTTCCTACTTCTGCAGCCTAACAATCCCCTCTGTGTGGTGCCTGCTCAGCTCAGCACCACCTCTCCCAACCAAGGACCTCCCTTATTCCTCCCCAAGGGGTGACTTTCAGCTTCCCTCCCCTGCTCCCCAACTCTTCCAACACCTGACGCCTCCTGTGGCCCCAGCCCCTGTCTCTGTGTTCTCAGAATCTATTCAGTCGTCCTGTCTAAGTTGCTCCCTAACACAACTGCGGAGTCTGTGCCCTGGTACCCAGCCCACACCCTGACTCATGCAAACAGTCTAGATCTTGTAGTGGCAGGACTGGCGGTGGACCACCATGGCTCTGTGAGAACCCTTCTCTGTACTGGGAGCTGGGACGGGGGGTCCCAGTTTGCACAGAAGAGAGCGGGAGCTGGGGAAGCTCCAGGTCACACCTCTAGGAAGTGTGCAGGCGGGTTCCAACCTGCCAGCCTTGGCGCTGGCACAGCGGACACCTGCCCTGGCAGCGACCCTTCCCTGAACCTCGCCAGCTGCCTTAGTTGTCTGTCTGTCTGCCTTCTGTCTGCCTGCCCCTCCTTTCCACTAATACGCTTTAAGCACTTACTCTGTACAGTTCTAGGTGTTTGGTGCTAAACAACAAAGAAACCCGTTCCGTAGTGAATTCAGAGTGAGAAGGAAAGACAGGCAGCACAGAAGATAACTATCTTAACTGCATAGGCTTGATTTTTTTAAAAAAATGTATTTGTATGTTTGAAATGTAGGGAGGGAGAGAGATTTTATCTGCCGATTCAATCCCTAAATGGATGCAATAACCATGGCTGGATCAGGCTGAACCCAGGAGCCTGAGCTCCATCCTGGTCTCCCACATGGGTGGCAGGGGTCCAAGAGCTTGGGCAGTAGCTCTTGGACAGTAGTTGTCTTCTCAGGTGAATTAGCAGGAAGCTGGATTGACACACAGTAGCCAGGACTCAAACTGGCATTCCAGCATCACCCACAGTGGCTTAACCTGTTGTGTCATGGTGCTGGCCTCTATACAGACTGTTAAGCGTAGTAAGCAGTAAGAGGGTGGGGAAGACAGAGAAGGAGATAGCTAAGGGATGGGTGACTAGAAAGTGGCACTTGAGGAAAGAAGGGAGATAGGCATACCCACATCTGGGGAAAGAGCAGTTCAATGCAGAAACAGCATATGCAAAGGTCCTGAGGTAGAGCTGTGGCTGCAGCCCCTGAGTAAGCTCCAGGAGGCCCACAAGGTGGAGTAGGGTGAGTACAGGTCAGGCCTGGACAAGGGCAGCTGTGTGCTGGGGTCTTGGACTTGAACAAGGTGGCTAAGAGCAGGAACGGACATGACCTAATCCTATCTTCCTAGGATCCCTCTGATTATTCTTAGCCAGGGATGAGACTGTTCAAAGATGAGCAGGTTTCCTCTCAGGAAATAGCCAGGCCCAGAAGTCTGTGGGCCACACAGGGCCAGGGTGGTGGTGCAGGTTGAGCTGCTAGGAGATGTGTTTTTGGGCTACCTGCTTGGGCCCTGCCTTGGTATTTCCTGGGGAGGACATTTACACATGGCATGTCTCAGCCTGGGGACTCTGTGTGCCTGCAGGGCTGTAGGACAGAAACCTCCACTTCCTGGAACCTCCCCACAGGTATTCAGGCCATGGGGCCTCAACCCAGAAGCCCCAAATCCCACACTCTCTATCTACCCTGGCCCTGCCCTGCAGAGTGTCCTGAGGAGAGCCCCTCACCCTAGGACCCAGGCAAACCTCCCCAACGACTCCCACTCTGCACTGTTTGTGTGGGGAGGGGCCAGGAGCCACTCAGGGAGGTAGAGCATGGAATGGTGGCCCTGGGTTCCCCACAGCTCTGTACACACCTGAGTGAGGGCCACTGTGGGCACCAGGTCCTGGCCCATTGCATCATCCATGCAAGCTTTGGCTGCAGTGCTGCCGAGTAGCAGACAACACTGGATTCTACATAGACAGCAAAATCCTTTCTCAGGCCCCTTTCCTTCCCTTGTAGAGTCCACAGGACTTTTACAATTCATTCATTCTGTTATTTAAGAGACAGAGATGTGCAGAGAGAGCTCCTATCCACAGGCTCATTCTCCCAGAAGCCTGCAATAGCCAGAGCTGGATTGAGGTCTTTCATGGGAAACCTGGTTCTCAATCCAGGTCTCCCATGGGAATGGAAAGAACCCTAGTGTTTGAGCCATCGCTGCTGCCTCCTAGGCTCTGCCTTAGCAGGAAGCTGGACTCAGGAGCCAGAGGCCAGTATCCAAGGCGAGTTCTGCAGTGTGGAATGCAGGTGTCTTAGCTAACAGCCGCCTGTGCTCATCCGTCCCCACTGGGACACTTGTCACACTGCTTCTCCATCATCCTGAGTGTCCTTTCCCTACTACCCAGGGAGAGCAGGTGGCGTGCAGGCAGGAACCACGTGCTTCTCATGGCATTGAGAAGTGGGGGGCAGGGCCCAAAAAGAGGCACCCCCAGCTGCCTTCAGAGTCATCTTCCAACCTTTCAGTGATGTGAGGTGTCCGGGCTGGCTGCCGGTGACCCCAATTCCCAGCATGTGGCTTCCATCTCACTCACATTCCCTGGCCCAAGCCATGCAGCCGCTTGCCCTGATTAACTGCGCCTCATTCTGCAGCTGACAGCCCTCTAACCAGATGTCAAACAGAAGGAATCTAGGGCTGCCTTCCCCATCAGCAAACCAGGTTTGTGGTCATGTGTGAAGAAGAGACACTTAGTGCTGCTTCCAGACTGTTTGTTCCCAAAAGACAATGGCCAGGACAACCGGGGAAAGGAGGGGCTGCCTGGCATGGCATGAATTCACCTGGTGTGAGCGGGCGCATGGCAGAGGGGCTCTGGATTCTCGGTACCTGTGTTCTGCAACCCCCCACCCTCTCAGGATTCCAACTGGTGCTCCTATGGGATGCTGGCATCACATAGGTGGTAACTTTCCTAACGCATCATGACTTTGGCCCAGGAGACAGTTTTCAACATGGGAAAGCATCTTCTAAGGCTGTTTGGCTAGCACAGCTTGTACCAAGGCTAGGCTACAGGTCAGTGACCATGTCAGTGTGAAGTCCTGGTGAGTGTCCATGGGCTTTGGCACCGCCTGTGATGACCAAGAGGATGTGATTGAGAAGCTCTGTGCCTTCCTCAGGGACAGCAGAGGCTTTGTTCCCTCCGTCCTTTCAAGCAGGGAGTGTGGGTCTCAGAACTGGATAGGAATTTGGGCTGTTTACCTACCAGCCGGACTCAGTTCCCATCCTGTTCCTGCTTTCCGACGTTATTCCCAAGGGACCCTCCAATCCTGACCTCCTGGGAATTCTGGATCACTCTCTCCCTACCCAGTGATGACCTGCTTTCCCCCAGATCGTGGGAGGGAGATTCAGAGCAGAAGGAAAAACATCTGGTCAACCGTGGGACAGTCTCCTGTGATCCGCCCTGTCCCTCCCTTCCCCACTTGGGCATCGGAAGGCTCCACCCACAAGCTTCCCCATAGCCTTCTGCCTTTGTGCCCTGGTGCTCCGATGTGGTAAGTGGAGCAGATAGCTGACAACACCAAGTGCTGCCCTTGTCAGGAGTGGGACTCAGCCACACCTGCCACGGGCTGGGTGTTGGCACCCAGGCCACCTTCACCAACCCAGCTTCCAACACCACTCTGTGGAGAAAATGGGGGTTTGGTGCTCCCCTATTCCTGCCAGTGTGGCTATCACTCCCTGAATCTGTAATCTAGTCCCCAAAGTCCTCAGGTCCTCTGACTGCCACCCCTTTGCCCTCCAGCAATTTCAGGGCTTCCAGCTTCACCTGGCTCCCGTACTGTCCCCGGTCCCCATCCCGCCCTCTCTGTCTCCCCACCTCTCGGCCCTTTCTTGTGCACCCTCTCCCCGTCTTATTCTCATTTCCCCCTCTCTGGTCTCCCTCTCTGCCCTTCTTCTCCCGTAGTAATATTCCAGAAGTTTTCTGCCTCCATGCCTCAGTTTCCCCTTAGACAGCCTGGGGGTGAGGGAAGCCTATTGGCCCGAGTCAAGGAAGTGGAGATATGTAAGAGCCCCTGCCATGGTGCGTTGAGGGAAGCTGGCATACCTGGGAATTGCAGAGGGTGGGGAGGCCTCTTTCTGCCTAGTTGGCCTTGACAGCACCTGACCTTGACAACAGCCAAGCCAGGCCTTACCTGCCTCGCCTTGCAGCACCTAAGGCCGGTGGCAGAGGCTGGCATAGGGCAAATCCTGGGCATCTTGTATCGTTTCAATTTGCCTCCTCATCAGGACCCCAACCCAGACTCTGGGAACTGTGCGTGGGCCAACTCAGACAGTAAGGATGAGGACTGCCTAAAGCAGCACAGATGTGGGGGTTGGGAGAGAAGCAGTGGCGCAGCAGGTGTTGGGGGCCACAACAATCTGTCCTGGAGGACAGGCTCGTGCAGTCAGGCCTCGTGTGGTGTTCTGCTTCCTGCTCAGTCCTGGCTGTGCAACCCAGGCTGGTGACCTACCCTTGCTGAGCCGCAGTCTCCTAGCACTGTGGGAGGGCTCCCAGCATTAAATCGTGGGATCTAGACCCTCAGCTGGGCTCTGCCTTCAGTGAATGACAGACAACAGAGCCCCAAGCAGCTCTGGTGGGGTGCGATGGGGCCAGGACGCAGAGGCTTTGGCTTTGACCTTGAGCCAGCTCTGACCTTGAGCCTGCTTTGGACGATGTCTGTTCTGTGTTTCTGCTGACACATTCCCCCTAGGTTTTTAGCCTGCTGTCTGCAGCTATTTCCGAAGCACACAGAACATGGCTCGGGGACTCAGGGCTCCTGAGCGTCTGGATTCAGCAGATGGAGTTAGGCAGGGCTGGACTCTGGGCTGGCTGCCATGTGCACCACTTCAGGAATCCCTCCTCCAGCCCTCCCCCTCTTCCACCTTCTTTCTGGGCACCAGGATGCCAGGAACAACAAGGACAGAAAGCTGAAACCAGGGGCCTACAGTGGCTGAGTTGCCAGCCCAGACAGGTCCCCATGGAGTCAGGGCCCTGCCCCCTGTGGCCAGGGCTTGGCCAGGGCAGTGGGGTTTGGGGTGACCCACAGAGCATGCTAGGAGCCTGATCTACTCTAGGACAGCGCTGTGACCCTGTGTGAGTCACTTCCTTCTCTGAGCTTTAGCTGAGATGGATGCGAAAGGGACAGATAGTGCTGCCCCTAGGGTCGCAGTCGGGTAGAGGCTCTTCCTCCTGTCTGTGGACCCTTTCCCATGCCCTCTGCAGAAGGCAGGGCAGCACCTGCCTCTGGTCGTGACAGGTAATTGCAGATACCCAGCCCTGCAGCCTGCCCTAGCTCCATGTCCTCTGTGTTTCCAAGAAGCCATGGACTCACCCTACCTCAGGAGGAGGAGCTTGTACAGTCAGGCTTCTGTGTCCTTTCCATCCTTTTTTTCATCACTGGGGCAAACTTTTGAGGCCCCCAAGCCTCAGAGGGATGTCACAGTCACCCTCCCCTGTCTGTTGTGCCAGGTTCTGTTTGATGTGTTTTATAGGCATCAACATGCCAATTGTTTTGGCAGGTGCTTCTCTTATCCCATTTTACAGATGAGAAAACCAAGGCACGGAGGGATTCATGGATTTTCCCACCACTGCTCAACTGTGAGCTCGGCAGGGGATCTCAGAGGAGCCTCAGAGATAGCAAAGCTAAGGGGTCACTCATCAATGGGGGAGGGGAGAGCCCCCATCCCATTCTCCAGGCGCCTTTCCTGTGAAGGAAGCTGTGAGCAATGAGCCAGTCCTGAGGCTGAGGTTGTACAGAAGCTTCAGTTTAGCCAGCATGATGACAGCCCTGGCCTGATGTAGTGCCAGCAACATCATGCGGCAGATGACGCGCTTGGAGTTTGCGTGCGGTAGAGCTGGGAGGGCTCTGCGATTAGAGGATCCTCTGGCTCAAGGCTTCAGGGAGACCACGGGCATAGGGGTCTGCCTCGGAGAGGGGGTGGAGCCAGTGACCCTGCTGCTTCCACCCTCAGTCCTAACCATCACCACTGCTCCAGACAAAGGACCAAACCACCACTCTGCTTGCTATCACCTCAGGATTCTGTTCCATGGTGGGCGGAGTCGTTTGCCGTCAATCATGGGCTCGGTAATTCAGTTGGCAAACACTCATCAAACAAAAAAAAAGTGGGGACCCAGGTAGTCCCAAGTTTGCGTTCTCAGAGTTTGTAGCCTAAGGTGAGAGACAAGGCAATAAGTCAGAGGCAGTCAGGTAGTGATGCTTGGTAAACGGGAAAAACAGGCAGGGTTTCGGGGCATAAGGAGGATGGTGGTATGCGAGACTGTTGTAGCCAGGCAGGTCAGGGAGGAACTCACTGAGGTCAGACCCAAAGGAAGGAAGTGGATGTGCCATGAACCGGGGGTGGGCAGTGAGAGCAAGTGCAGATGCAGAAATGAGGCCAGCCTGTTAGAGAAGCAGCAAGGGAAAGCCCGGCCACGCAGGCGCCATGAGTGAGGAGTCTGGAATTTCCTGCAAGTGAGCCGGAGGGCCCCGGGACCATCTGCACTGGGAGGAGACGCGACCTGATTCCTATTTCATCAGGGCTGCATGGTGGGGGAGAGTGATCAGAAAAGAGGAGCAGCAGGTATGTGATCGGGGTTGGGGAGGGATTCCTCAGAGACGAGGTGGCACATGAGCAGGGTCTTCAGAAACTGAGCAAACACTGCACTGGGGGTCACCAAGAAGAAGGTTCCAGATGGAGGTTCCAGATGGAGGCCCCAAGACTGCTGAGTGTGGCGGGAGAGGATTGGGGTAAAGGGACCTTGGGAGAGGACAAACTTGACCCTGTCTGCATGGCAACCTGTGGCTCTCAGGCCCAAGCCTCAGGGCTCCGCTCAAGGACTCTCAAGCACCCACTGTCTCCTTCCTGCCTTCATGCTCTGTGCCTCTGTCTGATCCTCTGCCCAGCTTTGAGCCTGCAGGAAGCCTCCCTGGATGCCCCCTCCCGTCTGGCTGTGTTCTATGCCCCTCTCTGCCCCACTGCCCTGTCATCTCTCCCCACTGTCTCTAAGCTTTGTAAGGCTGTGGTGGGGGTGTCCCCAGTCCCTTGCCAGTCTGCAGCTTCAATGGCTGTTCAGTGAAGTCTGGTCCGTAGTGTGGAGTTGGAGCCAGGGGTTAGAAGCTGCTGTCCAGGCTCCCCCAGGCCACAGATCCTAGGAGTTGCATACAGACCCAGGAGGCAGTTGCTTATAGAGACTTGGAAGTCCTTGCCCCATCCTCCATCTGCAAGCAAGAGGCCCAGGAAAGCTGCCCAAGTCCAAAGCCAAAGCATCAGAACCTGAGGATTGGAGAAGGTGGTGGGAGGTGGGGGGGTCCAGGTGCAGGAGGGCGAGTCCACTTCTGGAGCCTGTTCAGGTCCTTGACTGATGGCCACCCACATTGGACAGGGGCTGGGGAATCTTCTGGTCTCCATCTGCCAGTTGGGGCTGGAGACAGCCCCGGTGGCCCTTCCCTGAAAGTACAGGGAGACCTGAGTCCCCCAAGCGGTGAACAGCCGAGTGACCAGTGGGAGAAGTGACTTTGTTGCCATGGGCAGAGTTCACTCTGTAGGGACCCACCCCAGCTAAAGGCAGGTTCTGGTGTCCTGCACAACAAGCCAGCTTTCCCTTCTATGTCTGCTTGCTCACCTGTTCTTGTCCATTTCCAGAACACTCTGGACCTCGAGGAGACTGGCGAAGCCGTCCAGGGCAATGTCAATGCCCTCCCAGATGTGTCCGTGGTAAGCCCTGGCTGGCCCTGTGGCCGTGGGTTGTGATAGGGCCCTCAGGGGCTCATCCTCTCAGGCACAGCCACAGGGCAGAGGTGGGGGATCAAAGGGTGGAGGACAGAGGTGTCTGCTCTGAGCCACCCCTTCAAGTACACCTGCTCTGCCATCAGCAGCAGGGGCCAGAGAATCTGGACCTGACCACCTAGAGTCACTTGAGTGTCACTTGGTGTCACTTGGGCTCAGATCCCACTTCTGTCTCTGACTGTGTGACTATGGCCATGTTGTTGAGTCTGCACCTCAGTTTTGCTGTCTGTGAAATGGAGATGATAATAGCATACTGTGCCATGCAGTAAGGCTGTCAGAGCTTGGTAGGGGTTGGCATGGCCTGGCAGAGGCAAGAGCTTCCCTGTAATCACAGTCACCACTCACTGTGTACCTACTGCTTAGGGACACCTTATAAATGAGGCCCCTTCCAGCCCCACACCAGTGCTGCCAGGTGACTGTGCTTTGTGCCCAGTGCCCAGAGACACGGGTACACCTTGTCCAGGACCACCCAGTCTCATAGCCCAGGTGACCCTTGATTGCTCTGTCACCGCTCACCCTGGCCTTATCAGATGCTGTGTCTCTGGGGGCCGAGAGAACCTCCTATAAAGAGAAGTCTGAGACATGCCTTGTGTACACATTCATACCTTCCCCATTTCACCCCGGATGAGGTCTCATTGTCTGTGACAAGCCCTGGCTGGTGCTAGGAACTCCAGTTCTCGAAGGTAATGATGCCGTCCCCAGAGACACCACCAAGATCCTGAGGCTGATGCGAGAGAGGTTTTCCACCAGGTGCTACATAATTCAGACGTGCGTGGACTGGAGCCCAGAGAACAGGGACAGAATTCCAGGCAGGCCAGTCGCTCCAACCTTCCCTCTCCCAGCCGCCATGGACTCTGACTCCTTCTACTCCTGTTGGGTCTTTTGGCAGGATGACGTCAAACCCACCTGCGAGGGGCTGCCCAGCTGTAAGCCGCCACCTCCCCCACCCGCTCTGGGCCAGCTGAAGAAGCCAGGGAGAGAGGACCCCCCAGCGCCCTCCTCAGCCTCTTCCCACTCGGGCATCGTCTTCTCAGTTCCCAGGACCCGCAGCCCACCGGCAGGCACCGCAGCCACCCTGGGGACTCCCTCTGCACAGGACTCGCTCTCCTCCCCCATCTACGCGTCTGTCTCCCCTACCAACCCCGGCTCCAAGAGGCCACTAGACGCCCACCTGTCCAGGGTCAGCCAGCACCCCATCGGCCCCTTCCCTCGGGTCCAATCACCCCCTCACCTGAAAAGCCCACCAGCTGAGGCCACGGGGGCCGGGAGCTGCCTGCCACCACTCTCGCCCTCTGGCCACCCGGACCAAGTGGGCAGTAACCAGCACTTCGTCATGGTGGAGGTCCACCGGCCAGACAGCGAGCCTGATGTGAACGAAGTGAGGGCACTGCCCCAGGCACGCAGTGAGTACCTCCCCCTGGGCAGCAACAGAGTGGCTTCTGTGATGCTGGGCACATGCTGTCCTCTGGGTGCTTGGCAGAGCCAGGACCTTGCCTGGCTGCCCCCCGGCTCAGGGCCTGGGCAGCCAGGGGAGCAGTTCCCTGGGTATGATATGAAGGTGGCCTTGGTGCGGGCAGAGACTTGAGCTGGAATCTGTGTCCCGGACTAGCGTGTGGCTGCTCACCAGCTAGCTGCTCTGCCTTCTGCACTTTGTTGTCAGGAAGCTGAGAGATGGACATCAGCCCCAGTAGGGGACCACCAGCTCTGGGGGACTCCTCTAGCTCCCTCTGCCCCCTGGTATTCACCCCTGAATTCCAGTGATACAAGTGAACTTGCTCATGGCCAGATGGCTTCTGTTGTCTCCGGGGCTGGGCACCAAGCAGGTGCTGTGGGAAGGTGTGGATTGCAGGAGAATCTTTGGCTCCCTGGCAGAAGGGACATGGGGCTATGGGGTCAGAATGCAGCATGGAGCGGGCAGACCCCATTGCAGGCTGCTGCTGCTGCTTTGCCAGGTGAGGCAGCGGAGTGGGAGAGCTGCTTTTCCCTCACAGAAGGCGTTAGGTCTCTCCCTCCTCTTGGAGAGACTGGGTGCATTTTGGTGGAGTCTGCTGCCATCTTGTGGGTGCAGCCATACTTCAACTTCACTGTGACCATGGAAAAAGACAGGCCAGGCAGGGGACATGCACTGAATAGGTTCAGAATGCAAGGTGTCTGCATCAGCCGCTTGCTAAGGTGATGCAGGAAGCAGGATACAGGGAGAGGAGCCAGCGTTGGCATTGCACTAGCAGGCACACTGACTGCCTGTGACTGAGAGATATCAGGTGTGCTCATTCTGAGTGCTCTCTGTGGCCCAGCACAGCTCTGAGGGCCTTGCCAGCATCACTAACTCATGGAATCCTCCCAACAGCCTTGCGAGGCTAGTGCTGTTGCTATTCCCATTTCACAGATGAGGAGAGTAAGGGGCATCAGCAGTTAGAACCAGGTAGTCTAGCTCAAGGCTGTTCTTTCCACTGCTTCTCTGTACTTCTGCTATCTGTCTGCCTTTCTGATGGCCGCCACTGCTCCTGTGCTGGGACCAGAAGGCAGAGGCTCAGGGAAGCTGTGGTGTCCTCCAGGGCCCGCACAGCATCAGGAGGCTCCAGGTCTCACCTGCCAGACTCAAGTGTGACTTGCCTGAGGGGAGCATCTCTGGGTAGTCACGCCCCCCCCCCACTTTGTTCAGGCCTGGGGTCCTGCCAGGGCCAGACCTTCCTGTGCTGTTGTTGGGAAGCTGGAAATTTCATTAAAAAGAAAAAAAAAAAATGAAGAGACTTAAAAGTTCATGCAAAATGAAATTAAAAGTTTACTCTGGTGTCTGTGTCTGCAGCATCCATACAATATGAACATTAGGAGAAAATATGTATGTGGATTTAAAAATGTTTTGCACCAAAATAAACTTTAAAATTGCTTATTTTCATTTTATTTGAAAATCAGAAAGATGAAGGGAAATCTCCCATCCACTGGTTCACTCCCTTAATGTACACAACAGCCAAGGATTGGCCAGGGCAAAGCTGGGAGCCTACAAGTACCCCCTTTGTCTCCCACAGTGGTGGCCAGGGATCCTAGCACCTGCAGCCTGGAAGCCTTGGACCCAGGACTCGAACCAGGCACGCCAGTATGAGATGTGTGCTTCCCATGCAGTGGCTTGTTGACTGTGCCAAACAGCTACCTCCTAAATGAACCTTCTGAAAAACTTTCTTATTAACATACAGATGACATGTGCATCTTCATGGGACACAAGTGCAATTCAGAAATGTAACTTATATGAGAAATCTCCTGCTTGGAATGTGTCAGGTTGTTGTTAAAAATTAACTCGTGCAGAGCCATGCCTGTGAGCTGGGTTTGCCTGCTGACCTCTAATCAGCCACAACACTGAGACTAGGAGGTTGAGGCTGGATGCAGTGGCCTTCGAGCCAGGTTGTGTTGGAAGGGCAAATGTTCACCGGGTGGGCATTCTCCATGCTGCTCCCCACCCAGCTTTTCAGCCCCCTCATTCCTCCCTCTGTTTGCTCAGGGAAACTACCCCCAGTCTTCTAGCCTCTGGCTCCATCACACCTCCAGGAAGCTCTCCTTGGCCTCAGCTGGCTAAGCTGTTGCTCTCTCCTTTCCCCTCCTGCCAGCAGCCTCCACGCTCTCGCAGCTCTCAGACAGCGGGCAGACCCTGAGCGAGGACAGTGGCGTGGACGCTGGGGAGGCCGAGGCAAGCGCCCCAGGTCGGGGCAGACAGACAGCATCCAAGGGCAGAAATAGCAAGGAGCTACCCCGGAGCGAGAGGACCCCAGAGGCGGCCAGCAAACCAGTAAGTGACAGAGCAGGTGAGCAGGTGGTTGGGAGGAAGGCAGGCCTGGGTAGAGATAAGTGGAATCCACATTCAGCTTGGCAGGTGACCTCCAGGGGAGGTACTAGGCCCCTGTTTCTGGGGGAATTTGACAATCAGAAGGAGTACTCGGTTAGGAACCCAGAGGCTTAAATCCCACCTTTACCATGACCTTGGACCACTGAAAACCGGAGGTACATCTTGCTCTGGCCCGGCAGACTCTGCCAGCAACATGCTGGCCAGCAACACGCTGCCTTGGGCAAACCTTAGTCCTCGGAGAGCCCAAGGTAGCTAGTACTTAGCTTAGTGGCTGGCACTGTGACCACAGTGTGTCCTGCTAGCCTGGGGTCCAGTCATGGTCCTGCCTGGCCACTGGTTGGGCCTCAGAGCTGTCCTTCCTCACACTTGCAGCCTGGACTGCTGGAACCCACGTCTACCCTGATTCGCGTCAAGAAAAGTGCAGCCACCCTGGGCATCGCCATTGAGGGGGGTGCCAACACACGCCAGCCCCTGCCTAGGATCGTCACTATTCAGGTACGTCCCTGAAGGCTCATTCCTCAGTACCTCCAGAGGTGACCTGGCACCCAGACTCCTCACATGAGTGCTCTGCTAAGCCTCCATTTTCCCCATCATGGCGATGGGCACCCGGTTGCTTGATTGGTTGGCAATGTCGGGCCTGGCCCTGGGTGGGTTAAGTCAGCCCACCGGATCCTCAGGCCACCCCTGGCCTGTGTCTTACCCCCTGCAGAAAGGCGGCTCAGCCCACAACTGTGGGCAGCTCAAGGTGGGCCACATAATCCTGGAGGTGAACGGGGTGCCACTGCGGGGCAAGGAGCACCGTGAAGCTGCCCGCATCATCGCTGAGGCCTTCAAGACCAAGGACCGTGACTGCATCGACTTCCTAGTCACCGAGTTCAACGTGATGCTCTAGGGCCTCACCTACCCGGGCCCTAGACCCTCCCTGCTCCTGGCATCAGCAGGGGCTTAGATAACTTGGAGCTACAGGGTCAGGGTAACAGGAAGACATCCCTCTCTCCACCCCAGCCCGCTGGACCAGCTCCTGGAGAAGATGAGACCCGGACAGTGCAGACAAAAGGGTGGGGCGGGAGCTGTGTGCAGAGGTCTGCCCCCTGCCAGCCTGGGACCCAGTCCACCCTCGTCTGGAATCAGGTCACATGTGCATTCATGGAGGAGGCCCCCCTCTGCGGGGACAGGAGTCTTATAAGACCTTTAGTGCCACAAATAAGCGTCGAGCACCTCCCAATTCATACCCACTCCTTCTGGCTCCTTCTCCCCCCACCCCCGCGCTATTTATTATTTATTGCCGCCTTCTTGCCACAGCAACCCCAGCCTACCCCAGAGGCCTTGCCGGTGACCAGCAACGTCCGTGTATTTATATACAGAGCTATGACTTTAATTTTTCAATAAAGAAATCTGTACAAGGTTAGGGCCAGCATGCTGTGTGGGCTGCCTGTGGGGCTGGGCTTCTGATGGCTGTGTGCAGGACCAGGTGAGCATGAGAGACGGGGTACCTCCAGCATCGCCCACTGCCACCACTCCCCCACCCCCACATAGTCCAGTTGGAATATGTGCTGGGGAGTGGGGGTTGTGCGCATGCAAGAGCCACACCACGCATGGGCTTGGAGCCTCTCCCTCGGAACCCGGCAGGTCAAGTGTTTGCTGGCCACCTGCTCAGAGACACATACAGATGTGACAGAGCGAAAACACACACAGGGGAATCATCATAGACTCTGATGCGGCCTGCAGCTGGCCAGCACCCAGAAACTGACTGTGCAACATGCTGCATCCCAGGGCAAACCAGCAAGGGACATGGGAGGTGGGAGCAGGACAAGGAAGGGTCCCCTACTGGAGGCTGGGGCCCCAACCACATGTCGGTCAGGGTGACGGTGACTGAAGGAGGAGGCCTCTGGCTGGTGGATTGCCATGCTTCTCCAGGTCTCAGTCCTAGTGCACCTGTTCTTTTACCTGGGCCTGTTAGGTCAGCCACTGACCTGCTCTCTGACCCACAGGCTCAGGTCCTGCCTGCCCTGGCCTTGGCTCACCCACCTGCCCACTTGGTCCCACCCTCTCTAGCTGCTCTGCCCACCACGTGTGCATTCTGGAGGAGCAGGACAGGAGAGAGTTTCTGCAGGTGCCACTGCTGGACCTGCAGGCTTGATGCTAGGGCTTGATGCTAGGGCTGTGGCCACTGCGGCTGGGGAATCCCCTTCCCAGTGCAATTTTGCTTTGTTATTATTATTATTATTTTTTTTTCATTTGAAAGGCACAGTGACAGAGAGAAAGAGCTTCCATCAACTGGATCACTCCCAAAATATCTGCAACAGCCAGGGCCATGCCAGACCAAAGCCAGGAGCCTGAGGCCCAGGACCTGCTCTTTTTAAAGCGACTGGAAGCCCCAGGATCCTGGTGGGTAGGCAGGGACATAAGACCTTCAGCCCAGAGGGCCATCTGAGTACATGCACCTTGTACATCTGGCCTGCTTGCTCCCAAGAGCCAAAGAGGGGCAGGGGTGGAACAGCCAGGGAGTCCGGGTGCTCTTTCCTTGCAGGAGAACCCGGAACAGGGGATACATCCCATCCAGCCTCAGTTTCCCCTTCCGATCAAGAGTCTCTCAGACCACTTGGCTGCTAAGTGTCTGGGACATGGCCACTTGCACAGCAGTGTGAACAGGTACCTGGGCCCCTTGCTGTCCTGACCTTCCAGGTACAGAGCCTGATGCAGAGGAAGGCAGGGAATGGCCCTGCTCACACAGGTGCTGAGTCGACTCTCAAATGACATGGGCCCTCTCTGCGTGGGGTGAGGAGTGGGGTGGCCTGGACGTCGGGGTACATCTCCATGCTGTCCGATGGGGGTTGGGCCAATCATCCTAGCATCCCCCATAGGAGAAGCCTGCGCTGGCAGCCACTTACAATAGGACCGAAATACAACCAGTGCACTGAGAGAAGTTTATTATTGCTCTTACTACCCGGCCTGTTTCCGCCCTAAAGCGTGGGACTTCCTCCTCCCTGCAGCTCGGCGCAGTCACATGTCACCCCGCCCCGGGGCCTCCGCCTCCCCAACTGCGGCAGAGCGGGACCCAGACCCACCCGAGCCGGCGCCGCTCCGCAGCTTGCAGGCGCGCGCGCCAGGAGCCCGGGAGTGCAGCGGCCAGCTCCCCCGGGGCGGGCCGCAGGAGGCCAGCGCCCTCCCGGCGATTGGTGGAGCCTCCGAGCCCCACCCCCGGGGCCTGTCCCCCGTCGCCGCGGGCGGGTCTCGGGGATTATGCAAAGCGGCCGCTGCCCCGCCCCGCGCCCGGATTGGAGGCCTTTGTTTGCCGCTCAACTCCAGGAAACCACCCGCGCCGCGGCCGCCGGCAGGTGAGAAGCGGGGAGGGGCTTGCGGAGGGTCCTGGACCCGGCCGGCCCCCGGCGAGGGCTCAGTGTTCCCGTCGGGAGAATGGGAAGGGAGATCGGATGGCACGGGCGGACTTCGCTTCCCGGGGACGGCTCTGCTTTTGCGTGGAAGTCCCCACGCGCGCGGGAAAAAGACGGATCGCCTCTCCGAAATGGAAGGAGGCCCAGGACCGGCAATCCCGGCCGAGTTCGCCGCCCACAGGCTGCGCGGCTCAGCAGGTGCCACCCTCGGCCTCAGTCTCCACCTCCGCGCAATGGGGGCGTGGGTCTTTTTCCTCTGGCTCTCTCCGGGGCTGGTCGCGGGCAGCGGAGGGGTTCCCCGGGGAGTTCGGGAGTGGTCCTTGGCTGAGCCTTGGGCTGTGTTTGGGTTGGAGGCGTGGCTCGCGTTGCTGTGGTTACTGGAGAGGTGGAGCTTTTCTGTCCTGGGATTTGAGCTAGAGTTGGTTTACCCGGCAACAACCCGCGCAGCTATAGGCAGCCCGAGCCGGACACACTCGCGCAAGTTTCTTTTCCTCTTTTTGGTATAGGGAGGAAGGTAGAGCGAGGGCCAGCCTGGAGTAGGCAGTCTGGGTAGGGGCAGGGACTGGGACAGGCAGCAAAGTCGGGCCAGTTGGAGCTGAGGTCCAGAGACGGGGTGCGGTTGGCCAGCGGGGAAGCACCGAGCTGGCAAGTGCAAGGCAGGGCTTGCCTGGGCTGCGGGACCTTGAACGAGACTCTTGTCAGGTTTCTTTAAAAGAAATGACAAGTTGGGGGGGACCCTTACCTGCGTGTAGAAACCTGTGTCTAGAAAGTTGTGAGCTCTTTTGGAGCCGAGAAGAGGAAGCAAGGCATTGTTTTTGCCCTGTACAGCGGCAAAAGAGAAGAAATGGGCTGAAACTGAAGCATGAAGGGTGGAGGTTAGCTGTGGGGAGGGACTTCCCAGAATCATTTTCCATCTAGCCTGTCTTCTGGAGTTGGTGGGTTTTCTTATTTGGCTGTGTTGGTTTGTTAGGAAAACAGAACAGCTGTGCGTCTGCTGGAGGGGCGGGGCTCGTTGCTGCCAGCCCCGGGGTCTCTCGGGGTCTGCTCCCAGCGGGGGCCGAGGTTCTGCAGGAGGAGGAGAGCGCCCGCGTGGGGCCTCTGGGTGACATCGTCCGGGCAGGCAGCCGGTTTGCATTTGAGACACATGACTGGGGCTGTATCTTGCAAGGGGATTTCATCAGCTCCCACCATCCAGCAGATCCTGCCCAAGGCGCCAGCGCTGGGCTTTCCAGAGAGGCGGTGGCGATCCCAGCGTGCAGGGCTGAGAGGGAAATTCTTGGAAACTGGTGTGCGACTCAAACATTCCCGCTTATTCCCTGAGACAAGACATAGGGTCCTTGTAAGGCCTGGGAGGGCCCAGAGGAGGTGCCTTTTAGGTTTCTTCGGTCCTGTTGGGTGGGAACTGCTTGGAGGATGGGAATGAAAAGACCCACGTTCAAATTTCTGACCTGGCTTCCGTTCTGAGAACCTCAGTTATCCCCCTCTGGGAAATGGGCAAGGAAATAGCACCACTTGCAAGCACAAAGGTGGTGGCTTTGCTCTGGTCGCGTGCTAAGCTTGGAGATGAGGGAATTGTAGCATTATCAGCTATTATTTGTCAAGCGCTCTAGTCCAGCCATGACACCAAGGGTAGTGCTGCAAGAAATCAGGTCTGAGAGAGGGAGAACTCACAGGTGTTTCATCATGACTGTCACCCACCAGGGCCCAGTACAGACCCCTGCGCCTCAACAGTCCCCAGCACATTGCCATTGATCATGTCGATGGCATCATTTGGTTTCATGCAGTTGAGGCAGATGGTGGTGTCGTGCCCTTTTCACAGAGAGGTTGGGTCACTTGGCCAGGGTCGCACAGGCCTTCCCTGAGCGAGTGGCTCTTTCTCTTTGGGAGGTGCAGTGGTGTGTTGGCCTCCCGCTGCTGAGGCCTGAATGTACCCATGGCTTCGGGGGTACAGTGTGTTGTGTTCACTAACAATGCCCTGGAAGCTTGAGACAGCCATGGCAAAGGTTTGTACACTCCAGAATTCAGTGATTGCCATGGATCTGGGTGCTTTCCTGTCTGCTCCTCGCCTCCTTCCTCCTTTGCCACCTCCTAAGAGGGAGGCAGAAAGAGAGCTGCAGGTGAGGACCCCAGAGTCCAAGGTCACATCTGCCTGCCGGCCCGGCATGCTGCCCCGTCCCAGCCTCAGTTCCTTGACTCAATCTGTCTGGCCAGCGTCAGCCAGATTTCCACTTGATTGCTCGGTGAGGCTCTCTGCTCCTGGTGCTGTTCCCTGCCCCCACTAGGCCCAAGGAAACACCAAGATTAAGGATAGAGTAAGGTCCTCAGGTTCCTAGGAGCACAGACAAGGACCCATGACTGCGGAAAGGGCGCAGGGCCCAGGGGGACCCCAGTCTGCTCCCCTAAGTAAGGGGATGCAGATCCAGCTCTAAACCTGGGCTGCTGTGGGACTCAGGACAAGTGGTGCAACCTCGCCGTCACCTGCCTGGGTGTGTGTGAGGTCTCCATCAGGACAATAGGAGTGGCTGAGGTTGGGGCCCCCGGCCTCCTGTCCCCATGCCTTCTCCACGTGTTCACACACATCACACAGTGGCTGCTTGTGCACCCTGCACCACATGGTGTCTGTGCTTAGGATGAGAAGGTGTGCAAGGCACAACAGGCCAGGGCTGCAGAAACGTCGAAGCTCCCAGGCCCCTCCTGGCTCTCGGGTGTGTGTGTGTGTGTGTGTGTGTGTGTGTGTGTGTGTGAGAGCAGGCAGGTGCCCCAGCACATCAGCATGCACAACCTGAGACCCCCGTGTTTGCTTTCATGCTCTTGGCCCTAGTATGTCCTCCCTTCATGTTTGTCTTTACAGCAAGTGTTATTTTTAGGAAATAGACATGAAAAGGATAACCGGGCTGGACATTCTCCCTCCTAGTGTTGACTGTTATATTTTGGAATACACTCGTTTTTTTGTTTCCTCTCTCCCTTCATGTTTTTTTGTGGATTATTTTCTTGAATGAACTCAAATTAGAGATATTTTTTAAGGTTTTTTTTTTTTTTTTTTTTACTTGAAAGGATTACAGAGAGAAAGAGGAAGAGACTGAGAGCTTCCATTCGCTGCTTCACTCCCCAAATGACTCCAGTGGCCAGAGCTGGGCTGATGGGAAGCTGGGAGCACTTCTTCCAGGTCTCTCATGTGGGTGCAGGGGTCCAAGACCTTGAATTATCTGTTCCTGCTTTCCCAGACGTATTAGCAGGGAGCTGGATTAGAAGTGGAGCAGCTGGGACTAGAACCAATTCTCATCTGGTATGCCAGCACTACAGGCAGATAATTCCGCCCAGTCCCCTTCCTTTCCTCCCTCTCCACTCTTCCTCTTCCCATTCCCCCTGCATTGTTACAATAATGTATCCCTCAGCTGAAGTCATCACTCCAACAGATGTCTGCTATTTTGTAACTGCCTTCATAGTCACATCATTTCAAATTCTTCTAAACGATGCCTCTTGGTGGCTTCCTAAATTCCCAGGAGTGCAGGTAGACTTTATGTCAGTGATCCCTTGGCAATGGATGCAGAGGTTGTGTCCAGTTTTTCCCTCGAGTGTCAGCACAGAGTGCATTCAGGCAGCGGGCTCAGCCCCAACTTCCACACCTGTGACACAAGCACAGTGAGTTCTGCCTCCTGGGATGAGGGTCCTACCCGTGGAAAGCTTCCACGAGGGCTGTGGCACACAGCAGGTGCTCAGTAAGGCTGTTGTTCCTGGCCACGTGTCCTGGCAGGTGCACAGTGGTGAGTTTCGTGAAAAAGACCGAACCATGTGTGTGCACATGCGTGTATGTGAGACTTGTAAGTATATATGTTTATGTTCCTCAGTGTGGCTTCCCCTTGCTTATAAGGAAATCTGTGGCTCAGAGAGGTTGAGTGATTCGCCCATGGCCACAGAGCTTCTGCGGGAGAACCTGCGGTCCATTGTCGACTAACAGGCTTGTCACTGGACATGCAAGGGACTAGAATCTCTGACTGTTTCTTCTCTGGGTGACCAGGAAGTCATCTGTCCCCTTCATCCTTGCTGTTCCCATCTACCCAGTAGAATGCTGCCTTGGTCCTACCCACTTCCCAAAGTCCTTCTAAAGGCATGTGGTGCCATGCCAGTTGCAGAAGCACTTTGCAGCCAGGGCCTCACCAGTGGTTTGTGCCATCAGTAACAAGCCTGGCTTGTGATTTCCTTGTGCTCAAGTGTTCATCATGTCTGCAGGCTGCTCAGTTTGGGCACCAAGTTGGATGGTCGTCAGGAGCTGGGGTTTGGCATGTCCATCAGCCTTGGGCAAGGTACCAGGCCCCTCTGCTTGCCCAGCTGGTCACTGGCAAGCATGCATTGCATTTCTGCTGTATAGGACAGGACACTGGTGACATCATGTAGAGTGGCGCACAGAGTCTCCAGTGGAGTGCAGAGACCTGAGTTAGTGAAATCATCCCACATAAAGGTGATAAGGCTCTGGGTATGGCAGGCTGGAACTGTCTGCAGGTGGCCTGGTGGGAGGAGACATGGGTTGGATGCTGGGGAGGGATAGGGTGCACCTGCCCCAGGAACAGGGCAGCAAGGAGGCCAGGGCTGCGAAGGGCATGCACATAGGGTTGAGGGGAGAGGCTGAGCCTCCACTGGGCAGCTCCTGAGGGTCCTAAGCACAGAGGAGTTACGGCGTGCAGGGAGCCTGAGAGCCTTGTGGGTGAGGCTGATGCAGAGGGCCTTGTGGGACGGCAGGCCCAGGGCAGGGCAGCTTCTATGAAGACTGAGGGAGCAGAATCAATAGGACCTGGTGACAGGCTGTTTGTGGGGACAAAGGAAAGGCAAGTGGGTGGGATGAGAGTGCCTGTTGAAGTTTAGGGAAGGAGGAGTTGGCGATATTATGAGCTCAGCTTGGGGACATTGCTTTGCTTAAGCAGACTTTGGTCCGTGTGTGGAGACAATGTTCCAATGTGGGGACAAACACTAGGGAGAAAGATGGGTAAAGCTTAGTGGGGACAAGAAGAAGTGTGTGCCAGAGGAGGCTGGCCCTGAGATGGGCATGCCAGCAGCAGCTGCCACTTGGTGCCCATGACAGCTGCCCTGGTTCACGATCATGAAGGGAGCGTGGGTGAATGACAGGGTGTCAGCAGGGCCTGCCCCTTGCACAATGGCTTGCATGGTCCCAGAGCTGACAGCGGGGGGCGGGGGGCTCATCAGGGCTTGGCTCTGCTCCATGGTGTGCTGGGGATTTCGGGGGAGAGAGCGAACCTGGCTTTCCTACTGTGGATCCATAGCAGGCAGGGGAGGGGTGGAGATGCAAGTGGATGGCAGGATGGGGGTGCCTGGTGCCAGCCTCTGCTGGATGCTGCCAGGCTAGCCTTGGGGAAATCCATTCACTTGGTTATTAGCCAGAAACCATGGGCCAAGCTGCAGGGGCGGCGTCAAGGCCCAGCCCCGACAGGGGAGCTGGGAGCTGCACCTGAGCAGAGGCAGCAACAGTAGATGTAGTAACTGGCGCAACCCCTGCTCTGCACCTGGCAGGATTTACTCACTGAATCTGGACGGCGGCCTGCTGCCATGGCTGCCCTTGGTATTCCTATTTCACAGGAGAACAAACTGAGGTTCAGACAGAGGAAGCCTCCAGGGTCCCAGAGCCTACAAGGGGTGGGACTGAGATGTGAACTCATGTCTTTGTGGGTTTTCAGGTTCAATTTCCTTCAACAAATGCGAATGCTCAGCAGAGGCACCTGGAAGGCCTGGTGGACAACCCAGAGAACCCATGGTTCCCTTGTTTTGTTTTTGAAAGAGGCTCACAGTCCCCGAGTTGAGAGAGCCAGTGGTGTGGGAACCAGCTCTTAGACCGCCTCTCCTGTCCCGTCTCCTTCCTCTCTCCATTGGCTCCCTCTGCTCCTGAGGCCAGAGCCTTGCTGCTTCCAGGGAGAGCCCACCTTGGGCCTTTGCGCCTGCCCTCCCAGAGTGCTCTGCCAGCCTTCCTGTACTCACCCTTGCCTGCTGCCTCCCGGTTCCTCTGGCCCCTTGCTTGAATATTGCCTCATAGGGCCATCACCTAGGCATCCCCAAACCTGCCTCCCCAACCCACACTCTTATTCCCACAAGTTCCCCTACCTGAGCCACACTCCCTGTTGCCCATCACCTGTAAGATCATTGGTCCTCAGGGACTGATTCTGTTGACCTGGCTGGAGGGAGGATTCAGAGCCCCCAAAGCAGTGTGGTATGTGGCTGGCCACTCTTTCCTGCCTGCTCTCACTTGGTCACACCTGGCTCCCCAAAACGACAGAGTGAATTGCTTATTGTCTGTGTTGCTGTTAGCATGGAGTAGGGCATTGACCTGCCTTGTACCCTGCAGTATTCCTAGCACCTTGAAAAGCACCTGCCAACCCAGGGGTGCAGCTCAGAGTTCCTGCCACATGATTGAATGAGATGAGGGGGACCTGGGCAAAGGCAGCTTGGCCTTTGGGCTGTGTCTGAGCCCTGGGAGGATACTTACCACAGGGGAAATTTTCCTGATCAGCTGATACCCACCCCCGCCCCCCCCCCCCCCCGCCCGCACGCTGTCTGGATAATCCTGTAGTTGCAAGCCTACCTCAGAGAGAGGACGGTGGGTGAGATAGCAAGTGTCACTGCAGGCTCCCCGAGATGTCAAGTCACATATTGGCAAACAAGACGGAGCGCCAGAGCTGGAAGGGTGTGAGCAAGCATCGTGTCTGAGTTTCCTTTACCAAGATGGGCACTGGCCCAGGTAAGGGAGGGAATCTGGGCCAGGGTCATGTGCGTTTGAAGAGGGCCTATAGGTCTAAGGCCAACTCCCAGACTTGGCCTGCTGTGTGAACTTGGCAAAGCTCTAACCTTCTCTGGGCTGTTGGTGTCCCTGTCTGGGCTCTGAGGGTCGTGGCTGAGAAGGTCCCAAGTCCAAGACGGGAGAAGCTCCCCAGAGCCTGCAAGGGGTTAAGCTCCGGGGCTCCTGCTCAGCAGCCCACAGCCCCCTCCTTCTGACAAACACTTGTAGGAAATCAGGCCTGGCGCTTCCTGCCGCAGCCCAGCGAGGCCGCCTCAGGCAGCCTCAGGCAGCCTCGGCTGCTGCAGGGTGGTGGGTGAGTGGCTGTGGGGCGGGGAGAGTGGAGAGATGCTTGTCTGTGTGCTGGGGCTCAGGCTGGCAAAGTGGCCTGGAGGCGGGCCAGCGTGCGATGGAAGCCGGGGGCTCCCCGGGTTTGGAACAAAGACCTCCCAGGCAGGTCCCCTGAGCCCGGGGCCGGCAGGGCCGGCAGGACAACCGTGGAGCCCTAGAGAAAGGTAAGCGAATTGAAAAGAGATGGGGTAGCCGTGGAGGCCGCCTTCCTTGGCGTGGACTCGCAGGACGTCCCGGGTTGGAGCAGCCCAGCCCAGCCCCGCCCGGAAGTTGCAGCTCTTCTGTCTGGCTTCTCTCCGGGCTTAGGGGGAACCTGCACCCCGCGCCCCGCCTCCCGGGGCAACGTTGGATTTTAGGGGATTTGGTCAAGCCTTGGGATGCCAGCTGGTAGTCCCAGATTCTGAACTCTGTGAGTGTAGGGAAGCGAAGGTCCCTGTTCATGTGGGGCACCTCAGGGCCGGAGAATTCCCGCCCTTGCTTGTTCAGGGGCTCAGGGATGTGCGGGGGAGGGGGAGGTAGGGTCCCCAGAGAGGGAAAGGAGCCGGGCATCTTGAAGGCCCTCAGATCGCGATGGTGAATTCTGAAGGGTCCCCACAGCCAGGCTGCTCTTTTCATCTCAATGTCTGCCACATGTGTGGGCCTGGGACTGGGGGGCTGGGGTGGGATGAAGGTGGGGTGCTGGTGTTTCCCTGGAGAACAACAGATCTTGTCTTTGCCAACTGGTGGGGGAGGTGCTGAGCCAGCAGCCCTGTCCCGTCTGGAGGGTCCGGCTACTTGATTGGGGTGGGGGAGGTGAGGAGGGGATGGGGAGCTGAGCTTTTTCTTTCCTCTTCCTCCCACTCCTAGTCGCCTGGCCGCAGGGTCTTGAGTGAGCCCACCACTTCCTCTGTGCCTCAGTTTCCTCACCTGGAGACAGGAGGATGGGAGGGTGCAGCCAGGGACGAGGCTGTGAGGGCAGAGAGTCTGTGGGGGCCTGGGAGGGGAGGCGACTGGGACAGTAGTAGCTGAGGGGACAGCGAAGCAGCCTTGTCTCTGGGATGGGGGAAAGAGGAGTCCAGACTCCCCAGGTCAGTGAGAACCTGGGGAGAGGCAGGCAGGGGGTGGGAGATGTACACAGGCCGCTTGTGGCTGGTACGTCTTCCTGGGCCAGTTTCTCCATGCCAAGGACCCTGAGCCCACCAGCCTGACCCTTCGGGGGACTTAGTCCTCAAGGGACTGACCCTTCTGGGTCAGCATCCAGCTCACTTGGCAGGAGCCTTCAGCAGTCCAGCCCCCACAGCCATAGCTGTCCTTCGAGTTCAGTTGATTCTTTCAGAACACCGTGCTCTTGCGTACTGCTGCCCTGTCGGGATGCCCTCCCCTTCTCTCCTAAATCCTCTAAGGCCCTCCAGCTGCCCTGGAGCCTCCTTCTCAGGAAGGGACCTTCGTCTTGGGTACCATCCCTGCCACCTGAAATTTTGGACCCCTTCTCCTCCCCTCGTATTCTTCACATCTTAGGGAGTTAGCCTGGCAGACAAAGGAAGCTGCTAGATTTTTTGTTGTTGTTGTTGTTGTTTTAATTTGCACTCACTGGAGACCCTGTCTGTTTCTTTGGATCCTTGCCCCACAGGAGGGTGATGCCCTTGGTTAAACAGCAAGGGCCAGGAGTGTTTCTCCATTTTGCAAGGAGGGAAGTTGCAGCCCAGCCCTGCTTTGTGACTCCTGCTGCAGCTTTGTCCCAGACGGAGGCTGGCCTGTGATGGACATTCGTGTGCGTTTGTTGACTGACTGATAGAATAGTCTTGGGCTCCAAGGCCTTGCTCAGGAATGTCTTACAAATCAGAGGGCCTAAGGGGTAAGCACAAAACTGCAGCCTGTGGCCACAGCTGCCCATGACCAGCGGCCCTGGTCTCAGTGAGATTGGTGTGACGACTGAGTCATCCCAGAAGACAGGATGTTCCTCTTTGTGCACACAGAAGCTTCTGTGATTGGACAGGCTGCTCTGCGGCCAGAGCTATGAAAAAGGCCGAAGAAGTCAGAAAACCACCCACCACGCCCAGCTCCTTCCTCCGTGCTGGTTTCAGAAAAGGAGAAGCAATGGCTAACCTGAAGCACCTGCCCCAGGGGCCGGTCACCAAGGGCTGGTAGACTTTATTTTATTTGTTTACTTGTATTATTTGAAAGGCAGAATTACAGAGAAAAGGAGAGACAGAGAGAGAGAGGTCTCTCATCCCCTGGTTCATTCCCCAAATGGCTGCAACTGGCCAGGGCTGGGCCGATCTGAAGCCAGGAACCAGGAGCTACTTCCCAGTCTCCGTTTTGTGCATGTCGGGTCCCAAGGAGTTGGACCATCATCTGTTGCTTTCCCAGGCCATAAGCAGGGATCTGGATCAGAAGCGGAGCAGCTGGGACTTGAACCAGTGCCCATTTGAGATGCTGGCTCTATAGGCAGAGGCTTAGCTTTCTATGCCAAGACACCAGCCCTATGGGCTGGTGGACTTTAGCAGACAGGTTCTGGTATCAGTATGTTTGTGACAGGGAGGACAGAGGCAGGCTCTGAGGTGGGCTTCTGAACAGCTCCTAATCCTCATGCCTGTTAAAACATATATACATTTATGTATTTATTTTTATTTACTTGGAAGGCAGAGATCTTCCAGCTGCCAGTACCCCTCCTCAAATGTCCACCAAAGCCAATGGCCAAGGGCCATTCTGGGTGTCCCACCTAGGCAGCAGAGACTCACTCCTGCATTCTGGGAGTGCTTCAGCAGGAAGCTGGATCCAAGATGGAGCAGGGAATGGTATGGGATGTGAGCATCTCGAACAGCATCTTGGCTGCTGTAACAAGTGCAAATCCCAGGACAACTAAGCCAGGCTGTCTGCAGGTGGAGCTAGGAATCTGCTAGCAGAGGGAATTCTTTTGTTTTGCTTTTAACATTATTTTATTTATTTGAAAGGGAGAACACCAAAGAGGGAGGGAGAGACAGAAAAAACAAGATCTTCTATCTGCTAATTCAGCCCGCAAATAGCTACCATAGCCAAAGCTGGGCCAGGCTGAAGCCAGGAGCAGGAAACTCCATCTGGGTCTTCTACCTGTGTAGCAGAGGAGCCCCAAGTACTCCAATCATCTTTTGCTGCCTTCCCAGGCACATTAGCACGGAGCTGGGCTGAAAGTGGAACACCCAGGACTCAAGCCACTACTCTGATTTCGGTGTTGTGAGTGGCAGCTTAATGTGCTACACCATAGCACCAGCCCTGCTGAAGGAATGGTTAGGCCCACTGGGGCTAAGGTCACTGGCAAGGCTCCGGACTCCACAGATGGCATGGGGAGCAGGGACTAGAATTGCTGTTTCCAGTATTTTCTATGGAATCTTCTTAATGTTCACTTTTGGAAATATTCTAACACCTGTAATGCAGTACAGTAAGGCTTGTTGTCTACAGGATTAAAAACCAGCATAGAGGTTGCCAGATCGAAGCTGACCAGGACTTGCAAAGTTTGTCCCGGCACTGACCAGCTGGGTGACCTTGGTCACATCCCAGTCCCACCATGCTTGTCATTTGGGAAATAGTTTTCCTGTGATCTTCCTACACCCCACCTACCAGGGCAGGTGGAGATGTGGGCAGGACTACACCCAAGGGAAACAACATATACGGTGGGGACTGGGGGTACACAGGAATGACCTGGGCTATCTCTGCACTGGGAGATGCCATGAGGAAGGCAGGGTAGGGCCAAGTGAGGGAAGGTGCTGTGCTCCCATCCTGGAGCCAGGGAGCCAGGGGAGCAGGGACTGCAGGCAGCTGAGGAGGAAGTTGTTTCTGTCCCTGCTCCAGCCCCGTGGAGTCTGCCTTTCTGGGGCTGCTGCAACCCCAGGGGAGCTGTGTGTCCAGAAATAGTCGCCTGCTGACTTTTCTCAACTGAGCACATCAAGGCTGCTGACCAAGAGCCAAGCTCTCACGAGGCCAGCAGCACAAACACAGGCGCATCTGTCCTCAGGGCCTGGATTCTAGCTGGCTTGGCAGCGGCTTGGAGGAAGGAGCCCAGACGTGGGTCAGGAGGCTGACTGTACCCCAGCCAGTCCTGACCTGGGTGTGACCCGGGTCCCACTCTCTGAGACTTCCAGCCTGCAGAAGGAAACCTCTGTATGGGCTGACCTGGGGACCCCGCATGCTCTGATTCTGGTTCCATGAGCTCCCTGGGCATCTGTGCCCGTTGGCCTTGGGTGTCCTGGGCACAGAGTCTGCTGTCTGCCTCACCCACCCCCCCAAGCCATGGCCATTGGGAAATCGACCACTTTCTGTCCGAGAAAGGAACCAGGGGCTCACACCCTCCCACTCCAAGACTTTGTGTTCATGGCCCCTGGACCTGGATTGCTTTTTTTTTTTTTTTTTTTAATGAAAGGTTGTAGGGGCAGCCAGCTTTATGGATTAGCTAGTAAGTGCCACCTGCAATGCTGGCATCCCATATGGGCACCAGTTCAAGTTCTAGCTGCTCCACTTCCAAACCAGCTCCCTGCTAACATGTTTGGGAAAACAGAAAGTGATCTGGTTCACTCCCCAAATGGCTGCAATGGCCTCCTGCAGGTCTTCCACATGGCAGGGGCCAAGTTCTTGGACCATCTTCCACCTCTTTCCCAAGTGCATTAGAAGGGAGCTGGCTCAGAAGTGGAGCAGCCTAGACTGGAACCCATGCCTATGTGGAATGCCAGAGTTGCAGGGAGCAGCTCAACCCACTATGCCATGGTACCAGCCCTTCTTTTTTTATTTAATGAGGAAAAATTCACAAAAAAAATTCCTAGTTTAAAGTGAATGATTCAGTGGCATTTAGTATAATCATGATGTTGTGAAATCATCAGTACTAATTCCAAAGCATGCTCATCCCCCATCAAGGAAATCCCGCCCTCTATTCACAGTTGCTCCCCAGTCTCTGTTCCTCCAGCCCCCGGTAACCACCTGTACCTACTCTATGTCTCCATGGGTTTGCCTGGTCTGAACTGGTCCATGCATGGCATCCCACAAGCCATGGCTGCCTGTGTGTCTGGCTTCCTGCACTTAGCGTGATGTTTGGGAGACTCACCCCCATGCCAGCATGTGTAGGACTTCAGTGCTAGATTGTATGTGGATGCCCCTCTGAGTTAATCCATTCTTTGCACCGGGGCGGGGGGCTGTTGGGGAAAGTGCTCCATGGACATGTGAGGGCCTGGATTGGTCATGGGGCCTGCTGACAATTGTTTTGGGTGGTGGAAGCTCTTTCACCACTCTCCCACTGTCAGTTCTTTTGAAGGTTTAGTTATCTGAGAGGCAGAGTGAGAGAGGGAAGAAGGAAGAGACAGAGAGAAATGCTCCATCAACAGGTTCACTCCCCAGATAGCCATCATTTCTAGGATTGGACCAGTCTGAAACCAGGAGCCTGGAACTCTAACCTGGTCTCCCACTTGGGTGGCAGTGGTCTAAGCACTTGGGCCATCTTTCAGTGCTTTCTCAGGCATATTAACAAGGAGCTGGATGGGAAGTAAAGCAGCCGGGGCTCAAGCCAGTGGCCTGGGTATGGTGATGCTGGCATCACTTCTTACTCAGTGGAGGTCAGGGAAGGCCCCCATGGGAAGTAGCTTCTACATGGGACCCACCTCCCCAGGTAGGTCAGGCTCCTGCCCCTGAGCTTCCCATCACATCTACCTGGATTTGCTGTTACCTGGTTCTGTTCACTTCTGTCTGAGCCCACAGCTGTGCTGTGAGCAGGGCTGTCTGCCATCTATGCATGGAGGGCTGAGCATGCAGTCACGGTTGCTGTGGCTCTGTGCACTGGCCCCTGGGCTTCTCATCCAATTGCAGGTCACTTATAACAAGACCCTGGCGGGGGCCCAGCACAATAGCCAAGCAGCTAAACCTTGCCTTGCACACGCCGGGATCCCATATGGTGCTGGTTCTAATCCCAGCAGCCACGCTTCCCATCCAGCTCTCTGCTTTGGCCCTGGGAAAGCAGTCAAGGACAGCCCAAAGCCTTGGGACCCTGCACCCATGTGGGAGACCTGGCTCTGGCTTTGAATTGGTACAGCTCCGGCTGTTGCAATCACTTGGGGAGTGAATCATCAGATGGAAGATCTTCCTCTCTGTATATCTGACTTGGCAATAAAAATAAATAAATCTTAAAAACAAAAAAGACCCTGGTGGGAGAGAGCCTTCCTGGTAATGAAAAGGAAGAGAGGGAGACCGCCCCGCCCGCACAGCTTCAGGAGTTGGCCCAGGCCTGTAAGTACCCAGCAGTGCCACATCCTGGTCTGAATAAAGGAGTCATGCTGTGTCTCTCTTGTGTCCCAGACAGGCTGTAGGCGGGATGGCTGACAGCTCTGGTTCTTGAGGATGATGTGGCCCAGGTGAAGCCCAGGCCAGGCCCGGATGGCCAGCTCAGGGACTGAGGTCCACTGGGCTGAGCCCAGCCTGGGGCAGGGGCCCCGACGGCGCTGGGCCTGGGCCGAGGAGAAGAAAGGGGACGACAGAGGTGGCTCACGGGGCTGGGGAGAGCAGCCTTTCCCCGGTAGCCCCAGCCCCGAGCTCCTGGAGGACTTTCTGCTGGCCCAGCAGCACCCCTCACCGTCCCTGGAGTGGGGCCCAGACCTGCAGCCTGCCACGCATCAGGATTCCTCTTCCAGGGAGTCTTCTGGAGAAGGTGAGACTGACTGTCCCTGTCCTCCCCCTGCCCCGCCCCAGACATGCCCTACCCTGCCACTACCCTGCCCCTGCTCTTCCCCAGCCCTGCGTGTGCCCCACCCCTGCCCGTGCCCCTGCCCTGCCGCAGCCCAGTGTCCTGTCCCACAATGCCAGTCTTCCCCCACCTCTCACGCGGCAATGGAGAGATCCTCAACAGTTTTTATTAAATTTTAGAAAAGCTATCATGTACAATCATGAAAGATATAAGTTGCGTAAGTAATATTGTTCATTGCAGAAACATCAGAACAAGTAAAACAGAGATAATCTCAGATTACTTGTTAAATCACAACATTCCCAGACCTCTGTCCTTCCTTAGGGAGAAATATGCAAAAAGAACATGAATAGGAAACACATATTCTGCACACCTTATCATAGCTGATGTTTTTCCTTTCAAGTGTATTTAAAAGGGAGCATGACAGAGATGGACAGAGAGAGAGAGAGAGACGGACAGAGATGGACAGAGAGAGAGATCTTCTATCTGCTGGTTCATACAGCCAAGCCTGGGCCAGGCCAGCACCAGGAGCCAGGAACTCTGTCTGAGTGTCCCACATGGGTGGCAGGGCCCCAACACTTGGGCCATTGTCTGCTGCTTTCCCAAGTGCGTTAGGAGAGAGCTGAATTGTAAGTGAGGCAGCTGGGACTCAAACGTATATGGAATGTTTATATGGGATGACTGCAAGTGGCAGCTGAACCACTGTGCTGTAACACTGGCTTTCTGTAACGGGTTTTCACTCAGGAGGTGTGTGCTCCATAAGGTCATCACACGGCCTTGAACAGGTCTGCGATTCTCTGTTTGCATAGAATTCCATGACATGGCTTCTCTGTAGTTTGGGCCACTTAACTCTAGTTGAGAATTGTGGAAGTTTCATTTTCTGCTGTAAATAATTCAACAGTGTCATTAGCTCATCGTGGCACACTCAATTTGGTAACATCTTTCACCCTTTGAATCACTTGGTCCAGGGTTCATACCCATTTTAAAGGCATTTTTAAATCCCAATCAATGGGGATCTGATACTCCTTGTTGTCTACAATAACTCTATTCTCTTTGCATCAAGTCCAACTTAGACTCAATCCTGGTTTTGCTTGGCAAGTCTCTTCCCCTCTCTGAATCTTGGTTTCCCCATCTGTGAAATGGGAATAATTGCCACAGAGAATAGGAAGGATTTGGGACATGGTGGCTGTTGCCGTTAGACTGGGAAGGCTCCTACTATGGGACATCGGAGGCCCACAGGCCCTGTGTGAAAGCAGAGAGGCCATAGGCAAGTGAGTTTCATCATGACTGGCCACTTCCGAACTGTCCATCAGGGAGTGGAGACTGGCAGAGTCCGCTCTTCCCGGGGTCACGTGGTAACCCCCTGCTGTGATGTAACAGCTCCTGGTTCTGGGGCCTTGCTGCGTGTCAGGCCCAAGGCTCCTTAGGGCCTAGCCTTCTCTCCTTCCCACCTCACCAGCCTCTGCCAGATAGGAGAGATGAGCTCCACGTTCTAAGGACAGCCCAGGAAGGGGCCAGAGGAGCTGGGATTAAACATAAGGCCCCGCCTCCATCTCCCATACTCCTGCCAACCTCTGCAAGACCGCCCGATCCGCTACCTGTGACATGGACATGCTTGTTTGCACACCTTGAGGTCTGGCTTTTCAGGCTAGGACTGCTCTGAGCTGCTGTGTGGTCTCTGGCAAGTGTCTGGGCCTCTCTGGGTGACTTGCTCAGGTGACTTGCCTGCTGGAGGAGATGTCGAGATGCCAAGGGTTGGGAGACCAGGGGAAGCTGAGTGTGAGACATGAGTTAGGGCATAGGTATAGCCAGCCGGAGCAGAGAGGCTGTGCTTGGTGATCCTCAGGCTCTGTCTGTCACACATGAAACTCTGGATGTGTCACAGAGGTCAATCCAGGATCCCAAACCGACTACATAGATGATGGGTAGATGGGCAGGTGGAGGATGAGTGAATGGCTGGGTGGCGAGGAAGTGCATGGGTGGATGGATGGCTGTATAGTCTTGGATACCTGCTATGCAAATACTACAACAATTGCTTGTTTCCAGGAACTGCCTTGTCTTCCTCCTTCCCTTCCCTCCACCTCTCTGTCAGTCAGCAGACAGCTAAGCACCTTTGTGCAATACTGAACAGAAACAGTTTCCTTGCCCCTACGGGGCTCACAGTGCAGAAGGGAGAGAGATAGCAAGGAAACGAATACAGAAAAGCAGAGAGCTGGAGCAACAGCGAGTAGAGGCTTCCAGTCCTCTGAAAGCCATGACCCATCCAGGGATGGAGACTCCCTGGATTATATCAAGGCCGAATTAATCCCTGAAGGACAAATGGAGGCAGAGAAAGAGAAAACAGCTGTGGCAGAGGCCAGGCCTGGGCACAGGTCCCTTGGGAGTGAATGAGGAGTGGCCATGGCCCAGCTGCAGCAAGGAGAGACAATTAGGAGAGCCAGTAGGATAGGAGGTGGCACAAGCCGCAGGCCCCAGCCTGGAATAAGGGCTCACTGTGGTCCTGGGGACATCAGGAATGTCTGCGTGAAGTTCCAGACGGGGTAAAAGGGAGGCTTAGGGGACCACTGCAGCAGTCCAGGCAAGAGAGAGAAAGAGTGTGTTGGCTTCAAGCAGCAGGGGAGTCTGAGAGCTCCACAGGAGGCAGCACCTGGGGACACAGTGGATGGGGTGACTGATGGCTAAGGCATGTCCATGCCTCTGGCCTCTACCCAGGTAGAATGGCCTCACCGTCCCATGAGACACTGGAGGACAACCTCTTGAGCCTGAAAGACAACCTTAGAGACCATTTGAGCAGCTGTGCTATCAGAAGTCCTGGGCTATTGGGATGGGGGGAGGCAAGAGGGCTTCTCATCATCCCCACATGATGGGGTCATGGAGGCCAGAACACTTCCACCAGCCTGGACTTGGCTGACACCTGCCAGCTAAATAAGGAGGGACCTGTCTTTGCAGAGACCGAAGCAGAGGATGTGGACAGCCCAGCTGGCTCCGCCTTGCCTCTCAGCTGGCTCCCCCAGGAGGGTCCTCGGCTGGGCATGACCGAGAAAGAGCCAGATGAGGCCCTTGGAAATCCTGAGGCCGAGGAGATGGGAAAGAGCATCCCACAGCTGGAGGAGAAGCTCAGCTCAGACAGTGGTAGAAACACCTGCCCCGTGACCCTGGGGCCGACTCAGGCTTGTGGCTGGGTGGCATCCAGCTTACAAGGTGATGGAAACAGATTTCCAGAACATTCCAAGATCAAACCATCGGTGGAACTCAGCTCAGCAAGGTCCTGGAGCAGTGGAACTGTGAGCCTTGGTCACCCTAGTGACAGTCTTGATTCTCCTTGGGAAGGAGACCTCGATGACCCTGGACCCCCTGCCCTGGTGGAAACCTCACCACCAAGCCCCAGCAAGCAGCTCCCAACCCCAGATGACAGAATTGGAGGCCCCGTTGTCCCGGTGACCCCCACAGAGTTCCAGGATACAGCAGCCCCGGCCCCGAGTGTCCAGCTCAGCACTGGCCGATGGAGCAGGGCCACTGGCAGCATCTCGTGCCCTCAGCCCCAGAACCAGACCTGGAAGCGAACCAAGACAGTCCTGAAGGCACTGCCCTCCCGATTCACCGGCTCCATCAGCCCCATGAATCCTCGGCCTAGGGCAACCCAGAAAGACAAGATGCCACCCAAGCAGGGAGCCACTCTGGCCAGCCATTCTTCTGATGTCCCCAAGTATGGCCGGGGACAGCTGAACTACCCACTCCCGGATTTCTCCAAGGTGGGGCCCAGGGTGAAGTTCCCCAAAGATGAAAGTTACCGCCCCCCCAAGTCCAGGAGCCACAGAGGGCAACCTCAAGGTCCTGCCGGGCCCCTGATCTTCAAGTCCCCAGCAGAGATTGTGCGAGAGGTACTGCTGAGCAGTGGGGAAGCATCCCCCCAGAAGGACCCTTCTCCTGCTCATGCCATCACCAGGGTGCCCCAAGAGTTTCAGACACCAGAACAAGCCACTGAGCTCGTTCATCAGCTCCAGGTAAGCTGGGCCCAGTTCCTTAGGTGTTGCCAAGGCTTCTCCAGTTGGGCTAGAGTGGAGACAGGTTGGGTAGAAGGCCCGAGTAGGAGCCAGGAGCCCCCTGTCGGCGGGGGTAGGGTTGAGCCCTGCCCAACCCTTTGCTCAGAAAGAGCTGTGACTAAGGTATGTTGTTTGCTTCCTTTCAATTTGGATTAAAAAGTCAAACACGTACACGAGAGAAACTGATACAGTGGTCTTCATGTACCCAGCTTCCACCTGGCAGCCCATCACACCTGTTACCTGACCCCTACACTACTTTACGCAGCCAATCAGTTTACCCAAAAATATTCTAGAGCATCAAAGTCTAGAGCTCATAACCTTTTACAAACAGAGCCTAAAAGCTGACATCACTCCCTTTGTATTCCCAGATGCTAGATCAGCCACCCAGGTCTCTCCCTGTGTCTCACAGGTGACTTCTAAATCCGGATCCTAATGGGTACCATGGAGTACACCAAGGTCAAATGCTATTGCTGTCGCTCCTCCCCCTTTTGCCCTGGCTTTGCCAGTTGTTTCCAAGTCCCTGTCCAGCTAGGGATTTTCTTTCCTTTTGCTTCTCTGGTAGTTCCTCATCAAAGAGTCCTGCCCTGTTCTGCCCACTGCTCAGTTTCTGGGCTCTGTTATCACTGCCCGTGGCGTCTCTGCCTGTGTCCACTTGCTCTCACTGCCTCCTGTCCCTGGCAGGATTGGAGCGAGCAGCTTTTCCAGGCTGCAGGCATCTGTTTGGGTGACTCGTTCTGCTGCAGATCATGACCTTTTGTG
Organism: Ochotona princeps; assembly: GCF_030435755.1. Lineage (NCBI taxonomy): Eukaryota > Metazoa > Chordata > Mammalia > Lagomorpha > Ochotonidae > Ochotona > Ochotona princeps. The sequence continues at coordinate 16,269,846 of NC_080845.1, forward strand.
GCATAGGGAAGTTACAGCCAGTGCACACCACCGACGACCACCTGCTGCACTCAGAGCCTCAGGATGCCTGTTGGTTGGCCCCTGGTTTCAGATGCTGACAGCCCTTGCTGGTCATGGCCTTGAGCCAGCCCTTCATTTGGGGTGACTAAGTGCTGCTGTTACAACATGGCCGCTCCACCTGCATTCATTGCTGGAGCTCTTCTAAGAAGTAAAAATGTACCTCGTCAACTAGGAATGACCAAATTCTCCTGCATATAGTAAAGGCTAGTGAGACGCTTGATCCTACCCTGCTAATGACTCATTTTTAGAACCATGATCATGCTCCTCGCAAAGGGACATCTCTGTCTGCAATGACCCCTTAAATGAAGCACTTGGGTTTGTCAAAGGCGAGTGCCTCTGAGCAGCAGGGACTGTGACACTGGAGTCACCATCTGCTATCTCAAGAGACCCTTGGGTGACTCACTTGGCCTGTCCTTAAGAAAGACGTGCTGTCTGTATATGGGGAGGTGGAGGTGACCTCACCCCACAGACTTGGCAGGGAGATGGGGACCTGGCCTTGGCAGTCCTTGGCAACTCAGCCTGAGCCTAAGCCAGGCTCAGTTCTGGAGACAAAGGCGAGTCCTCCTGAGGCCTGGTATGTGCAGGGTTTACACCTGGAGGACGATGGTGCTTGGGGTCTGCAGCTGCCTGCTTGGTGCCCTCCCTGGCGCTCCTGCTCAGATGCACCCAGGAGCCTCATGGACAGGGCTAGGCTTGCACAGCCGAGTGCCTTGGGCCTGAGTGCTGACAGTGAGACCCTCTTCCCTACAGGAGGACTACCACAAGCTGCTCACCAAGTACGCCGAAGCCGAGAACACCATCGACCAGCTGCGTCTTGGCGCCAAGGTACCAGGGTGCAGGAAGGGAAGGAAGGGCTCAGGGACTGGTCCCCAGGAGGTGACGCCTCCTGCACTCCCTGAAACCCTGGAGATAGTGGCGCCCCAAGGCTTTGTCCTACTCCTTGGCCTTGCCTTCTCCAGGGTCACCACTGATGAACTTTGATAGCCTTGACTGTTGGTGTCTAGGATGTCCCAGGAAGCTGCAGAGTAGCCCACCTGTGCTCAACTCCTGATTCCATTACTAGCTGCTCTGTGACCTTAAGCCGGTTACCTGGGCTCTCTGAGCCTCAAGGCAGTAGCTGGTAATTTCTGGCCTAATTCTTCTTGGATCATGTCTGGGCCTTTCTCCTTCCCCCTATTTCACCCACATCCTCTCCCCTGACCCCAGGCGTGTAGTGGGGAAAGAGCAGAGGGAAATACAGGCCCCAGGAGGCCTGCTGCCATACTGCCCAACCCCCACCCAGCTTTGGAGGAGGCTGTGAATTTGCACTTGGGGCCTTCTGCTCTTCTGGGTGAGGCAGGAAGTGGGACCTGTTGCAGCAGCTTGTGGCTTCCTGCTTTCCTGTGGTGGCTCCTGCAGGTGGCTGTGGAGGAGGGGTGACAGGTGGCAGCCTTGGATAGAGAAGCCCCGCTCACCAGGCTCAACCCCAGCCCCCAGCACACCCCATCTCCCTACACAGGTGTGGCCCTGTCGTGCACTAGGACTTCTAGCCCTTCACCATCACCCTCAGTGTTGAGAGACAGTTCTATGCCACGTGGGTGGAAGCAGTCGCGGTAAAAAAGCAGAAGAGGGTCTGGAGTTGGTGCCCAGCTACCTCGACCAGCCTTGTTGAGCAGTAAAAGCGAGTTATTCATACCTTCCTCCTGGAGACAGAATTAAGACTTATGGCTCCTTCCTACTCTCAGAGCAGCAAGGTACCAGGAAGGATGTGGGAGTGGGTGTGGGCATATCCTCTGCAGAAAAACCACCTGCTCAGGGTTGCGGACTCCCGGAAGGGCCAAGAAGGCACATTCCCCTTCCCCCATTATACAGTCTGAGAACTTGGGGCCCCAGTTGGGCCAGAGGCTGCCTAAGGTCACAGGTGGCCCATGGGGGAGGTAGAGACCATCACCCCCTCCTCACTGTACTTATTGAAGTGGGAGATCCAGTGAACACGGAGCCCTCTCACTTGGCACACGGTGCGTATCTCTAAGAGGGAATGTGACTGTTGAAAATATGCCCACTAGGGCCCAGGGGTCTGTGGTTGTGTCTTCTGCCCTGGGCTCTGTGCACTAAGATGTGGGGGACCCCAAGATGGCATCTAGCTCACAGCCCTGGTCAGGGACCCCAGGTCACAGAGATGGTCCTGCGCCTCCCCAGCACCTGCCAAGCCCAGTGGCTGTACTCAGAGTCAATGGTGGGAAGATAGCAACAAGTAAAGATCCCCAGGAAGGAAACAAATGTTCCTAAGCCACAAAGAAGTGCCAAGCAGGCCCTTGGCTCAGGGTCTCATCTGATCTTTCCCCTGAGGCCCAACCAGGTGGAGTGGTTTACTCAACATGGCATGGCTGGCATCAGGGGCCATCTGCCTGATGGCTCCACAGCCCAGCACAGGGATGGGACAGGCCCACGACTGTCCTGAAGACCCAAGAACAGCAGCGAGTGCTGCTTCCTGCCTGCTCTCCTGAGGGATTTCCAGCAGGGGACAAAGACCACTCAGTGTCAGAGCTGAGCTTTGAACCCAACCGTAGTCAGTCTCCAGCCCTACTCTCTGTACCACAATGCCTGTGTGGCAAGACAGGACCAGATAACTCAGTGAGCAGCCAGTCAGTGCCAAGGCCTGGATCTGGAGCCTGAGGGTTGGGACAGGCCCAGGGCACCCCGCTGGGTAGCTGCAAGGCAGGGGACAGCAGCGTCTGATAGGTGGGGCCTCTCTGGTGGACTCTGTTCTCCACCTGGCCTCTGGCCAGCACTCATGATGATCACACCATGGTTGTTGCCCAAAGCTACTTCCGCTGAGCCCCAGTGTTCCTCCCCTGCCACCCAGACTGCAGAATGGCTGAGATAACCCCCAAAAATTACACCCCCCCAAGAAGTAGAGGGGCAAGGATCAAAGGCTTCATTCCCAAAGTGTGTTCTGATGATTGCTGGCTGTTCCAGATGCCCCCAAGAGGAAGGGGGTGGGAGTTCCGGTGTTCAAAGGAGCTGGGGGAAGGACTCCGGCTCCCCCCAGCCAGCCCCTCCACCCCATTCATCAGGGCCATTAGTATTCTAAAGGCTGTGAGAGAGCCATCTGCACTGAGAACCTACTCATCCATTTAACCCCATGTTCCCCACACTCCTGGTTCACCCTTCCCATTTATGCCTCTGGGAGCGCCCCTAGAGACCCCCTGCCTTCAAAGACGCACCTCAGCTTCCTGGATGTGTCCAGGAGACAGGCCTGGGATGGCCAGGCCCGGGCAACACAGCAGTTGCCACCCCAGCCCCACACTGTTTCCCTTCTTGGATATCTGCAGGCTTTGAGCCTCTGCTTCGAGCCCTCTGTGGTCCATCTAACCGAGGGGCTCCCTGGCCCATGCTGGACTGGGAGCTGTGGGTTTGCCCAGGGAGAATAGGGAAACCTTCTGTAGGCTGCCCAGGATTCAGGTCACCCTTGGAGAGGGTGCTGGAGGCGAGTCCCAGAGAGGAACAGATGGCTACGGGATTATTAAAATCCAGCTTTGTTCTCCTCTAGCCAAGCTGGGCCTGAGAGGGGGAGGCGGCCATGCAGGAGTGGGGTTTTTCTGCCACAGATGGGACTCCGGGAACAGCTTAACCAGGAGGGTGCCAGGGAGCTGCTTCTGCTTGGCTGGGTGCCAGGGAGCTGCTTCTGCAGGCTCACCCTGTACTGCTCATCCCTGACAGCAGTGGCAGCTTAAGGAGCTGGGTTCCTGCCACACACCCATGAAGACCTGGATTGGGCTCCCAGCTCTTGACTTTGCCGGACCCAGCCCATGCATTTGGGAAGTATACCAGCTGATATCTAGAACCAATCGGTCAGTGCTCTAGCACTGAAAGGTGTGCCATGGCCAAACCTGGATGCTGAGCCAGTGTTGGCAAACTGTGCCAGGTTGTGAGTGCTTCCAGCTTTGTGGGTCAGATGTCCTCTGATGACACTCCTCACCTGTGCAATGTAAAGACAGCTGCAGGTGGCACTTCAGCCCACTGGTTCAACTGTGCCTGCTGACTCTCATTCACAGTCGCAGACCTGCGCTGTCTAAGCTCAGTTCCAAGCCAGTGTGGGGTGCACAACTTCCACCCTGAGAGCTTCAGACGGTCTTCCCTGGTCATTTGCCTCACTCCAGACTTCTCCTTTCCAACCCAGGCTGTTTGATAAGTTTAAGTCATCCCCAGAGGACCGGCATATGACACAGTGGGTTAAGCCACCACCCCAACACCAGCTCTCTCTAGGAGCACCAGTGGGAGTCCCAGTTGTGTGGGTCCCTGAAACCCATTTTGAAGACCTGGATGGTGTTCCAGGTTCCTGGCTTTGGTCCCAGTCCAATTCTTTTTTTTTAAAGATTTATTATTATTATTATTATTATTATTGGAAAGCCGGATATACAGAGAGGAGAGACAGAGAGGAAGATCTTCCGTCCGATGTTTCACTCCCCAAGTGAGCCACAACGGGCGGTGCACGCCAATCCGATGTCAGGACCAGAAACCTCTTCCGGGTCTCCCACGCGGGTGCAGGGTCCCAAAGCTTTGGGGTGTCCTCGACTGCTTTCCCAGGCCACAAGCAGGGAGCTGGATGGGAAGTGGAGCTGCCGGGATTAGAACCAGCGCCCATATGGGATCCCGGGGCGTTCAAGGCAAGGACTTTAGCCGCTAGGCCATGCCGCCGGGCCCGGCCCCAATCCAATTCTTGCAGTCATTTAAGGAGTGACCAACAGATGGAAGACCTCCCTCTGTCTCTGTAATTCTGCCTATCAAATAATTAATAGATTTTTTGTTAAAGCAATTCCCAAATGATGGCAATCTGCTGTGAGGGAGGGATTTGTTTGTTTACTTGGTGACTCATTCATCCATTACTTGCTGTTGTTATCAGTACTAACCTAGTGGCTAAAGTCCTCACCTTGAACACACCAGGATCCCGTATGGGTGCTGGTTCTAATCCCGGCAGCCCTGCTTCCCCTTGCTTGTGCCTGAGAAAGCAGTCAAGGACAGCCCAAAGCCTCGGGACCGTGCACCTGTGCGGGAGACCTGGAAGAGGTTCTGGGCTCCTGGCTTCAGATCAGCATAGCTCTGGCCATTGTGGCCATTTGGGGAGTGAATCAGTGGATGGAAGTTCTTCCTTTCTGTCTCTCTTCCTCTCTGTATATCTGACTTTACAATAAAAAAAGTAAGCAAATCTTTAAAAAAAAACATTACAAGTGTTCAAATTTTTATTAAGAAAATTTATTGTGTGTTGAGTGCCATATAATATAGTAATTGTTACAACATTTTAAAATATTTATTTTATCTTGAAAGGCAGAATTATATATAGAGAGGTCTTCCATCTGCTAATTCACTCCCCAAAAAACACACTGCTGGGGCTGGACCAGGCTGAAGCTAGCATCCAGAAGCTTCTTCTAGGTCTCCTATGGGGGTACAAGGGCTCAAGCATTTGGGGTGTTTTCTTTCCCAGGTGCATTAATGGGGAGCTGAATCAGAAATGGAGCAACAAGAATCAGTGCCCAAATGGGATGCTAGTGCTGCAGGTGGCAGCTTGACCCACTCTGCCACAACATCCATCCCTATGACCATTATTATTAGAAGTCATACGAAAACCGTAGGATTTGGGGCTGAGTAGAGCAATGTTCGATTCCTAATCGCAGGACTTACCGGCTGGAGATTCTGTCGGTGTCTTTTAGAAAATGGGGCTGATGATCCCTGCCCCACTCCTGTTCAGGTCTGCCATAAACAACAGCCGGAAAGGGCTGACAGCCCTTCCCCCAGCATTCAGCCCCCACCTGCAGGCTCCAGGGAGAGGGGTCTGCACCAATGAGGAGCTCCAGAGTGGAGGAGACACTGCAGCCTTTGCCAGGGGGCGATGGAGGGGTGCCCTACCACTGACACAGCTCTGCCTGCTTCTCCTCTTGCGCAGGTGAACCTGTACTGGGACCCGCCGCAGCCCAGCCACAGCAGCCACCATGAGGGCATGGTGCCACAGGGCACCCAGGTCTTGTCCTTCACCATCCCACAGCCCCGCTCAGCACAGTGGTGGCCAGGCCCTGCCGAGGACTGCCAGATGACCAATGCTTCAGGTGAGTCAGGGTAGGGTGGCATGGCTGGAGGGCTCCGTGGGCCTGGACTTCTGTACTGGAGGCTCCTGGTTCATCCTGGGGAGAACCAGGGAAAGCAGCTAGACCAGGCCCCTCTCCTTTCACTTGAGGCCCAGAAAGAGTTACTTGGCAAAGACCCTTGGCCTTGGGGAGGTCCTGCAGGGGCCAGGCCCTGCACTAAGTCCTAACTTGGTGGGATGGGCACCATTGCTACCCATGCCCTCAGGGAGACCAGGGCTCTGAAACCTGAGGACACACTAAAGGTTCCAGAGGTGTGACCGTGAGGTGTGCAGACACCCTCCTGAGTTAGGGCCCACCCCACCGACTGGGACCCCTGGGATCCAGCAGGGCTCTGCTCCTTCCAGCTGTGCCAATCAGGGCACACTTGGACCCAGTTCCTCACCTACACCTGCTCAGGCTGATATGTGCAAGATAGCCGAGCTGTGGTTAGGAGCAGCCGTGGTAGTCTGAACCTTGGCCCTGGCTTTCAGCCTTCAGAAAGGCTGTCCCTGGCCTGCATGTGTAGCATTTGTGTATTCCAGGGTGGCCGACGGCTAGAGGAGACCTGAGTGACCCGTCACCCTCCAGCATACCCATCCCAGGCTGGCTTCCAGAAGACCAGGCCGCCACCCAGGACCAGCCCTCAGCGGAGTGGACCAAGGTGCTGGCTTCTCAGGCCCGTCATGTTCTGGCCCAGGTGAGCGGCATTGCAGGTGTGTCCCAGCAAGCCCTAACTCACCTGGAGAGAGTGGTGTCGCTGCGAGACCTGCCCGCGCATGCCCTGTCTCACACCATGCTGACTTGGCCACGTGGAGAACGGAACCCTTCCCCTCGGGGTTTTCCAGCCACACAGCCCCAGCGCTAGGTTAGCCCTGTGTGGGACAGTGCATCTCTTCAGCAGTCCTTGTCTTGTGCTTCAAAGTGTCTGCTGTTGGGCCCCAAAGATTGAGCCTGTTAGGATCCTGGCACGTCTACTGTGCCTTTCCTCCTTAGGATAAGTTGTCCCACTTTCTCAGCTCATTGTATTATGGGAATCAGCTCACCAGTACCTCTCACAGAACCTTTGCAGTGTCAACAAACAGTTCCATGTCACTGTGAATCGGCACCCCCCTTTTTATAGCCGCACACACAGCCTTGTTCTAGACGTGCCCTCAAGCAGCTTTGAAAATGCGTGTTTCCCAGCTTTCTGAAGGTGGAAGTGAAGAAGCCAGGGCAAGGGGAAGTGAAGGGACAAAAAATAAACTTCGTGTGATGGGAACCCACAAAGTGTTCACCAGACCCTGAACACTGTCAGAGTCACACACTGGGCTTGGAGCTTCCTAGTTGCTGATACAAAAGAGGAAATGCGAATGTTACATGTAGCACCAGACCCATAATACAAACTCCTTCAGAGAGCACCACCATTCTTTTTTTCCTGTCTGTAATCAACTCCATTGAGCTGTAATTTACATACCAGGCAGTTCGTTCATTGAAAGCATGTGACTTCGTGGTTTTTCGTCATGCAGCCATCGTCATCTTCAGGTGTTAAAAAAAGATTCATTTGGATATTTGAAAGTCAGAGAGAAAGAGAGATTCCCCATGCACCGCTTCACTCATCAAATGGCCTCAACCAGCAGGACTGGTCTGGGCTGAAGCCAGGATCCCAGAACTCCTTCCAGGTCTCCCACCTAGGTAACAGGGGCCCAAACACTTGGGCCATCACCCAAGTGCATTAGCAGGAAGCTGAATCAGAAGTGGAGCAGCCAGGACCCAGCAGCGCTAGGACCAGGGATGCTGATGTGGCATCGCTGGCTGCAGCTTAGCTTGCTGTGCCCCAACACTGGCCCCCCCATAACCAGTTTTGCAACGTTTTCACCATCCAGTAAACAAATCCTGTACCATTTATGACCAAGTCCCCCAGCTCCTAGCAGCAGCCCACCTATTTCTTATCTTTATGGATATTTTTGTTCTGGGAATGTCATAAAAGTGAATTCATTCAGTGTTTATATTTTCCTCTTTGATGTCTTTCCTTTATCATGAGGTTTTCAAGGTTTCTGTTCATATTAGGATAGCACAGTTAAGTACAAAGGGACAATTGGACAGGAAAAGCTATGTGGGCCTTTCTTTTGTGATTCCCTGTGTGTTTGATAGCAAATCATACAGGTATCCCTGAAGCTGGCTTTGACCCTGGAAAACAGGTCTGGGGGCACTTAGGCATCAGAACACCCACCTGTGCCTTCCTCGTACTTTTCTATACACCCCTTGCCTCCCACTCCCACCCCAGCCACATTGCAGCCTGTCTCCTGACCTGCAGACCTTCATACACTTGTGTGTGTGTGTGTGTGTGTGCATGCTTTGTGGTCCATGAACACCTATAGATCCCACTTGGAGTTTCCCCAAGACTGCCCTTGCAGAGACCACAAGTATCCCGCCCTTCACTGCCCTCTCCATGCTTGGTAGAAAGCCTCTCTTTTGAGGCCAGACCCAGCTGTGTGTGCCAGGGCAGAAATGTCCCTGAGAGTGGGAGTCAGGCAAGATTCATCTTCCAGGATCTGTATTAGTGAAGCTTGTTTCCTTTCCCTCCCAATGTCCAGGTGGACTCCTTTGAAGAACTGATGGAGGCAGGCCAGCTCACGCCCCGGAACCAACTCAAGGTACTGTCCAATTCAGGAGGTGCCCACAGAGCCCCTGGACATGCCCTGTCTCCTGTACTTATGTCTGGAGTTGCTTTTGCTCTAAGACGCAAAGGAGAGAATCCTAGCCAGCATCTCCTTTCAGAGCAGGTGGCTCCTGCTCGATGCTCCCTGGAGAACCATCCTGACAGCACAACAGTTACCACGGAATAGGCCATTCTGCACCTCAGGCAGTGTCATCAGCTCCTGCCGGGCTGTCCTGAAATCTGGAGAGGGAGTTCCTACCATTGCTCTCTTTTTAAAGATTGATTCACCTATTGGAAAGTCAGTTACACAGAGAGAGAAATCTTCCATCTGCTGGCCGCAATGGCCATGGCTGAGCCAGGAGCTTCATCGGGGTCTCGTGGGTGGCAGGAGGCCAGGCACTATGGGGCTGCCCTCTACTACTTTCCCCATTAGCAGGAAGCTGGATCAAAGTGGAGCAGCTGGGATGTTAACTGGCACCTATGCCACAGCAGCAGCTGCAGTCATTACCCTCTTCTAAGCAGTATAGAACCACAGGTCAGAGAGGCTTCTGTGCAGACGGCAGGTCCGATGTCCAAGTCCAGGGTCATGATCACTGCCATGCACTGAGTCCCATTGGTCAGGCTGCCTTGCACCAACCAGCAAAGATCCTTGTCTCCTTACTGCATTATAAGAGTAGCTGCCAGCAGTTTGGAAGCTGGGCTTGGTAGAGGAAGAGGGAACTCCATGTAAGCACACTTGGCTTTATCCCCTTTGGGGCTTAAGAGTTTTCAATATCTACTCAGGCACTCAACTTAGATGCCTGCTGTACCAGCCAGCATCTCCCTGAGCAGTAGGTGATCTTAGAGCTGGAGGAATGCAGGGGGAGGGGTCAGAGGAAGGGATGGTTAGCTCAGGTGAGGGCAGCCTCAGAGGTCCACCAGGCATTGCAGGCCCCAGGGAGCCACAGGTGTCTCACTACTCCCACCCCTGGGCTTCTCCCTGCCCACCCTGTGGCCTCTCATGGGCCACTCCCTCTGAACAACCCCAGGCAGAAACCCCTGGGCAGGAGCGTCCTGCTGACGTGGCAGGGTAACCCCATCCCGATTCTTTTTACTTGACACCAGTGTTACGCATCCACGGCGTCCAGTGCGATGATTCCATCCATGTGTGCCATGCGTCGTGACTACATCATGGATCAGCCTGTCCATCTGCTGCAACACTGACTGTCTCTTTGTGTCAGGAACCTCAGACTCTTCTCTTGTAGTTCACTCGGAAATACAGAGTGGCTGTTGCAAGCTGTAGTCACCCTGCTGTGCAAAAGCATACCAGGCCTAGTCCTCCTTTCTTGTTGTGTTTTTGCTGTCTGTAATCCAACCCTCTGTCCTTGCCTTCCACGTTCGATTGCTCTGCCATCAGCCTGTTTATCTCACACATCTGGGTGCTGGTCTTTCTGAGTCCGGTGTATTCCACTTCACCTCCTCCAGTGCCTTCCATGTCACTGCAAATGATGCAAAGCCGTTTATTTTCTTCCTGCCTGTTGGAAGATCAGGCATGAGTGGGGTGGGTTGTCTTGATTTCCACCTGCCATGTAAAAGTTGAGAAGTTCAGGCCTGGTAATCAGCTTGGCATCTTGATCCTACTTTCTGAGATTTCAGCCACGTGTGATCTGGGAGTCCTAGTGTAACTGTGAGGATGTGGCTTCTGCTCTGGGCTCTGCCACCTGCTCACTCAGCATGAGATCTTCATCAGCTTCTGTACTCTCTGGACCTCAGTTTTGCCCTTTGTCACTGCTGGAAGGAAATGCCCCCTCCCCGGGATTATGTTGAAGGTGACATGGAGTCAGTGAGAGAGCCTCAGCCCACTGTCTCAGTGCCGAGGGAAGGCTGGCATTACTGACACTGGGAAATGGGTGGCACCATCTGTCCTGGTAGCTTACAAGGATTTGGGAAGAGAGGGGCTCATTTTACACATCTGAAAGAAGGACCCAGTCTCTGCTAAGGCTGAGGTCTGTCTGGGAACACAGTGATATTGTGACTGATGCTACAGCTGTTGTGGTATGTTGCCCTGTTTGTCAGTCCACCCAGAGCAGCTGGTGCCCAAGCCCTCAGGGGTGCCTTTGCCATGCCAGTCTGATGGCAGAGAGGTGCCATAGGGCAGGCAGCTTCCAGAGATTTTCAACCCCAGCCTCTGGCTGCTTGTGACTCAGGGGTCCCCCACACGCCATCTCACTCCCGTGTCTGGGAGAGCAGAGCCTGCAGCAGGGCCTGGGCACACAACACCTTTGGGGCTTGGTCTATTTTTAGGGCTTCCGGCAGCTCCAGGCGGCCCACAGGGCCCTAGAGGAGGAGTACTTGAAGGCCAACAGAACGCAATACCTGGACCAGCAGTTCACTGGCTCTAAGAGCACACCTGGGAAATTTGATCCAGGCAGGTATGTGCTGGGGAGAGAAGACAGATGGGGCAGGAACCCTGGGTTCCCCCAGTCACTGTGCACGTTCCCTCACACTGTGCACTGTGCTGGAGTCACTTGTCCTCATAATTCATTCTCAAGGGGAGCAGACAGAAATCAGGGATGGGGGCGAGATTTCCTTAGGGTCCCACAACCCATGGGTGGCCAAGGAGATACCCAGCTGAGGATGCCTGATTCATGATTCATGATTCCATCTCATTTATCTGGAGTTCTCACTGTTATGCAAATGCTGGGGCATCCCCTAGGTCTACTGGGACACTTGGCCTCCCAGCTCTGTGGGACGACGCTGCCTCCCTGGTTTCCTGGCACTCACTTTGCCCGTTCCAGGGATCTGGAGATGGAGATCTACCATCTGGGAACCCGTCTAGAAGAGCTGAAGGAGCTCATGGACCAGACCCAGCAAGAGCCCAAGCCACCTGTGTGCGAGGCAGCTCTGGACAGCACCCCAGCCTCGCCCGTGTCCCGCCAGCCCATGCATCTGCCCACACCAGACAGCCAGAATGCCTTCCCTGAGGTAGCCCCTTGCATAGCTGTGTTAGGCTGGTCCTCCCTGCGTTTGTTCATATCATTGCTGATTTGCATATTTAGAAAGTACTTACCACAGACTGGGACCTGTGACGCATGATTGGATTAGGGGGTGCCCCGCTCCTGGAGTTTTCCATGCCATTGAACTAATCATGTAGTTACTCAGTTGTTGTTGGATTGTGCTCTGAAAGGAAGTTGTGACAGCAGAAGGCATGTGTCAAAGGAGTGCTTGGGTGAGTGCTCAGAACACAAGAAAAGTATCCTGGCAGGGAAGACAACTATGCAAAGGCCCTGTGGCCAGTGAGGGAAATGACTGGAGACAGGCAGTGGGGTGGGGTCGCATTGGGAGTGTGTGCTCTAACTCAACTGGGCTTCTTAGTGGGGAGAGGGAAGTTTGTGGGTAGAATGGTCTGAGCCAGGGGAGGGGCAGGTAGGGTACAGGGGAACCCAGGCATGGGCTTGGCAGAGGCGCAGAGGCACACTGGACTGGTCTTGGGGTGGTCATGAGGGACGAGAGCACTGGGAATGGCCTCTGGCTTCAAGCTTGTAGTGCTTGGGGGATGAGGGGTGGCCGTGAAGATGGGGGCTGGGAACCCCCAGGGGAGAGGCTTTGTGGAAGTCCTTCCAGTTCGTCGTGACCCCTTGAGAGACGGTCATCACCATCTCCTTTTTGCAAACTGACAGCGTAGAAAGGCCACGCAGGTGACAGTGGTGGGGTCCCCAGGCCCCGAGCCCCCTGCTGGCAGCTCTGGAGGACTTGTCTGTGAGGACTGCAGCAGGCTGTTAGGTAGTGCGGGTGCTGCTGCGATGTCCCTGCCGTGGAGGGCTTGCTGGTTTGGGATTAGGGGAAAATTCCCTCACACTGTGCTCTATCCAGAGAATAGACAAACCCTCCTGTGCAGCGTCTTCTGCACTCACTGGGGGAAACGTAAGTGTGCCATTGGCCGCTGCGGTGAAGGAGCTGTGGGGCTGGGTAGCCATGCCGGCATGGCAAGGGGGCAGGAGGGGTGCTTACAGCACGTGATCTGAATGTGAATCTCAGCTCCTTGTGGCTTCAGGCAAACCATCTGAGCCTGTTTCGCGTCTGTCAAGTGGGCTGTGAGACCCAGGCACACTACAGGGATCAAGAAGAGGTTTCTAGATAGCGCCTGGTTTGTTAGAAGTGCTCGGTTCTCAGTGCTCAGCCAGGACTGAAGATCACTTTGCACATCTGTGGAGGGAGTGGGTGTTTGTGGGTGTAATGCCTCAGCACACCCAGCAGGGACCTGGCATGAGGTAGGCGCATCAGGGTGGTGGTGAAGAACCTGCTGAATCTCTGTTTCTCTGCCCCCAGCCTGCCGCCCCTGGCCCATTGCACATGAATGCGGAGGTCACTTCCAGCAGTAGTGAGGTGGGAAACAGTCCCAGGGAACTCCCAGCTCCGCTCCGGCACAAGGAGCTGCAGATGGAACAAGGTTTCCACGGCCTTCTGGACCGGTGAGTCCCTGCCCAGAGCTGGCCCAGAGTCTGCAGCCAGTGGTTCCTTGGGATCCCAGCAGCCCCCGCCCAGCAGAAGTCAGGCACTTCTGTGTGTCTTCCTGCAGGTACCACAGTGTGAAGTCCCTCCCGGAAGCCATGAAAATGGAGGAGGAGGAAGAGGCAGAGGAGGCAGAAGAGGAAGAGGACGGTCACACTCTGGAAGTGGATGGGTCAGCTCCAGTTGCAGGGACCGCAAAAACCAGCAGGATGCCTCCAAAACAGCAGCTGGCACAGGCTGAGAGAGGACATGGGGTGCCCCTCGAGTAAGTTCCCCATGGGCCTCCCGCTCACTCTTGCTACAAGGGCATTCGTTGTCCAAGCCAGCAGGCCTGCCTTTGGCAGGTGAGGTGTGCAGCTCCTGGCCTGGTGAGGCAGGTGCCCACCGGAGCACCACAGCTGGCCCTGGGAGTGCAGGAAGAGGTTTTTTCAAGGGCAGTGATGGTGTTGAACACCACAGCTGTCCTTGGCTCTGGCCTGCTGGTGTTAGCAAGGAGCAGGTCACATCTTCAGTGCCTCCCTGGGTGGTCCTATCAGAAGGGAGAGAGAGAAAAGGTGGAACACTGGAGTAGGCTTAGAGCCCAGAGCCTGCTGCAGGCAACCACAGGATGTATTTAAAATGTGATATCATTTTCATGGTTCTTCTGTTCTTTTTCCAAGTTAGTTTCTATTTTGGCACAAAAGCCTGGCCTTCCATTTGCAACTGTGACTGAAAGTTTGTGGGCATGGCCGAAAGGGAAGACTGTTGGGTGTGGGCGGGACCACCTAAGCTCATTCCTTTCCTTGGATTTCTACAGTGGAGCAATGGGTGGTTTAGGTGAGCAGCCCCATTTTACAGTTAAGAACAGTGAGGTTGAGGGAGGAAAGTGCCTTACTCCAGGCCACACAGCTGCGAGGTGGCAGATCCAAGAGAGGTAGCCAAGGAGCATTTAACTTGGGTCTTGAACTGCCTGACTCCTGTGCCGAGCTGAGCCATGGGTCCCCAGCTGCCTGGCTTGACTTGGAACCAGGTGCTCTCTCCTTCCCTGCCAGAGAAGCCATGGAGCAGATGGGGTCCCTGACGTCCCAAGGCCTGCACACCTCCAGAGACAGGCACATGCCGAGTCTAGGCATGGCTGGAGCTGCAACTCGAGGCCCTGGCATGGTGGCCCCCACCCTGGGTGCCAAGCCCGCAGCATCCCACCAGAGCAGCACGGCCAGCTTGCAGGGCAGCATCTCTGAGCACCTACCCCAGAAGCCTTTGAACCACACCTGTGGGCTCCACGTGGAGGTGAGTGTCCTTTGGGGCAGTGGGGACAGTGGAGTAGGGACCTGGCCTTGGAACCCCAGGCCTTCCCTGGATCTCCTGGGCTCTCTGCCCAAGGTCCTGGCTTGGACCATCCCTTCTGATGATGCCTGCTGCACCTGGCCCTGTCAGTCACCATCACACCCCCGTGCCAGGAGTTCCTGTTCCTCCCACGCACTGCTGGTAATGGGAGCCCTTCAGAGCCTGCATGGAAAAGGGAGTCACACATTCGATTTATTTGATGTACGCAGTTCTGAAATCCATGCATCCAAGGAGACCTTCAAAAATGTTCCCGGGGAAATGCCTCTTAGGGAAAAGTAATCTCTGTATAGGCTCAAAAATGTTTTGCACCACATAAACTGAACATTTCAGATGCTTTCCTGTGGATCTTCTGCGGTTAGGCAGATGTGTCTCTGAGTCTACATACAGAGCCAAGGGCACTGGTTCCTGACCCAGTTCAGTGTCCTGGCAGCAGTTCTTAAAGTGCAGCAGATGTCACAGAGCATTGTAGAAGTGTGGCTTATGCCATATGCCAGAGGAGAGCATGTATATACATACATGTGCACACATACACACACACACCCCCATGGCCAACTCTGCTCTCCTCAAGGCAAAGGCAAAGCACCCGAGCGTCTCTGTGCTCTTTTTGCCCTGCATTGAACCAAGGACCGAGCAGGTGCCTGCAGCTGGTGGATTTCCTTTTCCTGGGCTTTCTGCAGTCAGATGATTCTAGAGCATTCCAGGCCCCAGTCAGAAGATGCTAGGATAAGACTTGCTCTTTCCCCTTTCTCTGTCGCTTGTCCCACATAGCGTCTTTCCCAAGGGCTCCGCTGCCACTCCTGGGAAGCAGGACTTGCCTCAAGTCCTGGAGTCCTTGCTTTGTGCCAGCCACTTAGCCTTCAGGGCCCTGAGCCTGGCTGTTGGGGGCTGGGCCTGCTTCCCCAGCTGGGAGCCACTGGAATGCGAGACCTAGGCCTGGACTTGTACAGGCTCTCCTACTGTGCCTTGGACATGGTCCTCACACTTAAAGGGGCACCACCTGTCTTAGGAGTCCTGGATGGCATCCCCGGAAACGGACAGTGGCTTCGTGGGCTCTGAGACCAGCAGAGTGTCACCCCTCACCCAGACACCAGAGCACCGGCTCTCCCACCTCAGGTATGCTGGGACTAGGCCACTATCCCACCAATGTCCCGCACATGGCATCGCCTGAGAGTCACAATGTCTATTATGACCCAGAACAGGGTGGGCAGTCCAGGCAGACACAGGCTCTTCCTGCACACGCCCTATAGCATTCCTGGTTCCCGTCTTATTGATAGAAGGGAGCATAGACTCAGAGAGGGCAAGCCATTTGGCCTGTGTCATCCAGCAAATTAGCCATACAATTATTATGTGTTGAGCAGATGAGGTGCACAAGAGACAAAGGACCTTCCTATGGTTATTTGAAGAAGAGATTGGGCAGGACCCTGAGGGGAAAGGAGAGTGCAGAGGGGCTGTGACTGACGTCCCTCTGGAGGCCTGCTGGGTAGCCCCTAGGGTGCATGCAAAGAAAGGACCAGATATTCTGCCTCTGTTTTCTAGAAAACAGGTTGAGCTCTATTAGGTCATGTGTGGGGCTGGCAGGTGTATTGCTGCATGTTCCGTGAAGCAGTGGCTGGATGACACAGGCCATCCTGGAAAACACCGTGCTCCCAGGGATGGGAGGTTCCGCAGGTGGCAGGGTGTTGGCTTGGTACAGAAGGGCTCTGGCTGTGTGACCCCAACGTGTCTGTCCCTCCATGACCCATAGCACCCCAGGCACATCAGGCCAGCCCCCAACGGCTCCTGCGCCTCACAATGGAGCCTCCCGCCCCAGGACCAGGGGTTCTGCTAATCCCAGGAGAGCTAGGGAACCCAGCACTCCCAGGAGTCGAACACAGAGAGCCCCGGCCAGCCCAAGCAGTCCTCCCCAGCACCGGATGCCTGGCTTCCGCCTGGAGCGCCCACTGGTAGCCGACATGGGTGAGTGCATGGGTCAGGGTCTGCCTACAGTATATGGGTTAAAAACCTGAGACAAAACCTTACAACAGCCTTTAGGTTTGAGCTACTCCCGGGCCCCTTTCTGGAAACGCTGAAGTCACAGGTGAAAAGAAGGTAAAGGCGTCCATGGGAGACCGCCAGGGTTGACATGGGTGCAGAATCTGTGTGTGTGGCTACAGGCACTGACCACCAGTATGGGGTCACGTCCTGGGGAATGAGTGGTCACTTTTGTCACTAAACGTGGCGTGATACTTTGCACATCTGTGGATCCTCTGTGTGATTCCATCTTTTTTAAAAACTACGTGAACTTTTTATTGAAACAAGACAGACATGCAGAAAAGAACACAAATTGGTGAATTTTCACACGCACAGAAAAACACAGACCAGAAAACTCAGTGTGATCAGAATTCCACTCAGCCCTCTTCCAGGCACTGCAGCCCATGCTGGTCCGACTTCAAACACCTTATGTTAGCTTTGCCTTTTAAAAAAATTATTTATTTTTATTGGAAAGGCAGATTTTACAGAGAAAGGAAGACAGAAAGACCTTCTATTTGCTGATTCACTCCCCAGATGGCTGCAATGGCCAGAGCAGAGCTGATCCAAAGCCAGAAGCTTCTTCTGGGTCTCCCACACGGGTACAACATCGCAATGATTTGGCCGTCCTCTACTGCTTTCCCAGGCCAAAAGCAGAGAGCTGGATGGGAAGTGGAGCTGCCAGGATATAAACCAGTGCCCATATGGGTTGCCAGCACTTGCAGATGGAGGATTAACCAGTTGAGCCAGGGGTTCTGCTAATCCCAGGAGAGCCAGGGAACCCTATATATCTATTTCATTTTAAAGGCAGAGAGACAGACAGAGATCTCTTAGTCACCAGTTCACTCCCCCAAATGCCCATGGGGCCATATCAAGGCCAGGGGCCTGGAACTCAGTCCAGTCTCCCAGACAGGTGGCAGGGATCCACCGACCCCATACCGGAGTCCTTACGGGCCACCTCCTAGGGCACACAGTAACAGGACGCTGGCCTTGGAAGGTGCAGGCATTCACTGCTGGCTGGAGATTGTTGCAGATTTGCCTGCAGCTGGAGAGACACCCCAGAGCTCCCAGGAGCCTTTCCCAGCCCTCCCCCTTTCCTAATGTCTTGCCAAGCAGCAGGACCATGTTGCATCCAGATGCTGACACAGCTACCTTCAAGAACATTCCATCCCTACAGGGATCCTTGATCTTGCCTTTTTGCAGCCACCCCTCCCCCCACCTCAGCCACTCCCCGGCCCATCTCTGCTGTAACTTTGTCTTTTCAAGAATGTTACATAGATGCAATCATGTACTATGGCGCATGGGCTTCCACACTTCACTTTCCATCTAAACCCTTGGAGACTCATCAGTGTTTGGTGTATTCAGAGCCCCAGATGTGGTTCTTTAGTGTCTCCAAGGAATGGTTGTTACCAGTACATGGGTGTTCTTAACCTTTGTCTCCCTGCTGCTGCTTTTCGGGGAAGCTCCTGCACAGGGATGAAGGTGGGATCCCAATTTCCAAGGGACATGGAGTTGCTGTAGCCAGTGCCAGGACAATATGGTGGGACAGTACCTGTGTGACCCAAGTAAAGGGGCAGTTGACTCTGCAGAGAGGCAGTTCCTGACCACTTGGATCTGATGGGGGTGGGAAGGGATGGTGGCAGGAGTGTGGTAGGCCCAGCTCAGTGTCCCACACTGCCACCCAAAGTCGGGATTTCCATTTTAAGGTCCCTGGACATTGACCTCATTACCTGTGGCCTACCACTGAGCACTGCCTCCTCGCCGCCCATTATTCCACCCACATGAGCTTGCACTCCAAGGGTCTTCTGCTTTGGTTCATGCTTTGGTTCACTGGTTATCTTGCTCTGTCTCCCTAGAAATCCCTGGCTCCAAGTTGGAGAGGCCACAGCAGAGTTCGGGACAGCTCCTCCCCAGCAGGACAATCATCCCTGCCCCCACCCTGGCCCCAGGAATGGCCCCTCTGCCCCAAGAACCTTCGACCGAGACTACCCCCAGCTTCCTTCTCAGCAGGGCAGGGCGAGAGTAAGTGGGGTATCGGGGCTGTGTGAGTTCATGTCTAATGGGCAGGGGTGCAAGTGGGAGGCTGATGTCCCTGGGAGACGTCACACAGTGAGGGTGGCTGTGCTGGGATCAGAGTGCCTACGTTCCAGCCCAGGTCCATGTGACCTCAATGGTCTCAGCACTCGAGAACATTCTTCACGTGCTGGGAAATGACCCAGATGCTGACACCTGCAGCCCTGCTCCTTACCCTCCCTGTTCTGGATAGGCTGTCTTGCCTGCTCTTCTTATTCCCCAAGCATAGATGTTCTACCAAGGGCATTGCTCCTTGCTAGCCAAGGAGTGAGAGGGGAACAGCCGGTCCATCCTCTTAGTCACTCGTTAGTGGCTTGTGGCTCTTCCCAATCATGTGTCTTTTCAGGATAGACCTGGAGAGACCACTTGACATAGCTGCCACAGTCCTCCAAGGCCTGCATAGTCAAGTGGCCCATGTGCAAAGCCACCTCTGCTGCTAGCATTTGACTCCTTGGTCTGGGTTTATTGAATCTGCCCCTGTAGTCTCCCCTAACCTCAGTGTAGGAATTTGCCTATGGCCTGTGGTGCCACAAGCCCTGGGAACACGGTGGTAAATGAGACATGGACTTTGGCCTCACAAGGCTCCTGTCTTGCAGAAGGGATGAACCAAGAATGGGGGAGTTGCACCCCAGGGTGACAGTAGAGAGTGGCAGATGCACTGGGCTGTGAGAGCACAGGGAAGGGGCATCTAGCCCAGGTAGAAGTTTCAGGAAGGGCTTCCTGGAGGAAGAGGCGGCTCAGCTCAGACCAGAAGAAAGAGCGTGTCCAACAGAAGAGTGGCATGTGCAGAGGCCCAGGGGTGCAAGAGTTGTCCACCCCCTTTGCATCCTTGAGTTTGAAGTGGTGAGGTGCTGAGCCCTGAAGGCCTGGGAGAGGCTGGCAAGGTGCTGAGTGTCGTGGTTAGTGGTGTGGATGGCTCAGAGAAGACGTTGGCTGACAGTCATGCAGAGGGGCTCATGCTGAAGATGGAGCCCTTGAAAGGACCTCTGTGCACTTGGTTGTTGATCAGGTTGAAGGGATGCTGGAGGAAGGAGAAGGATCAAGAACGATCTAGAAGGTCTCAAGTCTGTCTAGGGACAGGGGCAGGTCTGCAGGGCAAGATGGTTCCAGGGCCAACAGGTGTTCAGCAGCTGCAGAGTGATGGAGTCAGAATCACTGAGGGGGGATGTGATCCCCACTGGGTGCTTGAAACTCTTGTCAGTGCCACCCTTGGCCCAGGACAGGAAGCTGGAGCTTGGTCTTGCATGGGTTAACAGGTGACCTGGCCCTCTTACAGCCACTGCCTCCCCCCTCCCTTCATCCCCCAGGCTTCACCTTGGAAACCCCCAAGCCAACAAACCTCTCCCTGGGCATTGCCAGGAGGGCTGTCTGCCTTAGCCATATCACATTAGGCACAGCCCGGAGAGGAGATGGCCTCTGCCTGCTGACCAGTCATCTGAGAGCTCTGGGGGTGACCTCGTGAGACTCCCCATGATTCCAGGGATCCCCAGGCAAGGAATCACCCTGAGAGGAACACCCACCCCTGAAACCAGCCGGAGTAGTGGACGTGGCCTTTGCCAGCCTGCAGCACAGTTATGATGTGCCCAGGCATGCATGCCACTCCGTGGGTACAGGGCCTGGGTGCTGGGAGGGCTTGTCTGCCGAAAGCCTGCGATGTCCAGACCTTAGCGACCCCAGGGCTGATGGGGCTGGGCTGTGTATGCTTGGGGTCTCACAGGGCACAACAACCTGGCAAACAGAGCCCTGTCCCTTCTGGCCTGCTCACATTTGCCCTCCCAGGCCAATAAGGTGCAGAGGCTTTGAGGGGTCCTGGAAGCCCACAAGCAGCACAGTCCTCTGCTCCCTCTTGCCGCCCGGGTGCAGTTCAGCCATGTGCTTGGCTAGGGCTGGGGCCCCAAGAGTTAGAAGATGGGGAGACCAGGCCCTGCCAGTGGCACCCCCTCTCTGGACCAGGAGACAGATGCATGCCTTGAGAAGGGAGCAAAGACGTGGCCTGGAATAGCACCAGGAATCCAGGGAACTTGGGAGTGAGCTGCTGAGGAACGAGGGATCCAGGCATGGCTGGATAAGGTGGAGGTTTGGAAGGGGGCGCCGTCTACACCCTCCTCCCTGTCTTGAGAGGTGAGCCCTGGTGCACAACTCTGCAGGTTCCCTGGGTGAGGAGGGGCCCGGCCTTGGAGGAAGGCTCTCCTTTGCTGATGGAAGGTACAGGAATGTGAACTCGGCTGTTGAGATGCGTTACAGCAGCGGTGATCACACAGAGGACTTCCAGCATATTGGATTCTGTGCCTGTTGCATCCAGGCAGCCCTCCAGGGATGCTGCAGCTCTGCTCCTTGAACATCTGGGCCTTATTTCTGTCTTCACTGCCACTCCAGTCAGGCGATCCGTGAGCTGCAAGAAGAAGTGTCCCGACTCCAACTACAGCTGGAAAGCAGCCTGCGCCGGTCACCTCAGGACAGCACCTTGCACCTGGGACCTGCTTCCCATCACCCTACCCAGCCCCAGGACCGGCCAGCGGACCCCTTAGCATCCTGGAGCTCCCACTGTGGCAGGTGAGTGACCCTAAAATCCCTTCTCAGTGCCCACGGGAGCCACAGAAGATAGAGGTGACAGCCCTGTGGACTCAGCACTGCTCCTTCCCTGCCCCACTGCTCCAGTCATCCTGAGACCTCCCACACTCTATAGTCCCTGGTACATCAAGTCCACCTGTAACCACGTGATAATGATCAACAGGGAAGATCCCCGAGCCCTGGTCCAGGCGGGGAGCCAGAGGCTCCTGGCATGCTGAACACTCTCCCCCTCTCAGCGGGGCTCTGATGCAGGTGACATTGAAAAGCAGCTCACTTCTTTGCAAGTGGGAGAGGGCATTGAGCCTTTCAGTCCCCCTCCAAGCAATCCCCATTTGACAGATGGGAGAACTGAGAGTCACGGGGGCTTCTGGGCTCCTAGGCGCTGGTTTCCCCAACCTCTGCCTCCTGTGGCAGATCATCTCTGAAGGCCTCTTAAAGCCACATGCAGTGATGATGCCTCCCTTTGCTTTTGCAGTAAATCCACAGAAACGTTGGCCAGGGAGCCAGGATGTGCGGAGCAAGCTTCGCCCATGAGAAGGCAGCGGGCCAGGTCGTCCTCGGTGCCCCGGCTGCCCCTGAGTAAGTAGTCACCTGCCAGGACTGATTGCTGAAAAAACAGGGGAGAACATGGGGACCCTGTGGGTAGGAACCATGGCAACAGTTTTCATTGCAATATTTTAGCATATCTGTTGCAGGCAGGCCACTGCAGTACTATAAATCACAGCCCATGGATTTTAAGCATTTATTTATTTATTCATTTGAAAGGCAGAGCAACAGAAACAGGGAACAAGAGAGAAAAATGGTCCGTCACCTGGCTCCTTTCTCAAATGGCTGCAAAGGCCAGGATTGGTTCAGGTGAAACCAGGAGCCTGTGGCTTGGTCTGCCGTGTAGGGAGAGTGACCCAAGTACTTGGGCCATCCTCCACTAATTTCCCAGGTGCTTTAGTTGAATCCCAAACTGCATACTTGGGACTCAAATCGATGCTCATGTGGGATGCAGCGTAACCATGGTGCCAAACAACTGCCACAGCGTGCTTCTGGAAACAGCTGTTGCACGCCCACCTAGCCTTATCTCCTCTCTGGGTTGGGTCACCTTTTCTACATGCTCCAGATGAGAACATGTAAGCCCAAGGGGCACAGAGGGCATGCTGAAGGCACGTGGCTGTGGAGGCAGAGGCCAGGATGCAAACCAGCCTGCCAGATCAGGCTATCTGTGAGCTCTGAATTAAAGGCACAGCCAGCTGTGCAATGACAGTGGGGCCATAGATGCTGCCCTGGTGGCCAGGGCAGCAGGCACTTTGCAGGGTTCCAGGTGTGCACTGCTGTGCCTGTGGGCCATCTGCTCCAGCACCTGAGCTCCTCGTGCGTGCACTGCTGCAGCTAGGGAACGTCTGACACCCCCTCTTTGCACCCCAGGTTCTCAATCTGAGCCCCCCTCTCCTCAGCGGTCATCTGAGAAGAGCAGGACCCCCGAGGACAGTGCGCAGCCAGCTCGGGACAGCGCGAGAGCTGGGGGCAGCACGAGACGGCCAGACAGAGTCACCTTCTGGGGCCAGTACACAGGTAGGCAGGAAGGAGGGCCGGGTGGGCAGGGTCCCCAGGACGGTCTCTGCTGCCATCATTGGCCTGCTCCTTTCCCCAAGGGGTCATTCACACTCCATTCTCTGTGTGTTCTGTGATGGGGGCAAAATATCAGGGAGCATTTGTTCATTCATTCATTCCTTCGTTCATTCAGCAGTTTCTGATGCCTCCCCTTGGCCAGGGCCAAGGCTGGTGTCCCAGCCAGCCAGTTGGACAAGTGGATCATGAAGAGGTTTGTGGCCTCCTGCTCCCCACAGGGTGGACACCAACTCTCACAGCACCTACACCTGGCTGGCCTTTGGGCTCTGGTCCCCAAGGAAGTGTGTCCTATGCACAAGGCACCTTTGAGATGCAGCCAGTAGCATCTCAGAGTGGTCAGCCTTTGAAATAGAGGTGTGGATGCGGTCCACATTGGATTCTGACTGTGTCGCTGAGACGACAGGGATTGTGTGATGACGGCAGGGGTCACATGCCGCTGGTGTCACAACCACACCACCGAGGGCTGCAGCTGCAGCTGGGGCAGGAGGCAGGAGGCGCATCCCTGCCTGGTGGAGTGCCATGACAGCCACTGAGGAAGGACAGGGACAGCGGCAGGAGGTTCAGGGCCCAGGACATCACGCAAATTGGGGGAACACTCATGCTGTGGCTGCCATGGCACAGGTGCTGGAAACAAAATCTTCTTAGTGGCTTCTCCTGAGTCCCGTGGAGGACCTCACAGGAGGTGGGCAGAGCCCAGGAGCTTACCGGCGAGCGCGCTTACTGTCCAGCAGCCCTAGGCAGGGACTCACAGCGGCAGGCCCCCTCTTTTCTCCCAGTGAGCTTGGCATCCTGCACTATGATAGTGGCTGTGTCAAATGAGCATGTCCACCTGCCTGCTCCGAGCCCCACTTGGGGCAGCAGGCTTGGTGACAGCTGCCAGGTGTCAGAGCCAGCTGCTTCCCAGATCTGGGATGAAACCTGGAACAGCCTGGAGGGACCTGGAGTAAAGAGATCAGAGTAAAGAGACGCATGTGACCTGCTTGTGCACATATACAGCACACATGTGCCATGTGACAGCCAGATGGAGAGAGAGATAATAAACCATCCAGAGGAAGGGGAGAGGCGGCGGTCCTTACCCAGAACCCTCCCGTGGTGTACTGAGCCTGGTGGTTTCCTTCCCCAGGACAAGAGTACCATGTTAGGCCACCGAAGGCTGTCCCAAGAGATGGTGACACAGGCTCCTCCTGTCCTAAGTGCCAGCCCTACAGGAGTCAGGATGCAGGTAAGGATGGGTTCCTGGAGTACCAACCCATACTATCGGAAGTGCGTGTCACTGGGCTGGGGTGGACCAGCCCTGGGCTCCATGTTAGGTAGAAGTTCAGACAAGGGGGCAGGATTCTTCTGCAGCTGTCAGCACTGTGGGATGCATGCCCTGACACCTGTCGCTCCAAGTGCTGCTGCCCTGCTCCACCTTAGAAGTTCCTCCAAGGTCCTGATAGGCAGATGTGTTGGCAACTTATCTTGGGGTTCGTCTCCCCCTCCTCCCTCCACTCCTGCCCTGTCACCTACACTGTAGGACAGCTCCTCCCAGCTGTGCCACTGATTTGCTGTGTGCTCTTGGAACAGGTCCTCACCTTCTCTGGGCCTCAGATTCTGTATCCACCGTGAAGACAGTGGAGGTGTCTGAGGCCTCTACCAGCCATGGTGGCGACAGTGATGGAGCTGCCTCCTACTGTATGTGGGGCACCATGTTCAGGATTTTGTGTGTATTAATCCACACAGTTTTCTGAAAACTGTGTTGCAAAAACTGTGGCTCAGAGAAATTCAGTCACCCACCCAGGGGCACACCATTTACCCGGAAAATTTGGATGAATAGTGAAGACCTTGCGTGGGACACTCCTTACTCCCACATTCCCAAAGTGCCCGATTTAAATTCCAATCCTGTTTCCTTTTCTATCTTCCTGCTAACGTGCGTCCCGGGAGAGAGAGCAGCCGATGACACAAGTACCTGGGTCCCTGCCACTCATGTGGGAGATCCAGCTCGGGTTCTGGGCTCGTGGTGTGTCCTGGTCCAAACTTGGATGTTGCAGGCTTTGGGGAGTGAAGTCAGGGGTGGAAGGTCTCTCTCTCTCTGTCTCGGTTTCCCTCTGTTGCCCTGCAGGGGGCCTGGCCGGATGGGTGCTTGGTGTCAGTGATGTCGTCCAGCAGGTGGAAGTAGCCAGTGCCCCCACCCCGGTTCCTAACAAGAATACTGTGCTGTCCATGGGTGGTAGGAGGCTCCAGCTTGAACGACCCCATGTCATCTTCTGACTGCCCGTCTTTCTCTTCCAGGCAGTGCTGCCTCTAAGGACCCCCTGGAACCCTCACCCTCTGATGCACGCCGGTGCCCCCTGTGTGGTCAAGTTGGAATCTCCGAGGAGGCGAAAATCCCAGACCCAGCCACATCTGGTAGGGACGTTGCTCAGCATTCCCCTGCTTGACCAGGGCTGTGGAACTGGGCTGTGGCTGCTGCCCCTGGCATGGATTGGAGCTGAAGTGTGGGCCAGGGGGATCAAAAGTGTTTCCCGCAAGAAGGAATCTCTCCCCAGGGAGGCAAGGGCCGGGTCCCACTGCCATGGTGTGGGTGGCAGTGGAGGACCTCTGCTCTCAGCTGCACCTGCCCGCCCCTTAAACAGACTCTCTCTGTCTGGCCTTCCCTCTGTCGACAGGGTCAGAAAAGGCTGCCACCAGGAGAAAAGCACCTGCAGCCTCCGGCGCCAAGCAGAGGAGCAAGCGGGCGGGGTCGCCAGCGGATCTGCCACCCGGCCTGTGGTACCTGGCAGCCGCGCCCCCAGCACCGGCTGCTCCAGCTTTCACCTACATGTCCTCAGTTCCTGTTGTGCCTTATCCGCCAGCCACTGTGTAAGCGCCTTCCCATGCCACACCCCACCAACGCCTGCATCGTCAGAGCTCCGCGCTGCGCGGCTAAGAACCCAAGCGCCACTGGCTCCTGACTTCTGTCATGTGGATAACATGCAGTGCCAGCCTGATGCTCATGCAGTCAGTCACCAGCCCCAGGTGCCACCTGTAGAGCAGGGGGACTGCTCCTTTTGGGCAACAGGTCTTGCCCCCGGGAACTGCTGCCCATGAGCGTCTAGGACCCTCAGTTTGTGCCATTCCCTTCTCAGAAAACAGGACAGAATACCCATTTCCTTTTTTTTCTTTCAGACTTTATTCTTGGGAGAACATTTTTATTTATTTATTTTAAATTGGCATTTACTTATTGGAGAGGGAGATTGAGTGCTACCATTTGCTAGTTCATTCTCCAAATGTGAGCCATCACCAGGACCAGGGCAGGGCCAAAGCTGGGAGCTGGGGACATAACCCACATCTCCCACATGAAAGGCAGGAGCCCGACAGGCAGGGCCATCAGCACTGCCACCCTGGTATACACCAGCAGGAAGCCGGCACGAGGCAGGGGAGCTAGGCACTGCATCCGGACACTCCCATGTGGGCCGTGGAAGTCCTCTTTGCACCTCAGCCTGAGCTAACGGCCGCTCAGACCAGCTGGTCCCACCCAGGCTGTTCTTGACCATACTCTGTCCCAGACATCCCTTGTGGATGATGGTCTGGTCATTGTGGAGGAGTGCTGGTCAGGTGTGCAGGCACTGGAGGAGAGACATCACCTGGGTGGCCTGTCAATCAAACTGGAACAGGTGCGGCCATGGAGGCAGAAGTGGCTTAGGGCTTAGAGCCCGGCAGAGCTGCATCTGGAGGCCGTTGTCCCCTTCTTAGTGCTGCGGTCTTGGCAAAGCCACTGCCTTGCTGAGCCTCAGTGTCCCCATCTGTGAACTGGACACATGGTCTCCATCGCACAGTCATGTGAGGCCTCCCGAAGCCCCAGTCAGAAGCAGATGTGAGGCATGTGGACTCTCATGCAGCCCAGGGCCTCCGTGCACGGGCCAGGCCTGGACATGAAGTTTCCAGCTGCTCTCCCACGTCCTTGAGGAGTGTTCCCTGCATGGTGCTGTGAGCCCATCCTGCATCCCTCAGGCCCTGCATCCTGATTCAGTGGCCAGGAAGGGGTTCACCAGAAATGTGGTGGTTCCTTAGGAGCCATGGAGAAGCCCACTACCCTGATGGCTCATCTGGTATATTTTCAGGTTTAGTGGGCAGTTAACCACAATGCTATCCCCAGGTTTTCTATGGGCCACAGACAAGGGTAGCCGCAGAAACTTGGTTTGCTCTGCTTGCCCATGCCTCAGTTTTATCCTCTCTGAAATGGGTTGTGTTGAGAAGTAAAGGCCTGGAAAACCGGTAGAATACAATGGGGGACTCATGGTGCTTGTAAGGCTGCTCCAGTTCTAGCGGGTCAATCTCTGGTCTGTCCAAGGATGCTGTTTAAAAAACTAAGCAGACCTGTGCTGCCACCTGGTGGTCAACTGTTGTATTGCCCCTAAAGCCCTAAAGGAGGAACTTCTGGAGTCTTTCAGACCGTGCTGGTGGTCAGATGAACAGAAGGTGGGGAATATGAGCTGATGGTCACACAGGGCAGTCCCGAAAGTGAGAGTGTATGCTGTTGTCCACAGGATGCAAGCGGCCCACTCCGTGTAGAAGCTGTCTGTATGCAACTGCTATTGCTAATGAGCACCTGTTAGAGGTGCTGGGGAGAGTCACTTCTGGGAGACAGTCCAGCTCTCTATTGCCAGGCCCAAGTCTTTCAGTTCTATAGCCCCTTGACCCTTGTCTGCCAGTGCACAGCTGTCAACCTGAACGAGGCCCCTGGCTTTGCCCTGAGAAGTGGCTCATGATGGCTGTTTTAGCTGAAAATCCAGCGGGCTGAAAAGTGATTGCCCCACATCTGTAAGGTAACCAATCAGAGCAGCCAGGATGGGCGCAGGCCTCCAGAGCCCGCGTTTGCTGCTGCTTGTACGGGAGATAGAGATACCCTGCAGGTGCGTGGGTACCAGAAGCAGGGATGTCGGCCCAGAGGCAAGCTCTCCACTTAGACTGTTTACCTTCCCACTTGCACGCACGCACGCGCACACACACACACACACACACACACGCACACACCTTGGGATAGGTTTGCAATTCCTCATTCACTTTATTTTAATTCTTTAATATTTTTCAGGAAGAGAGGAAACCTCAATCCAGTGGTTCACCTGCCTCAGACAGCCACAGCTTAGCTTGGGTCAGGTCAGGCCAGAGCTAGAAGCCAGAAACTCAATCAGGCTCTACTTTGTGGCTTTCAGGGATACAGTGCCTGAACTATCATCCGCTGCCTTCCAGGGTGCACATTGGCGGACTGGCCGAGTTGAGGACAGAGCTGGGACTCGAACCCAGGCACTCTGATACGGGATATAGAGGTCCCACACAGCACTGACTGCAGCACTGGCAACCCAGTCCTGCTATTCCCATTTTAGAGATGGTAAAGCCAAAAACCAGAGAGTAGAGGCCAGAGGGCCAGTTGGGGTTCTGAGCGGAGCGGGCTCCAAATCCAGTGCTCTGATGTCACACTTTTCTCCTCAGGTACTATGCACCTACAGCGGCACCTACCTCAGCCTCCATGGGCACAGCCTCCAGTCGGGCAGCCCGGGGCCACCGGCACTCCGTCCAGCTTGAGCCCAGGGACCTGGAGGAGCTGAACAGGGCCCTGAACCAAGCCATGCAGGCGGCGGAGAGAGTCCGCTCCACTAGCCACCAGATGAGCCGCTCGCTGTCGGCCGACCTGTGCCAGGTCCGCGGCCTGCGGAGCTCCTGCCTCTTCTGACTCTCTGGAGATGGCGAGACACATCAAGGACAGGTGGCCCTGCCATCCCCCAGGCCAGCAGTCAGCTGGAACCACTGACGCCCGGAAGATGCTGTGACACGTCCCAGGAGGGTCTCCCTGTGTGCAGGCATCCCAACTTGGTGGCCCCTTGGTCCTGCACCTCCCGCTAAGAAGATATATTTTATGCAGAGATGGACAGACCTTTCAAAACTGGGGTGTTTTTTTTCTGGTCTTGGATTCTCATTAGGAGGCAAGGCCCAGACCCCTGGAGCAAACCCACCCCTCACCTGTAAGCAGCCAGCTGCAAGCAGGGCTTAGCAGAAGACCTGGCTCCTACCCAGCAACTGGTCCCTGGGGCACGTGGGTACCTGTGGGGCATCTTAGGATGCCAGAGTCCCAGAGTGACACGTGCCATTTCCCCCCTGGTTGTACAAGCCTTTCCTGTGAGCCTGCTAGACTGGACACCCCATCCCTCAGCCTCGGGGTGGGGACAGAGGTCCCCAGAATCTGTCCACACTGTCCCTCTCAGTAACTCATCCCGACCCCAGCTGTTCCCCAGGATGCCAGTGGCATTGAGAGTGGCCAGCTGCCTGCCAGGCCCTTGTCCGGGGCACGACTGTGACCATGAGGCCAGATCATCTCCTGCCCTCACCCCCACCCCAGAGCAGTGTGTACCTCAGCATTTCCTCAATGTTTGTGCATCAGTGCTGTTTGTATATTTGAGGCATTAAAAAGTCTATTTTCATTATAAGAGCAAATGAAGAAGAATTGAAGCTGGCTGTCACGAGAAGACCCACGGTGCAGCCCGTGTGGGAGGTGGTGTCGTCAGCTTCCCAAAGTCATGCTTGCTGACGGGAGACCTGACGCCTGGGTGGAGTTGCCCAGGCATCTGCAGCGGGTGCGTGTTTGCCTGCCTCTGGCCGCTGTCTTCCCAACTTTCTCCCTCTGCCTGGCTCAGAACCACAAACCTGCCTATTGGGCAGTGCTGCGAGGAAAGACCATCTGGCCTCCCTCTGGCTTCTTGGTAACAAGTTCAGAGAGTTTACGAGATCCCCAGCCAGTAGGCATTTGTAGAAGCATGAGCCTAAACCCTTTTCAGGGCTCTTTTCAACTGCTACTCCCTGAGCCCCTGCTAAACCCTGGCCCCTGAGCTCTACACTTAGCACATCCACCTGCCAAGTCTCCCATTTCACTGATGAGCAGGGTGAGGCTGCAGTGGGTCTGCACCCAAGTGGCTGGAGAGAGTCAGCGTTTGCATATGTGTCTGTCAGCCATCCCAGGTTCTGCTCCTTGGCCCTGCCTGGGATTTTTCTTTCCAGCCCAGATTTCTCTTCAGCTGCTATGGGCTCAGAGTCTCAGCCTTGTAGGCTGGGCTCCCAGAGGAATGGCATGGATGGTGTTGGTGCACGAACTCTCAGGAGTGTGTCAGCAGTCTGCAGGTGCAGCAGTGATGGAGAGAGCAGCGGCACGCAGGTCTGTGTCCGACACTTCTGGCCGGTTGTGCTTTGCTGGCTCCATGAGAGGTTATCGGTAAGGATCCCCTGTGAGCCCAGAAGGAGCAGCCCAGGATCCAAGGCCACCCAAGTGTGCCAAGCCTCAGGCTCCATGCTGTGGGCCCACACCACCTCCTGGAGCTCTCAGGTAGGCACCCTGAGGACACTTTCAAGGGACCACTAGACTCTCTGAATGGGACCCCAAGTCCCTTGCCTCACCCGTGCCTTGCTGGGCCAGGTTCCTCCAGCCCGGGTGTGCACCACAGCCTCCCCCAGGCCTTCCTACCTCCACTCTGACACCTCCCAGATGTCTCAAGTAGGGTTCCTTGTGGTTGGCATGCACCTCTACCCCTGCTAAGGTCCCCAGCCTTGGAAGTCTGAAAACTTGTTACTGGTCCCTGAAGCAGGAAGTTTGGGTTGGCCCAGCCTTAATCGTTCTAGAGCCATTCCGATGTCCCTGTGCTGAGGTCCTGTCACACAGTGGCTTCATGCGCCCAGTGTGGCGTGTGGTGCTGTGGGCTTCAAGATAAGCTCGGCAGCCTGATTGGGCTCATCCAGGCTTCCAGTGTGGCTCCCCCTCGGGTAGGCATCACCATGAATAAGTGAATGAGTGAAAGAACACATAATTGGTCCAAATGAAGAAATTTTATTGATGTAAACCATGAGAGAGAATAGAAATACATACACATGCATGTATATATATGTGTGTATATATATATATATATAACAAACAAAATAGGTGTGGGGCAGAGATGGGGAGGGGCTGAGGCTCCAGCTCAGTGCTGTGTGCTACGACTGCTGTCTTCTTCTCGCCATGTGCTGGCGCTCCAGCGGCCTGCACAGATCCTAAAAGTCAGGAGAAGGAAGCATGAGGGTGGCAGGTGGACTCTAGCCTGGTCCTGCCCCTGCCTGGCAGCCTGCCAGCTCTTCCCTCCTGCTCTCCTCAGCCCACTGTTCCCGGCAAGACTGTCATCCACAGCCCCAGGCCTTCAGACACTGCACTGAAGGGCAAGGGGCACTTTGAAACAAGCCACCTGCCTGGCTGTGCAGCCTCGGCTGACCACCCTCCCTCTCTGGGCCTCGGATGCTGCCCGTTGTGCACCTTCCATGGTCCCCTGCGCTCACATTTTTCCAGTTGGTGTACATGACTTCTGTCTTGTTTATGCCCAGACATGTGAGGGCTTCATGGAACTCAGTCATTTGCTTCAGGCTGGCCTTTGGTTTGTCGGCTGCCGAGGGAGTAAAAAGACCTGGTGAGGATGCTGCCCTCCCAAGCAAGCAGGCTGAGGAGGGAGAGGGTTCTGGGGGCCCAGTTCCAGGGCTGAGCAGAGACAGGGCCAGGCCTTGGAGGTGGGGGCTGCAGGGACACCTACTGTAGAAGACCAGTCCCTTGTCATGCTCCTTCTCCATGAAGAAGCCGAGGAAGAAGCTGCCGGGGTCCCTGTGGTACAGCAGGTGGCCAAAATGATCGTGTCCACTTTCTGCAAAGAGAGAGGCCTGTAGGTGAGATGGGGAGGTGGCACAGGTGTCCTCAGCTCAGGGAGGGGGCCTTGGGTGCCAGGTCACAGAGCCACTAGAAGATACTTCACTCACACATACACACACAAGCACACGCACACACCCCTGCCAGCTGCCAGGCCCTGCCTGGCACTGTATGGTGAGCGCCCATCTGTCCATTTCACAAAGGAGAGACATGTGGCAAGGGCTGCTGAATGGTGTCAGGTCAGGCCCAGGGTCTGTGCGTGCCATCTCTATGGGAAACATGGTACTTGGCTACGTTGCTGTGTAGCGAAAAGAATTCTCTCAATACTTTCAGGAGTTTCAAGAGTGGCGGAGAAAGAAGGTTTGGAGGCAGCCTTGGGCTGCAGTTCCAGTTCCAATCACAAGCTGTGTGACCTAAGGGAAACCACTGCACATCTCTGACTGCGGGTCTCTCGCCTGGCCCTTGTCATCTTAGGAAGGTTTGTGTGGACCCAGGGAGACATTCACCTTAAACACTTCAACCAGCTCTACCACACGGCAGGAGCTCTAAAACGCTGGCTGCTGAGCCAGGACGGGGGAGATGTCAGCACCCAGGCCTGTCCTGTGTTGTCCATGCCCAAAGTCTCAGAAGGTCCCTGTCCCAGGCTGCCTGCCTGGGGGTGGGACTCACCGTATATGGAGATGGTCCCATTCTCTCGTTGCAGCCCCATGGAGGTGGAGTTATAAACGCATCTGTCCTCGCTGCAGCCACACAGGAGGTGGGAGAGAAACAGCAAGATTGTCAAGGACAGGTGGGCAGCTGCCTATCACATAGCCATGGGCAAGAGTGGGGATCACAGCCACCCCTCTCCATGGGAAGGCCAAAGCCCGGAGGAGGCAGGGGCTCTCTCAGAAGCCGGGGCCCAGGCAGGGCGTGCACAGGAACTCACATGGTTACGTATTCCCGCAGCAGGATAGTGTTTTCCTCCTGGCTGGCGGAGAAGTAGAAGAAGGCCGCTTTCATCATCTCTGCATGCTGCTTGTACTCGGGCTTTCGGAAGGCAGAGGCTTTGAGAAACCACTTGCGGTAGAGCTGGGGAAAAAGGCGGGAGTGCTGCTGGGCGCTCGAAGCTGAAGAGTGGGCAGTCGGCAGGATGGGGACCGATCTCTCACTCCAGTTTGCACCCAGGGAAACTGAGGCCTCCAGTTGGGACTGGACCTTCAGGGGCTCACTCCGTGGTCAGGCATCCCCCTTGGATAATCTCCCCATGCCCAGCACAGAATTGTCACTCATAGCGACCCTGCTGCCAAGGGACCTGGCAGGAGGACCCCACATTGCAGAAGCTGCCAGGTGCCCCTGCGATTCCCTAAGCTTTGCCCTAGGATCCAGGAGAAGGAGCTGAGCACAGCTATCAGGAAGCCCAGAGAGCAGGCAGTGGGCACTCACCCGATCCAGGGAGGCGTTGGTGATAGGCCTGGTTGTGAAGTTGGCACACACTGGGTCCTGGGCATGCAGCAGAGGGAAGAGACTCAGAGCTGTGAGGGTCCAGAGTAATGCCATGTTGAGACAAGGAGGCACCCAGAACCAGACAGTGCTGCTGGCTGGAGGGTCCAGTGACTTTTATGGCGAGCTGTGGGAGGGGTGCGTGCCTGGGCTCTTACCCAATCATGCCAACATTTGGAAAACGCTTTGTACTGAGTCAGAGGAAGGTACTGACTCCAAGGCCAGGTTTAACATGAATCCCCAACCCAAGAGGTTACCACATCCCAGTGTCAGGCTTCCTCAAGGCCAAGGTGACTACGGTACTGGGATGTGTGGGTTAGCAGGTGTGAGTTTGTGGATTTTGGCAGAGGGGCCTTCGTCTTGGCTAGCTCCCATGTTTGCATTCACTAAGCTCCAAGGTTTGAGAGGGACCAAGTTTTAAGCCAAGACTGAATGTACGTTAACAAGCACCCAGGACACTGGGCGTAGGGAGGAGAGACTCCGTTCCAACTAAATGTGGCAACGATTGTAAAAGGGCAAAAGTTCACTGGAGTGCCAGCCCAGGCCTGGATGCAGGGACTTCCCCAAAGTGGACACAAATTGAGTGTCTATTTTCAGTGAATGTGTTCCTTGAGGATTTACCCCAACATCTAAGACATCTAGGTTGTCCTCCACCCCCTGACATTAGGACCAGGAACTTGCATCTCTGTTCACCACTGCATCCCCAGTCCTGGCATAGTGGCCAGCACATACTGGACACTCAGCCAGTGCTGCAGGAGTGACCACACTGCCCATTTGTACTACAACCTGAAGTGGCCATAGGAAGAAACACTTGCAATATGTCCTGGAATGTTATACTTGTGATTTTGTATTCTTGCTCATTTCCTTGAGTTTGAATAATTGTTCATGGCTCTGTGTGATCTGTAGCTCAACTTGGGGCTGCTGTTGGGAACAATTAAACCCATTGTCACTGCCTGTGACACTAACATCCCCTAGGAGTGCGGGTTCAAGCCCCAGAAGCTCCACTTCTGAGTCAGCGCCCTGTTAATGTGCCTGAGAAACGACCAGCGAGGGCTCAAGTACTTGGACCCTGCCATCTAGGGAGAAGACCCTAATGGAGCTCCAGGTTCCTGGCTTCATCCCAGCCCAGCCCCCAGCCATTGTGGTCCTTTGGGGAGTGAACCGGTAGATGGAAAATCTTTTTCTCCCTCTGTCTCTACCTCTCTGCCACTCTAGAAGAAATAAATCCTCTCTAAAAGAAAATGCAAAATAATGAATAATTTAATTCCTACTATCAGCACACACTTAATGCTAACAGCATTATCTGCTTCTATTTCAGTTACATTGGGAGCCCATTTTCTTGCAACCCGTGATTGGCAAAGTCTTACTGAGTTAGAAAGAAGCAGTATTCGCAATAGTGCCCCAGGCAGCTGTATTTAGTATTTTGCAATACTACATCACTCCTTATCACTCTTGAGTTTGCACCTGATTAGTTGGAGCATGCATTCAGCGTGAAGCCTGTCTAGCCATTGGTAACAAGAGGTTGAATCCTGGCTTGTTGAATGCTTTTTAGGCACACAAAGATTTTGGAGTTAAATTTGAAAGATTTAGGGTCAGACATTTGGGACAGCAGTTATGATGTCTCTTGGGGGTCTAGCGTGATGGCCT
Organism: Ochotona princeps; assembly: GCF_030435755.1. NCBI lineage: Eukaryota > Metazoa > Chordata > Mammalia > Lagomorpha > Ochotonidae > Ochotona > Ochotona princeps. The sequence goes on from NC_080845.1 coordinate 16,304,530, forward strand.
AGTGGTTAAATCTTCACCATGCATATGCTGGGATCCCATACAGGTGATGGTTTTGTCCCAGCTTCTTCACTTCCCATCCAGCTCCCTGCTTGTGGCCTGGGAAAGCAGTCGAGGATGGCTCACAGCCTTGGGACTCTGTATCCACGTGGGAGACCTGGAAGAAGTTCTAGGCTCTTGGCTTCAGATTTGCTCACCTCTGGCCATTGCACCCAGTTGGGGAGTGAACCCGTGGATGGATCTTTTTCTCTGTTTCTCCTTCTCTCTGTGAATCTGCCTTTGCAATAAAAACAACCCCTCCCCCAAAAAATGCCACTAGGCATGTCCAGTGCAGGATAGACGTCCCAGCATTGCTCTGGATTCCAGCTTCCTGCAAATGGCCAACCTGGGGAGCAGCATATGATGGTTCGAGTGCATAGGTCCCTGTCACACATCTGGGAGACCTGCATGGAGCTGTAGGCTCTTGGCTTTGGGGTGGCTCCGCCCAATGTATTTTAGGTATTTGGGAAGTGAGCCAATCAATGGAAGACATCCTTTTCTCTAACTCTCAGTGCCTCAATAGCACTGTTTGTAAAATGGGGCTAATAGAACTGACTTCCTCTGGCTATGTTCAGAATTAAATCAGTGTGTATTGTACAGCACTTGCTGAGTGAAGCCCAGGAGCATTCAAGGTTCACTGAGCTCCTAGGCATTATCATGGGGTCAAGATCAAGCCAGGGAGGAAGACACAACGCAAGACTGTGTGTGTTCTCCAGTGGGTGCAAACCACGCATCTCCCGCAGGCATCAAACTTCAAAAGCATGCCTGGTGCAGGCTCGGGGTTTCCCCAGCATGCACAGTGGGAAAGCATTGATCCCACGGGAAAATGCCCACCTGAAACCAATGGTTTCCTCAAACAGCCATTATGTATTTTTCCCCATCCAGAGCTGCCCTGAGCTGTGTATGTGACAACTGACTTATATCTAGGCTGAGGAAGTACACGAACAAGGTTGCTCCAACTTCAGACCTTCGTTTTGTGATCCTGGGCACTATACATAACCTCTTCAGACTTCACATCTGTTGCTTGAAAAGCCAAGGCCACAAGTCTCAGGGCTGGCAGGTCATGGGGGAGACGGCCACACATCACGCGTGGCTCAGTGCTTGGGAGCGGCAATGCAGCCACTGCTGTTCTCGATGGTTCTATAACCGTGCTGAACCGGGACGGCTGCACAGTGTACAGGTCGCAGAGCAGCTGGGCACCGTGCTGTCTTGTGCGGCTCCACATGCTCTGGTGGGCCAGTTATCCTCTCTGTGGCCAGCCAGCAGCACAAGGTGTGGAACTCCATCTTGCAGAGGTCCAGAGAAAAACATCATTCTCCAAGGTCATACCCCAGCTAGGCAGTAGGGGCTGACATTCACCTGCCAGCTTCCCTCTGCTTGCCCTCCTGGGCCTTGCTTTCCTGGCACTGGGCTGCTGCTGCTGCTGCTGTGCGTTCTGGGTGTGGCTGAGTGTGGCTAGACCTGCTTCACTGTGGACACAGCAAACACGGAACAGACTGGGCTACCCCCTGGAGGCCACTCAATTGTGTAATGAGATTTGAAACTGGAGTTGCTGACTTCAGTTCCCAAAACTGTGCTTTCCACACGGACCTGGCGCCAGCTGACCTGGCTCTGGCATCCTTCCCCAGCTGGCCATTCACACCTGCAATTGAGGACCAAGTGAAATTCCCGGATGTCACTAGCTCTGGCTTTGGTCTGCTTGACTTTTGCCTTTGGCTCTCTCAGCACCCTCCATCCCCCTGTCTTCAGAGGCTCCCGCGGCCCTGATTGGGGTACAGTCCTCTCTGTGGCCCTCTCAGCACAGCCAGCTGCCTTCCAGGATGCCACCGCCGTTAAAACTCACCTGACCAATCCACGCACCTGCTGTCTGGTACAAATCTACAGCCTGGCAGGCTCCCAGTTCTGTGACGTCCCAGCCCTCCCCGCCCCTGCCCACAGCCACTTGCTGTTCTCAGACATGGTACCACCCTGACTGTGGGCCAGATCAGGTGCTGACCTCTGCCACAGGACCATCTGTCTAACTTGCCGGTCTGTCTGTATCTGTACGATAGATATAGTTCATTGATTTTATTCAAAAGGCAGCGTTATAGCTAAGGAGAAGGAAAGAGCAGAAAGGATCTTCCACTTGCTCCCATCCACCCCGGATGGCCGGATCATTCCAAAGCCAGGAGCCTGGAACTCTATCCCAGTCTCTCATGTGTGTGGCAGGGGCCCAGGTAACTGGGTCATCTTCTGATACTTTCCAAGCTGGATCAGAAGTGGAGCAGCCAGCACTTGGACCTGCACTCATATGGGATACCAGTGTGCCAGATGGCAACTCACCCTGCTGTGCCACAGTGCCATCCCCAGTATTCTTAAGAATTCTTTGAAAGGCAGAGCAATATATTGCTGGTTCCCCTCTCTTGCCCTTTTGCCAGGGATGCTGCAACAAGGAGACGCCTGCCACATGTTGTCCTCCACCTTGGGTTTCCCAGTAACACACATTTTCTTTATAGCTAACTGCCCTCCCCTCACAGTGTATTCTGCATTACTAACATGAAACAGACTCCCAAAACAGGCCATTGTAGTTCAATTTCATTTGTGATTAACTGCTGGAGAAATGAAAATAATATTCTGGGTGTCAGCATTGGGGCACAGTGGATTAATCTACTCCGTGCTACATCAGCATCCCATATAAGCACCGGCTCAGGTTTCAGCTGCTCCACTTTTAATCCAGCTCCCTGCCAATGTGCCTGGACAAGCAGCAAGAGATGGCCCAGGTGCTCTGGCCCCTGCCACACACATGGGAGATCTGGATGGAGCTCCTGGGTTGGCCTCGCTCAGCCCCGACACTGCAGCCATTTAGGGAGTCAATCAGTAGATGGAAAGTCTCTGTCTCTCTTTCTCCAGTTCTGCTTTTCAAATAACAAATAATTTTAAAATGTTTTATTAAATTGGAAGACAGTGAGAGAGATCTTCCTTCTATTGGTTCATTCTACAAATATCTGTAAGAAATGGGACTGTGCCAGCCAAATCCAGGCCCAAGTGCCTTGAACTTGATCTGCATTTACCCCAGTGTTGGCAGGAGCCCAACCATTCAAGCCATTACCTGTGTCTGCGGGCTGTGTAACCACAGGAGGCTGGAGTCAGAAGTGGAGCCAGTAGCTGTTGTGATGGCTTAACCTGCAAGTACCAGCATCTCATATGGACACTGTGTCCTGGCTGCTTCACTTTGCATCCAGATCCCTGGGAAAGCAGCAGGGGGGTGGTTCAAGTCCTTGGGACCCTGTATCTGCTCCTGTATCTAGAAAAAGGATCTTAGATGACTTCAGATTGGCTCAGCTCCGGCGGTTGTGGCTATTCAGTGAACCAGCAAATGGAAAAATATTTCTCTGTCTCTCCTTCTCTGTACATCTGCCTTTCCAAATAAAATTAAAAAAAAAAAAAGTGGAGCCAGGACTGAAACCCAGACCTCACCCATCCCTACTTCAGTGCGAGAAACCACTTCCCAGTCTTAGAACCTAGGGCAGCCCCAGGGGTCTCTGGTCCTAGCACACGCCAGAATTTCCAGGGGAGCTATGAGAAGCAAGACTGCTATGTCTCACTTTAGGGGCAAAGGAGTTAGGGTCGAAGGGGGAGAGTGAGACCTTGCCCTTCTAATGAGCCCCCAGGTGCTGCCATTGCTGGCCTGGGACCGAGGCACCTAAGGGATGGAGGGTGGGTGCTGTCCTGCCTTGGGAGTGAATCACTGCCAGCTTCAGTGACCTCTGACTCCTCCTTGGCTCCCCCTACATGAACAGGGAGGTGTGCCTTGGACTTGGGAATCTGCCTGCCCTTGTAGACCAGCACAGGTGAGCCCAAGGGAGTGGCAGCTGGAAGCCAGAAATCGTTGGGATCACCAGCAGCAGGAGGCGGCCAGGGAAGGTTCCCCTACCCGCACCCCGCCTCTGTCCACACTGTGATTTCTGGCCTCCCGTGGCTGGCAGATGACGCATTTCTGTTGCCGCTAGCCACGAGGTGCTGATGTTTACTGAAGGTCAAAGAGGGCAGCCCGGAATGTCTTTTCCCTCTGCCAGCCCCGCCCCCACCAGAAAGCACCTGCCAAGCAGCACACAGCTCCAGACATGGCGTTCCATTGCCTCAGTTTTAAATATTTATTTAAAATCCAGAAGGGAAAGGAGAATTGGAACCTACTGCAGGGTTATCACAATGACACGTAGACAAGAGACAGAAGACCAGGATAGCAGAAACTCCGGAGCCTGAGACAGAGGCCGGGTGGCGGCAGGCAGCATGGGATGGGCGGTGGCGACGGCAGCGCTGAGATGAGGCCCTAGCTGCTGCAAAAAGCCGCTTCCCTGGGGACAGTCCAGGGTCAGAGAGCAGGTATGCAGGACACAGGAAGGGGTCCAGGAGGAAAGCGGGCCAGAATGAGGTATTAAATAATGAAAACCAGATCCAAGTCCCCAAAAGACACGACTTGAGAAGTACACGACAGAGACTTTCACATCAATCTCCCCCTTTCCATAAAAAAAAAAAATCCCATTATTAAAATAACCTCAAAATTCAATTCAGGAGCTGACTGGTTCCTGGGCAGGGCAGAATCTGGGTGACACCGGATGTCACTTTCACGCGGGACACAAGGACCGCCATGGTGATCACTTTTTAGCCTAAACGCACACCCGGTGCTAATGACGATGCATTTCTACAGGAGTGATGGTGACACGGCCTGCATGACCACCGACTCCGGAAGGAATGCGCTCCTGCGGCAGAGCACCTGGCGACAAGACATTAGGTAGCTTCAGAAGGGTCACGGAGAGCCCTGACCTGATTTCAAGGCCATGCCTTCCCCCAAGACCTGTGCACCTTGTCCTTTCCGGCCACAAGGCCAAGCCAAAACACGTGAAAGAACAGACATTCCCAAGTCCATAAGTTAAAAAAGGAATCTCTACTTCTGGTTTCTAGTAGAGATTTTGTGGTGGGGGTTTTTTTTTTTTTTGGTCTTTTTTTTTTTTTTTCTTTTTCCTCCTTAACAGATTACCTGACAAGCATGAAGGGTGATGCTAGGAAAAAACAGAAAGACCCCCAAATGTGGTCATTTGGAGGACAGAAGGAGATGTGGGATGATGCCTCACATCAGAACGGTCCTTCGAAGTCTGTGGTGAAGACGGTAGCACCTTCAGAATCTTAAATAAGGTTTTCTTTAAAAAAAAAAAAAGTCACATACACTCCGAGTGCCACTCGGGAGCACCAGTGAGCTCACGGTGGGAGGTAGCAGACGGGAACCCCCAGCCCTGGGGCCGCGCCCCTGCCCACCCTCAATGCTCTCCCTCAGCCTACACCTTTCCCAGGTGAAGACCACAGTAACGCACTTCCTGCTTTGTGTTTAAATAATCTATATAGACATCTTTCTTTCCTTTCCTCCTTTTTTTTTCATGTCTCCTTTGTAATATTGCACATCGAAAGTTCCCTGGCGGGGACCAGCCGACGAGACGCCCCGTTCCCTCCTGTTGGCGTCAACGTGGGGCTCTTTGGGCAGGAATCTGGGGTGGGAAGGGGCTGGTAGCAGAGCTGGGGGACAGGCTACCAGGAGACAGAGCTGGGGTGCCGGCCCAGTGGGCTTGGGCTAGCTCTTTGGTTGGTCTTTGGGGCTAAGATGGGCTGGGCTGTTCCCAAGGACAGCCTGTCCCCTGCTCCCCACTTCTACTGGGCAGTACGAACACAGCTGGGGCCTGCCCCAGGATGCTAGAACAGGGGCTGCCTCTCCTGCAGTCATCTGCCCCTGGGGACCCTCCTCTTACTCCCTGCTCCTCGTCCCTCTTCTACGAGGCCTAGAGGAGCCCGGAGGTCAGAGGAAGCACGCGGGTCCCACTTCGAGGCGGTACTGCTTCCCTGATGAGGCAGGCGGGAGATTGTCCACACCCACGATGGGCAGCTGCTGGGGGTCCTGGGTGCGGAAGGTGAAGAGCGTCCGGTGCCAGCGCCCATCCTGGACCTGCAGGTGGAAGAGAAAGTGAGCATGTCAGCTGTGGTCTCATGGCCCGCCCTGGCATCTGCCCCAACTCTCTCCTGCCTTATTTACTGCTCCCAAGTCACAGTAGCTGAACCTTTACGCATACACAGAGTGGTGGTTACCCGAGAGGAATTTCTGCAACTAGAATTGCTGGTTTCATGGACAGGGACTTTGGGGGCAAGGGCAGCCTGAAGTGGTTAAGACCATAGTCGGAGACATCAGCATCTCATAAGGGTGCTGCTCCACTTCCATTTCAGCTCCCTGCTAGTGTGCCTGGGAAAAGCAGCACATGATGGCCCAAGTGTTGAGGTCCCTGCACTAAAGAGGGAGACCTGGATGGAGTGCCTGGCTCCTGACTTTAATCTGGCACAGCCCTGGCCATTGTGGCCATTTGAGGAGTGAATCAGTGGATACAAGGTCTCTGTTTCTCCTTCTTTCTGTAACTTTGCCTTTTAAATAAATCAATCTCTAAAATAAAATAATAAGTATGAGATGAAGATGAAGCTGAGTGTCCTATTAAGGCAGTATCAAAGGCTTAGGCAGAATCTTATGGCACAAACAGCCCTTGCCCTCCTCCTAACAGGTGGTTACCTTGCAGCCATCCACAGACACCTCTGGCCTGAAAGGACCCCCAGCCTCAAAGATCTGTCCATTCCAGGCCCGGAAGCGCACCGCCTGCTTGGCTGGGATCTGCCCGGTGCCCTCCTGCCACACCGTCAAGTTCAAGCAGTGGATGGTGATATGCTGTGTGACCTCAGAGCTGAGTAGGTGCAGAAAATTCATCTGGACCCGGCTGACAGCAAACTCGACCTGTGGAGCAGACACAGCCGGGGATGGGGACATGGAGGCTGCCTGCAGATCTCAGAGGTCCCCTTGGGGTGGGAAAAGGACCAGGTAAGCTCTGACTTCTTTAGAGACCAGGAAGCTGATGTCCCCACATGAGCAGGTGCCACAGCCCTTGGCTGCACAGCAAGCACAGTTCTGTCGATTGCACATCCAGAGCGTCCTGAAGTCATCTGCTCCACCCCCTCCCCCAAATTCTACAGGTGGTCTCTGGGGCTGCTCTGAGATCCAGGGGGGGGGGGGAGAGAGAGAGAGAGAGAGAGAGAGAGAGAGAGAGAGCAAGCGAGCAGATTGCATTTTGTGCAGCGTTGTTAAGCCTCAAGATCCCTAAGGAGAGAATAATCCACAGGGAACAGCGGTTTCTTGCCCACATCATGCCTCTCCCTGCCTGAGCAGGTGGCAAAATGGGTCAGAAGGGCAGTGGCATTTGTCAATCCCCGTGCCAGCTGCACCTTACCTAATCTGTGAACCACAGGGACCTGGGCCTGCAGAGGTCACTGCGTGTCTGCTGGCGCATAAGCTCTGGCTATAGAGGCAATAGCAAGTTTGACCTCCCTGCCTGGCACATGGGAGTGACCCAGCAAAGACTCGCTGACCAGCTGGTGACTGCGTGGCCCAGGGAATCTCAGGCTCCAGAGCTGGTTTGGGCAACACCAGGTAGCTCCAAGAGCTTCCAGGAAGGCAGCTGGGGCTGAGGGAAAGGCACATCTGGGATTCCCACCTCCCTTGTGACCAAAGCAGCTTCACCCGGCATGAGTGACACTCCCAGGCTGTGGACGCTCAGGGATCCCAGCAAGCAAAGTGGTACTCTGGGCAGGAGGCAGTCACAGCCCATCCCCAGGCTCTTGCCCCTGCTGCTGCCCACCTCGGTTTGTTGATGGATTAGTCTGCATCACTTCAAGTGCTCAGCATAGACAGGCATACGAGGCAAACAGGTGCAGAGCAACAGTTACACACATTCACCTGCAATCCTGTGCCGTACTTGCCTCATTGGGGCTGGGTTCACATGGGCTGTGCCTGGGTCTCAGCATGCATGGCCAGTGGCTCCGCTCTAGACAGGAGGCCCAAGCAGCTGCTATCTTAAGACTCATCAGGGTCAAAATCGCTTAGAGGAGCAGAAGCCACAGAGGCGAGTGTTTCACTTTGTCTCTACACGACACTCCAAACCTCGGAAGCAAGGGCTTTCCTAAAGCTAGGCAGCAGGCCAGGCCAGTGCTTAGAATAGAACTCAGCAAACCCAGAGGGCCAGCCTGGGATGCCACTGGGGCAGGGGATACCTTGGAGGCCGTGATGGGCTTCAGGCACGTCTGTCCTCCATGAGTGAAATTGCAGGAGACTTCAATGGTGTCAGAGGAGCAGCCAAGGTTTGGGTCCACCCAGTAGGTACCTGCAGGTCAGGTGCGAGGGGTGATGGAGGGGTGTGGGGAAGAGCCCAGGCCCTGTTGGGCCCCTGATGGACAGGGTTCCCAGGAGGTACAGTCCCTGCAGTGGGTGGCACAACTGAGGGCTATGCTGTTACTGGAGAGGGTCCTGGGAAAATGGGTTCCAGGGCTTACATCCCATGAGCTAGGCACTTCAGCCTCTTCATCAGGCCTCCCAGAGAGCCATGGGCCAACTCGGGGCCTCAGTGGCCACAGTTGGTCAGCTGGCAGCTGAGAGCCTGTGACAGGTCTGGGGGATCGCTGTGCCAATGCTCTTTCCCTTGCCCCAGAGGGAGTTGTGCCCACAGTGGGATGGGGGGCAGTCTGTGGGCTAAGAGGTTGTTTCCCACACTGTGCCCACAGCTCAGCTAGACAGGGCCCAGCCATGAGTGGTGGGGTAACTGCTGGGTGCAACCCTGAGGGCAGGGCTAAGAACCCAACTTCTTTCTTCCCACTTTTAGCCTCCGGCTCCTTCCAGAATGTTCTCCCCCACAGTCCTGCCAGGCCTGCGTACCATCTGCCATCTTGTGCTCACAGTCCATGAGGTCCCGGCAGACCCGGGCGGGATTCTCCTTGGTGCCCAGGGGCGTCTTAATGCTCTGGATGAGGTTGCTGAGGTAGTGTAAAGTTTTGAAGATCTGCCCTCCCTGATCCAGCACCAGGCGGTCCGAGGAGCTATAACTCTATCATAGGAGACCAGGTAGGCATTATTGTCCTGGCCTGGTCCAGCCCAAGGGTCCGCCACCCCAGCCCTCAGGCCCTGCCAGCAAGGAGGAGCGCCAGCAGACATGCTTGTAGCAGGGCAGCACAACAGGGAGTGAGCTCCCCATCACAGGAAGGAGGCAAGGCTGCCCCGGCAGCTAGCGACATGGTCTCTCTGAGGGAGCTGGATCCGGGCCAGAGGCTAAGCGGGCATTGCAGGAGCCCCTGGCTCCTGCAGCAAAGCGTGGGAAGCCCCTCTTCCCGACTCCGGCCAGCAAGGTTGCCAAGACCCCCAAGGGGCCTTTAGAAAGAGGTCCAGGGTGTCCCAGGGCCTGCTGTCCCAGCTGTCTCTTCTGAGTCCCAGGAAGGCGTCTTCAAGGCCAGGGCCCAAGAACACTCAGTGCCTACCAATGAGCAATGACCCCACGCACACCCCGACTTGTTGCCCCAGGAGGAACCCCATGTGGATAGAGCGCCTGAGGCAGGTACCTCGGCTCTAAGCATTCCACTCGTGTCCATCCACGTCTGGAAAGCTGCCCCGAGGTCATCTTGCTGCTGTGCCGGAAATAAAACAGGGTGGGCATCCGGCACCTCCCACAGAGTCTAGGGGTCCAAGCATGAACTCTCCCACTCCCCCTGTCCCGGTGGGACAACGCCTGAATGACGAGCCCAGCTCAGAATTCTTTTTCTCTCTTGGCAGACAGAGCCCACAACCCTCTGGCCACTCCCTCCCTCCCGCCAGGCACTTCTATAGCTCCCCAGTGCCTTCAGGACTCAAGTGCAGCTCGGCATGACTGCAAGGTCCACTCGGAGTGCTTTCCAGTCACATGCGCTCTTTAGCAGCGTTCTGGGTCCCTCTTGCATGCAGTTAAAAAATGAGAACATGACATGGCATGGCCCCAGCCCCGCTCAGTGGACATGCATGAGTCAGCTGCCTCTCTCGCCCTCCTTCCTCTCCCCTGGGTCTCACCCCTGGGAGGCCAAAGGGAATGCCAACTTACAGACTGGATTGGACTCCCTGGAGGACCCTAGAAAAGAGGACCGTGGGGTCAGCAGTGGGTGCGGTCTGGGGGACCGGATGCCAGGGTGCTGGCAGGCTGTCGGGGACAAGCTGGTCTCTGTTCTCCCGAAAGACTGGCCATCCCGCCCCCACCTCAGGGCTGCTCTACATGCACCTAGAAGTTGTGGGGTACAAGAACTGCATGGGTTCCTACAGTCTGGCTTGTTTGTCTACATACAAAGCCTTGGGTGTCACTCAAAGGAACCCCACCTCCTGCTTCCGGGAGCCCAAGATGAACTGAGTACTGAGTTACCTACCGGTGGTCCAGGTCGCCCTCTTGGGCCAGGAGGACCCTGTGGGAGAAAAAGAAAAGCGACCTGCCATCCCTCCAGCCTCTCCCCACCCCATCCCCCGCCCCTCCCTGGGGACCAGGTGCCCCTGACACACTTGGGTACAGATGGACTGGATGGAGCCCAGAGCAAGAGAAGGTGCCCAAGGACATCAGCAGTCACAAGGACGAGACCCCAGGGTGCTGCCCTCCACACCACCCCCAACCCTCACACCCAGCCCACTCACCCTCGGACCTTGCAGTCCCTGCAGGGAGACAGAAGCAGAAAGAGAGGGTTAGGCAGCTGGGCTGAGCTGCGGCCCTATGCCAGGGAGGCCCCTTTGCCCAGCCCCTGGCAGCAGCACGGCCCCCGACCCCTGGCCCATCCACTCACCAAGTCTCCCCGGCTGCCTTTGTCCCCCTTTGGACCCTGCAACGAACCACAGCCCAGGAGACAGGGATCAGAGAGGAAGCGCAGTGCCCCATGTGGGGAAACTGAGGCACAGACTGGCTCACAGAGACCATGTGCATCCAGGAAGAAGGGGAGCGAGCAGTGGTCATGCTCTGGTCCCTCAACGTACCGGAAGCCCGGAGGGTCCCAGGATCCCGAGGGGCCCGATGATGCCTTCCTTGCCCTGGAGGAGAGGAACCAGAGACTTGACATCCTTCCTTATCCCAGGTACCCAACGGGAAGGACGGAAGGAAGGATGCTACAACCAGTGGCAACAGCTCAGCGAAGGTGGGCGTGGGGAGGAAGCCTGGGGAGCAGCGGGGAGCACAGAGGGAAGGGACAGGAGAAATAGGAGGACAGGTGCTTGGGCTGCTGGGATGCGGAGGGGCTTACCATCAAGCCAGGAGGCCCCCGTGGGCCCTGGATGCCTTTGAAGCCGATGTCTCCAGGGGGACCCTGCAGGATGCAGAGGAAATAGGCTATGTGTCCACAGCAGGCACCAGGCAAAGGTCCAGCAGCAGCTCCTATGGCCCCGGGTCCCATGGCAGGCCCCCCAGACCCAAAAAACACCCACAGGTATTTAGCAGGTGCCAGCCTGGAGCTGCGTGGTACACTGATCCATTGGTTGCTTTGCTACAATCCTCAACTATATGCTTTCCTATTTCCCAGATGCATCAGCCAAAACCCAGAGGCACCAATTGACTTGCCTGAGGCACCAAGAAAGTACATTTTAGAACTGGGCTTGGAGCTCAGGGCTCTTGGAATAAGACTGGGGGTGAGAGAAGGCGAGATGTTCTTGCTTGAGTCCAACTGACTTTCAGCCCGGGCAGAGATTGTTAAATGAATAAATGAACTAATGACTGGGTGGATGGATGGGACCTTCACCCCTCCCCTGCCCAGGAACAGTGAGGAGTGGGGACCATACCTTGGGCCCAAAGAGGCCAGCCATTCCCGGGAAGCCCATCTCGCCAGTGTCACCCTATGGGGAGAACAGAAGAGGTGAGACGAGGGGCAGCAGGAAGTGGGTGCCTGGCTGTCCCCCAGGAGCTCTACCGGGGCCCATGGGCCTGGCATCCTGGGCTGCCCTGTGTCGGGAGGAAGATCACCAGCACCCAGCAGCTTGGGACCCTCAGATTCAGGGACGAGAACAAAGACTCCTCCCACATTCCCCCAGGCTCCATAAGGAGGGAGTCTCCATAGACAACCCCGTTAGTTAAGAGGTGCTGCGTGCCTGGTACACCACTGCCCATGCGTGCTCCATCAGCCCAGGTGGACGACAAGGCAATAAGGCCGCTGCTCTCAGAAGAGGAAATGGACACTCCGACAGCAGGACCACACCTCAGGTCCCCATGGACCCCATGTCGTGCAGTACATGCGACTCAGCCCAGGGGCCTCCGTGACCCGGGCCCCTATCTCCAAAGGGGGCAGGCATGACAGGGCCAGCGGGGAGGGCCAGGGGACTTGGCATCCGCAGAAAGACTTGGGTTGGAATTTCCTGATCATATATGGTGACACCTGCGACAAATCACTTCCCCTTACTGATAATTTTGAGAATTGTCTGTATTAATGCCCAGGATAAACACAGATGGCTCCCGACCTTGGATAGTTCAACTTCTGACCGATCACCTGATCATGGCGCTCAAGCTGCATGCATTGCTTAGAAACTTGATTCTGTATCTTATCTCGCCCCACGCCAGCAGCATCAGGACACTCTTTCCAGATGCTGTGTGGCAGCAGTGAGCCTGGGCTCACAGTAAGGTGTGTTGTCATGGGGACAAGTGATCCCCTGTGGACTGACCATGCATGGTGCTGCTATGACGGCCAGGGGCAGTAATGGTATCTTTAACTTACAACAGCCTCCTTGGCAGGTAGGCTCTGCTCAGCCAAGGAGCACCTATAGCGGATCTTATTGTTGAGAATTGCATCGTAGGACGTACCACAACTTGTGGATATGTCTGCCTTGATGGATACATGCCTTTCCCCCCACGTGGAGCTACTACACATGGATGGAGCTGGGCTGATCCGAAGTTAAGAGCCAGGAGTTTCCTCCCACACAGGTACAGGAGCCAAAAACTTGAACCACCCTCCACTGCTTTCCCAGTCCATAGACAGGGAGCTGGGTTGCACATGGAGCAGCCGGGACCAAAACCAGTGCCCACAAGGAGTCTGACTGCAGGTGGAAGATTGGCCTGATGAGCCCGAGTGTGGACAAATGTGCTCATTTGTCTTGGGGGGGGGCACAAAATGGCTGGATGTTAGGGTGGACATCTGTTGAACTTTTCAAGCTAGTATGAAAATTCCAGACACTTCACACCTTTGCCAACATTTTGTATGATCAACCGCCATATCATCCTTGGTCACTATTCTAATAGGAGCGTGGGAGCATCCTAGAGCGGTATGCTGAGCACGGGGCAGTGGCCAATGACCTGAAGTTTCTTCTTGGGGCCTCCTGTGCTATCTGTGTATCTTCTCTAAGGGATCTATTCAACTCTCTGACCCACTTTTTTTTTTTAACTGGACTGCTCATTTTTAAAGATTTATTTGTTTTTATTGGAAAGGGAGACGAAGAGACAGAGAAAGCTTTTTTTTTCACTCCCAAAAGAAGTGAGCCACAGCAGAGCTGAGCTGACCCGAAGGCAGGAGCTGGGAGCTTCTTCCGGGTCTGCCACGTGGGTGCAGGGTCCTAAGACTTTAGGCCGTCCTCGACTGCTTTCCCAGGCTGCAAACACAGCTGGAAGGAAGTGGAACAGCCAGAACACGAACCGGCGTGTACATGAAATGCAGGCACTTGCTGGCTGAGGATTATCCAGGTAAGCGATGAAGCTGGCCCCTTGCTCATTTTCTTAATATTGAGTTTTAATAACTCTTGATATATCCTGGATTAAAAACCCTTTCTTGGAGATATGATGAAGCACAATTTATCAGTTTTTCTTTTAAGGACCCTGATTTTTGCTATCATATGCAAAAGCATCTGTTTAATTCAAGGTCTTAAAGATTTCTACCAGTGTCATTTTAGGTCTTACAACTAAAGCCTGTGTTGATGTTTGTACCTGGTAGGAGGTGTCCACTGGTCTAGCACCTTGTCGGAAAACACAATTTCGTCTTCACTGAATTGCCTTGGTTCAAGGTCAGTTGTCCATATGTGGATAGTGTATTCTGGGGCCCCTAGCCTGTTCTCTGATCTATTAGGATATTTACAGCAATATCATGAAAATGAAGCGTCCTGAGCTTGAGAATGAACTTGTCATCCCCCATAAGAGAAGCCCGAAGAGGTTTCAATGGCAATCAGGTTGAATCCTCAGACCAATCTGAGGCAAAAGCTGATGTAACAATACGGAGTCTTGGAGCAGATGTTCCTTGCAGTTAATGAAATTTAAACCTGCTTCTAACTGGGGGTGTGTGAGGACGGGCTGCTTGCTTCCTACCATCCCCGTGTGCATTCTGTTCCCCTTATCCCCTTTCCAGGTCCCGGGAGAGTTGGAGCACTGTGCCAGGAGTCCACAAGGCTGGGGTGCCCAGGGCCAGGATGGCCTGTAGCACTGAGACCATGCTGCACTGCCCCCGATGGAGGCAGTTTCTGTGGTCTGGTTGTGCACACCACAAAATGTGTGCATTCCTGTAACTGTGTGTGCACGTGGGCGGTGCACGCAGATGGACATGTGTGCATTCATGTGAGTCTGTGTGTGCTGCACATGAGTGCAACCTGGGTGTGTGGATGTGTGTGTGTGCATGTGTGGGTAGCACACAGTGGCATACACATGTCAGGGTGCACACACTCACCGGCTGGCCTTTAGAGCCAGGCTCCCCCTGGCTCCCAGGAAGTCCTGTTCCGCCCTCTGTGCCTCGCTTGCCAGGGGGTCCCAGCTGCCCAGGCAACCCGCTTTCACCCTTAAAGAAACATCACCATTGTCAGTCAGTCAGGAGAAATGGTTGGGGGGTGGGGAGAACTGGGAGGAAGAGGGTGATCCCAAGGGTCTCTTTGGGTCTCAGGATGGTGTAGGTAACAGACTGGGGCCTTGGGAGAGAGCAAAACTTGCCCAGCTTTCTCTGCCCTCCCCCGTACCAGCTATCCACAGCCCGTCATGCACCTCCCATCGTAAGCCTCCCAGTGCTGCAGTCTGCGGCTCCTGTGGCCAACCACACTGCAAGCTCAGCGAGGGCCCTTTCTCTCGGCCTCCCCTTTAGTGTCTGGCCCTGGGTTCTGGCTCCTGCTAGCACCAGAGGGTTCCCAAAGGCTCCTTGGAGGAGAAGCCCGTGGGCAGGAACACCTGCTGTTTCATGAAGAGCCACCAGAGGGCGCACGCAGACAACCCAGCTGGCTGTAGCCACGCTGGACCAGCCGTGACCTTGGGGCAGGGAACTCGAGAGAGCTCCAGGACATGGGTTCCACTGCCCAAGGTTCTGCGACAAGCCTGCCTGAAGAATCCATATGACTGCAGCCAGTGCCAAGGCGGAAGTGGGGGAGGGAGGGGTCTGACCTTGAATCCGGGGGGTCCCTGTGCTCCTGGCAAGCCTGCCACGCCTGGATTTCCTCTCTTCCCCGCAGGGCCCATGAGGCCTGGGTCCCCATCCTTCCCCTGCTCGCCCTGGAAAGCAAGCAGGCAAGGGTGGTGTTCCATGTTTAGAAAGTCACAGAGGCAGGACAGCATGGCTGGGATGGGGGTGGAGGTGGGAGGGAGCCGGGTGTAGCAGGAGGTGTCATGATTAGGGACCAGGGAGCATCCTAAACCAAGAACCCTACACATTCAGTAGATGAGCAGACCCCGCTGGGCATGAGGGGCCACACTCCCAGTCCCCAGGGGATGCAGCCACCGTGCCTCCCTGGGAACTTCTGGCTTTGATGGTCCTGCTCCAGCCCTGGCTTCTCTGGCCCATGGCCCGAGGAGCTCCACAACACACACCTGCTCTCCAAGGGAGACCTTCTCCCTTAGCTCTGCTCACCTGCTGTCCAGCTCGACCGTCCCTGCCAGGAAGCCCATCTGGTCCAGCAACGCCCTCGGGGCCCTGTCTCCCCACTACGCCCCTGGGCCCTGGCGGGCCCTGCAGGCCCTATGAGCACAGAAGACATTGGTGAGGGTTCCTGCAGAGGAGCAAGTGGCTGGAGGGACAGCGGTGGCAGCCACGGAGCACTCACCTGGACCCCCCTCCAGCCCGGTGTCCCAGCCTTGCCTGGCTTTCCCTTTGGTCCCTGAAAAAGCAAGGGCTGAGTGACAGAGGCCTGCCTGGAGGTGGTGTCGACCCCCAGGAGCTCTGGAAGAAGGGCACTGAGAGGAATCTGTGGCCTTCTGGGTGTCTGATACCACAAGGCGGCCATACACACAGGCCCTGGGGTCTGCAATGCTGTAGCTGAGCAACTCTGGGCATAGGATAACCCACAAATCTCCCCAAACCACCCCCTCCAACACACAGACTCTGACCATTCCTGGAGGGCTGGCCTAACTTGTTCTCAGGAGTGTAAGGTCCCTGGGGTGTGGGCGGACAGGACAGGCTGGAGCCAGGGGAGGGCACTACAGCAGTGGCAGCTCTGGCCAAGCCTCTTAGAGGAAGGCCCAGGGGCACCAATCTGAGGCAGGAAATCCCTTCTCCCAAAGACAGATGTCCCACCCTTGCACTGGCCCTGGTCCCCTCCCTATGTGTGCCCCAGGGGGCCTGGCCTGGGCTGTTAGCTGGCGGGTGGGGGGTCTCTGGTCCTAGGTGAGGCTGACCTCAGATCAGAGCCCTGTAAGCTGGCCTTAAAGGCTGACTGCTTAAAGGGAATGAAATGGCTTCAGTCCGCTCCTAGGCCTGCTCCTGCCTCCCTGCCCCAGGCAGCTGCAGCTCAGTTTCTCTAAAGTGAACATGCAAACCTCTCACCTCTTCACCTTTCGATCCTTTGAGTCCCGGCCGTCCCCGGGGTCCCGGATGCCCCTGCAAACCAAGGTGAGATGACGCAAAGCAGCCCCAGGATTCTCTCCCAGGGGCGGGCAGCCAGTCTCCGCCTGGAGGGGGAGGGCGGGGAGGGGTTTTGGGGTGCAAGCTTTGGGGGCTGTCCCAGCCCCGCCTGTAAACTTCTCAGGGCCCAGCTCCTCGATCCCCGGTGTCCCCGACCCTGGGCGGGGAGCAGACAAGCAGCACCACTCACGGGTTGTCCCTGCTGGCCCAGCTTCCCTCGCAGGCCTGGCACGCCCTCCTGCCCCTGGAAGCCAAGGAGAGACTGGTGAGCACCCATCTTGGAGCAGGTGAGGGCCAAGGCTGGGGCCCAGCAAGTTGTGTGTCACTGGGGCTTCCTCATGATCAAAAGAGGGTAAGATGGTGACTCCAACCCCAGGCAGCCTGGATGGAGGTGGGGGTGGGGGTGGGGTTGTACAGCATGGTGGGCAATGGGCAGCCTATGCAAGCTGTGGCCAGCCCTGCTGTGTCGTCTGTGTTTCCCTGGGTGTGAAGAGAGGCCCTGGTAGACCAAGGGGGGCTTGTGCCTCTGGCCGGGGCGCGGAACTGGACAGGAGGGCTTGTGTCAACTGAAGCTCTCCTCAACCAAACTCCCACACCCACCAGCAGGGGGCCCCCTGCTCTAGTACTTACAGGGTATCCAGGGTCCCCAGGCTCCCCGCGGTCTCCTCGGTCACCCACAGGGCCCTAGATGACAAGGACAACAAAATTGGGACTCCTTGATGGAGGGGACATTGCTGGTCACACCCCACCACACCCGGCTGGTGCCCAGCCTCCCCTCTTCCCTCTCCAACAGGGGGCAAGCCAGGGGGCTTACCCGATCTCCAGGCGGCCCTGGGGGCCCTTCAGCCTGGCCATCTTCGCCCTGCTCGCCCTGTAGACACATAACCAGCTTTAGGACCGCAGAATGTGGAGATGCCAGGCCCGGGGCCTTGGGCACAGGTGAGCCCAGCCTGGGCAGAGCAACACCCGGAGATACTGATGTCAGACAGCAAAGGGGTAGGTGGATCTGAGCTGGGCCCCGGAGGCAAGGAACTGGGAGTCGGCACCCAGAACAGAATCCTCCTTGCTGCCACCTGCCTGGGACCTTCCTGGGGTCAGGGAGCTGAGCTAAGGGTATCAGGGCCATGTTCCAGCAAGTTCCTCCTGCCTCTGAGCTAACCTTCCTCATCCTGGAAAGTGGAGGTGGAGAGCAGTAGATGAGGCCCCTGGGCAAGTGGTGGGCATCCCCAGAAGTGACGCACAAGTCCCTGAATGGTGCCCAGCCACACTAGCAGTGGCTGCAGCCACAGGTCCACTGCCAGGGCTGGGCACAGGCAGGCTCCCCAGAGCCTCCCGATCCTGCTGCAAAGCAGGTGCTGACAGCCCCACTTCACAGACAAGGCCGCTGAGGCCCAGATGAGGGTGTGACTGGCTCAGAGCTATTCAGCCTCAAGAACGGCCTGTTTGTCTGAGCGTGGCCAGGAGAATCTAGACAAAGAACCCTCTCCCGCTGGCTTGGGGCCACAGAGAAGGCCACCGCAGGGTTCTGCACGTAACTGCCTCCTGCGGGCAAAAAGGATGTAGGGCTTCACAGTGCCTGCACAGAGCTCAGCCCATGGCCATGAGCGCTGCTGTTGCTGCTGATCCCAGCGGCGACCGTAAGCCACACGGCTGTGACCAGAGAGAAGCCGGGGCAGGGGCAGTGTGGAGGGGAGGACACCACCCTGAAGCCCTGGATGGCAGCTGCCAGCTGCAAGCAGACTGTGAGCAGGAGCCATCGCAGGTGTGTGGGGCGCTCCAGCTCAAGACAGCACAGAGGCTGATGTCAGGGCATGTGCAGGGACAGGAGGGGCCGCTGGAGAAACAGGAGCCGGAAACCCTCTCGGGAACAAGACCGCAAACTTGGCCAGGGGCGATCCTGGGAGCCAGCGGCCACGTGACTTGGCCCTTGGCCTCTGTGGCTGCAGCGACTGAGGCTGGAGGTAGGCGGGGCCTGGCCGGAGGCCTGGGAGCAGCTGTACCCAGGGAAAGGCTGGGAGAACAGGGATTCTGGCTTCTCCCCACCCACTCTGGTGGTGACCCGTGTTGGAACCCCCATAGTGGCAGGCAGCAGGAGGTGGCAGGACTGGGGAGTGAGCTTTGGGGATGGGTTCAGTGCTGCCCTAGCGTGTTCTGGGTGCCAAGCAGCTCCTGAGACTTCTCTCAGGCACAATCTCATAGCTGACACAGTTGTGCGCCCCGACCACTACCCGCTACTGTCCTTGACTTTATGCCTGGGTATCAGAGACACCAGACTGCCCATAGCCCTGGTACAGATTCAGGGAGGAATCCTAGGTCTCTACCTGCTCTCTCCCTTCTCACAGCCATTCAGGGCTGTGGCTGAGACTCTTGTGTCACGGTCACAGCCATGTAAGCACGTGTCCAACAGTGACCATGCCCAGAGGGAAACAGTGCCCAGGTCTGTCCTAGTCACTGTGGTCTGTGTGAGCACATGCTGCAGGGTCCCCGCTACCACCAAACCCTGCAACTATGCATTCCACAGAGTACACACTGCCTGAAACTTACTCAGGACTGCCGTGCCTCTGGGGGGCCCCTGCCCAGCCCCTGGATAAGCAGCCAGAACACATCAAGCTGCACAGTCAGAGGAATGAGCCGACAACGCCTCAGCAGCGGTAGCCTGCACCTGGCTGTCAGGGAAGTGAGATCCCATATAGTCCCACATCCTAGGGCGTTTAAGAGATGACCTCAGGAGCCCGGGGGAACTGCAGTGGACCTCAGCAGGTTAGGGCAGGTTCTGCGCTGGGTTGTTCTCAGACAGCCCAAAGTGGAAGCCTTGGGGGCACACTGGCTCCTCTTTGCTTTGTGCCCCCGGTCACCATTCCTAAGCCAGCCTCAGCAGCAGGACCCCCAGGATAGAGACCGTGGGGAGCTGATGCGGCCAAGGAAAAGAGGGCTCTTGGAGGCAGAGGCCAGCAGCTAGCAATGGTTCTGGCCAAACCGAGGCAGGCAGGAGGGACTTGACATGTGGGCTCCTCTGACTGTGCTGTGCTACATGGGATGGGAGCCTGCTGGCACCTGCTGGTCTCCACATCCCCCGTCCCTGCACATGGAGCAGGTGTTCCACTCAGCCAGCTTCCTTGCAGCAGTGACTGCCTGATGTGGAGCTGCAAGTCGGAGTAGAGATACCTGCCACTCTGCCACTGTGGTCCCTGCTTGGCTGTAACCACGCACTTTCCCACTGGCCACCTAGACCCGTCCCTGCTGTGGTCACCCGACCTCATTCCCACGCCATGCCTCACAGGGACAGCTTGTACTCTGGGACTTATCACATGAGTCCACGTCCCTTGTGTGGCCCCAGGTCCTGTGGGGGCAGGGATTATGGCTACTCCTAGGCTCTGAGATGACACCTGATCCAGTGCTGAGCCTGGACCTGCTGGCCCTGACCTTCCAGGCATGATGGCAGTGACGCTGGCTTTGGGGCTCCCTCCTGGCCAGCCACAGTGTTGGCTGGAGTCTCTACGTGAATCCCGTGTTGCTCTTGGGCCATCCTTGGACTCAGGTTGGCCATGGTCCTACCTGAGATCAGGCACACCCACCTTTTCGCCTTTGGGTCCAGGGGGTCCAAGGGGTCCCACAGTGCCTTTGTGTCCCTGCAGACAAAAAATACAGAGGTGGGCATGTGGAGCGGGGAGAGTGAGGACTCAGAAGGGGGGAAGGAAAGGAACCCTGGCTGTGCCGCTGGGCCCCGACTCTGCCCAAGCTGGCTATGTGGCTGTCTCTAAGCCCTGGTGTCCCCAGAAGTGTGACCTGGGTTTTGCATAGCCACCCGTGAGCAGGTGCCAGCTTGGATGGAAATGGGCTAGTCTGGGATGGGGAGAACAGTCGGGATCTCCCAGGTTTAGGCTGTGGACACCTCCACCACTGGTCGGAAGTGTGGCGGAGGCCTTGGGTGGCAGGTTTGCCATCTGCCCTACCCCTGCCCAGCCTACCCATGAGCCCCAGGCTCATGCAGGGCGCTTGATGTCTGCTTACGTCATAACCAGCCAGTCCTGGCTCTCCTTGGGCTCCCATCCGTCCTGGAGCTCCCTAGGAGGGGAGAAGATCCTGGTTGGCATACAGCGGGGGGGGGGGGGTGTCCCATAGCAGGGGTCCTCCAGTCCCTCCCCATGTTTGCAAAGATCAAAGTGGCCAGCAAGCAACCCCGGCCCTCCCCACCTGGCTATGGCCCTTCTGTCTCCCGGCTCCAGTGGGGCATGGCTGCCCACAATGGCTGTGTTTCCTAGGATCTCACACGCCAGTTTTGAGTGAATGAAGCCACCATTAAAAATCAAATGTGGGGCCCGGCGGCGTGGCCTAACGGCTAAAAGTCCTCGCCTTGAACGTGCCGGGATCCCATATGGGCGCCGGTTCTGATCCCGGCAGCTCTACTTCCCATCCAGCTCCCTGCTTGTGGCCTGGGAAAGCAGTCGAGGACGGCCTAAGGCTTTGGTACCCTGAACCCGCGTGGGAGACCCGGGGGAGGTTCCTGGTTCCCGGCTTCGGATCAGCGCGCACCGGCCGTTGTGGCTCACTTGGGGAGTGAAACATTGGATGGAGGATCTTCCTCTCTGTCTCTCCTCTCTGTATATCTGACTTTGTAGTAAAATGAATAAATCTTTAAAAAAAATTTAAAAAATAATCAAATGTGGCAGACCTAGAGTTAAATCTCTCGTGTTAAAGAGATGTCACAGCAGTGGCTGGAAATCGGCCACAAGGGAGTGTGACAGCACCGTCACAGGTGACACCATAGAGCAGACAGGTGTTGACGGTCACAGACCGCCCTCTGCCACACCTCCCCTCCCCCCGCCAGGGTCTTCATCTCCCAGCAGACCCCTTCTCTCAGGGCAGCCCCGCAGCCTCAGAACATCATCACAGTCAGCCAGGGCCCTACAGTGGATTCCTCCTGATCATCCTGCACCTGCTTCCCTAGGGTGGCTGGCCCCCCTACCACAGCAGAGTTTGTCTCTCTGGGAACACAAGGAGTTTCCTGAGGGACCCCTGCTCAGACCTCTTCAGGTGGCAAGAAGGGACAGAGGTCTGTGAGCCTTCCCAGAGAGAGGAGCTATAATTCCCTCCAGGTCCCCAGAGGGCCCAGGGGTTCAGGGGGGGTGATGAATCATGGGTCCCTTGCGACAGTGGCACCCAGAAATTTGGCAAACAGTCACGCAGGGGAACCTGGTACCTCTCTCCCTGCCTTTGGCCCTGATCCCCTCCATCCA
Source organism: Ochotona princeps (assembly GCF_030435755.1). Classification (NCBI taxonomy): domain Eukaryota; kingdom Metazoa; phylum Chordata; class Mammalia; order Lagomorpha; family Ochotonidae; genus Ochotona; species Ochotona princeps. The sequence goes on from NC_080845.1 coordinate 16,326,468, forward strand.
CGCACCCCAGCCACAGTGTCCTCACCGTTGGTCCCAAGCTGCCCCGTGACCCTTTGGGGCCTGGGGTACCAGGGGGTCCTGATTCTCCAGGGACGCCCATCTCACCCAGCTGTCCTTGGTAGCCTTTGGCACCCTACAGTGGGAGGAGAGACAAGCTGTGAGCAAGCCTGCAGAGTGAGTGGGCAGACAAAGAGGCCTGGCCCTCACAGCACAGCAGGCAGCCTACCTTGGCCCCGGCCCGGCCCTTCTCGCCTTGCTTTCCTGGTTTTCCTTCTGGACCCTGCAGGGAGAAGAAGGAAAGAAAGGAGGAACAATGGAGGCAGAGCCAGCAGGTGCATGCTGTCACTTGGTGGCCCTGTGACCTTGACTATGACATGGGGACAGTTTGAGTCCACTAGGAGATGACATGGGAAGAGTTGACAACAGTGCCCATCCTTGGGAACTGCTGGGACTGGCGCAGGGTTGGGCTGTCACCATGGTTGCCACCAGGCACCCAGTGGCATCCCAACAGGCACAGCAGTCTGCACGGAGGTCTCTCCATAGGCCAAGCACTGCTCTAGCCTGCTGTGGCTCTGTCTAGGTCAGTAGGGGTCCCAAGGGTGCAGTGGCCTGCCCAGAGCCAGCGGTTAGCCACAGAACCTTAATTCTACCACAGAGCTGCTGGCTGCAAGACCAGGAACTTTTTCTACCTCCCAGCTCTGGGTCCCTAGTAATGTCCCAAGGTAGCAGGAGGCATTTTCTGGGCTCCTGTGTCACTGAACGAGTGTATGTCACTTCTGTATGATCCCGGAGACCAGGGTCCAAGACAGGGTCTGCCTCTCCCAGGCATTAGGCAGGACTGCTCCTGTGGACCCCAGGTCATGGCCTGTGAAAGGTCACTATGTCCGCTCTTTGGCAGGGCATCCCAAATGCTTCCCTGTCTCCTCTCCAGAAGCGGTGGGCAAGGCTCACCAAGGTGTGCTGGTGAGAGTGTGCGCTCAGACACAGATACAGAAGCAGGGAGGGTGCCTGTCCTGGGCTTCCTAGGAGGAGACACAGAAGGGTAAGGCGGGCTGCCCTTGCTGGCCTCGAGGCCAGGCCTGGAGGAGTCAGAGCATGTGTGTGAGAGGGCACAGAGGCCCTGGGTAGGACTGCCAGCATCCCGGTGCTGGAGTTCTCGTGTGATCTCTCACTGAGCCTGGTCCATTTGGAGATCTTGGACTAGCCCTGCAGACAGGTGGCCTGAAGCCATGCGTGGCTGGAGAGCTCCAGAAATACAAGACTCTTTCAATTACTTTAATTTGAAAGCTGATGACCCATGTCAGTTCCTGGGAAACTTTTAAGCGTGTTTGGAACAACTCGGGTGCATGAAACGTACCTTCCGCAGCAAATGTTACCATGGCTGGTGTCAGGGTACAGTGGGCTAAGCTGCTGGGACCCCTGCACTCAGGTGGGAGACCAGGATGGAGTTCCTGGCTCCTGGCTTTCTCTTACAGCCATTTAGGAAGTGAAACAGGGAAGAGATCTCTCTGTCTCCCTCCCTCTCTGTCACTCTTTCAAATAAATGCATAACCTTTAAAATAATAAACCTTTAAAAAAGTTGTGAAATCTAATCCAGATCAAATATCTCCCATGACAATTTGCATCTGAATGGAAATGCGCTGGCTCAGCACACAGATCTGATTTCAAACACTCAATACCAAAAAGAGAGAGAGAAAATGCAAAATAGCTCCCGCTGGATTCTTGCTTTGCTCACGTGTCGAGATGGCAGTGTTTGGGAATATCTGGACTTAATAAGGCCTATTACCAGCAACCATGTCATCTGTTTCTTTTTTACCTTTGTACAACGTGGCTAAGAGAAAAATCCAAACTGACACATGTGGCTCCCATTCTGTTTCTCTTGGACATTGCTGGTTGGGGCAATCCCAACATGGGCTGATGCTCTGGTTATCAAATGTGAGCCGTCCTCCCCACCAGACCTACGGGCCAGGCGCTGTGGCCTGTGTGCCCTTGCGCACATTCTTGAACCCTTGGGAGGAAGACAGTCTCCTGGCCCTTGTCGAGCTGAAAGCAGCACCTGAGGGTGGCCTGGCTGGGTAAGACGGAGCCAGGGCTCCCTGCTTTTTGGGCAATTTTGTCCCTAGTTGGTCCCGGCTGGACCATTGGGGAATTGCGTGCAGTAGCCGGTGGGATTTGCTGGCCCCTCCCTAGTCAGACAGGATGAGTCAGCAGCAAGGCCCTGGGCCTGAGCTAGGGGACTGGAGACTGGTCTCTCAGGACACGCCTCCTGCTGGAATGCTGGGCCCTCCAAGCCAGAGTGCCCCACCGTGGGTGCCCCAGTCCCCCAGGAGCCTGCAGTGGGGGAAGCCTGCAGAGCCCCAGCCATAAGAAGTCCCAGGTGCCCGGATGGGACAACATTCTTAGAATCGCATGGTGAGGCGTTTCTGTCACTGTGAGGACATGGGTGCCAGAGGGCATGACATACAACATGATGACATCACACAGGATGACTTGCCCTCATGGAACCCACGTGGCAGCCACTATCCACTGCTATCCAGAGCCGTGTTACATGACACGTGACTGTGTGTGCATTTCTGGGAAACCCTGGATGACTCAAATTCTATTTTTAAACATCCAGCTGTTTCCAGGCCACAGCCTAGGTGTCCACATGCAGCCCTGAGGTCCGAAATACTGATGGTCAGCCACCTCGCTGCCCCCACCATGTAACACCCCATGCCCCAGTGTGGCCCCAGGGACTCTCTTTCCAATATCAGCACATGAGGATTGGCAGCAACAGCAAAATGCAGACGTTAGCACCAGGATCACCATTACCACCACCATCACCACCATTACCTATGCTACTATCTTCCTACCCCCCCACCAGCTGCTGGTCATCTCTTCCTCCAAATTGATAAACAGTGGCTTAGATCTCTGGTGCATTTCATAAAATGTTTTCTCATCTCAAGCTTCATGCAATCTTTGAGATGAGAAAACCAAGCCTATAGAGGATAGCAATTTGCCCAAAACCCCATACAGAGTAGGCTGCTTGAGCCACAAATGAGTTCAGCCTTGGACCTCTGCCTCCAGGGTGATTAGTGCCACTTGTTCTGTCTGCTCCTATGGCTGTGATACCAGTAGCTCACTAAAGAAGGGTCCCTGCAATGCTGGAATGCAGGGTGCTGTTAGCACACATTCCTTCCAAACCCTTCCTCCTGTCAAGGCCAAAGGTTGAGAGGAGATACAGCAGACTCCCTGGTGAGGAATCGGGGCCAGCGCCCCTGTGGCTCAGTTCTCCACTGCTGAGTCGGGCTCAGGGGAGCCTGGCATGGCTGCAGGGCCGAGTGCCTCCCGGGTTTCTCCAGTTGCTGGGTGAGCTCATTCTGCCACAGCTGTTTTGGGGGATTAGCACTCCAGTTCTATTTTTAGGAAACAAGCATTTTCCCACCACCGCAGTTACAGGCTCATTTGGCTCCATCCTGAGTGAGCCACAGCAGTCCTGCTGGATAGAGAAAGACCGTGCAGGGCAGGCACCAGTGCATTGGGGCTGCAGGGCTGCAGGGCTGGGGAGGGACTTGACTCTGCACTTGGGCCTGAAGGATGAACGGCAGTGCCAGCGAGGCAGCAGGCAGCCGAGGTGTGGCCTCACACCTGCTGGCATTGCTGCAGGCCTGGACACTAAGGGTCACCTCATCCGCTGTCCCCTGGCGGGGCGACTGGAGTGACCCAGAGGCACACGTCCTTCTCAGCTATGAAAACCAGCCTGGTCCCGCTATAAGGCAAGCTTTAGCTCATCTGTCTGAGTCTGGAGATGCTCTCAAACCTGGCTTCCACCTGCTGCCCAGCCTGTGCCTCAAAACCTGCAGCCCGAGGCCTAGAGACGCATGGCACGTGGGAGTGGCGTGTGAGTCCTGGGCCTGCCATTTCTCAATGGGTGAGTCTGGGCAAGTTCCTCAACTTCTCAGATTTTTGCCAGAGCTGCTGCCATCTGTTTCAAACAGGGAACATTCTGGAAAGCACTGGGCAGGTTGCCCACACATGAAAACAGGGAGGTTGTAAGAGCAGGGATGCATTCTGAGTCATCTCTTCAGCCTTAAGGGGCCTGATCCAGACAGAATTTACAAACGCCTATGGGCCCACGAAAGACACTTCTGTGAATGACAAAGGCCATTGCCACTCCTCCTGTACTTCTAAACACCAGCACTCGGTCACCTCCTGGTACAAGACTGGATGTTAAAGACGCATATGCAAACCATTTGTCACAGGACTTCTGGGGACAGCCTGCACACTCACCCGGATTCCAATGATGCCAGTGGGGCCAATGGGCCCCTCTTCACCCTTCAGCCCTTCTTGGCCTTTCTCTCCACGTTCACCATCGGGGCCTGGGTCACCCCTGTCCCCCTAGAGGGATGTGAATAGGGACGAGAGAGAGAGAACAATTAGTGTCCAAGTCCATCTGAGCCCCAGACCCCTGGGCTTCATCCCAATACCCGTGGCCAACCAGACCCCTGGGATCCCTTAACATCGCCAAGAGCTGCAAGGGAGCCAAGGCGGGGAGCCACAACATGTCCTGGCCTCAGCCAAGATGGGCCCGTGGGTCCACAGGAAGGCGTCAGCTCAGGAAGACACCAGAGGCACACGGGAAAGGAGGGAAGAAATGATCACCAAGAGGAACATATCACACTGTCTGCCTCTCAAACAACTGTGTCCAGGCCTCTGCACTGAAGTAGTTAACACCCACAACAGTGAGGGACAGGTAACAGCTTAGATCACAGGAGGGAGGAAACTGCTGCCAGGCAGGGAAGCCAGAGAGCGTTCCTGGGCCGGCTGCACGTCCACTCCCTGGGCTGGCTGCATGGTCCCACTGTCCCAGTCCTTGCTCCTGTCTTACTGCCGTGCTGATGCATCCTTGGGGCATCACTGCTCACTCCGTGTGGTTGCCCTTGCTGACCATCTGTATTCCAGGGATGTCAAAAAGTCTATGCCATGATGGCATTCAAAGGCCAGTTGACTTGAGTACCAGAAGTTTTGTGGTACACAGTTTGTTCATGCTCCACATCGGCTGTGACCTTTTTTGAAGTTTCTCCCACCTACCCTGATAGCCGTGACCACGTGCTACCTGCATCTGAGGACTTCCGCAGGCAAAGTGGCTTAATCCCAACAGAAGCCTCCCAAGCAGGTGCTCTTTGCATCCCATTTTACAGATGAGGAAGTCAAGGTAGAGCCAGGTCATCTGACCTGAAATCCCGTAAGTGGAGAATGGCTGAGCTGGAGGGAGGGGGATGTCCCCTCACAGAGCAGGAGGTACCCAAGGTCTTCTTGGGACTCCAGGGTTTGGGGAGCCTAGGGTTACCTCCTGGGAAAGGCAGTCCTTGGCATGGGGTTAGGGAGCCCAGAGCAGCTGGCAAATGTTCCCAGCTTTGCAGAGAGGTGTTAAAACAAACCACCCATGTATCCCCAAGCCCGTCTTATCTCATCACTGTCATCTCCACTTGCTCCTGGAGTGACTGGGGCAGGCCAGACTGGAGCAGCACAGGACAGAGCAGTGGCTGCTGGGGACACAGCAATGGCCACCAGAAAGCAGGGCTGGTGGGTCAGGTGGGTCTGTGGACCACCCAGGTGTCCCATGGGAGTGGACATGGAGTCATGTGTAGGAGAAAGGAATGGGCAGAGGCAGGGATAGGCAGGCTGGGAACAGCAGAAGGCATCTCTGCTAAGTTTGCTCCCCCAGCGCCAAGCTCCACCAGGACACTGACTCATGCATGTGTGTCCAGAGGGCAGGGGGCAGAGGGCAGAGGGCAGGGGCACGACTCAGGCTGATGGGGCCTGGGACTTGGACTGGCTGAGAAGAGAGGCTTGGGGTTGCCATTTCTAGGTGCTCACCACTGCCCGAGGCCTGTGGGTGAGGGCTATAGAGAGCGGGGGTAGCTGGAGCACTTTCTAGCCCATGACCCAGGTAAGTGGAAAGACTCTCAGTTGGCTCGTAGCCCAGCAATACAGATCTGGGCACCAGGCTGGGTTCTTGGGGCCTTCCCACTGGCACGCTCTGCTTCCAAACCTGGCTTGGCATGAGGTCTGGCTGGTACTGCAGACTCCCCCGGACAGAGCCCCACTCCTGGCTATTCTTCATGGCCTCCTGTTCTGACATTTAAAGGTAGGCAGGTCACTGTAGGTGGTCCAGCCTCCAGCCTAGGCCCTGCAGGAGCCCAGAACCCAAGCATGACTCCAATCCCTTGCCATGGCCCTGGCTCCTACACAGCTGGAGTAGGGGGGCTCTTATACCCCATGCGAAATGGGCTCTAGGGATTCCTAGGGGACCCCAGAATCCTGGGACATCTGCCCTGTCAGGTGTTCCAGAGAGCCTTAAAACTGCCTCAAACGACAGATGGGACAACTGAGGCCAGAGATAGCACAGGTGCCCTGCTGCCACACAGAACGCCATGACAGGCACAGTTTAGGCCCAAGGGTCTGTGTGGTGCCCTGCTGCCACACAGAACGCCATGACAGGCACAGTTTAGGCCCAAGGGACTAGCCCAGAGGATTAGTCCTCTGTCGGCATCCCTGGATGGGGTTGCTTGAGTTCAAGTTCAATAGCCACATGACCCCGGGTGTGTCTGATTTGTAAAATAAAGATCAAAGCATGACTGTGAGTATAGAAAGAATCCAGGCAAGGTGCTGAACAGGTGCAGGTGCAAGTGCTAGGAAGAGGGTCACTGTTGTTGGTCACCTCCACCCTGGCCTGAGACACAACAGGCAAAGAAAGATTCCAGGGTGCACTGCCCACCAAGGTGCTCTTCTGATGGTGACATCCCAGTCAGACATCATGGTGGGAATAGTCCCTCCTGCGATTTGTGCAAAGATGCTGTGCATCTGAGTGACAGCTCTGGTTCAAGCACTATGAGAGAACTGGTCATGGAGGGCGTGAAAGAAGACAGGGTCGGGGCCACAGAGCTGTGAGCCAGGAAGGAAGAAAGACTGCACGAGGCGGTGCAGCCTGGAAGACCCCTCTTGCCCCACCTCAGCAGAGGATCCAGGGAGCAGATAGGCAGCCCTGTGCACCTCCTCTGTGGAGTGGGGATGGTTCTGGTCCTTACAGGCAACATGGAGCAGGTGAATGCCTTGGGCACAGCATGTTTTAGCACAACACACACCAGCATCATCATGCGGTGCACAGCAGTGTGTACTTGGCAAAGGGCGTGGAGGCAGCTGGCGGAGGCTCTGGAACTGGCTTCTCCCTGGGAGTGAGAGAAACTGGACTGTGACAGATAGGGGGCGCTTTCGTTCTTGCAAAGAACACCCAGAGCCCAGGGCCTGTGCTTAAAGCCCTCTGGGATTGGGCCCGGCGGCGTGGCCTAGCGGCTAAAGTCCTCGCCTTGAACGTGCCGGGATCCCATATGGGCGCCGGTTCTGATCCCGGCAGCTCCACTTCCCATCCAGCTCCCTGCTTGTGGCCTGGGAAAGCAGTTGAGGACGGCCCAATGCTTTGGGACCCTGCACCCGCGTGGGAGACCTGGAAGAGGTTCCAGGTTCCTGGCATCACATCGGCCGTTGAGGCTCACTTGGAGAGTGAATCATCGGACGGAAGATCTTCCTCTCTGTCTCTCCTCCTCTGTGTACATCTGGCTGTAATAAAATGAATAAATCTTTAAAAACCAAAAAACCCTTTGGGATTGCCTGTACCAGGAGGAGTATGGGTAGGGGAAGCCGAGGTCCAGGGAAGGGAGTCCAGATCTGAGATCATGTGATAGGTGGGTGGCAGAGGGGCTCAAGGCACATGGGACTCAGGACTGGTGAGCTAATTTGCATAGAGGAACAGCCAGGCCTGGGGAATGCCCACTCACAGGGTTGGGGGCAGGGGTGGAGACCCAGGCTGGGTCAAAGATAGGGGATGGAACTGCAGTGGGGCTAGCAAGCTAGAGAATAGGGCCTGCCCACCTGCCTGCCCACACCTCAGCTGAGCCCCATGCTTCCGAGATCCCAGCATCCTGGCTCCCAGGAGATCCTGGACAGAGTAGCAGGCCCATGGGAAGCTAACAGGTTGAGTGTCTGTGAGCCATGGGTTTGAATTTCAGATCCTCCACTCCCAGCAGATACTGGGTAAATGTACCTCTGCCTTCCTCTAAGCCCCAGTCTTCCCTCCTTTAAAACAGATACGCTGAGCAGTGGAGCAAGCAGAGGAGCTCGGGCCGGCCGAGTCCAGATTTGGGTCCTGGATATGCCCCCTATTAAGCTGTCCATCCTTAGGTAACCTGCTTAATTTATGAGTCTCAGTGTCTGCATGGAAAGACAGGACTTAGCTCTAAGCACTGATAGAGGTGCCACCATGTAAGGCTTAGTGCCTGATGGGTCCTGCCCAACAGTGTCCTGGGATGCACAACGATTCCCTCTCTATCTCTGGGGATGACTGAGTGCCTGGTGTGAATGTGACTGAGGGTGGGTAACCAGGAGCCATGCTTAGCCAAGAAAAGCTGACGTTTGAAGAAGAGCAGCTGGGCAGACAGACAGGCAAGGATGCAGGCCTGAGGAGGCAGCCAGGGCTCAGGGCCGAAGCTGGCAACCACTGAGCAATGTGGACTCCCCCCACACTGCCCTCCATGGGGTCTGATCTCAGAGTTTTGTGGGCACACATGGTTTCTAGGAGGTCTTGGATGGGAGGGTGGGGACTGGCCAGACCCCGCCCACAGGGCACTTACCTTCACCCCATCAGGTCCCACAGGGCCACTGTCGCCTTCCAGGCCAGGATCTCCCTGGAAAAGATTGGGGGAAAGATATCACTGGGGAGGGTCCCACATTAATCCCATTTCTTAGCTGAGGAAAGTGAGGCTGGCTCTCAGGGAGTCTTGCCAGCAAGAGCTTTAATGGCCTTCAGACGCTCAGACAGGCTTCCTGCTGGCCCCACCAGCTCCCAGCGTGTCCCTGATGCCTTGGTTCCCTAACACCTGTCCAGTGAGGTGAGGTGTTCTCTAAACTTTCAGAACACTCATGGCAACTCAGGGCCAGAGGGAGAAGGGATCGTCAGACATGACAGGTGTGCAGATCCTGCTCTGCTTGTACCTGCGAGAGACATCACTAATCAATCCACCTACACATGACTTTTCCCACACAGGCCTTCTTTCCCTCATTGCTGTGCGCTCAGTGGGTGGCCCACACGTGTTTGTCATTCTCTTCTGTGCCATCTGCCATTGCTTTCCCAGGTGCATTAGCTGGAAACTGAATTGGAAGTGGAGCTCAAACCAGAGCCCCTATGGGACGGCGGAGGCTTACCGTATTACACCGTAACTCAGCCCTACTGATCAATTGTTAGCATCTGCTATCTTGGGGTGCCAAGCTCATCCTTTCCTGTTCTCTCTCAGCAGGAAGCATTGGAAAGAAGGAAGCTGACTTGAGGGGCTCTAGCCCCTAGGCTGGACCCTATGTGTCCACACAGCACCCCTCGGTGGGGGTGTCCCCCACTCAATCTAATCAACCAGACACAGAGCACAGAGTGGTGGGCACAAAGCCTTGCATGACTTCCCAGAGCAACACAAGCGCCATTGGAAAAGGGAAGGTTGCACAGAACGGGTTTTTTCAGTACAAGTACGTGGAGCTTCATCTGTTGGGAGGCTGTGGGACTGGTCCAAAAGAAACCAACTCCTTGACCACAGGCCTTCTTAGAGCCTTGACATGCTCTTGTTAAGGGACCGCAAGAATACAGAGCAGACAGTGAGTCCCACTGGTTCTGTTACTGCATGACGTCTGCATGCTGAAGCTGCCAGGAGAGTCTGGACGGGGCTGCAACTACTCTGGCTCCAGGAGGCTGGGTCAAGCCCTGTTCTGCCCTCTGCCCCCTGCCCCCAGGCACCCTGGGGAATTTCCAGGGAGGCTGCTTTTTGCTTCCACTTACCCGCTGCCCAATGAGGCCCTGCTCCCCAGCGGCACCCAGGGGTCCCAGGTCACCCTAGGAGGGAACAAACACAAGGTTGGTCACCCATTGAGGAGTAGCAGCCAGGCCTGCTTCCCCCAGCTCTGCCCTGAGGGTCAGGGAGGAGGAAAGGCAGGGTCAGAGACCTCCCCTCCCCCCTCCCAACCAGCCCCTGCCACAGGCTTCTCCCAGGCAAGGGCAGGGGGAGGGCCACCAGGGTGGCCACCACCTCAGAGGTGACAGCAGAAGCAATGCTATCATCCAGCCCTGTTCTAGGGACCCTACTATGTGGGCCCCCTCGATTGCTGCCACAGCCCTGCGGGGAGCTGTAAGCATCCAGGCCCAGGGAGGCCACTATGCCAGCATGGACTCGGGTCTGGATGCAAGGATTCCAGCTGGCATGGGGTTCATCAGCCTCTTGCCTCTCCTGTGCAGACTTGGAGGAGGCCCTCCTGAGCTGGAGTAGGGGTCACGTGCCCTCTGGAAGACTCCAGAAGGGTCTCTCTCATCCAGGGAGCTTCAGTCTGCAATCTGTGCTGACATGTGAGGGCAGAAGGAGGAACATAACAGGGCTAAGTCCCCCCGCCACCCAGAAGGCACGACCTCCCCACTACCAGCTGCTAACTTCCTTCCTTGTCACCGGAGCAAGTGATTCCGGGAACAAGCCAAGTGTGACAGCCTCAGGCCTGCCCCAGCACCCTCTCCAAAGGGCAGGGAGGCCCAGCACCAGGGGCGATCTGCCTCCGGTCCCACAGCCCGAGCCGGCTCCCTTGGGCCCTGCCTCCACAATGGTGCCCAGCCGGAAGCGGCCAAAAAGGCCTGAGTGACGAATGGTCCAGGGTGGGGGGGCACTCCCCAGAGCCCAGATCAATGGGCACCTGTGTCTCAGCAAGTAATGAGGGGCACCGGCGCTGGAATGCAGATGCTATCGCATGAGGCCAGCGTGGAGGCAGGGGCAGGTGCCAGTGAAAACATCGCCAGGCAGGGGGCAGGGGTGGGGGGCCCTGGGGCCGGGTGGACACTCGATGGTGGCTGTGGCCAGGCCCCCTGCTGCCCGACCAGGAGCACAGAGAACCCATTATCCAAGGCACAAGAAAAGCCTGTTTCTTCTCCAGGGAGAGGACTCAGCCGCCAGCTGGGAGCCCATTTCAACACACCATTTTTCTCCTCTTTTCATCCCAGCTCACCTTCATCCCAGCGTCCCCTGGAACGCCTGGTTCTCCCACTGCACCCGGCGGCCCCTGCAAGAAAATGCCACAGGTGCCTCCCAGAGCTGGGCCCAGCTGCATGCTATACGTGAGGCAGAGGGGAGACTGAAGCCCAGAGAGGGCAGGCAATGTGCCCGCGGTCACCAGCAGCACAGACACACAATGGCGAGCACTTGGAGCTAACACTTGGAATGGGGAGGGGGTAGGAATGAGGAGGGGGCAGGAGCGGGGATGGTCAGGCCCAGCCTGGCCAAGCCTCAGGACTGCCTGGTGGCGGCTGGAGTCTTTTCCCTTCCCACCAGTGTGGTTTACCACAGTGGGAGCCCTGGGCAAGCGTGGGAAGAAAGATGCTATGATTGGTGTAGGGACAGCAAGGAAACGCTGGGCGCCGTCTGTCCAGGGCTTTCTGCAGGTAAGCAGCGCTGCCAGAGCAGGAGGGGTCCGGAGCTAGCCCCACTGGCACTAGGCCTTGCACAGCCCCCTGGGCCCTGGTTTCCCCCTCTGGATGAGACTCAGGTGCCTAAGGTTCTTTCCAAGTCTTCCTGAGTGGCCCTCAGCAGGCAGGCACCAGCCAAAGTACCAGGAGGAGCATTAGAGCAGGGGTTTGGCTGCTTTCAGGGATGCCTGAAGGGCCTTGGAGTCCCTCCCAGTGGGTCCTGGCATCCTTTCATGCCTGAGTCTGGGAGTCAGCTCCCTTACTCAGCTGTGTCCTTTCGGCCCATATGCTTGGTTCCTCCCCTTCCCTCCGTGCAGCCTCTAGGGCAGGGCATGGCAGGGCTCTAGAGGAGGGTTTGGGGACGCTGGGACAACCGCAGAAGCAACAGCAACAGACAAGGGTCCTTAGCACTCACCTTGGGTCCCATATCTCCCAGAGGACCTATTGGCCCTTGGGGTCCCTGAGGGCCCTGGAAGACACACAGATACATACACAGTTGGGAGGCAGCAGCCTGGGAATTGTTTGGGGTCTGAGGCTAAGCAGCCATTGTGGGGGACAGAGGACAGGGAAGGCAGCAAGGGAGGGACCTGCAGCCCCAGAGACTGTGCAGTCTGCACCTGGGGCCTGAGCCTGCTCTCCTCACCATACCCACCCACTGGACCCCCATCTCAAGCCAGCTGTACCTTGCTATTCACCTGGGTGAAACTTCTCTGACCCAGAACCCTCCTGTACTAGGGCCTGCCTCACTCTGGGTCCTTTCACCTGGGGTATTGCCTTTGGGAACCCCCACTCCCACTTCCATCGCCCTGCCCCAGCCAACGTAGGGTTCACGGCTAACTTCTGGGCAACAGCAGTTTAGCTAGTGGAAGCCCTCTGCCCTCCACCTGCAGGGTCCTGGACTTCATCCACCCAAGACCCTTGATAGTTCTATCCTCTCTCTCTCAGATCTCCAGCAATATCACTTCTAGCAGCCCTGACACCTGGATGGGCCTGCCCAAGGTCTTCCCTCCCAGAGCAGTGTTGAAGGGCTCCCTGAGCTGGTCCCTCCCAGATTCCCTGTTGCCCTGCTGGTCTGTGACCTACCTGCTCCCCCAGGCCCCGACCTGTGGTAGCTGGCAGGTTTACTCTCATCCTCCTCCTTTTCTCCCTCCTTCCTGTGGCCCTGCACTGGTTATGCACACTCTGCACATTTTCTTATTTCATTGTCACAACAGAACAGGTGGGGTGAAGGACAGCTAGCTGTCTCATTTTTCTGGAGGGAAAATGGGCCAGAGATCTAGTAGGCTTGGACTCAGACCATAGCCAGCCCTTGGCCAGGGCTCCGGCAACTTCCCTAGCCCTTGCTCACTCCTTCCCTCATCTGAGCACTTGTTGCCCAGCCTGGGAGGGTAGCTCAGCTACGCTGGCCTGTGTAGGCAAAAGTTCCAAGAGGGAGGGAAAAGATGCATACCGGTTCTCCAGGGAGGCCCTTGGTGCCAGGTGGGCCTGAGGGACCAGGGATGCCCTGCGGAAAAAGACAAAGGCAACTGGGTCCCTCCACGGCCTTCTTCACCCACCTGCTCCCCTGCTCCCATGGAGTCAGGGACCCAGACAGCCTCCAGAAGGGAGGCAGTGTGCTGGAGGGGCTTTGTGCAAGAGCGGGTAGCCAGGACCTTGTGGCTCCCACAGCAGGATGAGGACTCAGTTAATGTGGCCATGATCCCCACCCCAAAAGTTCCCACAGACAGAACTGCAGGAAAGACTCACGGGAAAGCCTTGCATGCCTGAGTAGCCTCGCTCTCCAGCTGGCCCCTGGAAGCACATTTTGGGGGACCATCATCAGAGGTGCATGTCATGAAGCAGGGGTGGGGGGGCTGATCAGCTTAGAGTTGGCCCTGACATACCTGCTGTCCGGGCTGGCCAGGTTTGCCCTGTGGTCCTGGGGAGCCCTGTAGGAAGCAGAGCATGTGAAGGTGTGGGGGGAAACTGCAGGAGAGACCTGGTGCAGGAGGGTCTTTCCCCAAAGAGGGACCTGTGAGACCATAGCATGCACCCTCTCCCCATTGTGCAGGTGAGAAAACAGCCATATCCTCCCCCAGTGGGTGTGGCTTGCAAGCCCACACGTACTCAAGGAGCTCTTTCTATCCGTGGGGTAGCCAGAGGCAGGGTTGGCTCTCAGAGGCCCGGGGTACAGGGGAGTTTTGGGGACTCTGGTCTTGGGACTCCTGAGCCAGCCATGGCAATCAGTACCTTCTGGCCCCTGGATCCCTGCTCCCCAGTTGGTCCATCCGGTCCTCGGGGACCCTGAAAAAGGAAAAAGAGACTAACTAGCATGGTGGATAACAGGGGTCTCCCACAGGTTGAGAACCGAGAGGGCAGGGCCACCCGGTGACTTGGGCCTCGTTCTTGCCTTGCACAGCCTGGGGCCCAGCCTCCTCCTTCTTCCCCTGCATCTGCCACTAGAGGCAGATCACTTGTGCAGCACATGTTGAGGTGGCTCTGCAGGGGACACAGCACAGGGAGGACTCGGCTAGAGGCTCTGCCCTTACAAAATGGGGCTGGTTGTGAATAAATCTTCAGAGTCTTCCAGCTAACCCATCTCTCAGATGTGGAGAATAAGGGTAAGCGCTCAAGAGACAGGTACAATGGGAGCAGAAACTGGTGCATGGATCTATGGAGATAAAATGATAGGGGCAGATGTGGAAGGGGGATGGGTCTGTGGCCAGGTGTGTGGCACAGCCCCTGTTCTCCTCCAGCTAGAGATGTGAGCCAGCAGGCCCAGGTCAGAGGAGATACTGGCTCCCTTGGACTCTGGTCAGACCTGCAGACAGGAACCTCAGACACCCCAGAAGCAAGAGGAGTCCACCCCAACACCCAATGCACAGATGGGAAGACCAAGGCCCAACCAGGGAAACTACACATTAGCAGTCAGTATTCCTTGCAGGGTACCCAGTGCTCCATGGAGAGTTCCCTCCATGGGGACGTTCCAGGGCCACGAGAACAGTCAGGCGTTTGTTCCATGGTTGGTTGAGGGGGCCTAAGCTGGGAGAACAAGGGGATCCTGGGAAGGTGTCTAGCCAGCCCTGGGTCAGGAGGCAGGAAGGCCAGCCTGTGACATTCCCAGACCAAAATAGTGGGGACATGTGTGAGTGAGGACGGGGACAGAGAAAGCTAAAAGGGAGGAAATTAATGAAAAAACAAACAAGGACATTTTGAATTAACAATTGGGCCAGAAAGTATGATGTTTCCACGTAATGGTTGTCTCTAGCTCCCAGCCTCTCTACCCCACAGTCTCCTCGGGGCTCTGGCAGGGCTATGGATCAACCAGGGGTCCCAGGCCGGGTGGGCAGGAAGAGGGTGGGAACTCCAGCACGGGGCTGCACTCCTGAGAGACAGGTTCTGTCCCTGGCTGAGGCACAAGCTCCCCACAAAGGGGCAGCTCTCGGGGTACAGAGCTCAGGGAGGCCAGGAGCCTAGCCTGAATCCCATGGCACACTGCTCATCCTTTTAGGAGAGGGGCCGTGTGATGCTGTGATGGTAGGGACATCAGCAGCAGCAGTGATACCAGACACAACTGCTGGCTGGCCTCCTTTCATAAGGGCATGGGCTTAGGATGGCCGTGAATGCGGCCCCAGTGACACAGCTAGCCAGAAGAGGTGTCAGCTAGTGCCAGGCACTATTGATTGGCAAGGGAGTGAGCTTGCCATCATAAGGTGCATGCAAGCCACAAAGTAGAAGAACCTGTGCTGGGGAAGCAATGTGCAAAAATCTCTCTTCTCAGGGAGATGCATAATCCCCAGGGAGCTCAGGGAGAAGCTGGGACTGACTTGGGGGAATAGGAGCAGCCTCCAGCCACCCTGGCTCTCTGTCTTCCAGTGAAGGGAAAGGAACCAGCGCAGCTGCATGCCCTGACCCTTGCTATAAGCCACCTGGCAACTCATCCCCCTGCTCCACCCCTTTGATCCCCCAACAATCTCGGGCTGTAGGCAGGCCTGGGCTTCCATCAGAGCCACACGTCACTGTCTTGTATATGCTTCCCAAGAAACAGGCTTGTAGCCACAGCCAGGGCTGCTCTCCAGCCAGGCCTGGAGCCTCAGGGTCAGACTCGGCAGGTAGGGATATCTGGCCAGCCATCGCAATGTATGGACAAGGAAGGAATGGGAGGGAAGAAACATAGACTACATCGGTCCGAGGCGCTTGCTGAGCTCAAGATGTTGGTTAGTGATGGACTCTGTGGCCATCTGCTCAGGCTGATCCTGCTGCTGGCCCATTTCACAGAGGCAGAACAGGAGTGGGAGGCCCCAGGTGCACGGCAAGGAGTCAGTACCAAGGCCAGGCCTGCTGAGCTTCCTTTTAGCTCCCCGTAGCAACATGTAGCCTTGGGTTCTTGGCTCTCAGAATCCACGGCCCCCTTGGAAGGGGCCACTCCAGCCACACTAAATCAGTGAGAGGAGAAAGTCCCAGAGAGGTTAAGACAGTGGCCCCGGGTCCCACAGCTAGCAACTGGGAAGGCTCAGCCTTGCTGCCAGACCTGGGAGGACGAAAGCAGGTAGGTGTCCAGTAGCTGGCCCTGAGGCTAGCACAAGTCTGACTTACCCGGAGTCCCTTGGCTCCCCTTGGGCCTGGTGGGCCTCGTGACCCTGGAGGACCCTGTGGGCGAGAGAGTGCAGAAGGCTGTGTCAGGGACAGAGAGCAACACAGGGCTAGGAGTGTGGTGGGCAGAGCTCACAGTCTCAATTGGACACCACACAAAGTTGCCCTGCCCCAGCTCCTGCAGCCACCAGCTGAGGGACTGGGTAACATCTGGGCCAATGCCCTGGGAGGGGGGCAGGCCCTGAACTTTCTGGGTAGCTTTAAAAGGCCCCCTAGATGAGCTGCTTCTTTCCCGTTTATCTCAGGCCAACACGGAGAAGCTTTGGGGCCACTTCCAACCAACCGGCTCCCCAGCTACCTACCTCCCTTTGTGTCTGGCATTAGCCATGGAGCAGGGAGGGTGATGGCCTAGCCTCCAGCCCTCACTGTCAAGAGAATACTTCCCTCTACCACTACCCAGGATAGAAAGGGCCCAAAGCCCAGACCTGGAGTGAGCATGAGAAGCAGAGGGGGTCTGGTGGGAGCAATCAAGGAGGGAGGCAGGGCAGAGATGGGCTCTGGGGGCAGAGGGAAGCTGCCCAGTTCACGGTCATCTCAGATTGATGTAGAAGAACAAGAAGGGTTAGGAGACACAGGGCCATGAAGCCAGGCGGGCTTTGTTCTTTGCGCCAAGCAGTCTCTTGAACACACGGCACAACATGCCAGCACATCAAGAAGCTATGAGGGTGAGGAACGAAGGCGATGAGCAGAAGCAGGTGCCTCCCTCCTCGCTTCTCTCCTTCCAAGCCCAGGTCCCATGCCACCCATGAGGTGGGGAGCCCTCTGCCACACCTCCCAGCTCAGACGGGGTGGGCTCTCTTAAACAAGCCAAAGTCAGCCTCAGCTGCCATCTGCCACAGCCCAGACAGAGGTCCGACCCCATTGCATGGGACTAGGGACATTGTGCGGGGCTGGGGACATTGTGCTGCTGCTACTCCCACCCTGCTCCAAGTGCAGGTCCAGCTGCCACCACCTGACAGACCTCCCAGCCCCCTCCTTGTCTGGGCATGGATCCAGATGTGGCCCAGCAAGCAGGTAGATCTGACTGCCTGATGGAGCAGAACATGGAGTCCGGGGCAGAAGGGCCCACAGCACAGGGTGATCGCATGTGATGTGCCTCTGCCGAACCTCAGGTCTGGAACGTGGATTAAAAAGATGAGCTTATGGGCCCGGCACAGTGGCCTAGCAGCTAAAGTCCTCACCTTGAAAGCCCTGGGATCCCATATGGGCACCGGTTCTAATCCCGGCAGCTCCACTTCCCATCCAGCTCCCTGCTTGTGGCCTGGGAAAGCAGTCGAGGATGGCCCAAAGATTTGGGACACTGCACCCGCATGGGAGACCTGGAAGAGGTTCCAGGTTCCCGGCTTCGGATCGGCGCGCACCGGCCATTGCGGTTCACTTGGGGAATGAATCATCGGACGGAAGATCTTCCTATCTGTCTCTTCTCCTCCTCTCTGTATATCTGACTTTGTAATAAAATAAATAAATCTTTAAAAAAAAAAGATGAGCTTATTTCGAAGCAAAGAAGTCTAGAAATTCAGGCCTTCAGGAAGTTCATGGAAAATGTATATTATTTAAAAACAAAAACAAACCAAAATACCTGCAAGAGGACAAGCTCTGTGGTGCAGCAAACTAATCCTCTGCTTGCAGTGCCGGCACTCAATATGAGCGCCAGTTCTAGTCCAGGCTGTTCCTCTTCCCATCCAACTCCCTGCTTATGGCCTAGGAAAGCAGCAAGGACGGCTCAAGTCCTCAGGCCCCTGCACCCACATGGGAGATCAGGAAGAAGATCCTGGCTCCTGGCTTTGGATTGGTTCAGCTCTGCCCAGTGTGGCTATTTGGGGAGTGAACCAGTGGATGGAAGATTCTCTCTATCTCCTTCTCTCTGCAAATATGCCATACACACACACACACACACACACACACACACATTTTAAATAGAGGGGGATAAGAAGAGTCCTTGAGGGGCAGATGGAATAACAGAGGAAGGTGGCTGTGTACTTTGTCAGAGCCAGAGGAATCATGGAATTTGATGTTATACTTAGTTCTGGTCACTGGGTGACCATGGGCAGGTTCCAGACCTCAATCACCTCCCTCTACACCTTGCAATGGGGATAATAATCTTACTTGATGTCAGCACGCTACAGGAGAATAGGGATGTCAAAGTGATTGGCCAAGGAGGAATGGGTGGTAATGTTCCTTTTGTGATAACAGCTCACTGTCAGCGGTATTGTTAATTACTGCTGCTGGCAAGCCATTGTGCTGGTTGGCTTCACAGCGCTTTGTCAGTGCCGGGAGCTTGCTAAGCACTGCATCACATGCTGGCCTATGCATTTCTACTAGCGGTCTCATGATGAAGGTCACGCGAAGCTGACTTAACAGATGAGGAAACCGAGGCTTGGAGAAGCTAGCAACGTGGCCAGGCCCCTTGGCTGAAGCAGGAGAGCTGGGATGTGACTCCCACGTGGGCTCTAGTAAGTCAATTTTTTGAGTCTCTGTGCTGTCCTCTTCCCCCTAACAGCATGAGGGGTAGCCGGTTGCCTGCACAGAACCCCACGAGACCCAAGAGACTAGCCCCCTGGTTCTACAGTGCATGGTCATTGGCAACTCTGGCATCTGACCGCAGTGAGCATCTGATTGTGCTATGTTAGAATGGGCTCTGAGGGATTCAGTGGAGACCCGCGTCATCTTTCTGGTCACTGGCCCAGATTTGACCCAGTGACTCCTTCCCAGGATTCTCTCCTCCCATCAGGAAGGTCAAGGCTCAAGGAGGCTGAGGCCTGAAGTGCAGGAGGCAGAATTTGGCGATGGACTCTGAACATCCTTTTACCTGGGTTTTGGTTACACCTTGGGCACCTGCTACCCTAACAGATGCCAAGGCTGGGAGGGAGGCTGGACATTAGCCATTGGCCTGGGGAGATGGGTGCTGGAAATCCCATACCCTCATCCTCTGGCCTTGTCAACCACATCATCAGCTCCTCGAGCCCCCAGACAACTATGGCCTTTCCTCCTGCTCATGAACAAAACCTAAAGTCCCACATCCAGGGAGCCCAGAGCACCAACCACTGTGCCCAATTCTGAACAAAGCCAACTGCCCATCACCTCCACAGAATGATGGGGGATGGCAGGGTCCTTGCTGCTTGGTGCCAGCTTCTTTGAATGCTGGTTACTGATGCCCAGGCCTCTGCCAATGGGACAAGTCCCTTGGGATCCCTCCTTGGCAGTGTGTCACCTGGCACATAAGTAGGTGACCAGTACAAATCTGTCAGAGACCGAGAGAACACTTGCCGTTTGCACCCCTTCTGGACAGTAAGAATGTTAAGGGCAACTTCATTTCTTAGTATTTTGCACACCCATGGCTGGGCAGCACTTGGCAGGTACACAAATCAGATGGGAACTGAGCTGGCCCTGCTCACTGATGGGAGTGGGTGACCTGACGGTATAAGCCTCCCTTGGGTTAAGTCCATCAGAGGCTCCTAGGTCCTCCTCATCAGAACAGAGCTCATCACTCGCCAGCTCTGTCCTGATTGGGGCCTGATTTTCTACCTGCTGACACCCACCCTGGAGTGGGCCCCCCAATGCCGAGCCCTGGCCAGAGCGGAAATACGTGCCTTTCCCCAGATTTCACTCTCCATCAACTAAAGCAGGGGAACCCTAAACAAGTTTTACCTGATCCAAATTAGAACCACCCTGCCCCTGGTCCACATTGTCCTTTGATATCCCAGTTCTCCTGCAGCCTGCCGAGGACATGGGAGGCGTTCCCAAGTCTGGGTGCTTCTAGCTGCACCCCTACCCAAGTCTCCCATCCTTTCCCGTCATGTTCTACATTCAAAAATGTCTCTGCTTCCTTTGAGCTCAGCCTCTCTGGACGGAGTCCGTCCCATCTTCTCCCCTCACAGCAGACAACATTGATTACTGGAGTCTTTTTGCCAGGCGGAGGCTGGCTCTGCCTTGCCTCTTGCCCCAGTTCCTGCACCTGCCCAGACACAGGTTACCCCTGTGTCCTGCATCAATGGACTAGCAGCAATGCTGCTAGCACCCAGGATGCTAGAGTGATGACTAGATGTCAGCCACTGTTGCATGTAACTCACACAGTCACACTGACATGACCACAATCTTGTCTCTGCTTAGATGAGCAAAACTTAAGTCTCCAATGACCTGCCTTGCGAGGGAGAGGCAGAACTCTGATTTGGTTTCTGGTCTGTCCTATGCCGAGGCCTCCTTACTGCCCTCCACCCCAACCTCTGGCAATGGGTTTGAGCTTAGGGGACCTGAGCGCTTTGCTTACTGGAGGTCCAGGCTCTCCAGGGGTCCCAACACCACCTGTCGTTCCAGAATGACCCTGCCAAGAAAGAAGAAAACAGAGGGGTCAACAGGGGGAAGCGCCTCTCCCTCCTTCAGTCCCATGTTGGCTGACTCAGCCCAGGGCACGGGGCCAGCCACCAGGCACCCCCGGTAGGAGAAGAAGCCAGTCATCCCAATGGAAGGGGTGGAGTGATGGGGCGGTCACCTGAAGCTGCAACAGAGAGGGATCAGGATGCAGACTTACTCCTTACCATCGACCCCTTAGGACCAGGTGCTCCTGGAGGCCCCATCATGCCTCGGTCACCCTGTGGCAGAGAGAGAGAGCAATACAGGGAGGTCATGGCTGCAGTAACCCCTGGCGGCAGGGAGGGGGCAGGGTCTACAGGGAAGGCGTGCAGAGTCCCCTGCCCGTCTCCTGGCCACAGCTCCCATGTGGGGAGCTGGGGTTTCACTCACTGAACACCAAGACCCTGTGTGATCCTCACTGCAGCCGGCCACATGGCTGTCCCCCAGGCCAGGGCGGTCCTCAGTAAGAATGTGATAATCACATTGTCCCCTTTAGGGTCTGCACCATTGTTTCGTGCCATCTTCACAGTCAGGACAGCATGGAGACGGCAGGTATAGCAGGCAGAGCAGCCTGCGTCAGCTTCAAGTCCTGGCTCTGTTTGTAGGAGACTATTTCTTGCATTTTCCCAACCAACAAGCACTGCCTGAGCATTTGCTACGAGCCTGGCACCGTGTGCCAGACCCTGATTAAAGCATGGCAAACAGAGCCAGACCTGCTTGTGTGTGGCAAAACATACAATGTCTCAGGGAGATGGCCCACCTCATTCCAACAGCTGCAACTTGGAGTAGGTGCAGAGAAGGAGAGGTCAAAAGAGGCCCCTGACACCTAGGTGGTGGGGAGGGCTTCCTTCTGGAAGTCCAGTAGGAACCCACAGCTGAGGGATGATGAGGAGTCATTCAGGGAAGGGGAGGCAGGGGTGGGGATAGCGGACCTGGGCCAGGGCAGGGATGGCCACAGGCTGGAGGTGAGAAGGGCCATCGGGCATGTGGACAACACAGAAGGACACAGTCAACTGTGCTAGGGGACCTCAGCTATGAGGGGTATCACCATGCGAGGAAGTGGGATTAAGGGTACATGAGACTTCCTAGACTAACTCGTTTTTGTAATTTTTTTATGAATCTAATTATTTAAAAATAAAAAAAATTTAAGACAAGAGTTGGGGTTGGGGCCAGTACAGTGGATCAGCAGACCGAGCTGCTGCCTGCAACATCAGTGTCGCATATCAGTGCCACTGAGTTCCAGCTGTTCCACATCTGATCCCACTCCCTGTTAGCAAATATGGGGGAAGAAAGCAGCAGCCTGGGTCCCTGTACCTGAGTTGGAGACCTCACTGGAGCTTTAGGCTTCTGGCTGTGGTCTACTTGAGATCTGGTTATTGTGACCTTCGAGGGATGATTCTTTCTTCCTTTTCTCTCCCTCCCTTCCTCCCTTCCTCTCTGCAGCTTTCAAACAAAACAAGTAAAACTTAACTAAAAAGAAGAGGGAGATTGGATTGTGGCATGGCACCTTAAGCCATACCTGCAACAACATCCCAAATGAGTGCCAGTTCAAGTCCTAACTGCTCCACTACTGAGCCAACTCCTTGCTAATGGTGTCTGGAAAAGCATGGAAGATGGCCCAAGTACTTTAGTCCTTGTATGTATACGGGAGACCTGGAAGAAACACTTGGCATTTGGCTTCAGTCTGGCCTCACTTTGGCCAGTATGTCTATTTGGGGAGTGAACCAGCAGATAAGATATCTCTCTTTCCCTTATGCTCTCTGTAGCCCTGCTTTTCAAATGAGTAACGTATATCTTCAAAAGAGCATGGTGATGGTAGCAGAAGCCAGAGGGATTGGGGCTCAGGGGTGAGGCCCAGGGTGGGCCTGGGAGGTCAGGGGTGATGAAGTGACCTTTCTTGTGTGTCAATGAGACTAACACTGATGAGACCCACATGGCCAGGCACAGAGAAGGTGCTGCCCTGAGAAGACAAAGCCATGAAAGGGAAGGCACGTGCCTTCGAGGCAATGGGCTGCTCTTGAGCAACGTGGTTTGACAAGGTGTGGTCTTCATGATGAACTTGGTGCACACCTCAGCTCTGTCACTTACTACCTGGATGACCATCTTGGTCAGGGTCTCGTCATCTCACCTGCAAACCAGAGGTGTTGGGCGGGACACTCGCTCTTCATTTCTCTAACAGAGGGGCTGTTCCCTCCTGTTGCCCACCCCATGAAAAGCCAGCAAGCAGTGGTGAGGGGCCGTCACAAGCATCAGCTGCTTGTCACACAGGTATCCGACAAAAAGTGATAGCAGGAGGCAGGGCAGCAGAGTGCCAGCAAAAGGACGCTGACCCAGTCCATGAGGGAGTCTGGTATGGCAGGGGCAGAGTGGCCTGCAACCTGCAGGGAGCCTGGAGAACTTGAACCCCCAGGCATGGTGTGTTCCCCTTTCTCCCAGTGCAGCTCACCTTTTCTCCCACGATCCCTGGCTCTCCGACCAGACCGATGAATCCCAGAAGTCCCTAGGAGGCACAGTGCAAAAAGCAAGATGGAGCCATGTGACTTGGGGACAGTGCACTTTCAAAGCCCCCTGCCTGTGATCCCCCCCATACCCCTGTGGAGTGCCAGGGACCAAGTGTCATCTGCCCTGTGCCAGTGAGGAGCACATGGCCTCTCTCTCTGGGCACTGTCCTAACTCCCTTTGCTCTACCAGATGGCTCTGTTCCTGCGGTCAAGCGCTGGGGCTGCTGTCAACACCCCCAGGAGCATCACACACACTTTCTGGGAGGCAGCCATGTTTGGAGAGCTAGGCTGGGGCAGGGTAGCCCTAAAGGTTGGCTGGGAAGAGGCCGTCTGTCCCCATCTTACGGGGTCCTGGGGTGGTTTCAAAGTGGGAAGCAGACCCACTGGTTGGGGCAGATATGCCATGACAGCCTCTGCCAAAAGACCAGGCTGTAATTTGGAAAGTGGAGGCCTCTATACTGTCTTTTGAAACATGCGCATATACACACACACGTACATATACACACTGCACACACACACACACACACGTAGTGTGCATGCATCCACAACATGATGACAACCTACTTGTATGTTCTGGGAGCTATTTCATGTTCAAGACTCCCACCCCTTCCCTGCTAGGGGACATGCATGCAGGGGTGGGAGCAGGATGAGAAGTTCTGTGGAAGTCAAGAGTGCAAATGTAGTTTTGGAAGCACCTAAAGTTGCAGCCCAGAATTTCTGGAAGAAATAGGAAAGACTGAGGTTTGAGTGGATTTGTTCCAGAAACTCTACTGCCTGTCACCCAAACCCTGGCCAGAGCGGAATGAGAACTTGAGCTGCACCTGGCATAAGAGGCGAGGGAGCCTCTCAGTTGTAAAGGGTTAACCCTGAGACCCACGCTTCCTGCTCCACAGATAGGGACAGCTTCAGCCAGGACCGGCCATGTGTGGCTGCTGCAGCCTGGGATGGTGACTCTGGTTGTGGTTCCAAAGCCCACTCACATGCCTCTTCACCTTGAGGCCCCCTTGGGTCCAGGTTACTCTGAGATCATGGCTGCATATAGCAGGAACCAGGTCTGTCCCAGGTGAGATGGACCTGGTACCTGGTATGAATGAGGTCATGACTAATGTGTTCCACAAAATAAGCAAGTATGAAGCAAGTATGCATTTGACTTCTGCAGCCATTCACATTAAAGCGGTAATAATAATAATAATTGAGAGTACTTCCAGGGTGCTAGCAGTGTTATCAACACTGACTACCGCAAGCACTGAACCTGACATGTTATTGAAGGCACTGTCATTGGGCCTTCAGGTGTGAAGATGCTGGACCTTCCAGAGCATTCCCTGAGCCTCATCTGCAAGATGGGCACAACCAAGCTCCCTCCCTCTCTGTCAGGGTTGTCCTGAGCATCGGAGGTTCTGCATGGCACATATAGGTGCTTGACAAACAGCTCTCCCATCTCATCGCGGTTTATTTTCAAAGGGCACTGGGTGAAGCCAGAGGTCCAAGCTCCCACAAAGGAGCAGTCAGATATTCAGGGGATACAGAAGAAAAGGAAACAAAATTGTGGAGCTCCTGCCTGCCTGGAGCTCAGACAGAAATTTCATAGCTACTTTGAATTTATGAGTTGCTGGGTCCTGGAACACAGGCAGGTCGTAAATCTCAAACAAGAAGCCAAACAGAATCCTAATGAATAAGGACCATACATACAGCAAGTGCCTGGTTGCCTGCTTCACACATGCCTCACACCAGGTGCCCTTGGGACACTGTCCGGGAACATCTTGGAAGGCCTGTACTGCGCATGAAGCCATGACTGGTCCAGGAAGGCAGCCTCAGAGGCCAAGGGCTTCCACCTTACGGGTCAAGGGGAGAAGTAATTGTGAATGCCTCAGGTGTGCTGGCTCCACAGTGCTGGTAGAGTGCACATGGAGGAGGTGGCACTACAGGGGGCATCGTGCAGGTAGGCTCCAAGTCCCCAGGCCCGATGGCCACATTGCCTGCAGATGGAGGGCCAGGGTCTGCACTGGGGGTGTTCTGTGCTCCTTCCCCCGCCCCCCTCCGCCCACACATGGCATTCTGTTAGGCCCCTGCACAAAGGGCTGTGCATGCTCAGTTGGTCACACAGAGTTGGTCACACACACTCAGGGTTAGGGGCTCACACACTTGGCTTCCTTGGGACATAGCTTCCTTCAGGCAAGGCCCTTGCCTTGTCACCAGTACCTAGGACAGGACTTGGCAGGCAGTCTGCATGGCACCGATCAGCTGGCGGATAAATGCCAACACTTAGGGACATGGGAGATTTCCAACCCCTGGGGGGACAAGTCGTAGTCCAGTAGACTTCAGTGTCAGCCTCAGCTCTGACAGCTTCGACTGCCTGTGAGACCTAGGACAAGCTGCTGGACTTCTCAGAGTCCCTGGTTCTTTACTGCCACACGGGACTGAGGCTCCCCACAGTCATAGGGTGTTGGGAGGTGGGAGGAGACTGCAGGTGACAATGCAGATGGCACTGGGATCTAGCAGGTGGCCAGACCATATAGCTGTCACTATGATTATAACTCAGTTCCATCAACAAGCTTGGAACTCTGTCGTGGGCATCCTCTCTAAGCACCTGCCCCTTCCCTGTGACCACATGGAGAGGGGTCAGGGACTTGACCAGTGTGGCACCCAGCATGTCCTAGGGCAGTCATAGGGTCAAGCTCTGCCTCTATACCACTCACTTGGTCACCCTAGAAGACCACCTCCTCTCCATGATGCTCCAAATACCAATATGGACTGGACTGGAGGGGTCTCTGTGAGGCTCTGAAGGTGGAATTCAGAGAGCCCATGAATTTAAACCAGAAAAACACATAATTTTACTTTCATTATCCTCTAATTGATATTGAACATTCTGAGTGTAGGCAAACATCCATATTACTAAGGTTTGCCACCATTTCGAAACTTATGGGACCTTAGGCAAAATTTCATTGTTTAGTGCATTCATAGAGAAAAAAATATAATAAGGGCCTGCATTGTGGCACATTAGGTTAAGCCACCACATAAAATTCTGATATTCCATGTTGGTTGATGTCTGGCTGCTCTGCTTCTGATCCAGGTACCTGCTAATGCATCTGGGAAAGATGGTCCAAGTGCCACTCCCCTGGGAGACCCAGATGGAGTTCCTGGCTCCTGACTTAGGCCTGGCCCAGCTTCAGCCATTGTGGGCATTTAAAGAGTAAACCAGAGTTTGGAAGATCTCCCATCATCTTTCCTTCTCTCTCTACTAATTGCTTTCCAAATAAATAAGTCTAAGGCCGGATGTGTGGTATAGCTAAGTTTAGCCTCTGTCTGCAGTGCCAACACCCTATATGAGCATCTGTTCTTGGCTGTTCCACTTTCAATCCAGCTCCCTGCTAATGGCCTGGGAAACTGCAAAGGATGGTTCAAGTGCTTGGGTCGCTGCAAGAAGCTCTTGGCTCCTTCCTTCAGACCGGCTCAGCTCCAGCTGTTACAGATATTTGGAGAGTGAATCAAAAGATGGAAGATTTTCTCTCTTTCTCTCTTTTTCTTCTCTGTGTAACTCTGCCTTTCAAATAAAAAATAAATCTGAAAAAAATTTTAAAAGCACATATTGGGACATGTCACAGTGAAATGCATTTTCTAGTTGCAATATAATTGCTTCTCTTTGTTTATTTTATGCATTAAAAAACTTTACCCCATGAAAGAATCTCAACTGAGCTTGAACTGTGGTTATGCAACAAGGTGGAGGAAACCACCATGGGGGGAGGGTTAGGGGAAGGGTGAGGGGAATCCCAGTACCTATAAAACTGTGTCACATAATACAATGCAATTAATAAAAAGTTCTACTAGTAAAAAAAAAAAAAAAAAACCAACACAACTTTACCCCATGAAGGAGGCTCTGTGGCTTTAGGATTGGGCACCAATGTGAGCTGCACCAGGATGGAGTATCATTCTTCCCAGGCCCGCGGCCCTGCTGTTAGCATAACTATGAAATTGAATTTGCTGATCACACTGCCCCTCCCCCTTTTTTTCCAATCAGGAAATACATCCAGGCCACTGTAGTCTTTCCAAACTCCCGGTCTTCCCACAAAATGTGCTCGGATGACACTGGAAAGTATTCAAAAATCCAGGCCTCCTCCAACTTTAATTCCTCTTTCCCCCAGCAGATGTTGCAGGCCCAGTGAGGAAGAACAGGCTATGTGACTCTCACGCCACTGACTGGCAGCACAGACTGCTCCTGCAGGGTTCCAAGCACCCTTCAGCCCCTTTCCATTGAGAAAGGCCCTTCAACCGGTCTCATGAGACAGCAAGGACATGGCCACCCTTCCATGGAGGTCAGTCGTGAGGCAGCGAGATTGGCGCTGTGTGACCACCCAGCCCTCGGAATTCCCTCTCTAGACTTTGCTAATTGAAGGCTGTCAGCCCTGAACCCCCTTCTAATGACTGGTTGTGACTTCCGTTCTTCAGCAGACCTCGGCCTCGTTTCCCAGTCAGCCAGAGCTGCTAGTTCAAATTTCATTTTCTTTATAATTTAGGGACGCCTGGACCAAGAGCCCCAGCACACAGTTGCGTTTCTCTAACTGTTGGCATCCTGATGGGTAGCAATGGCTGCCATGTGTCCAAGTCCTGGGAGTTTTGGGTAAAAGCACCAAAATCACGGTTGCAGGCAGGCCGTGGGCAATGGCTGCTGTGACAGTGACACGTGGCTTTGTCACACAGGGCTGCAGGTCTCCAACCGTCAGCCTGCTCTGCAGCTGCACAGGGAGCTCCCTGAGGTGACATGTGGGGTGGAGGGCAGGAGGCAGAGCAAAGGGCTCCACAGCACACTAGATGTGCTCAAGGAATGGGCTGTGTTCACACTCAGACGTCCACTTACCTGCTCGCCCATGGGCCCCGGCCGTCCACGATTCCCAGGTTCTCCCTGTAAAGAAACAAAGAGAAGGATGCACTGGGGTGGGAGATGGGAGGCACGGGCATTCTCAGGGCTACTGGCCTTGGTGACCACTGCAGTGCAGGGTGGGACCTGCAGCCTCATCTCCAGAGTATGGGCCTATGGACCTCAAGCACACAGCAGGAACAGAACCAGATGTGACACTAAGTTTCCCATGTCCTCTAAGTGGCCTTGGGCAAATCGCCTTGCACTCTGAAGTGTCTATTTCACCTGGCTCTGTCACTAACCCATTGCACTTGTGGAGGTGAAAAGTGAGGCCCAGAAAGGTGCACTGAGCCACCCAGGATCACATAGCAAGCAAGCAAGCAAGAGCAGGGGCTAGGACTGGAACATGGGTGTGTCTGAGAAAACGCTCATGCCCATGACATCTGGCTGCCCCTCTGCAGGAGCAGCAGACAGTTAAGAGGTCAAGGTCTCCAGGGTCTAGTGCCAACCTATTCTGGATATGACACCAGCTCCAGGTTGACCTCGCTGGTGAGTTCTGTCTCAGCTCTGGGCTCAGTCTCTCCAGCTGTGAACTGGGGAACTGAGCTCATGTTGTCTTCGATGTTCTTCCTTGCCTTCAGACTAGGGGGGTCTGGCCTGGCAGCTTTGTCCTGCCCCCATGCTGGGGTGAGTCCTGCTCTGTGGGTGACCACAGGTGCCTTAGGGATCTTCCAGCAGAAGCTGGAGAAGCCAGCAGGAGACTGTTCGTGCCACCCCCTCCCCTGCCCTGCATCACCCAGGACCCTGCCCGGTCAGCATCTGGGGCAGAAAGCTGGCCGGCTGGCTCAAAGGAATGTGGCCCTCCCTGTCAGCCTCATACCCAGGCAAACCAGAGACTGGGCCCTTCCATCCTAGGGGGAGAAGGAACTGCGACCTGCCTGGACTTGCCAGCTCTGCCCTAACCTCCTCCCATGGGTTTGACAATTTGCAAACCTGACCCAGCAAGCTTTTGCCCCAGATGGCTGGGAACACCCAACCCCTCCAGGACAATCCTTTGCAAAACCATTCAACCAGGCTATGATTCTCTTACCCTGGCCCAGATCTTGTTTTGTGATGACTTAGAAAAACACTCAACCCAACAAGAGCAATGCAGACTTGTGGGACACACATGGGAAAAAAACAGGGAAAATCTCCCTGTCCCCCACCCTGAGATAAGCCCTGTCCACCTCCTGCCTCTGTCCAGCAACACAGCCTTGCAGCTCTCCACTTCCCCTGCTTCCTCCAGCAGCCCCCTGCTAGCTGCAGGCATCCCCTATCTACTTCCCATTTCTTGAACGAGCCCCCATTTTTTTTTCATTTTTTTTTCCCTCTGTTACTCATACTTGGGTGACAAACGGAGACCAATTATTCCTTCCCTTCACAACTGGATCTGGGGTTTAGGCTGGTCCTGGGTGTGCAGGTGCTGTACCATCCACCCCTCTTCATTGAGGCATCCCTAGGTGCCCTCACCTTCAAGCCATCTGGACCAGGCCTCCCGGGAAACCCCTTCCTGCCGGGCAGACCCTGCAACAGACAGAGAAAGAGCAGGTGAGTGAGGCAAGTTGGGCAGACACAGTCTTGATGGGGTGTGGGGAGACTGCAGGACCTGGCCTGAGCTTGCCATGTGCTGGAGAGCACCACAGTATCCTGGAAAGGCTAGGACAAAGGACCTTAATGCCACAAGACAGCCCCGTGTCCTGGTACACAGGGATGGGTTCCTGCTGTGGGGCTCCGGCAGGAAAAAAAAAGTTTCTGGGCTAATGTTCTCCTTTGCAAGCTGGGAGGGAGGAGGACCCCTGTATCCAGCGGCAAGGAGAGAAAGGGGCAGGGCCAAATACCAGGGATCCAGGGCAACACAGAACGGAAGAGACTGGTCCTCAACCTGCAGCCTCGGGAGAAGGCTCACAAGGCTGTTCTAACAACACTATGATGCTCCTTCCAGTTCCAGGAGTGCATGTGCTGCAGGACGTGTGGGATCCCAGCAGCCTGGGACCAGAGGCAGAACTCAGAGTCCAGCTGCATTCCGTTAAGCCAGACATGAAAGCGATTTGCAGAAGATGCTAAAACAATGCCACTCTTTCCACTCCATTGTCTTGCCTTGGAAAATATGGTGACCTCTTGTGAAAACATTATTTTTTTGCTAATGTGAAACGAATTTGTTACTAATTTTCAGTGAATTAATGAATACACTGGAAATTTTTTTTTGGTTTTAATGACTCATATTAAGAAACATACGCCTACCCACAGAAATTGGATCCCCAAGCTTTTATCAGAGTCTAAAGAGGCAGGGGCTGGCGCTGTGGCACAGTGGGTTAAGTTGCCACCTGCAATGCTGGTATATATGAAAGCCCAAGTCCTGCCTTCTCCACTTCTGATTCAGCCCCTCAACTACTGTTCCTGGAAAAGCAGCCGACAACAGTCCAAGTGCTTTGGCCTCTGTCACTAACATAGAGACTCAGATAAAATTCCAGGTTCCTGGCTTCAGACTGACCCAGCCCTGGCCACAGCAGCTGTTTGGGAAGTGAATCAGTGGATAGAAGATCTCTCTCTCTCGCTCTCACATACAACTCCACCTTTCAAATAAAGAA
This sequence comes from Ochotona princeps, assembly GCF_030435755.1. Classification (NCBI taxonomy): domain Eukaryota; kingdom Metazoa; phylum Chordata; class Mammalia; order Lagomorpha; family Ochotonidae; genus Ochotona; species Ochotona princeps. The sequence goes on from NC_080845.1 coordinate 16,356,951, forward strand.
ATAAACCTTTTCTGTGTGTGTGTGTGTGTGTGTGTGTGTGTGTGTGAGGTTCATGAATGTTGGTCTCCATGGTTGCTAGCATGAACTTGGGAGGGAGATCAGAAGTTTCTGGAAGGATGCTTGAAGCAATGCAGAGAATCTAGCTCTCAGTTTCCAGGCAGGGCACCTCTCACTCCTGGCTATGAGGTGCTGAGCTGGCCCTCTCACTTGCTGGGCCTCACCCATCTCCTTGCTCTATTCAATGAAAAACAAGTAGTGTCCCTCACAAGAAAATCCAGCAAGAAAATGGGCATGAAAGTGCAGACACAGAGTGCAGACAAGGGCAGGCAGTCTCCTGCCTGCTGCCCCTCTCCTTTGGGTTGGTCCTTCTGCAACTGGCTGGGGACCCTTCCTGACCACTGCTCTTAGGGCCACAGACCCCATCTCCCCCAGGCCCAAACTCACCTCCAAGCCTGGGGCTCCCGGCGGCCCCGTGGGCCCCTCGTCTCCCTAGAGACACAAAGAAGGGGGAGGAAAACAGAAATTAAAGCATCGAAGCTCTTAGAGACCTGTGCTGGGAACAGAGAGGGGAGGGTGGGGGGAGAGACTGAGCTGGGAGCAGGGTGGGCAGGTGGCCAGGGGAGACCTGCATGGGAGCAGGGTGGAATGGGGGCAGGGGCAGACCTACGCTGGGAGCACAGCAGAGAGGGTGCAGGGGGATACCTGAACTGGGAACATGGTAGGAGGGGGCTGGGAGTAGACCAGAGCTGGGAGCAGGGTGGGGAGAGCCAGGGGTGAGCCCCCTCAGCAGTGGAAACATGCACCCAGCTCCCTGGCCCCTGGCAAGGCTGTGGGTTGTGGCCCAGCAGCCAAACCACATGGCTGACTCCCAGGGAGTGGCAGTGAGGAGCAGCCTCTCATGGCAGCTCACAGCTGTGGTGGGCTAGGCTCTGGTGAGCCTCAGCTTTGCTGTGCCTCAGTTTCCCCAGCATGAAGAAGACCCCCACCCCAACCCCTGGCTTTAGGGAAGGCCGGGAAGACAGCGTCGATGCCTTCTTTCTGACATCACTCAGGATGGTGGATGTTTGGTGAGTGAGTGGATGAGTGAGAGAGAACAGACACAAGCAAGGGGCAGGCATAGGAAATGTTCTGGGCAGTGACGAGGGGTGTGTCCACAGAAGCACACGGCCAGTACACTGCTGTCTTCCCTCCTCTGCCTTCCCCTCCCACCTCTGGCCCACAGGCATCGCCCACAGGCATCGCCAGGCTCCCCTCCCCTCCTCCCGCCAGCTCAGTCATCAGACTGGCCCATCCCGGCAGGCCAGACCTAACCAAGGAGCTCCTTCCAGAGCTACCCCCCAGCTTCCAGGAAAGCAGCCCCACGTGGCAGCTGCCTGAGCCAACACTGGGGCCTGGCCAGACCCAGAAGCAGCCCCGAGAAGGGATCTGTGTCAGCCACCGGTCTGTGGTTGGGGTGACTCCGTGTTTCCCATACCCCCTCCCCCAGGACTGGGGCCTGAGCTAAGGGGAAGCCATGGGGAGTCTCATGCAGTCCTGGGGCTCCCTCAGCCCAGAGAGGCCCTGTCAATCCCAATCCACTGTACCAAGTAACTAATTAGCCAGTCCCCCTGCCCCATGCCCCATGCTAGCTGTGCAAGTCACGAGGGTTTTGGCCTTGCCTGCTACTAACCTGGAGACCTGGTAGTGTCTCTGTACTTCTCTGAGTCTCAGTGATCTCACCTGTAAAATGGGCTCCCCTATCAAGACCTCAATCAATGGTTTCTGTGAGCATGAGCAGCTACAGCAGCATTGAGAGAGACAATCCCAGAACAGCGGGGTTGACCTATCCTGCCAGGCCAAGGCACAGAAGGTTCCAGAAGGGCCCCTGGGTCAGGCCAGTAAGGATAAACTGGCTGGAGAGCCTGAGGCAGCCACAGATCATGGACTCTTGCTGTGGCTTGGGCCTTCAGCACCCAGGACAGAGCAGGCTTGGACCAGGCTGGACAGCGCAGGGACTAGGCAGGGGACAGGGCCAGACGATCTCACCTCGGGCCCCAGCTGCCCACGGGGTCCTGGCAGGCCTCGGGCTCCAGGCTTACCCTGGAGAGAAGGGAACAAAAAGAAGATTGTCGCAAAGGTGACACCTCCATGTCTAGCATAGCTGGCAAGCCAGGCTGCTTCTGAATGTGGCACTGTGCTGGGCAGGGACTCACCTTCATGCCTTCCGGGCCATTGTCTCCAGGGGGTCCAATGTCTCCTGGGAATCCCTGAGGGGAAGCAGAGCGCAGGGTCACCCGTGGCCTCCCCCACCCACACCCCACAGGGAAGTGATAGGGGCTTGGAGCCAGGAAAGGCACATATCTGGTTTCCATCCCCCTCCATCGCTTCCTGGCTGGGATGTGACTTGGGGACAGATCTGAAAACATTTTGACCCTGCCACCCTCAGTCCATAAGTTGGGTTCTTTTTTCAGTATTTATGTGAAGGACAGAGTCAAAGAGAGATAGAGACCCAGAGGTCTTCCATCTGCTGCTTCACTCCCAATTGACTCTTACAGTTCTCAAAAGAGATGCTGGTACCAGCCTAAAGCTCAGAGAGTTGGTGGGAGAATTCATGAGAACATCCAGGGACTCTCAAGCTAAATCCCACCCAGAATTGTCAAGTGCTGTGCTGCCCCTAAAACTGAAAGGGAAGAGTGTCCCAAGGTTGCCTGGATGGCTCAGGGTACAGGTGCCATACCAGAAGTCCCAGCTCCACTTCCAGTTCAGCTTCCTGCTCAGGCACATCCAGGAAGGCAGCACAGGTAGCTCTGCCATGGCGTGGGAGAGCCAGTTGGAGTCCCTGACTCCTGGCTTTGAGCTGGCCCAGCCCTAGCTGTCATGGACATTTGAAGAGTGCACCAGCAGATAGCAATGAGCTCTCTCACCAAGTGCGTATGAGTGTCTGTGTATATCTCCCTGCCTTTCAAATAAATAAAGTACCAGCTCAAACTCCCTCTCCCCCTTTCTGCTGGCAACAGCAAGGATAGTCCTGAACTTGGAGCTAACACAAATCAAAGCCTATCTCCTTCAATATGCAAGGCAGAAAATCCCTGTGCCCCTTCCCCCCATCACCGTGTGGCCCTAATTAAGCTCCTTGGCTTCTCAGGTGTCAGCATCCTCATCCATGAAGCAGTGATCCTAACAGTCCACAGGCCTGCTCTGGGATTGCAGATGTAACACTGCAAGTAGGGAGCTGGCACCCAGTGTTCCATCCCACAAAAGCCCACAGCCTGAGGGTCGCAGGTCCCCAAGGGTAGGCAAGCGAGTCTTCGGGAGAACTTGGCAAAGCGCATGCTGATCACATTCTGGTACTTGCACACATCTGGCTCATCAATGAGCAGAGGAGATAGCTCACCCACCCGGGTGCTTCTGAGCTGCCGTTCCCGCCCCGGCAGCAGGGAGAGACGCAGGAGCCAGCAGAGGCGCTGACAGCCTCGTCAGCTCCTGCCTTCCGCGGAGTGGAGTGTCTCCCAGTGATGGAGTGGGCCAAGCCAAACAGAACAGAGATGGGCGAGGCACTCCCTCCTTGCACTGGCCCGGGACCCAGCAGAGCCAGAGGAGGCCTTCTCTGCTACCATGTGGCACAGTGATTCCAAGGAAGCCGCTGCCCTGTGCTGCAACTCAGTTTGCTCCCATGTGCATGGTGGGAGCAGTGCCTTCCTCAAGAGACTGATCACAGGTGCCAGCCCTGAGTTGACACCAGGCATGCTGGCACCAGGGCCAGCCTTGGGACATGCAGGGGCACAGACAACCTCCCTTGAAAGACTACTGAGACACCTGGACTCTCCGTGACCAGGGTGGCAGAGAGGCCGACTCCATCTGACTAAAGATTTGATGGTATCGTGGCCAAAGTCAACACAATGGAAAGTCGGAGCCGGCAGCTTTCAGGAAACATTTTCTCACCCAGCTAAATAAATCCAAACATGATCTTTGGAAAGAGCTGGAGAGCCACAAGGCCAGACTTTAACCTTGGAGGCAAAGACCTTGGGGATGAGCAAGGCCCAGAGGTTAGGTGGCCGTGGGCAATGGTCAGAGGCTCTGCTTGGGGGGTTGATCCCAGGATGGATGGACAACAGCCCCGGCTCCTGCTGGGCTTGGCTCCCCAGGCCCGGTCTGTGTCATGGAGAACTCAGCCTGAACCCCCACTAAATGCAAGTTGAGCAGATAGGTCAATGTCAGGTATCATAGCCACGTAGAGTGGCTGCGTTCATGGCCAAGCTCAACCTTCATCATCGCCCACTTAGCATTCAAAAGTCCGGCCTCAGATTGGACACCTGGCACCCCATACCTGGGAGCTCCAAGGTTTATATCCTGGGTGCCTGAGGGCCTCCAGGGCCACTAGAAGAGCTCTGTAGCTTTCCTACAGAGGGCCTCTGTGACTTGGGAGGGTCCAGCTAGCCAAGCCCAGAGCTCATATGGAACTATGCAGCCAGGGTGGCCACAGGATGGGGAAGGACTCTGTCTAGCTCTTTGGTCCCCAGAGCCTTTGAGCATCACAGGTGGGACAGGAAGAGCAGGGATGGACAAGAAAAGATTGCCGATCTAGCAGTTTCTGTTCTAAATCTCGTCTCTGATATGTTGTGTGAGCTCAAGCCAGTCTACCTCCGCTCTGGGCCATAGTTTTCCAAGGATGCCCCAATGCAGCCTCAGTTAGACATGGCGAAAAAGGGTATCACCTACCTCAGGGCCGGGGGGCCCAGGAAACCCAAGAGATCCTTTGTCTCCAACTCTGCCCTGCGGAAAAGAGATTGTTGGGGTGCAGGGGCAGGCAAGTGAGGGCCCAGCCTTCTACCAGTCACCTGCCTCCTCCCCCTGGCTGTGGGTGAAAGAGGAAGCTCTAGGGAGTGGGTGGAAATCTGTCTCAATAGCTACAAGTAGCCTTGTGCAAACTCTGATGTGTGCTAGCCATGGGGTGGCAGGCCAGTGGCTCCCCCAGCTTCCTCATCTCAAGCAGAGGAGTGCAAATAGTCCCCCAAGTCCTGTGGGTATGCTGCCTTCGGAGTCACAGCCCATGAGGGGCTGATGCCCATGGCCGCTAGAAGTCACAGGTACCTTACAAGGCACCAAGAGCCTCCATTTCTCTTCAGGGTGCTCTCTGTGGTCCTTTGGACCTCAGTGGTCTCATCTGCCAAATGGGCACACTGCCATTCCTGCTATGCCCTCTTACCCCTTTCACCCCTCAGGCTGTTGCAGGAGAAAACAAAGTCCTAAGTGTGACTCTGCCCCTAGACGCATCTCTTGAGTAGCAGCGGGGTATGAGGCGAGGTACTCACCAGAGGTCCTGGCTTCCCCCGTGCACCTGGGAACCCTGGCAGCCCCTGGCTCCCCTAGAAAAGACCCAGAGCAGCCTGGGGTTAGTACACAGGGCAAAGCCCATGTCTGAGGGCCTGCAGCTCCTCCCCGACTTCCCCTGCTGCAGATGCTGGCCTGGGTGACACCTGCCAGGCACCTTGGAACCTGAGCCCCAGGAACACTATGGTGAGACGCCAGTCTCTATCCTCACCAACACCCAGCAGAACACACAGTCGGGCCGCATGGCTCACAGCTTGGGGACACTGAACTGGGTCAGGATGGGCTAGCTGGGAGGCTGGGGAATAGACTGAGTGTCTGGGAGAGGGCCACACAGTGCAGGACCCAGGCACTGAGGAGCAGGTCTCAGCAGGCTCAGGCAGGGCTGGACTCTGGAAGCCAAAGCCACCAGGGTTCACCCCCTTGGCCAACCTGTGTAGCAGTAAGGCCAGTTATTCCCTCCCTCCAACATGTCCTAGGTATTATCCACCATTGAGGTAGTTTAAGGCCCTCCGAATCAGCAAGGTGAGGGGCAGGGACAGAAGAGTTTCAGAGGGACCCGCTGATGGGGTCCTGCAGGCCTGGGTGGGAAGCAGGACTTCCCTCCTGGAGCACAAGGCCATCACAGAAAGCGGGTGAGCTCAGAATGTAGCTATGCCCTCAGAAGAACAACTTGGTGACAGTAAGAAAGACTGGGAGGGAAGAGGTGGCAAACAAGCTAGCAGGCTATGTGGAAATTCAGCAATGATCGATGAATGGCCGAGGAATAGAAAAGACAGAACTATTGGAAATGGAGCTGTCGCACAGGTGTCTTGGTCCCAAGGGGCCCTGGGAAGGAGTCAGGTCTAGGGAGCAGCTGGGCAGGAGCAGGGGTAGGGAGGAGTGTGTGACATAATTACCTTGTCTCCTTGGAAGCCGGGATCTCCCGACACACCTGGAAGCCCTTGTTCACCCTAAGTATACACCAGCAAAGAAGGTTACCATGGCAACCATAAGCCCTCGAGAAGCCCCACCCCCTCCAGACCAGTACCCAGGGTACAGCCAGGATCAGGCTGGTCCCAAGTCAGACGTGACCAGAAGCCTGGATGACAGATGACAGGATGGGCCACCCAGATGGAGACAGCAGGTCCTACATGACTGCCTGCTGAGGCACACGGCCATAGACACTGAGCTGCCTGGGGTCAGAACCCATACTGGTAAAGGGACTAGACCCTCCTAGAGCCTTCCACCCAGGTGTCATTAACTGACACTGTCTCCCGGAGTGACATAGACTGTGTGCCAAGGCCGCAGCCTTGTCAGAGCTGAACATCTGTGTTTGCCGTCTGATTTGTGTTACCATCAGGCTGTGAGCTCTCGCCGCTTCCCTTTGTAGGGGCTGCCATGCCAGCCATCAGCATCTCTCTACTTCTTAGTAGTGGCTTTCCTCAGCTACAGCATTAGACGCCAAATCATCTGTACACAGAGTGACCTGGCCTCCACTTGGGGCTGGAATTTTTCTAGGGACAGTGGATGGCATGGGCCCTGGAACGCTGGTCCTGGGATACGTCCCTGGCACCCCTGCTTTCTGCTGTGTTACGGTTCCCAAGCAGCCGCAGGCTAGTCTGGGGAACGGCACTTCCTGAGACCAGAGTCGCCTCAGCCTGTCCCCACCATGGCCAGTTCTTAGGACTTCACAGCCCCAGGAGCCGGCGGCAGAGTGGGGAGAACAGCCCAGGCGGAATGGAGAATCTTAGAAAAGCCATACAGTGCAGCCAGGGCCATGACCCAGCAGGACTTCCTCTGCAAGAGAAAAAGCCAGAACTGAAAAAAAAATTTTTTTTGTAATTTATTCTGATTTTTCCAATTTGGAAAATCCTGAACAACATTCTGGAGTTTTGGAAATCAAGAAGCTTATTATTATTTTTTTAAATAAAAGATGAAAAGAGAAACGAGATGCTTAAAAGAAAAAAGAAAAAGAAAAGAAAATGGGATGAAAGAAAACCTGGAAAAAGGCCCCTAGGAAACCAGGACAAGGGGTTTGGAGAACGCTGGGCGGCAGCCGATGTGGCTCCAGAATGTGCCTCCACGCTGGGGAGGGAGCCAAATGGTTGTAAGTGGGACCAAAGCCGGGCTGGCTCATAGAAACTAGTGAATCTGGGCAGCAATGACCACAGAGCACTGAGGGACAGCTAGGTCGGCCCCGGGACCACAGGGAGGGGGTGCATAGATTCAACCAGAAGACAGTGACAGACCCCCCTCCCCACCCGCCCCATCAAGACTTCTTTGATTTTCCTGAAAACTACAGCCATGAAAATAATTTCCTTCCCCACCCCATTTTTTTTTTTTCCAGCGCTTTCTCATTTCTAAGTGTCCCCGGCAGCCTCCGGCAGCAGCCCAGCCACTTCCATGTAGCACATTTTTTTCCATGTTCCCGGTGCACCAGGGAGGTAGGGGCCAGCTCTGCAGAGGAGCCTATAAAAGCTCCCGGGCCTGCACTCTGGCTTTCCTTCTGGGCACCGGTGACTTCAACATTTCCAGGGCACTCATGTTCCATGCCTCAGGAAAAACAGGTAGGTGTGGGCATCCTCCTGTCCCCGTCCCGCCCCCCACCTCCACCAGGAAGCTCGTTGGGGATGACCCTGGAAGGGGACGCTTCACAGGCAGCAGGACAGAGCTGGGAGAAGAGGCCTAAGGGGGTGGGCTCCAGCGGGAGGCATGGCCATGGCAGGAGGCAGAAGTGATGGAAGCAGGTGGAGCAAAGGCCAGGGCTAGTGCTGTGCTTGGCTGGCTATGTGGTAGTGAGCTCTCAGGACATCCTCTGGGGAGTGTTCACACCCATCCAGCAAGGGCCCATGCTGGCTCCCCCAGAAACCCATCACATCTTCCTTTGACAGGTGCATCACCACCTTTGGGGTCTCAGCATCCTCGGCTGTGACAAGAAGGCACTGGAGAAAGGGCATCATCTTCTCTAACCTTCTGACTTCTGCTCTCTTGAGAGCCAGAGCCCGGGATCCAATTCTGACCCTCTACTTACCTGCTGTGTGGCCTGGAGCAAGCTTATGTCTTAACAGGTAGAGGAGGAATGGGTTAATCCATGTAGCAATCAGGTGGTGCCCGGCACCTGGCACTAAGATTCAGGTGCAGGAGAAGGCAGACGGGAGGAGCCAGACCACAGGCAGCAGGCCGCCTCTCAGATCCCCTGTGCATACTTGGCACACTGCCCCACAGCCCTCCCCTACTCCCTCTCAGGGGTCCTGGTTTGCCAAGGGACAGGGCACAAAGAGTGCAGGACCCTGTGTCATTCAGATGCTGCCTGCCTTGAGCCCCTTCTCCCTCCCCAGTTCTGCTTTGGCACAGGGTAAAGCAGTGAAGGCTCCTCACAAGGTAGGGAGGTCTTCCCAGTGGCAGCTGGAGGAGAGGCAGATCGGTGCCTCAGAGGCCCAGCCAGGTTTCCTCAGCATCTGACCACAGCACCCTGTCTGGGGTGGCTCCCCGAAGCTCAGCTGGGGCAGCGGGGTAGGGGATCTTTCTCCTGCCTCTCTTCCCCAAGGCTATGGGCACTCAAAGAACCCACCTTGGTCCCAGCTCTGCTCCCCAGGCCCTCAGACAGCTCCCGCTCCTTTACACACACCACTCTATCTGTCAAGGTATGCAAGTCCACCTGCCTGAGCCCTGCCTAAACTGTCCAGGAGGAAGTTAGGAAGCACAGGGAGGAGGCAGAGTGCAGGGGATGGACCTGGAAAGAAACCAGCAGCAGCCTCCGGCGGGCAGGTGCAGGCGGAGAAGGGGTGGCATGCAGAGAACCCACAGTGCAATAAGGGAGCATTCAGATCACCTTATCACCTTTCAGTCCGGGCTCCCCCACGCTGCCCATCAGCCCCTGCAAAACAAAACCCCCCCAGGAGCCAGCTGTGAGGGGGGCTCCAGGGCTCCTGTCTGCCCCAGCTCACACTCGCTTGCTTTCTCACCCCAAGATGCCCAACTGAGTGTTTCAACCCAGGGCTCAGAGTTCTTAGCTGTAAAATAGGACAAGGACTGCCACAGTCCAGAGTAAGGGTGTGGAGGTACAAAGCTATGAGACAGGACTCTGGGGACAGCACCCCAGGCAGGAAGGGAAGGCTTAGACTAGAGCAGTGTCACAGGCATGCTGGTTCAACTGGGCTGTCCTGGTAGTTGCTGCCTGCCCTGCCCCCGCAAGCCCCTCCCACTTGGGGAGGAATTCAGTTCACTGGTTTGTTATGGTGCTGTCTCACCTCCCCACCAGACTTCCAGTGCTGTGGGGCCTGGGACCACATTGGTCTCCTGCTCAGCCCATTGACAGTAGTCCCATAAAAGCATCTGATCCCAGGGACATGCAGATGGTAACTGACTGGTGTCAGCCCAGGAAAGAGGGGCTACCTACCCTGGCCACCTTCTGCTTCCCACAGAACATCTACCCCACATCAGCAAAGGTCACCCCTTCTCCTGGGCTGCCATGGGTTGCATGCCCAGCTGGGAACTGGCCACCTTGCTTACCTTCACGCCCTTGGGTCCTGGGTAGCCAATCGGACCCAATGCTCCCATGTCACCCTGGGAAGAAAAAGAGAAGAGAATGTGTGAGTGACAGCGGCTCCAGCAGGACCAATAGCAAGGTTTCAAGTTCAAGGACACAATTCCTCTCGGAACTAAAGGTGGTCCTTGTTCCGTTTACCTGCATTCAACAGCCAGAACAAAGTTCATGTAGATCCCTGCCCAAGTTCGTGCTTTCATTGCTACCCCTTCTTTACATAGTAGAGACCAAAGGACTCAAGGTCTTTCATTTGACTTCTCTGGACCTCAGTCTTCTCTATAAAGTGGGGACAGCGTTCCCTCCCCCCAACTGCTGCGAGAGCTAAGTGAGGCAGCAACCAGAGCTTTCACAGACCCTCAGAACAAACTATCCACTCCAGCACAGAAGATGTCCCTGCAGGAGACAAAGTTTTGCAGGCAGGGCCTGGCCGCCATGGGGAGGAGATGGGGATGGCCGGGCTCCAGGGCCCTTTGCAGAGAGCTCTCCTAGGGAGGAGAGAGAGGAGTCACAGTGAGGCACAATGAGGCTGAACGGGAATGAATGAGTGAATGAATGAAGAATCCCATTTGCCTCCCAGCATTGCTTCAGCAGGAGCTGATTCACCTGTGTTAGGGAAGGCTTGGCTATGTCTGCAAGCATTCCTGGCTGCCAGTGTGCAGGGTGCTACCTGCATCTGGTGGACAGAGGTTGGGGTCACATTTAGTGTCTCCCAAGGCACAGGAAACCATATCCAGCCCAGGATATCTATAGTTCCTGAGACAAAGAAACCCTGATGGAAAGGGAAGCCACTTCCTGTAATCCTCTCACCCCTCCCAGTCAGCACAACAAAGAATATACTGAAGAGATATACTGAATATCCTTTCCTCCCTCCCTTGCCTATCCTCTGCATTAACTGTCTGCTGCCATGTGACTGTAGTCAACATGCTTGCCCTCTCTGGGCCTCATCCTGCTACAACAACTTCAAGTCAGACTGTGCAGGAAGGAGCACGGCTCAGACTGTAAGCTCTGGAGACACAAAGACCTCAAGTTTCTGTTGGAGCTGCCTGGAGACGTCTCTGGGGGTAGGGGGGGATGGGGAGCTGGCCAGAGAATGAGGAACCACATTTCTGCCAGATTTCTTTAGCAGGCAGGACAAGCGAGCAGCGGATGACAAAGCCTAGAAGGTGCGGGCTCCACATGCAGCGTGGTCAGCTCAGAACGGAAGAGGCCTCCCTGGCCCTGACCTGCCGTGGAGGGGATGTGTGACCCCGGGGCAAATAGGTGACAGCAGTAACACATGCACACCTGCACCTGGCAAGACCTCAAACCGGTGTCCTCAGCAGGTCCCCTGGTTGCCGAAGCTTTCCTCTTCTCTTTTCCTGGATGAAGGGAGTGAGGGGTGGCTACCCCTAGCCCCATGGTGTGCAAATAAATACAGCTAGCTCCATGGGATGAGGCTGTTCTGCAGCTGGGCAGCAGGGCAGGGCCAGCCAGAGGCTCTGAGAACACACTCTGGTTCAGCACATAGGCCTAGGCAGTGTGGTGAGTAGAGCTCCATTCAGTACCAATTGGTATAGCCTAACGGCAGTGTGGTGCATGGAGCTCCATTCAGTACCAATTGACATAGCCTGTGGATACTGGGGGGCAGGAGTTCAGGGCCAAGGGGGCAGTTGGAAGATAGCAGGCTTCCCTGTGAAGGGGCTGAGGGCCAGTGTGATCAGCCACACACACAATTCTCGCCCCTCTCATACACATGCATCAAAAAGAGAAAAGCCCCCACCTCCCGCATTAATCCTGAGCCCCCAGCATGGCACTGCAGACACAGACGCCCACCAAAGCCATAGTCAACCACACCAGTAACTGGTCAGGACCCCACATGTGCCAGTTAGGTACTGGGTACTTAGAGCACCAACTCCAGCCAGATGTTATCGGAGTGCTGGAGTGGGCTTCCACACCCACTGCCAACAGCAAACCCCTGCTGTCTGCACTATGGCTAATCCCACTCACACTATCAATGAAAAAACCAGAGCTCAGAGAAGAATTGAACTCAGCCCAGAACTGAGCAACACCCGTGGCTAAAGCCACAAGGACCCAGGTCCACCTGCCTGCCTGTCTGTCCCCAGCATCACGGGCTGTTGAATCCACAAGGCTGCCTTGTGGCTGTCACTCATGCATGACTAGCCAAGAGCACAGGTTTGATACCAGGCAGGGTGGACACTCAGGTCAGGATATGTCAGGGACTCCTCCCAACCCCAACCAGCCCACACAGCTGCCCTGCTGTTCCTTTGAGCCATTTCCCTTCCCCTGATTCCAACTGTCTTTGTGCTCTGTTCCATCCCTCCAGCCACAATGTCCTCAGAGCCAAGGTCATTTTCCTGACCTCAAGGACCATGTCTCACCCTGCTGTTGGGCACAGAGCCCCCTGCTTTCTGCTTATAGCCCTCCCAGTACAGACTGTCATTCCTGTGCATGCCAGTGGGGACACGGCTAGCACCAGCCCAGGGTCAGGTGGCATCTGGGAATCTTGCCTCTGCAAAGCCAGCACCTGGTACAGGGCACAAAGCTAAGGGGGACTGGATCCATGTGTGCTTGGCTGCCAGTGGCTTAGTGAAGGGCGCAAAGAAAACCTGTTCATCTCATTTACAAACCTTCAAAGGGAACTGTCTGTGGGGACAACTGTGCCTCCTTCTAGAGTCCACAAAAAGGGGCCAGCAGCTCAGGGGAGTTGGGGGGCTGAGGCCAGGTCTGGCTCCAGCTCATGCGGTTTGTCAAGACATCATCTCTTGCACAAGAAGGACCCTGGCACAAGTTCATGTGCACATGCATCTGCCATCTTGGGTAGCACCCTGAGGCTTGTAGAGCTGGCCACAAGAGGCATGGGGAAAGATCATGAGGTCTGGAGTCCGGTCTGGCTGTAACCTTAGGCAGGTGTCTCACCCTCCCTGAGCCTCCCTGAACTGTGAAATGGTAATTCCTCTCCCCACCCTAAGAGGGCAGGCAATGAAATTTCTGTACAGGGGCCAGGTACATGAGGCTTGGGGAAGTAGCAACCAGCGGGGCTCCTAATTTTGCTTTATAGACAAGAAACAAAGCCAGATGATCCCCATGACAGGATGTGGTGGACTGGTCCACCGAACTCACATGTTGTGGGTTTTGGCTGGAGCGAATATTCATTGGGTCTCATTAAACAGAGGAACCAAAATCCCCTCTGTGTCCCTCAAAATAAAGAAAGACAGAAATTGTCTTTGTTGAGCAGATTCTGGAACCGGGTACCATTTGCTTGAGGTCCAGCCAAAGGGTTTCAGTTACTCAAAGGAGCCGTGAGGAAGCCCGTGTACCTCCGAGGCTGCAGGGAGCCCCTGGTGGCTGCCGGAGACTGGGGACAGTCAGATCCTGGTAAGCAGTCTGATTCTTCCACCCTTCCCCCCGTCAGTGAGTTGGGTGACACTTGCATAGCTAATGCCTGTCAAGCACATGCAGAGCTCTACAAATACTCACTGTCCTCTTGTGTCCTTCCTCTGGCTTCAAGGGCCAAGGGAGTGGGGAAGTGTGGGGAAGGCTGGGGCATCCGTCTGCATGCAAATCACAGTGGCTGACCAGACAGAAGGCGCTGGGCATGTGTGACCCTCCATTCCCCAGGGCTATCAGTACACACCATTCCCACATGCTCATCTGGAAACTTGTGTCTCCTGGAATACCATAGATGACTCACCATGCTGTTTCCTGGTAATCCTGGTTAGAAAATTCCTTTATTTCCCAATTCATTGGGGAGATAACTATTTCCCCAGGTGCAGAAGCTGCTGTTCCCCCAAAGCCCAGAGTGGGACAGTGAAAGGGAGCACTTGCTTGGGGAACAGTATTACTGGGGGACTCGGGTCCAGCCCTGTGACACCTGCCTCCACAAGGCAGCAAAGGGCATCTAAGCACAGGGCTCAGGGAAATTAAAAGTGGACAGAGAAAGGCAGGGGGCAAGAGGGATCTGAGAAGCAGCCTAGATCAGTGTAGTAGTAAGCAGAATCCCAGAGTGAGCACAGGGTCAGAGAAAGAGGGCTGTGTCCCCAGCTCTGCTTACTCTAAAAGGGGCAGGAAAGAGTGTTCTGGACTGGAGTTGGAAGTCAAAGCTAAATTATACTCCTGTCCTTTTCTGCCTTGTGTGTGATCTTGTCCAAGGGCCTCAATTTTCCTGTCTGTTAATTGGGATTCTCCTAAGAGACTCTGCAAACAGAGTTGTGAGACTGGACACATGAAATGACAGATGCAGAGTTACATTTGAATGGCAGATAAACAACAAAAGGTGTTTCCACAGTGTGTGTATTCTAAATACTGCAGCTGACATTCAGATGTAGCTCAGTGTCTTAGATTGTATTTGGCTATGCTAACCATGGACAGCAGAAGCTGGGAATGAGCTGCCAAGAACCAGGATGCCTGAGGGCTGGGACGGCCAAGTCTGCGTCTCTAGGATCCACAGTCACCCAGCCAAGCAACATTCTTGCCTCTCTCAGGACAGTGTAGCAGTGGCTGGGACAATGACAATTGGAACTGTGTGCCAACCATGACAGCCAGGAAATGTTAACTCCTAAAAAGCTCTGGGGCCTGGGATTGCTGCGCCTGGAGGAGAGGCCTAGAGAGGAAGTTACTGGCCATCTTTGCACCTTGAACAGCCCCTCCCAAGGGCAGCAGGGCTGACTCAGGCTCCCTATACAGGGGAAACACTCAACAATGACAGCCCTGTTAGAATGGCCCCGACTCCTGGGGACAGAAGGTGGTGTTCAAGTGACTAAAACATCCAAGAGTTTCCTGCTGGCTCACAGGGAGCTGGACTACAGACTTACGGAGAATTCTCTAACTTCTATGATAAATATTTCTTTTTCCAAAACATCTGGGTCAGCACCTTGTGCCAAAGAAGGTACTTGGCAAAGTTTTATTGAATGGACAACAGAGTCGGAAAGTGTGTGACTCACATGTTAACACTTGTTTCTCCAAAGCCAAGGCAGACATCACTAATCAATGGCTGCAGCCTTTCCCATATAAGTTTTGAAGGGATTGAAATCTTTCTCAATTCAGCAATTCCAGAAGCTGCTCTGAGGCATAAAATATTCCGTGCACTTATGCATGTGTGTCTGTGATTGCACAATCCACTTGTAAAATAGCAGCATAAGCTAACACAACTGTATCTTTGGTGCTCATGGCGTATGAGGCACTTCACAAGTATTGGTTCGTTTAAATCTTTACAACGACCCTCCAAGCTAGGTACTAATATTATGCCCATCATTTGGATAAAGACACTGAGGCACAGAGAAGTTAGGACATTTGCTTAGGATTTTCATTAGCAAAGTGGCAGAGCTAGAATTTGAATTCAGGCAGTTTGGTGCTAGAGATTGCCCCTAAGCCACTGGACTGGACTGTGTCCATCCGGGGTCCTGACACAAGTGGATCCAGGGACCGCACTTCACAGAAGGGGTTCTGAAGGCTCAGGGAAGCAAGGCCACAAATGAAGAAATAAGCCCAGGAGGTGACAAAGCCAGCATCTGGATACAAGTTGTGTCCTAGCTCTCCCTCCACCCACCGAGCCACCTGAGATGGCCTCTGCGAGCCCCAGAGCAGGCCTCCTCCTGGGAGTGAGGCCACCCAGGGGCCTGCCCCAGCCTCCTTCCAGACTCACTGTCTTCGCACATTGCTGTAGCAGCAGAGCTGGCTACTCATTTGTAAAGCTAGGGGGACAGCAGGCATGGCCCTGCCCTCTGCCTCAAATCCCATGAGGAATGACCCAGGGGACAGGGCCCAGGGTATGTCCCCAACCAGCCCCCACCCCAGGCATCTGTGTACTTACAAGGAGGCCAGGGAATCCTGGAGGTCCTGGCAGGCCCAGCTCCCCCTGCAGATAGAGAGCAGGTGGTTAGGTCCCTGTTCCGACAGGGGTGCTCCCTCTAGGCCCTCCTCCAGGTGGTCACCTGGCGGGGGATCTCTGGGAGCAGCCATTCCTTGTTCCTAACCACAGAACCCAGGGGGCTATCCTGGGTCTGACCTGGAATTAAAATGAGACTCTGCCTTTGCCCATCAGTGAAATGGGTAGGGTGGGTTTGCACAAACAGTAACCTCATCCTGGTAACAAGAGTGTGTAGAATACTTGTTATTTCACATCTACCCTTGAGATTCAAAGACAGGGCTTAGGAGATGACATGACAGACCCAAGTTAGGTGTGAGGGGATCAGAAACGAAGGTGGGCTCTAGGCTAAGGACTACCCTTCCAGTCTCCCTGCTCCCTCTCCACACAGAAGGGCTAGGAATTCTTGGAGAATCTTCTCCACTGATTCAGGCTCTCGGGTTTCTTCCACCAGGGGCTTCTGAGATGCCAGACAGCTTCCACCAGGGAATTCAGGGAAGAAGCTATGGGTATGATTTGCCCCTTAAAGTTCAGAGACTGCACCTCTGAAAATGGATCTTCATTGATCATTCCAACAAAGACAGGTAGACAAGCTAGACTCATGGTCAAGGTGGAAAAGAACAAGACTCAGGGCTCTAGAAGTTGTGCTTGGCGCCAGCATCTCTTGGAGGTGTGTGTGTCAGCCCAGGTGAGAGGTCGTCCCTTGGCCACTAAGGAGATGAGGAAGGAAAATGGGGAAACTGAGGCCCATCAAAGGTAAGTGGCAGGTTGATGGTCACTTAGCAACTTCATGGCAGAGCTCAGAGTAGACTCTAAGTCCTTCTGCACCTTTAGACCACAAGTGTCAAGAAATCCCTGCCCCTCTGTGAGGGAACTTTCAGAATAATATGGAATAATGGGCTGGTTAATCCAATAAGGAACATTAATCCAAAGGGAACACTGCTCTGATTTTCCATTTTCTATACCTGCAAGTTCCACCTGGTTTTTCCCTCATCCCAGTTCTGGTGTTACCATCCAGTCTTCCCTGCTTCTCCCTCCACCTTCAATGCCATCCGTCTCACTGCCTCTTGCACAGTGGACTGGGCAGGTAGCCTGTGAACTTCCAGGGACTGTGCCTTTATTGGATGGTATTTGCTATCAGCTACCTGAGTCACCACTTACTGCCTCCCAGGGTACCTACCCATTAGTAGGAAGATGGCATCTGAAACCTAGGCACTCATATACAGGCTGTAGGTGGTCCCTGTGGCATCTAACTGCTGGGCCAAACAATTATTCCTATCAAACATTTTCAGTAGTAGCTCCACCTACTTAGCACCCATGGGTGGGCTTAACCCTTCCCCAGGCCTCAGTTTCTCTCTCACTACAGCCCCAGGGGACTGGCATTCTAACCCCTCCCACCACGCCCCAATGTACAGACAGGGAGATGGGGGTTCCAAGAGGTGAACCGATTTGTCCAGGCTCACACTACTGGCAAGCAGTGCAGCAGGATTCGAACCCAGGTGCATCTGGCTGGGGGTCAAGATTAACCCCTTGGGGTGCCCGGCAGGCTCAGGCTCAGGCAGCATTGGTGGCAGTGAATCAGCCCGTCATCAGGTGCAGAGCACACAGGCAAGCAGGGCTGCTCAGGCAGGGAGTCCCAAGGAGAGGTAGGGGCTGTGGCGGGTGTCCCAGAGAGCTCTGCACTCCAGTGAACATCTTCCTTGTTTGAGACAGACCCGGAAGAGGCGGCCTCGGTTCCCTGGGGCAGGCTGACCTGGCTCAGAGAGGGGACAGGGCCTGGGCCTCAGATTATTTACAAACTCTATAAACACGCTGTGGTGGAGAAGGCTTTGGAACTCGGCTCTTCTCTCCAAACAGGGCCTGCAAGTTGTTCACTTTCCCAGCTGCTGGGGCTCATAAACATTGCTGAGGCTTTGTAAGATGACAATGATGTGGGGAGTGGCCATGAACTCCCCTAGGTGTCAAGGATGGGTGTAGCCAGGGATGCAGCAGACAGGAACTAGGGTCCAGGGAGGTGGTGTAACCTGTCTGAGAACCCTCAATGAGCAGGTTGTGAGGCTGGGATTTGACCCAGGTCTGTCTGACCCCAAAGCTGAGGCTCCTGAAGTCAGCCTGGCTTGCTCTCTCTTTTCCCCAACACTTGAAAATACTTACGGGGTTTCCATCGAGTCCAGGAGGCCCTCTTTCCCCAAAGTCTCCAGGGAAGCCCTGAGGCAGGAAAGAGAACAAAACAGGGTCAGAGTGTGCACCTGCACAGGGCTTAGATCCCAACCCCCAGGGGGGACAACACAAGGACAATGGCTGAGGACACCCACTGCTCCCTTTTGGGTCCTGTAGTCATCTCCTACCGTCAGCTGACACAGGCACACAAAGAACTGCTCAGGGGAGGGTGGGGAGCACACACCATTGACCCTCTTTCATAGTCCAAACCACCTGGTCCTGAGCCTGGGAACTTGTCCTCTGATGGAGTTGGAAGGACACCTACTGGGGGCCAGGAAGCTGGGTCTGGGCCTGCACCACTTGTTGACTGACAGTTTTAAAGAGAATCTTCACCATCACCAGCAACCCTGCCCCCAGCCTCAGTTTCCCCACTGATCATAAGGGGAAGGACTCTGTGGCGTGCTCTAGTCCAGACTACCATCCCAGGTAACCAAGATCCTCATTTTACTGGTTGATAAAATGAGGCTGTGAGTGGTCAGGTGCACATGAGATCGCTCTGCTGGCGAGCATCATTAGCAGGGACTCCACAGGTGAGCTTCAGCAGCTCCCAGGGAGATGGAGCTGCCTGGCCCAGGCAGGTCTGCCCGCCTGGCCCTTGCCTGACCCCACTCCATGCTCTCTGGGGAGTGCACAGCTGGGAAAACATCAGCTGTACAGGCCCAGGGGAGGGGCTGGAGAACTAATTCCATTTCTACTTCAAAAGGAAAAGAAAGTGCTCAAGTGCAGAATGTGGGGAAACCTGCTCTCTTCCCCTCCTTGAATTCACATCATTGTTTTTCCAGAGAAATCTAATAAAAGGCCAAGCACGTGTCTCCCTGACCCAATGGCTGGCTGAGCTGCACCACCAGCACAGATGCCTCTCGGAGGGTCATCGCGGCTCTGCTGGGGGATTAAGCCCCAAAAGACAAACCTACAGACAAAACCCACAGCGAGGGCCAATCTTTACTGGCCAGCAGAGACCAGGACATGTGCCTCCGGCAGAACAAGCCTGCTCCCTCCTCCAAATCCCTCCTCTGTCCGGAAGTCTCTGGGATCAGGAGAGCAGGCCACCCCCACAGAAGAATCACTCAAAAGCAGGAAATAACGACACAGCCACAAGGTCCCAAGCAAGCTGCTCAGGCAACACTGCACTGGCATTCAACAGTCATCCTCCAGAGAAAGGGGTTATTGGTCCCATTTAGCAGATGGGGAAATGGAGGATCAGAGAGAACACATGACTTGGTCTAGCTCAGAAAGCATGAGGCAGAACAACCCCACTCTATGGACTGCCAGGCTCACGTGAGCTGTGCACAGGCAGAGCCTGGCATGCAAAAGTGGTTGGAATGTGTGTGCAGTAGGTAGTAGAGGGATACATGTGTGTGCATGCGTCTCTGTGTTGGGGGCCATCATCCAGTCAGGGGTACATCTAACTCCACCCAAAACTCCTTCCCTTCCTGTCATCTTGGGATCCCCTCCTTGCAAATTCTAGCCACACCTCAACTTTACCCCTCTCTGCCATGATGTAAGGAAGATCTGTCTCACTTCCTGAGACAGGAGACATCAGCCCAGTGGGCTGCATCCTTTGGAAGGTCTTGAGTTTCCCACTCTTGCCTTGGAGGCTGGGGAAGAGAGGCTGGCAGGACATGAGAGGGACCTGGGGGATGCTGTCCTGCTGAACCGTGAGGGACAGACATCCCTGCTCTGTTCTCCAAGTACAGCGTCTGCAGCTGGCCTGGAGAGGCCATTGGCTATCCTGCAGCCTGGCTGTGTGGCCTGGGCAACCCCTCCCTGGCCATGTCTCACCCATGTTAGGATTGGTGTGGGGGGATGTGAGAGCTCCCCCTAGGTGCAGGGATGCCACCCAGCCTGGGCACTGGGACATGACAGCAGCCACGGCTCAGCAACTGTCTGTAGTCCCAACAGGTTCACCTCCTGGCCTGAGTTTCATTCTGAGACTGCTCCAGGCAGGTCCTAGGATTCCTCTGAGATCCAGCAGCCAAGACCCAGGACCCCACCTCAGCCCTGGCTCCATCACACACAGGCCTCTCTGAGCCTCAGCTTTCCAATGGTCAGAGATGTTGAAGGTGAGCCCTGGGCCCAGGGTGGGCTGCAGTAATAATACACAGGCCCAACCCTGTGGCAGGATGTTGAGCCATAAACCCAGTGGGGGTCACTTCCATAGCCAGGGTGCAAACAGTGAGGGGTGACAGTGGGATACATCAGACAGTAACAGTGACACTAACAGCCCAGTGGCCTTAGGAGACAGGGTCTAAAATTAGCTTCATGCTACAGATGGGAAAAGTACAATTTAGAAAGGTTAAGAGACATATCCAAAGTCACACAGCTACAAAACAGCAGGGCTGTGACTTGAACATAAACAGGCTGCCTGCTATGGCTATGAACTGACCAAGAGGATGGAACAATCCTTGGACCTCTCAAAGGCATCTTTCATGGCCCTGGGACTGCAGGCAGAATAGACACTGAGGGCCGAGTCAGCTGGCTGTTCCTGTCTCCTGTCTCTGTCTTTATGCTCCCTTCCTACAAAGGGTTAAGCAATAGCTGCCAGGAAGCTAGGGAAGTCACTAAGAAAAAGCACAATTGTTGGGGGAAAAAGCAAGCATTCTGAATGTACTGGAACAAACCCTGGATTGAAACCATCACAGATGGTCCCAGATGGAAGCAAGATATTCTTGATCTTCAGCTCCTCCCTGCACCAGCGGGGAAACTGAGACCCAGAACATACCTGAGGCCCCAATTCCCCAGCTCTCCAGCAGAAAGGCCCATGCCCAGTGGTCACCCCAGGGTCCCCAAAGCCTGGCCCTCTGGATCTCAGAGCGGTGGCCGCCAAGCTGGGCACGCGAGCCCCCACATCCGTCCTGTCTGCTTCCTGTCCGCGTCAGGCAGCCACATGGCCAGCATATTCAGCCTGGCCAGCAGCAGGCACCGGTCCTCCGCAGGCCTGAGCCCCTAGCGGCAACAGGCTGGCCCGAGGCCCAAGGATGGAGCCTGGCTCCCTGCCGAGCCCCAGCCACGTGGTTTCTGCACTGCCCCAGGTCGGGGCCCCTCTGGGGAACTGTACACTTCGTCCTTGGAGCTGAGCAAGTCCTGGAGGGAGGCTCCATGCTCTCTCACTCCTGCAGCTCGGAGGTGAAGCAAGAAGCCTCTGAGGCCATCTCAGCCCTTCCCCTGCCTCTGGGTAGGGTCCACCCCAGCTGTCTGCTCCAGAGGGTGGGCTTGGGGGGAGCAGGAAGCACGTGACATCTGGGATCTAAAGTCAAGCTGAGGCCTCTATGGCTTGGCTCACTAGCCTGCAAACAGGCAGCCCTGCCTTCCTCCCCAGGCAGGGCCAGGCCGAGCAAAAAGGGAGACATTTACCATCCCTCACGTGCCTTTGCCAGGCTACATAGAGTTTGTGCCCACAGGGGCACCTCCTCAGTCCTGGAGGAGGAGGAGCCCCCAGTGAGGGGAAGAGCAGAACTCCTGGCAAGGTTTCAGTTCTTCCGAGTCACCAAGTTCCTCCCAAGTGCATCCTTGCCACTACACTTGAAGCAGCCTGCATTCTTCACAGAAAGGTCTGCCTCCAGGAGTACAGACTCAGACAGAGTTCTGGCCATCCCACAGCATTCAGTATGCTGTCGTCTCGTAGAAAATGCAGTCAAGGAGCATCACCTTGGGGAATACAGCATTGTCCATGGGGACCCTAGGGTCACCAACAGTCCTGGGAAGGCTTGGAGTCACATCTGAGACATTGGCACCCTAGCTCCCAGCTCACAGAATCACCACACCTTAGAAGCGAATCTTTCTGGTCTTCAGTTTCCCTACTTGGAAATCAGAGTTCTCTGTCTCTGGGATCTCTGCTTCCCAATCTGGCAGCCAGGGAGGGCCTTGAGCTTGAAGCTGAAATGCACAGTGTTAAAAATCCTGTGCTGCCCTCTCCTCCCGTCCCCAGGCAGCTGCAAGGCCTTGGGCAAGTCCCAGTAGTCCCTGAAGCATACAGAAGGCTGGCCTTGTCAGCTCCTAACAGACTGGTGGGGAATTCAGAGCATACATGGCAAAAGGACTCACATAGCACCTTGCCAGCCTGTTGGCAGAGATCCTGACTGGGAGGTATGGGTTAGTTCCCTATTACAGCTACCCATAAAGGCCAGGCCAGGCTGGAGACTGCTTTGTCACTGCAGCCAAGTTGCTAACATCTTCTCCCTCTATACATTCTCCTTCAAGCAGGAAATGCAGGAAGTTAAGAGAGCTGCAGGAAGCACAAAGACATGAGCAACGAGAGCAAGCCAGGGGCCTGTGTTCCAGCGCTGGCCCTGCCACCGATTTGCTGTCTGACCTCAGGCAAGTCACTCACTTCTGGCCTGCACCTGCTCATGCCTGACAGCCCCACTGTGTTTCTACCTTCATTGTCTAGTTCTCAGTTCCCATCAGCATGAGGCCCTCACACACCCTCCTTGCAGGTTAACAGCAGAAGAGGTCATGTGCAAGGACCCAGGGATTTGCCGGCCAGGAAAAATTCAACCAACAGCAAAACCATCACCAGCGAAACTGAAAACGCAGCCCACTGTGGTCACCTTCGCAGCACTGCCTAGACATGGTCTGGCCTTGAACTGGAACAAAAATAAATCAGAATTTATGGAAGGAACCCTCTAGCTCTGGCCCCCAGGGAGATGAAATAGCTGGCGGCACTGGCTACAGACAGCCCTGAAGATGGCGCGGGGCAGGTGGGCAAAGCCGTAAGGACTGAACTGATATGTGGTCTATTACACCCGTATTAAATCATATCTGATCAGCCCTTGCCAACTTGCTGGCAGTGCCGGCTGGATCCCAGTTGGGGCTGTTGTCAAGGCTTTCCTGAGCATTGCGTGGGCCCCAGGCGGTTTGGCTGAGAAGCCTGGTTTTCTCCCATCCATGACTGGCACCCTGGTGCCAGAGCCCATTCCTGCCTCAGAGTAGTAAGCAAGAAGCCAGGAGGTGGTGATTCAGTAAACGGGTTTCAAGTCTGGCAAGGCCCCAGAGGATCTCTGAACTAACAGCTTTGGTGTGAGTCTGTTTATCTCGTCTGGGCTCATTGGGGGAATCCTACATGGTTAGAACAGTACACATAGGGAGGCCTCAATAAGTGGCTCTCTGTCCCCTTAAGGAGGACTTGGGGTCAGGAGCACACTGTGTAGATGGCTTTTTCTGCTTACCCATCATCACCCCCTTAACAGCTGGATAATATAAGGCCACCAGCCCCACTGTACATATGTGGGAAACCAGCCCCAGAGAAGAGTAGGTGACCGGGCCAAAGTCCCAGGATGCTCAGCTCCTCTGGGCCGTAAAGGAATAAACCAAAGCAGAGCCTGCTACTGTTCCCTGAGTACCCACTAAGTGCACAGCGATCCCACGAGCCAGACACTACCATCCTCATTTCAGATACAAACACCACCATTCAAAACAGTGTGAGCCCAGAGCCTTGGCAGCTGCTCTCACTGCTACCTGGCATATCCTCCCTCGAAAGTCCCACAGCTCCCAGGCTCACTCCCTCAGGTACCTCACCAGTGAAGAAGGTTCCCAGCACAGCTTCGCTGACAGCTCACAACCCAAGCCCTCGGGTCCAGGCTCCTGGCCTCTCAGCAGCCCACACGATACAATCATTAATCATACCCTCTTTCATTCCCCCATCAGGGACTGGGTGGGTCTGTCCAGCTGCCCCATGGAAGGTAGGCCAAGCACTGCAATAGGCCTTGTAGACCACACAGGTTCAGGCCTGGGGGTGGGGACCCCACTGCCAGCCTTTTGAGGCCAGGGCCTGAGTCTTCCTTCCCCGTGCAGCCCCAGTCAAGCCCACAGATGGCCCAGCCTCACATCCAGTCACGGCAAACACATCCAGCTCACTGCTTGGGCCTACATGTGCTAGGCAGGATGGGGGTGTGGGGTGGAACTGTTAAGAGCTCAGGCCTGTTGGGAGGTGATGAGGTGCCACAGCAGAGCAAGCTACCCTGGGAAGGGCCTGATGCCATTCTCATGAACAGGGCTCCTTCCTGGCCTGGCTCCATGGCCCCATCACACCTGCTGCCCCCATCCTCAGCCCCTGCACTGCTACAGTGCCATTTCCTGAGAGGCTGTCCCCTCTCCATGCCCTTGGAGCTCCAAACCATGAGCCAAGCATACCTCCTGGCTCTGTGCAGCATCCCTCCCAACCACAGAATCACAGATCCCTCCTGGCGCCCCAGGGCCAACTAGGGCTCACCACAGGATAGCTGCAGAGGTGGCTGGGAGCTGGACCTCCATGACAATCCTCTACCTCTCAGGGCCTCAGTTTTCCCTTGTGAATGAAGGCATAACTGAGTATAACTTGTCTCCCAGGTACGGCCATTCTACAATGTCCCCACCAACTGGGGAGCCCGAGCGCTATCTTGCCTCCCCTGAGCTCACAGCTGAGGACAAATGCCCTGACTTGGAATCCAGACACCACGGTCCTCAGCTGTGGGGCCTCGGCCACTTAATGAATGTCTCTGAGACTTTACTTCTTCTGCATGCCCAGAAGATGCCCAGACAAGAGGAAAGACCACTGCAGAGGCAGAGACGACACTGCAGACCCCACCAGGGTCTCCCCTGCCAGGGACTTGGCCACGCATCCCTGTCCCTCCAGCTTTGTGTATGCACATGAGAAAAACCATAAGAACAGGGGAACCCCTAGACAACACAGACACTGTGTGATCCTCTGAAAAGGGAGCACATCGCCCCCCCCCCCCCCAGCCCTATCAGGCCCTGGACATAAGCACCCAGGACAGAAGTCCCCAGACTCAGCATTGCCCCAGTGAGTGGTAAATGCCCACAGGGAGAGAGGAACCCTCCCATGGAAGCCCTGATCCCCACCCAGCAGCAGCAGGGCTCGTGCACAGACATTGAAAGCAGAACAATGGGTGAGCAGGGAGCAGTGGAAAAGGTCAGGCCATACGGCCCACAGGAGGTCAGGGCACCCATAGAGTCTATATAATAGACACGGAAAATCTTTACCGGCCTACCCATCTTGCCCCTCTTGCCAGGAACGCCAGGCAGACCCTGTAGTGGGGAGAGACAAAGGAAAGGTCAGGAAGGATTCCAGCAAGGGACAGCCACACCTGCCCCAGGCCTGACCACAGGAGCAAGTCCCAGAGGGCTTGGAACCTGGGTCCCGTATACAGTGGCACCAGTTACATGTACACTGGCTAGCTGGTCCTAACACTCTGTAGGGTCAAAGTCTACATAGACCTATGCTAGGGGAACGAAAGTCCCCTATGCACCTGGTATTTAGCAGATGCTTAATAAGTGCTGCTTTTGCTTTCCTAAGATTCCCCATCCTCAGATAACCTCTAAAGTTACACCTGCATTCCCAAATATAGGCTTAAGCAGGGAGGAATAAAGTCTCCTGGCCACCAGCCAGGGGCTTCTAATAGACCTGAACTCCAGGCTCAGGGTTTGTGGGTACCTCTTGCACTCGCCCAAACCAGACCCAGCCCCATGCACAGGAAGCTGCTTCCATACTAGCGACCAGGTGCCCACTGCAGCCTGCCCCACCTCTGGCTCCCCCACACCTGCCCTCCAGCTCTACTGCCCACAGCCAGTTTACAAGCTGCCACCACCCTGGCCTTGGGATCAGGGGACATCCAGTCACAGCTACTGGAATAGAGGGAGGATCTGTCTGATACAAGGGCCAGTGGGTGTTTCTGTCCTAGGGCATACCAAGCTCCTACTGGCTCTGTGGGTACTAATGGTCCCTTGGGCTCTTCACAACTTGGCACTGCAACAGGACACCAGCCCTTGGACAACAGTGGAAGGAGTGGCATGGCCAAGTTCAGAAAGCTTTACTGGCCCTTGAATATATAGAATGGGCCTTTTTCTTGTTTGCTGAAAGCCCTGGAGTGGTACAGTGCTCTAAGTGCCCACAGACTCTCGCCCCCTCTCACCCTCTACCTCAGCACTGACTGGTGAACTTGCCACATGTCCCTGGTTTTGCACATGCTGCTCCCTATGCCTGGAATGCATCTGCCTCGACCTGTCCCCTGGGCAGACTACTGCTGAATCTAAGGACACTTCCTCCAGGAGGGGTCCCATGACTTCTCCAGGCTGGCATCAGTTAGGCAGGGACTGGGTAGAAGGATAGATATAAAAGCAGCAAACTTACCCGTTCTCCATCAGACCCTGGCAGGCCAAAGAGCCCTGGGAGTCCAATGTAGCCCTAGGAGAGAGCAGAAGGGGGGTCAGAGAGGTCGAGGGGTAGAGTGTGACAAGCACAGCACATCCCAGCCCGCCTCTGCCATCCCGCGCCTGGCTCCTCTTCCTCGCAGTGGCAGTGTGGCTCCTCGACGACAAAGGCCTTGAGGCAAGTGTATATGCCCATGGACTGCATGGTGCTGGCTTCCACGATGTAGTCCAAAGGCACATACCCTCACGCCAGGGAAGGGCATGCGCGCCTGCCCCATGCCAGGACTCCGGGACCTGCAGGAGGAAGCTTGTGGCTGGATTAGAAGCTAGCGGGTCTCCCAGTCCTACCCAAGCCTAGAGATGCTTGTGGGGGCCCATGGTTCCTACAGCAGCATCTCCCAGGCCTCCAGGGTGTCCACAGCGCAACCCATGTGACCGTGATTTAAGCCTTCCTGATGACTTCACAGAGCAACTGTTGTACCAGTCACTAGACACACAGGGAATCAGGCTTGAGGGCTGCCATGGCACAGTTTGTCAGTGACGGAGGGGCTGGTCCCTGGAGCCAGGTTCCGACAGTTGACATGAAGGCCAGGAGGCTCCTCTAGTACAGGAACCATAGCCTAAAGGGTGTATGGCCCCCAGCCCTCGATCACACTGTTCCCTCCAGCAGGCACACCCTTCCTAGTACTCAGGATGGCAGGGATAAGCCCTCCAAAGCTGGCCCTCCTGCCTCCTCCTCTGCCACATGGCCCTTGATGTCCCCAGCCAGGACCACCCTCAGCCCTGGCACCAATTTGCACCTCACTGAGTAATACTCAGCACTTGCTCCCTGTGTTTCTGTTCTTTGCATACAAGTTTTGGACACAGCCTAGGGCTGTTTCTGCCTTCTCATTCTTTCTCATTCCCTATGGATCCATTTCACAGCAGTGGGAGTGAAAGCTAATGTGTGTCGAGCACCAATTGCACACCATTTCTGTGCACCAAGAAGAAATCATTCCATAAGATCACTTCTTCTTCTTTCCAGATCCATTGGCCCACACAGCAGCCCACACCTTAGGCAGCCCTATAATCCTACTAGGGGTAGGATGGACCTCACTCCCATTTTACAGGCAGGAAATCTGAGGCCCATGGGGATCTTGAGGGGAGATCCAGCAGTTCTGGCCTAGACAGCCTGTGTCTACCAGGCACCACTGTCCTCAGGAGGGTGTCACCCCTGCTCCTATCGGATCAGATGGTGGCAGTCGGGAGGCCTCTAAGGGTCCCAGGCAGCTGAAGTAGCCCCCGCTCTGTGGATGGCCTGAAGGACACAGTTAGCAAGCGTCTGTTTGCAACTGATCCACAGCCAAAGCTCCAGCAGCCCCCAGGGTGCCCAGCCCTAAGGGACCAAGCTGCCCCTCTGTTCTGAGGAAGCACTCAGGTGTAGGGTGTGGGGGAGGCCTCAGAGCCCTGACCTCCCACCAAGCCTTGAGAAGGACCAGTGATGCCCACCCAGGCTGCACCTGGGAGGCCCTGGCCAAGGACCACTTACCCGACTGCCCTTGGGGCCAGGGTCTCCTACTGGTCCGGGGAGTCCCTGGAACACAGAAGAGAGCAGGGCAAGGACATATGGAGACAGTCTACCTGCTGCCCACAGCCCGGCCTAGTCCTGGCTCCTTTGAGACTTTGCTCCTCCCTCTGTGCAAGGGGTCCAGGGTTAGATTAGTGGTCTTCAAGCCCAACCCCAACTGTTCTGGTTGAACAGTTCTAGTTGGATCCCTGGATCCCTGCACTCCCAGCCACACTCCTGAGCATCCCTGTACTGCAGTGTTTTAGCCACCTGGTCACTTTGTGTTGGGGCCCGCCCAGCAGGGCAGCTCCTGCCCCCCACCCTGGCCCATCGCCTCCCTCTGCCTGGGGCACCCGTGGCCATTTCCACATCATCATGGCCACAGAGCTTCCAGAAGCCATATACTGCACCTGCCTGCCAGGGTAACCTTTGGCCCCTGGACTGCCCTCAGGTCCTGGCTGCCCCTGTAAAGCAACAGAGAGAACCATAAGGAAAGGAGAGATGGTGTTGGCTGCAGCCTGCAGCTGAATGCCTGGCCACAGGGGGGCTAGAAATGGATAAAAAAAAAAAAGCAACAGAAATGTGAGATGAAACAAAAGGAATGGGAAGCCAGGGGCCTGCTGGGATCCCAAGCCCACCCTTCAGTGGAACCAGTCAGACCAGCTTGGAGGGACAAAACCCCCTCTGCTTGCAGCCCAGGAATAAGAAAGCCCCGAGGAGGCCTGGCCCATGCTCCCACGCTGGCACGGCTGCTGTTTGACTTGGGCCAGAGCAGCCCAAATTCCTGCAAACCCCACAGCGGCGGTGGCGTGGATAATATCCCTTAACATCGCCCTGAACAGGCCAGCTATTCATGGCTCCAACCGGAGTGGAGAGGCTCGTGCCAACCCTGGGCCAGCCAGGACTCTGCTCTCCCAGGCCAATGTGGCTGCAGGGAAAGGGGGGCTGTGTGGGCAGCCTAACAGCCAGGTTCCCAAGATTGCTGCAAGCCAAGCCAAGAAACCAGAGAGCAGCAGGGACTGCAAGCGAGCAGGGCAGGACAGGGCTGGGCCTCACCTGTTCTCCAGGGTGCCCTGCTGGTCCAGGATAGCCCTTGTAGCCCTGTTGAGGGGAAGAAGGTGCATGAGGCAAAGAAGACACTAGGCACCTATGGACAGCTGTGGGGGCCAAGGCTCCCTGCCTGCTTCAGTCAGCACTGAGAGCACCACGCCAGTGGCCCAGCAGCCACTTCCTAGACACACATGCTTTCAGGCTTTGCAAGCCCCAGCAGCTGCGTCTCAGCTGCCGGCTGCCCCAGGACCAGAAGAGGTCATAGGGCTGGTTGCTCCTTGGTAGTTTGTGAGCTGTCCTGGTCCCCAGGGACTCAGTTTGTGGCTGAGTGCTGCTGGATCCCAACCATTCCTTCCAAATACAGGGGCCATCAGGAGCCGTCAGGAGATGGGACAGTATTTTTCAATGATGCATGGACAGAACAGGACCAGAGGCCAGATATATGCCAAGCCCCCTGCGAGACACACACACACACACACACACACACACACACACACACACACACACTGCCCATGTGTCCCTCCCTCCTGCTGGTCCCTGCTCTTAGGCTCCAAATGCCCGACTGCAATGCCCCAGGACCCACCTTGACCTCTGTCCTGATGACCCAAATAGCATTGGTTCAAGGCATGCGTGGGTCAGCTCTCTGGGTTGAGCTGTTTGTGTGTGCTCCCAAGCAGCCCTGAGGACCACCTGGCTGCTTCATAAGAGTTAGGATGTCTCCAGAAGAGACCCCAGACTTTAAGCTGCTGGCAGCTCAGAGCTACAGCGACAGTCAGACTAAGCAAGTTCTTCTGCTTCAGAGGCGAAACCACACCCCTGCTGTTAGGCTGTCTTACACAGGGAGTTCCTGTATCTATTTACACAGGGCCTGGTTGTCCTGTGCAACTTTGGGTGGATTACTGGGCCTCTCTGAACTTAACAAGGAGCATCAGAACCCTGAGTCTCTTTTAGCTCTGGTATTTCAGAACCTTAGAGTCATCAGAGTGCCCCAGAGAGTAAACACACACACACACACACACACACACACACACACACACACACACACACACACACGGACTGGAGATGCACTGAGGTTTCCAGAATCCACACATGCCCAGACCCCCTGCACAGGCTGCCACTTCCCCTCTGGGAGACTGCGGGGGGTAGCAGATGAGCTCATCCAGCTCTTGCAGCAGCTAGATAAGGTGGAGGGCACGAGCCTCACCTCCACCTCACAGAGAAGAAAACTGAGTCTCAGGGAGCAGGAGCCACCTGCTCCGAATCTCACTGCTGAGCAGCAGCAGGTACCCAGCCACTGGGCCTCAGTGCCATCTAAGGCCACACAGGAAGCCTTACCAACCTCCCCCAGTGCCTCCAGCTCATGCACCCGCACCAGCGCACAGAGGCACCCTCGTACGGTGCCCCGCCAACATCCTGATTATCAACAGCAGCATCAGTTAGATGAAGAGGTCAGACAAGCTTACGAGCATTCCTTCTGTACCCATGCATGCATGCCCAGCAACACCTTCATGCTTACATCCTGAGGCAACACAGCTGTGGGAGGGCATGGTGGCTGGGGCTCAGGCACAGCCAGCCGCCCGCACACAGAGCAGTGAGGACTCTGATTTCACACTGGGCGGCATTCCCAGGCTGTTCCCCAACTGGGTGCCCATAGGACCCGGTGCCAATGCTTTCCACATCTCTAAGCAACGTTCCCTTGCACTGCACAATGGTCACATAAGGGTTGGAATGTGCATTCCATGATGTCACGTGTGCAAAGCCCCTAGCACGATATCTGGCATTGGATCCAAGGCCCTGCAGAGATGGCTTTTATCATTGTGATCTTTGCATCTCATTCATTCATTCATTCCACCAGCACTTACTGAGTCGGTATGTGCCACCACCATTCTGGGCAGAGGACAACAGACAGCCAGACAACATCCTCCATCACAATGGCAGTTTACATTCTTATTAAGGAGCTATGAAAGCTCAAATAAACATAAATATAACATTTGGCATGGATGCAAGGAGAGGCGGGGAAATGCTGAATGCATGCCGAGTTTCAAATGTGCAAAACAGGAATATTCCAGAAACTGGGCACACAATCAGGTGAAAGCATCTAACTCTGCCAGCCTGCACACTTAGGAAAGGTGAAGGCAGCAAACTGTAGGTTATGCATTGCTTTTTACTTAAAGAGAAAAATTTAGAAAGAGAAAAATGAACAGTTGGAAGTGCTGAAAACTCTGAAATAAAGTCATGAGGGCATGGGGCAGGGCAGCCCAGAGAAGGGTGGTGGCTGCAGGGTGCCGCCCTCCAGGGAGATGCCCCAGTGGGTGATGGGACATGGGTTGGAGCCTCAGGGCCAAGCATTCAAAGCAATGCCAAGGCCCTGAAGGAAGCATGCTCAGCAGGTTTATAAGCCCAAGGACAGGACAAGAACAGCATGGGTGAGGGTCAGGGGGAAAAACAGGAGTCAGAACATGGAGCACGCTGTTAGGGAGACCATGAGAAAGCCCAGGGAATGCAGTGTGGGGACACTGCAGGGCACAAGGCCATGTACCACCTCTGCCAGCATTTTCTATGCAAAGCCGGAAAAGGAGGCCCACACAGAGGCTGTTCCCAGCTGAGATCCAATCCAAGCCTGGAACTCCCAGCTGTGTGACTTGGCACTGGTGGTTGCCCTCTCAGAACCCCACTCAGCCGGTCCTCTGCCTGAGCAAATGGGGACCACAGAACATGGACCCCAGAGTCTCAAGAGGGGGAGGGCCGTGAGGGTTCCTGCCGCTTCTTCTGTAGCCACAGAAAGACTGACAGAAACCCTTGACCATGGCCATGAACTTCTCGGTACCTGCAAACTGGCCTGGCACAACAGTGTCTGAGCAAAGCTGTGGGCGGTGGAGGGAGAGGTGCTGACACTCCCTCAATGCACCTCCACGTGGGCCCAGCAAATAGCTTCAAATGACAGGGCCCAGGCCAGCGGGGACTCTAGGCCATCATCTTCCCCAGGGCCCTACAATTAGGAGGTGGGCCCCAATGGCAAGGTGGATGCCCACGCAGGCAGTTCCCTGTGAGTGAGACAAGCTGGATGGTGCTGGGTGTGTGGGGGGTGGGCAGTGGGGATAGAGAATGCCCCAGGGAGCTCCAGGAACCCCCAGCAGGCGGGTCCCCACAGGACCTGTGTTTATAGCAGAATCCAGGCTATATTTTGATTTGGGAGCCAGATTAATCATTGCTTACAATGAGCACAGAGAAACCAGACATCACCTCACTGCTGCTACAGACAGTCTCCCTGGCCGGCTGTGAGGCTATCACACTTAGGGCAGGCAGAGCTGGGTCCTGTGGACCAAGGCACACTCAATGGTTCACCAGGCTGCATGGAATTGCCTCATTTCTTAACACTCCACAGTCCTCACTCCAAAGTCACCTTAGCTGCTTACCGCCGACACTGGGTAGTCAGGAAGACAGAATGAAAGAGGGCAATACTCCATGATCCTGTGCAGGCCTATTTCCCCAACAGTCAGATGCCTGACACCAAACCCTGCTCATGGGTCCTCGAGACAGGTGGGGTAGAAAGGTGTAACTTCTGTATGGCTCTTTTATTCACTCATCCCATAGATGTGTGTCTACCCCAACAATGACTGACACCATGCCCCAGAAGTCAGGTCACCTGGCGAGTGGAATGAACTCTTCCTCATACTAGGTGGAGGGAAGAAAAGCCAGGTGCAAGGACAGGTTAGATGCACCAGCTGGGAGGCTGCACAGTATGCCAAGGTTTGAAGGAGGAGCCATGGTTGGGCTGGAGACATGACACATAATAGGAGAGACACCAGCAGGCCTGGGTACCTAAGCTGCGATGCAGGGGAACCTGCAGAAAAATCCCCAGAGAGGCTCCATGGATCTGGGGTGCCACCCCCAGCTAGAGCTGTCCCTCTGCCTTGAAAAACATTCCCAGATGTCTCCTTTCCCTTTCAGGACAGCTCCCAGAGTGGCCATCTAGGGTGGCATCAGGAGGGTGAGTGGGCAAGGGGAGGGTCAAGCCAGGCTGGGAGGAGGACAAAGAAGTGGCAGTTTGAGTACCAACTCCTTCCTGTTAGTCATAGCTACCTGGGCCAGTGTGCTAAGAAAGAGTCTGAGGTTGGACCAAAGTTTGGCTTTAAGCTCATTGGTGATACCTGCAGTGGCAGGGGAGGGAGGAGTGTGTGAGTGGGGACGGAGCCCAGGCTTGTGTTCAGCACTGTGAGAAGCCCCCCAAGTGAGGACTCAAAGAAGCACAGGTTGGGTTTTGACCTCTGAGCACTGGTTCCAGTCAGGGACACCATGCAGGGCTCCCCAGGTAGAAAGCACATGGGCCCCAGGAGCTGAGCAGACAGGCTGGGTGGTTGGAAAAGCAAGCTGAGACTTCTGCCTGCAGGTGCAGGGGCCATTCTCTGGGGAGGACGGCATCTGAAGACCGAAGCCAAGGGGCAGCGGCGTGAGGTGTACGTGGAAGAGGAAGATGTAGGGGACACCACAGAGGCAGAGAGGGGCAAGAAAGCAAGAAATGCCCCCTGCCCCTTGGATGGAACAAAGTCAGGACTCCCCTGCAGCACAATTGCTCTTCTTCTGTTTTTTAAGATTTACTTATTTAAAAGAGCAATGGAGAGAGATTCAGAGATCCTCCATCCATTGGTGTTCATTCTTCAAATAGTTGCAACAGTCACATCTGTGCCAGGTGGAAGCCAGGAGCTGGGAACTCTGTCCAGGTCTCCCACATGAGCGGTTGGGGTCCAAGTACTCGGAGCATCATCCATTGGCTCCCAGGGGCATTAGCAGGGAAATGAATCAGAAACATGGAGCAGCCGGGATTAGAATGGGCATTCTGACCACAAGACATGAGCATCTCTCTAGCACAGGCTTAATTAAGCTGCAGTGCCACAACCCATCACTGCCTGTCAACAGGGTTTCCTGAGCTCAGCCCTGTGGGTGAAGAAGGGGCTGTTGTGGGTGGGGGGATGGTGGGTTGGGGCTGTCCTGGGCACTGTGGGATATCCAGCCATGTCTCCAGTTAACAGTACTCCTTCCTCCAAGCCTGACTAACTGTCCCTGGGGTGAGAAGCAGATCAGTGCAGGGTGCACATGGGGCGGTGGAAGGGTTAACCGGCCAGTAGTGAGAGGATGGACAAGACTTTCAGCTGCTTCTCTGCCAGCATCCTCAGTCAGTCATTCACACATGCATGCTCAGAACCTGATGCTTGGCTCGGAACAGGGACAGCCCTTTGAGTAACCCCAATTGCAACCCAGGTCACTTGCCCAAGCTCCCTAAGCAGGAGTGGGACAGAGTTAGGACTGTGGATGATCCAGCCTGAGCCACCACAGGGCAGGCAGGGAGGAGACCCTCTTGTGCAGAAGCTGTGTTTCTCAGCCTTACCAAGAGAGGAATGGCCTAAAGGTCAGGTTCAAACCCTGGCCCTGCAGCTGTGTAGTCCACAGAAGGGTCCTCCAGTACGACAGCAGTGCCTGCAAGTCTTGACTGGCAGTCGGCAATCAGTTGCTGGCATTCTGGGCCCCTGTCTCAGTTCCACTGAGTTCAAATCCAAGCAGTGGGAACATAATCCCCAGAGTGCTCTTAACGTCCAGCAGGGTTAGAAGCTGCCACTGTGACCGCAGGATGTCCCTGTGCCACTGACCTCAGTCATCACTGAATGCCAGAGTCAGCACAGAGCCTGGTACCCAAATGCATGTTTGTTGAATAACTAGAAAACTGATGCCTGACTGAGTCAAAATGAAACCTTGGTTTTCTTAGCTGTAGAACAGGCACAGGCCACCCAACTCTTAGAGACGGCTGGAAAGAAGTGACAAGACAGAAACCTCTCTGCCTCCTCTCCCTTGCCAATAACCCTCCCAGCCTGCCCACCACAAGCCCCCCTGCCAAGTGCTTTCCCTGCAACCTTTTCCATCTTCAGCCACGCCTCGTACCTATGCTGTGCCCCATACAAGGAGGCCAGTTATGGGGGTTGCAGGGGAGCAGGGATTTTTGTCTCTGTTTAGCTCTGTGACTGGCACACAGTAGGCACTGAGTACCTTCTTGGTGAGTACATGCATGCATAGGATGACTGGGATCTCCTTGAAGTGGCACCATGATTCAACCTGCTGGTGAGCAATGAGGCTGCTGACCTCACTCATGCATGTCCTTGCTCCCTTAGGGACCCTCATGGAGACAACACAGAAAAAGTCACACTGGGGGGGTCAGGGTAAAGCAGCCACTGGTGTTACCAGAGACACTTAGGGGAGGAGAAACCCTTGCAGGGCTACCTACCCATCATCTTCTCCCTGCCAACCCCCCACCCCACTCAGGGGGCCCTGCCTGTGCACCAGCTGTGAGGGGGACACCACTTGCCACAGACCAAATTCCCTCAGGTTTGCCTGGGCAAGGAGGTCTCAGTGTAAGTGTCTTGGCTGTGCTGCAAGATTTTCCTTAACTCAGCAGAGATGCCTCTCCGCTGGGAATGGGTGCTCCTGGCCTCCCTGGACATCTGCTGAGGGCAGGGAGCCTCAGAACCCCAGGTAGGAGCCAGGCTCAGCCTGATGCGCCCATTGCCCCCAACCTCGGCTGGACTCCCAGCCCCATGCAGAGCGAGACCACCACTGGTTGCTTTATGAGCCGGGACTGGAAGGAGCCTTTTCCACTCACTCCTCATCCATCAGAAATCACCAGAGCCTGCCGGGAAAGGGAGGGGGAAAAGCAGTGATACCTGTGTGTTCCTAGAGCCGGGAAGATCATGTTTTCAGCTCTCTCACAGCCTAGCTCACTGCCTGGGCCTGGGACCTCCAAGCACTGAGGCATGGCCAGCTCATGGCACAGCAGGAGCAGGAGAAGGAGGGGGCATGCAGACGAGGTCCTCCTCATCCCCCTGTACCACAGGGATCCCTGGAGCAGGGGCAGGATGGAACAGGAAACACCGCAGCCATCCAGATGACAGCCAGATGGTCCAGAGAAGGGACAGCTGGGAGACACAGCTGGGAGCCAGGGCAGAAGTTTAGGATGTGGCCCCAGCCCATGTGTCTAGCCAACAACCCATCAGCAATGGGAGAAGAGCCTGCAAAAAGTGGCCAGCCCTCTGCCCGAGGCACCTTCCTGTTTCCTGAACACCTGCTATGTGCAGGGTCCCTGCTAGGCTCAGCAGGGAGAGAGCAACAAACAGGGGTTTTACACTCCCAACAGGCAGGGCAAGACTCAAAGTTGAAAACAACTAAGCTAAGCTGCACTAAGTGACCTGAGGGCTGGGAACTCCCGAAGGGCTCCCTGGAGTAGGCACAACTAGAGTAGACTCTAGAGGGATGGAAGACCTGGCTGGAGAAGTTGGAGAGGAAGGAGTTGGGGGAGTGGGGATAGTAAAGGCTGCAGACCCACACAGCACATCCAGGCATGTCCCCTTAGCTATCTGCAGGGACCAGGACCAAACTGAGGGGATGCGGCAAAGATGGGTCCAAATGACCTGAGCGCCTACTCCCTCAACCTGCTAGCCCCAGGCAGGCCTGGCTCCTGGGTCATCTAGCCCCAGACTGTGGAGAGCCAGGAAAGGATGTTGTCTCTCCATTTCATACACAGGAGGAGGCCAGTGCTCAAAGACAGACCTCCAAGGCCGCTGAGGCAGCAGGACAGATGTGGGCCCTCTCTGCTCTGCAGCCAGAGCTCTTGACAGAGCACAGGTGCCCTGGGGGTTGGCCTCTGAGAGCAGCTGGGCCACCCACCAGGGCAAGCAGAACAAAGCAAGGATGCTTCTTGCTATACCTCATTAGCTATGCAGGCCCACTCCAAGGCCAAGCCACCTCTCCCTCCCACCCATACTTCTGGAACCCAAGGGGACTGGCCTGGATGGGGGCAGGAGAAGCAGGTGAGCTTCAACACCTGGATTGCCAGGAAGTCCCCATTGGGCAAAGCCAGGGGTCAAAGTCAAAGTGTACCTTGCGTCCCAGAGGTCCTGGATTCCCGGCGAGCCCCGGCAAGCCCACATCGCCCTGCAAGACACAGACAGGAGGGTGAGGGGGTAAAGAGGATGAGGGCGGTCCTGGGGGGCAGAGACCCTGACCAAATGGCGCAAGTGACCTCCCATACCTTGCTGGCCCCAAATGGGGTTCATGGAGGGGTGGAGGCCTCAGAGGAGATCAGGGAGGCCCTCAGGACAGGATTGGGGGGACGAGAGCAGGAGAGAGACAGGTTCTATAGCCTGCTTCCACATGGGGAATAAGATCCAGTACTAAATCCAACTCTGATGGGCACACTGCAGTGCCATGCCAAGCAGTGCTCCCCGGGTTTGTCTGAGATGCCTTCCTGCTACTTGGCAAAGATGAGCACCAGGCAGTTGGTGTCTTGGGCACCTCCACTCGACTTGAGAGTGGGACAAACGACCAGAGCCTGGGCACAGGTGCAGTGGGCCTTGACTCCAGCAAGCCATCCCTCAAGGGTCTCTGTTTTCTCATCTGCAAGCTGGGCCCATTTGCCAAGGGTGCTGAGGTTATGAAGTGGGTCAGATGGGAGTCATATGGGGACAGCGTCCTGGGACCCTGGGTCACCCAGTACATGCTTGCTAAATGGGGGAGGAGGGGAACTAGCAGTGAGAAGGTGAAGCCATGAGCTCCTGAAAAAATAGAGAAGAGCCACAGAGAGCTGAGAAGAGCAGCCAGGCACCACAGCCAAGCGAGATGCCAGCCAACCTCGCCAGGGATGCTGGGCTCCCCTCTTCCCACCTGTCCTGCATCTCCAGCTCCCTTGCTGGATGCATCAGGAACAGATGGGGTCCTTCAGCCAAAGCATCTTCTCTTTGGCGAACAAGTTTTCTGGTGGGCCCTGCCCACTCCTGTCCCCTTTTAGAAAGCCACTAAACTTGCTACTGCAAGCAACAACCGCAGCCTCAGAGGGCCCGGGAGGGCTCAAGGTTTCGGCTGAGAACTCCCTGAGCTCAGATGCCCAGGAAACTTCTGGATGCCCAAGGTCACCAAGCAGATCGTGCAGGAAGCCCTGCCAGGCGCTAAGAAAAAAAAAAAAGACACACAAGATGTGTGTCTGGAGGTTACATCTCCCATCAGTTTTGCTGGCTGCTGCCCAGGAAGAAAGCAGCCGAAACGACTTTGGCTCTAGCATTGAGCAAGTTCAAGGAGAAAGTCACACCACACTCTGACCTCTCTACATGGGCTTCCTCCATGGCAAAATGGAAGGCCACAGCCTGTGCCAGGTTCTATATTGTCTACTCCCCATCTTCTTTGTGCACTGGGTCCCTGGAACCTACCTTGGCCCCATCGTGGGCCTTTCCTGGTGAGAGCCCCGGGTCCCCTTTCTGTCCCTGAAACAAAAACAATTCCACTTTGGCCACAGCATCACCTGGAGATGATCTCTCCCCACAGACCCTGCTGGAAACCCTGCTCCCCATCTGCCCCCACCCACATGCCTGGACAGGTCCTCTTGGACACCATTACTCCCGCCCTGACACCTTCCATAGCTCCCACTGAGTGCAAGATGACAAATTCCAAACCCCTCCTCATGTTCATGTCCTCTGCCACCTGGTTGCAGTCATCCTGTCCAGACTCCGGCCTCCTGCCACCAGCCAGACCCACAGGGAGGGTCTGCTCGCTCTATCTGCAGACTCTGTCTGACCCCTCCTCGTGGCCCAGATCACTCAGAAAGTTGCCCTTTTGGAAAGTCAGTCCGCTCCAATGTTGCCTCCTAACAGCTGCCAATCCATGTCCCCACCTCCACCTCACCCTGTGCTCCCTCTTATTCCCAACTCAGAGCAACCCAAAGTTGGAAGTTCTGGAACAAAGGCCTAGGACTGCTCTGGGCTCACACAGGTTCCTGATGTGGAAAATGGGGTGCAAATGTACAAGCATGCACACCACTCACCCAGCACACACACTAGGCTCCCAGGTTTCTAGGCACTGGGACAACAGCTGTGACACAGGTAGGGGCTGGTTTGGCTCAGCATGCACAAATGAAGACAAGTGGGGCCTTCTCTTCATAAGAGCCCTGGCTTGGTTCAAGAGTGAGTGCATGTAGAGCCAGAAGGAGACGGCAGAGGGAAAGGCAGCCATGGTCACCATTTGTGCACATGAAGGACAGGACTGGGGCTTTGCAGTCACAGCCTGTGCTGAGCTGGCAGGGCAGAGAGGCAGGAGCAGATGGGTCCCAGGGCTCTCATTTGCAAATAGAGACCCTGGATGCTTCCCTTATATCCCTTCCTCTTACTCCTAAAGCTCCCAAGCCTCCCAGATGAAGGCCAGCAATTCCTCATCCGGTCCCCAGGACTCCCCTCTTATCTGCTTGGGCCTCCCAGGTCACTTTCACTGAGGCTACCTCCGGATCTACCTGGCACCACAGCTGCCCCTCATGGACAACTCTCACCCCTGCTGCTCACACGGCCAGCTCAATGCCTTTTATGTCCATGGTGCAAGACCAGGCCCAGGGCTACTGAGGATTCCAATGGCCAAAAAAGGGCAGAAGCTTCTCCATACCACCCTGGCCCATCTCACACTGCAGCTACCAGATGAGCTGGGCTTAACAAGCTCTCAGAGGTAGGTCTTGGTGCATCCTACTCTG
Source organism: Ochotona princeps (assembly GCF_030435755.1). Lineage (NCBI taxonomy): Eukaryota > Metazoa > Chordata > Mammalia > Lagomorpha > Ochotonidae > Ochotona > Ochotona princeps. The sequence continues at coordinate 16,396,162 of NC_080845.1, forward strand.
TGACTTTACACAAAGGGGAAACTGAGTTCCAAAGCAATGGCAGATCTGTTCCCTGGTCCAGGGTATTTTGAGAGTTCTTGAATTTCCCTGTGTATTCTCAGTAGCCAGCACAGTGCTTAGAACATAAAACCCTGCCCAAGCCCTCCACCCGTAGGGACAATATTTATTAAAATATGTTACAAGCCAAATTATCTGATGAACACAAGAAAGACCAGAACAGAAATGGAGACAGTCCCACATTTATGGAAAAGCGAGTGATGATAATAAGCACTAGGTTTTCTGGAATGATTTCTAAGCTGCGGACGCACATATTCATCCATTTAATCCTTCACGCCTATGAGGCAGCAGCTATCACTAACCCCATTTTACAGCAGAGGAAATGAAGGCTTAGCCAGGATCAGTCGTTTGTCCAGGCGGGCAACCTGCCTGGGTTCTGAGCCCAAGATCCTGACATTGCAATGTGCTGTAGTGACACTGGAAGACGGGAAAGGCAGGGAGGACTTTCCCCGATGGAGGACAGAGCCCTCCCTGGAAGACAGCTGGGATGGCAGGGAGGTCTTTCCCCTGGTGAAAAGCAGAGCTCTCCTTGGAGGACAGTGACAAGGATGAAATAACAGAAAGACAAGGAGGACCCAGTTGAAGCCACAGCCCCAGGGTGGCTCAAGGTACTCCTGGATGGGTGAAGAAGGGATGACTTCTGGGATGGAGAAGACTGGCTGTCTCCCCAACCAGACCCTGCAAATTCCTCCAGGGGTGAAGTTAGGAAGATAGAAGGTCTAACAAGCGTTTAAGCCATTTACATCACAGCCAGGACAAGAATCTGCTCACCAGACCCACCCCTCCAGCCAACAACCCTGTGTGTCCTCAAGCAAACCACTAGCCTCCTTCAGTGAGGAACAGTGGGCTCTACTTGGAATAGAGTGGGGTAGGGTAGCACTAGAAGACAGAAGGGAAGATACATTCTACATTTTTTTAAAAAAAAAAAACTATTTATTTATTTGAAAGACAGTTACAGAGAGTAAGAGAAACTGAGGCAGAGAGAGAAATCTTCCATTTACTGGTATATTCCTACAATGGGCACACAATGGCCCTTGGGCTTTATCTGAGTCTCCCACATACATGGAAAGAGTCCATTGCCTGGATCTTCTTCTACTGCTATCCAGGCCATTAGTAGGGGAATGGATTGGAAGTGGAGCAACCAGGACTGGAAGCAGCACCCACAAGGGATGCCAATGTTGCAGGCAATGGATTAACGCACTACATGCTAAGTACCCTTTCCTGAAGACAGGGTTGCAGTGTGGAAGAAAGAAAGGGCTCTGGGTAACTGAGGGGCTGAGACAAAGGAGAGACACACTACAGAGGTGGGGAAATCCTGGGCTAACGCCTCCCCTATGGAGACATATCTAATCAGCAATACACAGTAAGGGTTAATCCAGAGCAAGTGTCTCACACTTCACTGAGGAGTGAACAGCGCTTGAGGAGTCCCCAGGGAGTGCAGGATAGGGTCAGAGCTGGCCCCAGAACTTCCTCTGAAGATCTGCTGGATCTCGGCTATCACCGTGACTATTTCATGCGTTCGGAATTCCAGGCTAACGCAATAAGGCAGGAAAAATAAATAAAAACTACCAACTTTCGAGGGAAAAAGAAACAACAGTAAGTCTTTCTTTACAAGCAATGTAAGTGCCTATGTAAAAAAAAAATACAGGAAGCTAACAGAAATGCTATTAGAACTAGTAAGATAATTCAGTGTGGGAGGATAATTATAAACTAAACACAGACAGCACAAAAATGTAAAAACCCATATCTCCCCTCAACAGCTGAGAGGCAGTGAGGAAACATAATGGGGAAAATATTCTATTCATAACAGCAACAGAAATGTAAAATTTCTAGGTATGAGCTTAATAAGAAACATGAAGGGCTTATGCAATTAAACCTATAAAAAGCTTCCTGAGAGACATTCCCAAAACAAGCAAATGGGAAGACACGCTGTGTCTGTAGAGAACAAAATGTAACATTTTAAAAATATTAATTCTTTACAAATTAATGTCTATATCTAACACAATTCCAATAAAAATCTCAAGAGTTATTTTTTCTAAGAAATTTGCAAGATGACCATAAAGTTTATGTGGGAGAAAAATAGCCAGAAATATTTTAAAAGAAGAAGGGAGGGGAGACATAGGAAGAGAAAAGTAAATGTCATTGAAGATAGTGTTTTACACTTGATTTTAGCCAAAAGGCCAAGAAGCGATAATAAGAGAGTATTTTACTAGTATTCATGTCTATAGCAGAGCAACAAAGCATCATGCTCTGGCCTAGCACAGATCCTGCTCTGTCACATGACAGTCCATGGGGGAAAGTTGATTCATAACTGATTAACTCTGGGACTGAGAGATAGTGTCTCCCTCCTATCTACCTCCACCCCCAATTAAGATTCATTTCAAATGGTTTAACATTGTTAAGGGTAGGAAGGCCAGTGAGGTGGTTTAACAGGCTAATCCTCCACCCGCAACACCAGCATCCCAAATGGATGCTGGTTCTGGTACAAGTTGCTCCACTTCCAAACCAGCTCCCTGCTTATGGACTGGGAAAAGAGCAAAAGATGGCTCAAGTCCTTGGGTCCCTGAACCCACATGAGAGACCAGGAAGAAGCTCTTAACTCCTGGCTTTGGATTAGCTCAGCTCTGGCTATTGTGGCCATGTGGGAAATGAACCAGCAGATGAAGGATCCCTCTCTGTTTCTCCTTCTCTCTGTAAATCTGCCTTTCAAATTAAAGTGAATAAATTGTTTTAAAAAATTAATGGTATGGGCAGTGTTGTTACATAGCGGACTAAGATTCTAATGGCGATGCTAGATCCCATATCAGAGCAAGGGTTTCAGCTCCCTGCTTTCAATCCAGCTCCTTGCAATGTGCCTAGATAAGGGGCAGAAAATGGCCCAAGCATTTATATCCCTGCACCCAAGTTGGAGACCACAGTGAAGTTTTTGGCTTTGACCTGGCCCAGCCCCAAATATCACAGCCATTTGAGGAGTGAACCAGCAGACAAAAGTTCTCTTTTTCTCTTTCTCTGCCTCTTTCTGTCACTCATTCTCCCATAAAGAAAGCAAATCTTTCTAAAAAGAAATTTTTTAAAAATTGCCAGTGGCTAATACAATGGGTAAGGCCAATGCTCCCATATGGGCACCAGTTCAAGTCCCGGCTGCTCCATTTCTGGTCCAGCTCCCTGCTAATGCACCTGGGAAAGCAGTGAAGGATGGCCCAGGAGCTGGGTCCCTGCACCCACATGAGAGACCTGGAAGAAGCTCCTGGCTCCTGGCTTTGGACCAGCCTAGCTTCAGTCTCTGCAGTCATTTGGAAAGTGAACCAGTGGATGAAAAATATCTCTCTCAATATCTCTCTCTCTGTCTCTGTAACTAACCTTTAAAAAATTAAGTGTTCAGAGGATGTTATGAAATGTCCGTGAATAAACGTGAATATCTACACGATCTCAAAATGGGAAGGAATTTCTAAGTATAACAGCAAGCTAAAGAGGCACATGCTTACAGCTCAGCTGAGCCCTTCCAAATTATCTGGCATATTCTAAATTCCTGGTAAATGCTAATTACTATGGCTCATCTGAAAAAGGGTTATCACCTTGCCATTCACGAAGGTCATCATGATACTGCTAATAAATAAACAATAACCTGTAAGGTGGATGAGGTTTTAATAACTTCAACATGTAAACAGGAATAATTTCTACAAATTAATAACAAAGGACAACATTCCCAACCTCAAAAAAAAAATCATGAATGGAAAAGTAAAAATGAAAAACAGACATGAGAAACCAACTCATCTCTCAGGGCGGGAAACCTTTGTCTGCCAAGGGACCATTTGGGTATTTATAACATCATTCACAGGCCACACAATATGATTAACTTAAAAATCAGCCTGCTATAGATTCATTGAATGTCAAGTCCCGCCTGCGGTTGCCTTGGCAGGGCCAGTCCAAATGAGTTTTCAGGCTAGGGCTGGACAATCCCCACCCTGTGGGGACAATCAATGAAACAGTAATGATTGGCTTTCTTCCTAATACATAGTCCTATAAGGCTGGTGGGAGCATGATTAGCTCAACTTTGCTAGAAGGTGATTGCTAATTAAATAATAGCTCCATATTCGCTCAGTTCTTACACACAAAGCATGCAATCAATGAATATTAATGTGCTGACATATACCTTGGAGATATGCACACATACACACGTAGCATAACCTTCAGAAAATCCTGTGTGAGAGGACCTGTTACCATTTCTCTTTATAGAAGTGGAAATGAGGTGGGGGACAGGCAGAGGGTAGCACAACGGCTCAACTGGTTGACCCTCCACCTCCAAGTGCCCAGGTTCCCATATGGGTGCTGGTTCATGTCCCGGCTGCTCCACTAAACCTGAGAAAGCCATAATAATTAGCATTTACCTCCCATGGGGGAGAGGATAACCCCAAATTTTGGGACCCTGCATCCACATGGGAGACCCAGAAGAAGTTTTTGGCTCCTGGGTTCAGATCAACCAGTCTCTGCTGCCTTCCCAAGCCATAAACAGGGAGCTGGATCAAAAGTGAAGCAGCCAGAACTAGAACCGGTGCCCATATGGAATGCCAGTGCTTCGGGTAGAGGTTTAGCCTGCCAACACCATCATAGCAGCCCCTTTTCTTTTTTAAAGACTGATTTACTTGAAAGGCAATGTTACAGAGACAGGGAAGAAGACAGAGAGAGAGGTCTTTCATCCTCAAACGTCGGCAATGGCCAGGGCTGGGTCAGGTCAACATCAGGAGCCTGGAACTCCAGCTGAGTCTCACACATGGATGGTTGGGTTCCAAGCACTTGGGCTATCTTCCCAGGTGCCTTCCCAGGCACATCAGCAGGGAACTGAATTGGAAGTAGAGCAGCTGAGACTTGAACCTGCACACCTACAGGATGACAGCATCACAGGTGTTGGTGAACACCATACCTTGTCAGGTGTCCAAGGACTCTGAACCTGTCATGGTGAATCCTAAAACCCTCTTACTCAGCTTGGCCCCACATCTACTACAGTGGTTGGCCTCTCTCTCTTTCGCTTGCTTGCCTGCGCACCCCTCAAGATCAGAGGCCATTCCTGTCTGTGCCCTTTGAGCTTCCAGCACCTTGCACACGCTGACCTCCTGGCCCTCAGGCAGCACTTCACCCAGGACAGCACCACAGCCACAAAATGACTGCTACTCCTTGAGACAACCAAAGGCAGGCAGCAATGCTTATTACTTTACTTTCTTGATGAGGAAACTGAGGCATAGGACACACATGGTTTTCTCACGATCCCAGAACTAGGAGGTGACAGAGTTCTCATTGGAACCTGGGCCCTCGAGCTGCACAGTCTGTTCCCCCAAGTGCTGCATCCTCCTAAGGTTGTGACTCTCCAGGCAGTGGATGATTGAATCCATCTGCAGAATCAACCCTGAGCCCTGAGCTCAGCCCACACTGCCTCCCAAGGCTCCAGCCTCTGTGACTCCTTCTCAAAGTTCTTGGCACCATGTGGAAGCTGATGAGCCCTCTTCTTGATGGTACCCGGGTACAGCCATGGGCTTCTGGAGGCAGATCTGGTTATCGCCTGGTTCTGGCCTGCACCTGCTGTGGAGCTCTGGCAAAGCTCCTCCAACTGGCACATCCCAGGACCCATTGTCCTGCCCTCCCATGGCTGGGGTCAAATCCTAGCAGGTCACCTAAAACCTGTGACCTTTCACTCTGGAAAGTCAGGAACCACATTTTTGCTTTTGCACCCTTTCCTGATCCTCCCCCACCTGCCTACCTAAACCCCAAAATTGGTGGAGGGAATTTTATCCCACAAAGCCATAGGCTCTGGAGAGTAGACAATGCTAAAAGAGATGACTGCACGGCAGCTGGTCTGGACCAAGGGCTGGCTCCATGCCACCTATGCAGGTCCTAACTGGCTGATTTCCCCGAGAAGGCCACATAGTAGGTGACTCCCGAACAATGGAAGATGAAGACACAGTAGCTGGTTTTGGCTACCAACACCACACTGGTGGGTGGGAAGGAAGGCCAATTAGTGACCCTGCAGTTGACTTAGCAAATCATGACCTTGCACCTGGCCCAAGGGAAGGTCAGATGTTCTCTTCACCCTGGTTACCTGACAGACAGCACAGGCTGGACTGGGCAGCCTCCTATATGGCACCCCTCTGCTCTTGCTGGCCCACCCAAGTGTCCCACATAGTCCCAGTTGCTGTTCCCTTGGCTTCCATTCCAGCATCTCCATCCCCTCCTCCATCTCTCCAGCCACTCCCTGAGCTTCCTCCTGGCCTTCTGAGCCTCTCACACCAGACATCACCCCAGCCAATCCTGTGCTAGGCCTGCATTCCAGGAATGACCCAGGAGCCCAGAGGCCGGCGTCAGCATATAGCAGCACAGCACCAGCCACTGTGATCTCACCAAAGGTGTACTGGATGCCTGCAAGAGGGCTCCCTGGGAGAGAAGGCATCCCAGCTGTTCATACCCACAGGCTCTGTCTCCAGGTCAGCAATGTTCCCAAGTTCAGAATACCTGTCCAGAATGATGGATCACTGGCTGACCCACAGCTTCCCCAACACAAAATCTTCTTAGGCCTTCCTCTGAATCAGTCACCCAGGCTGCCACCAGAGCTGCCAAATCCCTCAGCATGCTGTCTGCCCCACTGTCTCTACATCCCAACATGGATGTAGGCTGGCCTCCTCTGTCCTCATATTCTTTGGTCTCTGGACCCTACCAGTTACCCATCCTGCTCTTGGCATCTAGTGACCTTCCCAAAACTCTATCCTGCCACCTCCCTCTCCAGGCCAAAAATTCCCCAGGGTACACAGTGCAAGCAGTGTCAACCTTACACCCTCCTGGGTGTGACATTCAAGAACCTCCCTTCTGCACTAACACATTTCCTAGCCCCATGGAGGGGTGAGGTCCTAGCCATCCTCCTCTCCCTCTCTCCCACCTGGAACTTGAGACTCCTCAGTATGGCCCAGGAGACATCCAGCCTGACTAGCAAAGCCCCTTCCTGTAAGGAGCACCAGCAGGTATTCAAACATGGTTCTACCCCAGACCCATCTAAGGCCAGACTCCACAGCAATACTCACCTTGGCTCCAGGTGGCCCAGGAAGGCCTGGATTTCCATAAGGCCCAGGAGGACCCTGTCCAGGGAAAGAAACAAGAAGATGAGAAGATGGAAGCCATCCTATGTCCAACACAGGTGCCTTCCTCCTGTCTGTTGGTGGGGCATCCTCTTCCCAAGCAAGCCACAATAGCAAGGTTCCAGCTACACAGCCTACAATGGGTGCCCCCTGCCTCCAAGGATGCACCTTGCACATGGCTCCTCCCTTTATCTCATCATCTTAAAAGTTGGTGCTCTTATTCCTCCTACCCCTTGGAGGTAGGAGGCCAGTGCTCACAGAGTTCTGACCCTGGAGCATAGGCCCTTGATTGTTTCCTGTCACCGGTCTACTCTCTCTCAGTCTAGGCTGGCCCAGCCTTTCCCACTTCCTCAGGCTCAAACCATACTTGGCCATTCGCTTCTCTCTTGATGGCTCCTTCTGTGCCCACCACTAGACACGTCTTTCCCATTCGTCCCTCCAGCAGAAGCCTGACTGAGCCTCTGAGGCCTGGCTGAAAAGCCCTCTCTCCCAGCAAATCTTTCGGAGTCCCTTGGTCAACTTTCGCAGGAGCTCTTGGAGCCCAGAGCTCAGGAAAGGGGGGCACTTGATGTCTTCTGGTGCTCATGGCTGCAGTAGGCAGCTGGAGCTCTCCTGCAGACCACTCCAAGCCCTCAGCTTGCAGGGCCCTCCAGAGACCATGCAGCTGGGAAGGATGGACTTGGTCAAGGTCATAGAGCAGGGCTGCTGCCAAGTGAGAGTGGGGTCCAGAGCTAATTCATGCCACTGGATTTTCCCAGGCTATATCCAAATCCCCCCTCTATGACAGCTGGGTCCTTTCAGATCTGCTTTCTCTACCAAGAGTCCTGGACTTGAGTTGTCCAGCCTAACAACCTAACCAGAACCACCACAAGTCGGGATAGACCCAAGTGAGGGTCCTTCTGTGGTAGGAATAATCAGTGGCACCACAAGGGCACCACTGGTTCCCATCTGCCACCAGCCCCTGGGTCCTGGCCCTTCCTGTCCCTTGGGCCAGTTGGGAGTGAACTTGCTTCCTTCTTCACCCTCCAAGTCTCCAGCTGCAGCCCGGCTGTTCCATTCCTCGAGGTCTCCCCATGCCCCTAGGAGGAACACTGTCCAACAGAGAGCATGCCCCTGGGAAATTTAAAATACCACATGAGATCCTGCATCTAGCACAGTCAGCTCACCGGGCACCATCTCCTGGCTCTGGGGGAAGTTGGCAGCGTCCGGATCACTCTTGGCAATGCCAGCTCAGTTCCCTCCCTACCCCTGTAAATAACCTTGCCCCAGTGCTGCCTAAGCAATGTGGAGAGCTCAGGGGCCCATCCCAACTCTGGGGGCTCTTGCGGTCTCAACCATGGAACTCAGCTGGAACGGAGCACAGGTAAAGGGGAATGTTTGAAGAAGGGGTCCCTGGTACCAAGCACCCCCACAGTCAAGTGTGGGATGTATGAAGTCAAGGGTGGATGGCTGCCTCTCCCCAGGCAGGCTCCCAGCTGCCCCACAGAGGGTGGGCTATAGGGCTCAGCCACCCCAGCTCCCTGCCTCCCCACCCCCGCTTCCCCAGCCCTCCACAGCCACTACTTTGCAGCCTGGAGACGCATAGTTGACCCAGAGCCAAGCAGACCAATTCTATAAATGTTGCAGCCCGGGAGAGCTGGATGGGGGGGCAGGACTCGGGATTCCGCCACATCCCTCCACTGGCCCTCAGAGTGTATGGAGGAGGCAGGGTCCAGCACAAAGCTTTGGGTGACCTCAGGTGGGAACCTGTACCCCAGGGATACCCTCTGCATGGAGCAGCTGGGGTTTTTTTTTCCAGCACTCTATTAGCTTGGAATTTGGGGATCTATGGAATTTCCAGGCTAGGAACAGGATGGTGGGGGTGGGGTGAGGTAAGCCAAGAGCCTGGAGGTGGGTTGGGAAAGGAAGTCACCAAGGGTTGGAGGGGGAAGGGAGGAGGCCTGCAAGTGTCTTACCCCTGATTTCATAGATGGGGAAACTGAGGCTGGCGGAAGGAAAGTAAATTGCCTAAGATCAGGCATGGTGGAATTGTTTGGGATGTCCAGACTAGCATTCGTTAAGTAATCATGCTTCCTGCACCAGGCATCAAGGGAGAGACCCAGTGGGGTAAATACCTGCCGGCCTTCAGGCTGAAAACAAGAAAAGGAGCACAGGGGATGGCTAAGCTTGGGGGCTGGGAGCTCAGGCTGCCTGGGCTCAGTCCAGGCTTTGACCGGATCCAAGTGGCTGAGCCTTTCCAAGCCTCAGTGGCCTCCCCTGTAACAGGCCAGGCAAGATGGGAAGAACTCGTGCATGTGCAGCCCAGGAAACAATCCTGTGGTCAGCAGAACTTCTAATTAGGAAATAATTCAAGAGCAGCAGGTCGACTAGTGCAGGCACTCTAAGAAGGGCTGCCTATCAGAATGGGGAGGTGGCATCTAAGCCTTGCCCCCATGAGAAACTGGCAAAGGAACAAGCATTAGGAAGAACACATGTTCAAAGCCAGGGCAGAGAAGATGGGGACTATGGGAGAGCTTTGGGAACTGAGTTGGAGTGCCTGGAGTGCCTGGAGTGCCTGTGATGCTAGGAGGGAAAGTCTCTTCTTGGGCCAGCCCAAGCTGCACAGTCCCCTGGGCTGACAGTGTCCCTGATATCTCTGCAGTGCCCAGCTAGGGACCTGGGCTCCCTGGAGGCCCAGAAGGCAGGAGAAGCGCCAGATAACACCCCTGGGCTCTGGGCCCAGGCCTGCAGAGGGCAAGAGCTTGAGTAATCACTTAACCAGAACCATCCACTAGGCTCCGAGCTAAAAAGACACAGGCCAGGTTGCACTAGGCACCCAGTGTGATAAAGGCTGCTGTAGCCTGGGCACTGATGCCCAGTGCCGTTCACCCAGGGGCCGCAGGGGAAACTGGCAGGTTTCCCTTCCTGAGGCCTCCCGAGGGTGCCAACCTTGGATTTGCTCCCTGGGCTCTCATCCTGCTCTTGCTATTTTCCCTGCAGCTCCTTCAGTCCTACAATGAGCATGATCACCTGGCCCTTTGGGGCTCAGCAAAGGGGTGAAGATAAAGAGCCTGCCTGGCTGCCCTTGGCCTCTGGATGACCCTCCAAGACAAGGGGGCGATGGGGTACAGGCCAACCAGAGCAACAAGGGACAATATGCATTCACTTACCCGCGGCCCTCGGGCACCAGGGGGGCCGGGCATCCCAGGCAGCCCCGGGGGACCCTGGAGAGAAAGCACAAAGACAGTGTGAGACAGTGCTACCCAGTGGCAGCGATAATGTGCTCCAGCAGCCATTCAACAATCCTGCCTGAGCTCTGGGCATGGAGACCCCAGGGCTGAGAAAGGGGATCCCCTGGGGTCCACCTGCCCTGAGCAACTCATACCCTTTGGAGATTTCAATTCAGATGCCTGCACCTGTTATCCGTCAGCTAATACATCACCTCCTCCAGGGTGTGTTTCCTGGTCAGTTCCCTATACCCTTGCATGCCCCCCCCCCCCCATTTGAAAGACCACTCTCTAAACCTTCTTAGAAGCCTGGTAATAACTTCTCTTATAGAAGCCTGGGCTCCCCAAGGGAACCAAAGGGATGTGAGTCATCTCGGTCTTTCCCCCAGGCTCAGCCAAATGTTTGATAAAACCAAACAGCAGGAGATCTCAGCTCTGCCAAGTTCTCTGCAGAGCCGGAGCAAGAGAAGGGACTGAGCCAAGGTCACAGCAAGCACTTGCAGCAGGTCCAGCCCAAGCCGAGGTTCGGAACCACACAGCATTGGTTCAGACACTCTGCTACCATGTATCCAGCTGAGCTACAGCAGGGTCCTCGGCCACTCGGCCTCTAAAATAGGCACCTACGGGTAAAGGCATCGCAACTCCCAGTACCTCTTGCAGAAAAATCCACAGCAGACCCCTCCCTGGTCTCCCTCCCTCCACACAGAGACTCATTCACCCTAACAGGGTTCATTCCCTGCTCAACAATCTCCCGTAGCTCCCTACTTCTCACAAAAGAAAGGCCTAATCCTGAAGCACTGACACTTAGGGAGCATCTGTCCAGCTTGATAACTCTGCCACTCACGCAGCAAGGGAGGTTATAAGGCCGTGAGCTGACCTTTGCTCAAATCCTGGTTTTACCACCAATAGTCAGGAACTCGGAATTCGTTCCACCTGTCCATCTGGGGTGCAGGTGCCCTCCATTTAAAATGTGTCCACGGGGTTGATGCATTGACTCAACTGGCTAATCCTCCAGCTCCAAGTGCCAGCATCCCATATGGATGGTGGTTTTTCCCCTGGCTGCTCCAGCTCCCTGCTTATGGCCTGGCAAAGCAGAGGAGGATGGCCCAAAGCCTCGAGGCCCTACACCTGCATGAGAAACACAGAAAAAGCTTCTGGCTCCTGGCTTTGAGTCGGCTCAGCTGCAGATAGGCTCATCTCCGGCCATTGTGGCCATTTGGGGAGTGAACCAGTAGATGGAAGATCTTGTTCTCTGTGTCCTTCTTCTGTCAATCTGCTTTTCAACAAAAAATTAAAAAAACATAAAAAAAAAGCGGATCCAGTAGCTACCCCACAGAGGAGCTACGGAGCATGAACGCCAACAACTGAGGTGAAGCCCTGAGTTTAAACTGTAAGAGGCAGCCAGGCTTTTGAGGAGGTGTGAGGCCTGGGGAATTCATTTGTTTCAAATCACCATCAAGGAGATGCCAGGTTCCTTGCTCAGAGAGCAAATCAATGTTAAAAACCCGGGATGCTTTGGAGGGTAATTAATCCAGCTCTCACACTGGGCAGCCTCTGCTCACAACTCTGACCTGCAAACGCCACGTGCTTGCTCGCCCGTGAATAAAAATCACAGCAGAGATCCAGACAGGCAGATATGGGTACTGGGGCCTCAGGTCACTGGTGGGAGGGACAAGGAGGGGGATGAGGGCTCTTGGGTGGAGGGAGGAAAGACTGCAAGTTCCAGCAGACGCTGAGCAGCCCCCTTCCACCTGCACTCAAGGGCTGCGTGGGTGAGGAGTAAGAGTTTGCCTCTGGCCCCATGTCCAGCTCTGCAGGTTCAGGACTTGGAGCCAGGCTAGCCCCGTGTCCTCCCCCAGTGGGCTTTGGTGAAAGCAGGGGATGACTGCACAGTTGGTGAATACCCTTGGTGGGGGGCAAGGCTGGATCTCCCTGGCCACGCCCACCTTCTGGCTTGGTGACTCTGGATAAGTGACATCCAGTCTCCCAGCTGTGCTTTCCCTAAGTGTGAGAGGAGGATAAGTATAGCACGTCGCTGACAGATAATCTATTTTAAAAAAAAGTGCTAATCCTGGGGCCTGGCACACAGTTCGAGCTCCAAGAATGCTAGCTCTTGCTTCTGCTAGGCACCTTCCCAAGAGATCCCCCAAGTCAGCGTGCTCCTTCCTGCACAGCTGGCCTGGGGATGCAGTAGAAGGTGGCTCTTCCTAGAAGGCTCTCCTCGGCCCAGTGCTCTCCCACCAAGTGGCCCAGAGGCCAAGAGAATCACGGGGGGCTGAGGCAAAGCCTCCCCATCGGGTGTACCGTACCCTTGGATCACAGGAGAACCACAGAGAGACAACTGGCTTGTGGAGGCTACACACGGCCAACATGAGGCAGGGTCTAGACCTCTGGGCTTGCTCTCGCCTGTGCAGCTTCCCAGTGGTCCTGCTAGTCAGGTGCACCCCCGACTGCAGGTGTGTGGTCTTAAGCAGGCACCTTCCCCCTCCTAGGATGGCACTGGCGCTGGCATTTCCTGAGCTCTAGGGGCAGGCGAGACAGGCAGCTCCTCCCCGAGGTCAACAAGACCAACGGCAGGCTTGTGCCCATCTCACAGAAAAGAAGGTCAAGGCCCAGGGGAAGGGCCAAATGCTGGTCTGTACCTCACGGGAGGGAAAACTCCACAGGGTGTGCCTCCATTGCTGGACCCAGGTCCAGGCCACAGCTGCAGAGGCCCGGACACTCCCTCCTGGCATTCCTTCTGCCCCAGCAGTGGGGGCGTCCAGGCTGGAGTCTGACCTCATCCTTAACATCTGCAGAGCAGACTGCAAAGTGCCAGTCGGAACCCAAGGCCGGGATGCTGATGTCAGCCCACAGGCCGGCCCCAGCCCTAGGCCAGGCCTCCCTGGCCATCCCACTGCAGCCACGGGCCTGACCCTTCCTTCCCATCAGAGCTGACTTTGTTCACAGCCGCCCCCTCTCCCCTGTTCCACGCCCCCCTGCCTGTTCCCAGGCAGTGGAAAAACGCTGCCATTTCTTTCCAGGGCCTGCAGCAAGAGCGAGACTCCGGGATGATTCACAAGGAGGTTGGGGTGGGATTTTCCACTCCACTCTGCAAACAACGGGGCCTCTGACAGCGCCTGGGGCTGGGGGCAGGGAGGGGAGTGGGGCTGCAGGCTGGGCCAGAGGCACACACAAATAGAGCAGCAAACAGCAGTTCCCCATTCCAGGCTTCCCCCGGGGTCCTGGCCTCCAAGAGGGAATCCCAGCCCTTGGGCGGCAGGGAGTCCCTGCTTGCATCTCCCCTGGCAGGAGGCAAGGAGAGGTTTTGCAGGCCTGGGCTTTGGATCTGGGCACACTAGACTCTTAGTCTCCGGACCCCTACTCGGTGCCTGTGCCCCATTGGAGGTAGGCAAGGATTAGGGGGGCATCAAAACTCTCAGAGCAACCATAGAAAGTCAGGGTTCCTGTCAAGGCCAGACCTGGGCCCTGACTTGTATCTGGTTGTGGAAGAGGATGTGAAGCCCCACTGAAATCAGCTGCATATACCCACAGATGAGTGTTTCAGGGTTCTGGGAAGCTGACCCCAAAGCAACCACATTCCCTGGCTTCCTTGCCCTGGAGCTTCTGACTGTGTGTGGCCAGTGAGCCAGGCGGCAGCCCACAGGGCACATGCCCCTGGCCCCGTTAGGTGCTCCCTCCCGCTGGGATGCTCCCACTGAGCTGTGTGTGATCCCAGGGCTGTGAGTGTTGATGGCTTCCTGTCATTCCTCATGAACCTGTGATATCCTGCAACCCCTGCTGGTGCCTCCAACACTGCCCACATCCCTGTGCCCTGTCCACCACCACCGCTGTGTCCTGATGCAGTTGGCACACTTCACACCATCGAGTCTGCCCCATAGCCAAGCCAGACAGCCATCAGTCCTCCTCGGTTCTACATGCTGTCGGGGAAAGGGGGTGGGTTCCCAAGACCTGGGACCCAAATTCTGAATGTGAAGGCCCTGGAAACACTACAAGATGATCCTCCAGCTGGGGCCTGGGCTGGGGCTACTAGAAGAAAATGAATGAAGAATCCCCCTAGAAACTCAGAGGAGGCACTGGTGGGGCAGGTGAGATGGTCCTACCTAGAGCCCCATTCCAGGATCCCCAGAGCACAACCCTCTAAGCATTTGTGACACTGGGCCCAGAAACACCCAGCCCTGGTGATACAACAATGCCCCCCCCCCCCAGTTCCCATCACAGCCCCGGGACCCACATTCCTGCACAGGGTACATGACCTCCCCCATCTCACTGAGCCCGCACATCCCTGAAAACAGCTGGCATCATATCCACATTTTCGAGAGATCAACAACAGCCCAGAGAGGGTAAGTGACTTGCCAAAGGTCGCACAGCACCAGGCACCTACAAGATGCTGGATCAACAACTTGATGAATGGATGGCTGGATAAAGAAAATAGCTTCAATCCAAAGCCACCTTGTGCTTTTCCAGCCCACAGCCTTCACAGCCCCTGCAGGAGGCGTCTGCATCACCATGGGGAGCCTGGCTCAGTAGTCAGGACTACTGGGTTTTTTTAAGAATCAAATGCCTTTGTTCATTGCACACAAATAATCCCAGAGCATCAGGCCCTCAGCCCAATCCCCAAGGGGATGCGGCCTGCACACAGCGCAAGCGCGTGCCAATGCCAATGAGTAAGGCCTTGCCTGGCCTCCTCTACAGGCGTGTGGCTTCTGTGCGGCTTCTGGGCTCCAAGTCTTGCTCACCGAGGGCCCAGCTCAACTTCACCACGCCCCCGCCCCATGCTCCCACTGCACTGCCTTGCTTGGTAGGTACAACTCCTGGCAACCTCTGCCAGGTGATCTCGTGCCCGACCCAGGACCACACAGAACAGGACCAGGCAGGTCTACAGAGCCGGTTGCTGTGCCCTGCTCAGGCACCCAGTGGTCCTAAGGTCACTGCTAAGGAGAGAGCTCTTCTGATGCCCTAACAGAGGGGAGAGAGATAGGATTCCCCCTGGTCACTCAGCAAGACTAACAGAGATGGGCCAACTTGCTTCCCTTGGAAGACAACTTGTTATGCAAACTCTCAGGTAGGCCTCCCCGCATGCAAGGGCGCAGTGGGAGCAGCTAGCATCTTACATCCTAATCACAGACCAAAGCTCCAGGTTCGCAGGAACCACAGTGCTCCTAATGGGGGAGGCAGATCTGGTTGGGAGACCCACAGGCTTGAAGCCCAGGCAGCAAAGAAAAAAGTGTCAAATTGTGAGGGAGCTTCAGAGAGTTCATGGTAAGCATATATTCTAAAAAATATAGACTTCAATTGTTCGTTTTACACAAAAATAAATTCATTTTCACATTCCATTTGCCATGAACTTTTGGAAGTCGTCCTGTATTATTTGGGCAGCTGATGAAAAAGAAGCGATCTATTTCCACCTGCCACAAGATGCACAAAGATTCTGGCAGCTCCTAGTTTCTCCTGGAGGGAGACCTAGTCCCACGCTGGAGGGAGGGTGTGCCAGGGGCAAGGCCGGGGGCAGGGGTGACATTCTCCCTCTTGCCCTTGACAGGAATGGGGCAGCAGGTAGCATCTTGGCCCTGGCTGAAAGAGGACCCCAGAGCTGCACCCAGCTCCTGCAGGAACATGCTGGGCATCCTTGGTCAAGGTCTTTACCTGCCCCACCCCTCTAACTCTTTCGACCTTGCACTTGCCTCTGTATCCAGTGAGTGGACACTCAGGGGAGCAAGATGGAATGAGTTGCTTTTGGTTTGGGCTCCAGGGTCTGGGGTCTGGGCTGCCTCCCAGTGCTGTGTGGCCTTGGACAAGTCCTGGCTGTCTCTGGGGCAGTGTCACCTCCACTCAGCCAGGACCCTCATCACCCTCTTGGGAGGTGACTGGTCAACTTCCAACCCCACAGCCCAGGGAAAGCTGAGCTGTCAGTGCCCCAAGGCATCTAGCACTAAAGGTCCGCCCCCTTCCCACCAGCCAGGCAGCCTGGGGCTGAAGAGGGGGGGCGGCAGTGAGTGGAAAGGACTCCTCGTTCTTTCTCAGCAGAGTGGAGGCTCCCAGCTCCATCGGCTTGCCAATTTCAGAACACAAACCTCAACAGAACATTGACATAAGTGCATAGCAATGCATAGCCGTTCCATAAGTCCCACAATATGGTTATAATAAAAGTGCACACTCAGTCCCCTTGGAGACAGGCTGCATAAATATTATTGCTAATGATTATTAAAACTCATTAAGTATGTTTGGAAGACCCGGGAATTTCCAGCATCTGCCACTGTGTCCACAAGGTCCAAAGCTCTAAACTCAGACATATAGCCCAGTGGGAGACCTAGGTCTGAAAGGGGCAAGAGAGAGGCCACCCCTTGCCCCTTGGTGGTCATCCCCCATGCCTGGAGGTGGGGGGCTGAACTGTCTGGAAACTCCATGCCAAGGCTCCCCAACGAGGAATTGGCCTCCAGATGTGGGAAGGTCGTTGCCCCTGGAGACAGCCCCAGGCATCAACCCGAGCCCATGCCCTGAGAGAGAATGTTCTTTCTTCCTCATTCCCCTGGTTCACACTAACTTTCCTCATCCCCAACTTCTCCCCCAGGAGCTTGAGGGGGGTCACAAAGCAAGACGACCACAAGCGCAGCCACAGCTGAAAGGGCTGCTAGGAAGACTCGAGCGGGAAGAGGGGGGACATGTGCAGAATGAGAGGGCCTGCTTCGCTGGATGGGGTGGTCCGCGGGCCACTGCTTCGCACCCTCTCCAGAAGCAGGCGTTCACCAAATCTTTTATACAAAATTGCTCACATTTTTTCAATGTTAATAATGTGCACTTTAACTCTATCCCCCCAAAGAATGCTGCATGTGCCAAACCAAACACATCCAGGGCTGCCCATGGGTGACCTCCATCCCCAGTACCCAGACAAGCACTGGGCTGAAGGGGTGCTGGTCTAACCGTGTCTGCAGAGCCATGTCTGGCAGGCTACTGGCAAGCTCATGCTGCAGACATGGGGCCGGCCAGCCAATGCTTTTCCTGAAGACTCTTGACTTTCACAGTGGGGTTAGCAAGAACGGCCCTGGACATAGGCCCAACTAAAACCCCAGGGGTGCTCCCCACCCCAGAGTGGACCCTATACCTGAGTCTGTGCTCTGCAGATGGTGAATCTAGAGCGGGAGGGGCACTCATGGGCAGCAGGCAGGGAGACAGGCCTCTGCCCATGACCGTCTCCTGGCTCAGCACTTGCCCCCTACCCTCTAACCTTCCCAGAGGCAAGAGCTGGACCAAACTGCCAAACCAGCTACTTGGGACCCAAATAGCACACAGACCCCGCCCAGACTTACCGGCATGCCACAGTCTCCCTTGGGCCCAGGAGGCCCTGTCAGCAGGGGAAAGGGCGTGGCTCCTGCCAGGTGGAAGAAGGAATAACCACTGCTCGGGGAGGACAGGAATCGTGCTGGGGCCACAGCCAGGGCCGGGATGGCCTGCCCACCAGACTGGGGCTGTCTAGGGTTTGGCCTGGCAGTCGGGGCATTTAGCAGGGTGTCCCTGGCTGCCTTCTCAGGTCTGAAAGGGATGAGCTCTGGGGAGCTGCTCTTGGCTCCGACTTTCTTTGAGGCTTCCGATCCGATGGGCTTCTTGTTTCCAGTAGTGGCCAGGTCAGGTGTAAGGGTGGGAGATGGAGTTGTTCTGGGAATTCTGCTGCCCAAAATGGGAGGCACCAATGTGGCTGGTGGCCCAGGGGGCCTGGTAGACTCAGGGCCAGGGGAACGAGGTGGGGGTGAAGCATTGGGCCGGGAAGGTTTGTGGATGCTCATGTGGGCAGAGGCTGGTTTGTTGGCACGATTAGGCAACCTGGCCTCTATCTGGGCCCCTGTGGGGACAGGCTTTTTAGAGCTGCCCACAGTGGGAGGCAAGGGCCGGCTGCTAGGTGACGCAGGTCGGGTGCTGGTTGGCAGAGGCTGGGTGTTGGGTGGCCGAGGCTGGGGCGTCATGGAGGTCTTCTCGATGGACTTGCCTAAGGGATGGGAGACTTTGGCAGGAGCTGGGCGGGAAGTGGGTGGCAGCAGCTTCTGGGTGTGCGGGCCAAACCTTATGGATGAAGACGGAGCTATCTTGGGGGCTTGTCTGAGGCTTTTGGCAGGGAGCGCTGACAAGGGGGCTGAAGGCTTGGTTGGGAGACTCTGGGGGGCCTTATGGATTTGAGGGGTTGTGACGAGCGACAAGGTTTGGGCAGCTGTGGGGCGAGGTTCTCTGGTGAAGATGGCCGGAGAGGCTCCAGTGGCTGGAGGTGCAGAGGGAAGCACTTTGCTGGCTGAGAGCTTGGCAGGTGGCAGTGCTGTCCTGGCTGGACCTCCAGCCGTGACACGCAGGCGAGGGTCTGTGGAGCTAGTCCTTAGAGGCTTGGGCGTAGCGGCAGGAGTCACAGTCATCTGGAGCCCCCTGCCTGTTGGCTGTGGCCCCAGGGCTGGTATGGCAGTGGTCAAGTTCCCCATGCCTGGCAGGGCCAAGTCAGCGTGGAAGGCCAAGGGTCTTCCCGGGTCTCGGGGAAAGAGGGGTCCCAGCTGGAGCCGGTACACGTCGGCCTGTCCACACTGCTTTCTCAGATGACTGCAGTAGTTGTGAGCTACCTGTGGCACAGGGTGGATGCTGAACTGGCACAGGGCACCTTCAAACTGGACAGCCCGGGGGCTCATCTTCCCCAAGAGGAAGGAGCCTTCAGGATCAAGCACAGGGTCCCTGTGGAAGGACAACGGGACAGGCACCCGGCGCTGCCCACAGGCCGTCACCAGAGTGACAGTGCGGCTGCGTAATTCCAAGGCCAGGTGGTGCCAGCGACCATCGTGCACATCCAGGTCGAAGGCCACAGAACGCCGGGGCCCCAGGTGCACAACCGTCTTGCCAGGGAGAAACTGCAGTCCCAGCTGCAGCTTGTGCTTCCGGCTTCGGACAGCGAACAGAAAGGCATGGTTCACCCGATGGGAGCAGAGGCTGAGTACCAGCGCCAGCTCTGAGCCCAGAGTGGCAGGGATGACGGCGGCCGTGGGAGCCTGGAGCCGTGCCCGCTGTGTGAAGATGAATCCTGACTGGAAGGGAATGACTCCTGGGGGCGCGGGGCTCCGGCTGGGCCCTGCCTTAGTCCAGCTGAGGCCCAGCCGCTGGAGGACGTCCACATCTGAGGAAGAAGTAAAAGAGAGGTCACGGGCAGGGTCTGCACAGCTCAGTTACCTGGGCAGTGTGGCTGGTGCACCCACCATGTCCAGAGCTACACGGTGATTGTGCCCTGCATCTAAATGCTGCCCCCAAAGAGTCGCTGCAAAGAGCACGTTGGGCGACATCCCCTTGTCTGACTGCATGAACAGAGTTAGAAGACACAGTCCCTGGAACCAAATCTCATGTCAGTGCCTCAGTTTTCCCATCTATTCAATGGGATAAGAATGGAACCAATCTCAGAAGGGTGCTGTGATGAGCAAGAACTGAATAAAATGCCTGGCAACAAAGAAGCAAACCACAGCTATGGCTACCAAAAAAAACAAGGAAAAGTGCCAAATGCTTGCTCCTGCTGGCCGAGAGGCCACACTCCAGTGACCCTGGTTCCCTAGCTCAGACACCGTTTCCTCCAGGCAGTCATCCAGACAGTCGTCCGGGCCTGACTGGCTGCACCCCTTCCACAGCACTCCTGTGGTTCCCCCCTCTTCTTCCACCCCAGGGCTGCCTGTGGCTGCAGCAGGCTGGGGGGAGCTGCTGTCTACTGCCAGTGGGAACTGATGTCTCCATTCCTCAGCTGTACAGCCCTGGGGAGAGCAAGGGAAGTCAGACGGCCATCCATGCGGACCGCATCCTCTGGCAAAGCACATGGACATCTGACCGTGGTCTGGCAGGTCACAGCCACCCCGTAATTACATCGGCAGGACTTGCCCAAGCAGAAGAAGGGTTTGTGGAGTGTTTATGGAGAGGGTGCCGGGCCTTGCCTCTGCTGGCTCACTGGACTTGCTTCGGCTGGCTGGGATGCCAGCATCTGCAGAAGCCAGCTCCTGGGATGCCTCTCAGTAAGAAAAGAGAGGCACGGTCTCTGGAATTGGGGTCTGGATCATGCCCTCAGGGTCCTCCCCCTGAGTGCTAGCTGCTTTCTCCCAGTCGCCTGATACAAAGGCCACACTGGGCCCTGCATGCAGTATCTGGCACTTGGCAGGCCCACCGTTGATGCCTGTGAGATGGATGGATGGATAAAGGGATGAATGAAGGGACAGTTGGAGGAATGGGGGGACAGGTAGACATGATGGACAGATGGAGAAAGGGAGGGATGAGTGCGTAGATGAAAAGATGAATGGATGAAGGGAGGGTGGGAAGAAGGAAGGATGGGTGGGCGCATGGATGGATAGACAGACAGATGGATGGACGGAGGGCTGGGCTGCTGGGGAGATGGAGGGCTCAGGTACCAGCAGCATGACTGTGGCTCCACCTGCAAGATGGAGCCTTCAGAGTCAGAGGCCCAGTGTAGCATCTGCCCAGGCCACCTGTGCACCTGGCCTCTGAGCTCAGTTTCTTGCACCATGAAATGAAGCTGCAAAGAGCACCTGCATGCCAAGGTAGCTGGGGGGAAGAAACGGTGATCTTCTTCAGTACCCCCAACCTGTACTGCAGACCTCTGCTCTGGCCTCTTCTGAATTCTAAGGCCTTGACCTCTCTGCCTGTGGGAGGGCCAGGCAAGACCTCGATGTGGCACCAGAGATGATTATCCAGACCTCCAGGATGCTGGTTCCACTGGGCTGTAATCAAAGACCTTCATTTTACCCTAGGACCCCAGAGCCATGTCACTTTAAGTTGTGTCCAGTTTCTCAGCTACTACTAATCACCCACTTATAGGTTGTCTAAGTCATTGTGTATCTCCTGTGTTTTAATCACAGAAACCTTCTTATAATAAACTACTATTCACTCCAAAGAGCCTAAACATGGCAAGAGCCACTTGACTGAAGCAGAGGTGGGACAACAAATCACAGGCCCCCTTCCCCAGGTGCCATCGCTACAGCCCCCCAGGCCTTCTTATGACCCCCACTTCCATGCAGCAAGCCCACAGCCAGCTGTCATGGCCCTGGGAGAACCCCAACTGGTCATAGCAAGGGGTACTTGGGAGTGCCACGTGGGTCTTGAAACTGGTCCCCAAGAGCCAAGCCCTACCACGTTGACACCTGCTGAGCTGCTATGAGACCTTGGGTGGCCCCACAGGCAAGGCTGTTTCTTGCCCACATTTTCCAAACGAATACAATAATGAATAGCAACAATAAAAGCTAGATTTATGGAGCACTGACTGTATAGTAGGGCTTTATTCGCATGCATTATCTCTCTTGATTCTCACAGCAGTCTCAACAACAGGGACTCCTTGCCTTCCCACTTTATGGCTGAGGGTCACAAGAGGAGCTGGAGAGAGATAGCATCACGTGCCAAGGCCACGCAGCTTATAAAAGGCGCAGCTGGGGTTTGCACGCACGGCCCTCTCCCTCCCCCTGCTGACCCCTACACCAGCCGGAGCCTCCCAGATTGGATGGAAGGCAGTGTGGAGACACATCCAGGGTCCCATCAGCGGGGAAGAGACAGGGGAACAGGAATGAGTTCAGCCCAGCGCCAGCAGGCAGGGACACAGCCAGCTGGCCACAGCACGAGGCCTTTATTACATAAACCTGCTCTGCACAGCTCCGGCCCCTCCCCCTCCATGCCTGACTCAGGACTTGGGACAGCTGTTCACCTACTTCATAGGGGGCAGTACCGTGCTTAGGAAAGATGACATTTGCACAAAATGGTGCTGGGTGGCAGAAGTCTCTCCTAGGCATACCCCTGCCCTCCAGGGACTCACACTGCAGCGGCTGCCGTCTGCTCCGATGCAGGGCTGACATGGAGCAGGGTGGGAGGCTATGTAAGGAGGCGCTGTGGCTGTTTGACAAGCAGCCAAGCAGCCAGCCCACTGCTGCCCTGACCCCCTGCAGGGTTCCTCCAGGAAAGAACAAGTCAGGGAGAGGCAGGATGTCACAAGCAGGAGAGGCTGAGACCCAGGCATGGCCATGACAGCTGCAGTATCAATGTCTCCTCTGAATGGTGCTAAGCATACCCATTGCATAAACAGGGATGACCGAGGCTTCCTAAACCACAAAAACTGGCCCAAGTCTGCCCCAGATAGGCATGCAAGCATTGCACTTGACATTCTGCGCTCAGTCCTTGCTGCTCCTTACAAAACTCCCAATGTGGTTCTTTCAAGCCCCCAAAGGACGTCCCCATCCTACTGACAGGAAAATCATGGCACTGAATTCCATTTGCAGGCATGAGTGTCTTCCACCCTTGAGCTCAGATCCCTTTCTGCCCACCTTTGTTCCCCCTGGACAAAGAGGAGAGAATTACCTTCAGGAGCTTCTTGGGTGAAGACCAGGGGACAGGCGAACAAGACCAAGATCCAGGCGAAGAGAAAGCCCCTGGAGACCAGGAGATATAAGCAGACATGCATCACTTCCAACCCTCGTGCCCAGATCCGGCTGGAGTAGCTGGAAGAGGATCCCTCAGCCCGCACCCCAGCCCGCGCCCCAGCCTCAGCCCCAGTTCCAGCCCATGTCCCAGCCCAGGCCCCAGCCCCAGCCCACGCCCAGCCCATGCCCAGCCCAGGCCCCAGCCCGCACCCAGCCCATGCCCCAGCCCCAGTTCCAGTCCACGCCCTAGCCCAGGGGAGGCAGCAGGCAAGTTGAAGCTGCCAGAGCCCATTAGAGCCGTGCACAGTCTGGAGCCTCCAGGTACAGCGTCAGGAGCAGGACCTACTGATGCAGATAGCAACACAACCTTGCATCTCACAGATACACAGACCAGGCACACGTGCCAGGGAGTCCTGGCTGGGTGTCGGAGGATTTGGGGTCCAGCTCAACACCCAGCACTGCCTCCACCAGGCAAGCAAAGGCCAGCCGTTCCCTTCTCTGGGCCTCAGTCTCCTCATCTGCAGGCTTCATGATCTGGAGACCCTTCCCAGGGCCCCAGCCAGTGGGAAGCAAAACCAAGGCTGAGAAGCAGATGTGCACAGCAGGCTGGTTGGCTACTCCAGGGCCCACACAGGACAGCGGTGGGAGGAAGGGGAGACCCTGACCCCGAGCCAACGCTGAGCCCAGGCAACTGTGACCCTGGCTTCAGGCCAATGGAGAATGGAAGAGAGATCATAGGGAGAGAGACAGACTCAAGAACAATGCTGACCACTACACCTCCCAGCTGTGCAACCCCAGCCGAGTCATTTGGTCTTTCTGAGCCTGCCTCGCATCCCCAGTGACCTGGGTCGACACTCGCAGGCCAGCCATGAGTGTCCAATCAGCCCATGCACATGCTCTGGGCTCGGCCTGGGTCCGCCACCACAACAGAGCACCTGGGACAGTCCCTGCAGCAATGCGCTGTGGGACCGGGAAGGGTTAATGCGCTGCCCAGAGGCTGCTGCCAAGCCAGGCTGATGCGGAGATCTGATTTCGCCTTCCTGTGGGAGAAGCCACTGGTGACACTCGAAGCCACCAGGGCATCTGATCCTCCAGCGGGCAGACAGGAGGGCGGCACGTGGCCAGGGATGGCAGGGTTGCAGCCTGGAGGGGCCATGCCAGGCAGGTGGTAAGGGCAAGGAGGGGGCCAGACAGGCCTGGGATCCATTTCCAAGAGGGAAGCCGGGAAGACGTGACACTGGGGACTCATGCAATCCAGGAAAATCCCCCTGCCAAGGTCAGTATTGGCACCTGGGGCTCCCCCCAGAACCCCTGACTCCTGGGAGAATAAGCTCAGAGCCTCAACTTCTCACACTACGTTCCCCCCACAGCAATTGTGATCACTCCCAATTGCCACTTGGACACTGGGGAAGACACTAGTGGTTTTGTAGCCACAGCCACCTCTCCTTCCTGCTTGCTCACATAGCCATGAACTGTGCAACATCCTGAATGAAGTGGAGCAAACTTAAACCAATCCTGCAGATGTCACCTGCCACGCCAGTGGCTGGTTCTGCCATAGACACGTGAGCCCAATGTGGCCAACGAGATGGGAGGGATACCTGGCACAGAGATGTATAGTGCTGGAGCTGCTGCAGCCATTTTGTGCTTCTGAGGTAATGAGCTCCGTGACTACACAAAGATGGCAGAAGCAAAAAAGAGTGGAGTGATTGATGACACTGTTGAGAAGCTGATTTAAGTAATCCTTGTGCTGTTCTTCCTTGGGGCCTCTTGCTACACGAAGTCATAACCACCCTGTTGCTTAAACAGTACTGAGAGCAGAAGGCAAACAAGCAAAACGGCACTCGAGTGCCAAGCACAGAGCCTCAGATGCCTTCTCTCGCTTCGCGCCTTCTGTCCCTGCTCCCTCGGAGCCCACGCTGGCCCCTCACACCAGGGCGTACACCAAAAGCGCTCATTGTCTGCTCTCCTAGTTCCCTTTCCAGACTAAGTCCCCGTAGAGCAAGGACACCTGTCTTACATCCCCAGCTCTTGGCGGACTCACGCCATGAAGTGCATTTTTGCAGGATGAATGCACATGGCCCAAGATGGATGTCAGGATTCTTGAAGATGTGTCCCCAGATCTTAATTCTGGGGCCTACGTGTGGTGTAGTGGATTAAGCAACACCAGCATCCCATCTCAGGTCCCAGTCACAGTCCAGGCTGTTCCACTTCCGAATCAGCTCCCTGCTAAGGGCCTAGGAAAAGCCACGGAGAACAGCTCAAGTGTGTGGGCCCCAGCACCCAGGTGGGAGACCCAGTGAAGCTCCTGACCCAGCACTGGCCATTGCAGCCATCGGGGGAGTGAACCAGTAGATACAAGTTCTCAGTCTCTCTCTCTCTCTCTCACTCATTCTTTCAAAATAAATAAAACTTGAAATTATGAACCACACAGTGGCCTCACTGGTCCTGGAGAAGCTGAATTGGACAAATGAGGGAAGTGAGGCTCAGAACGGGCGGGGCAGGTGCTTCATCCTGCAGCCTGCCCTGGACAGTCTCTGGGTTTCCGATTCCTCGGTGCTTTTCCGCATCCACCAGGGAAATGCAAGAGGCCTTGGCCTGATCCAGCAGGGAAGAACCGACTCCTGGGTCCCAGGCCTGACAGTTTCCAAAGCACGCGAAAGGCTCTGACAAGTCCTACAAGGAAGCAATGGACTGTACTTCCTGCCGCTTGGCAACCCCACTAATTACTCTTCCACTTCTTTCTGAGCACCCCTCCCCCGGCCACAGCCCTCACTTCTATGGGGTTTTCACTGCATCATGTCCCATCCCCCCTTGGAGGATGACCCCCACACTGACCGAGAGAGGCCAGGGAAGGATGAGGCACAGCAGCTGCAGGCGGCCCCATCGAGGCTTTTTGTAGAGAAAGAGAGGGTGAGTTTAACACCCCAAAGGTGAGGAGAAGGAAGACTCAGAAGAGATGACATCCTATCTGACCACCTACCACAGGAGTCCTGTGACAGAGCAAGTGTTGCTCCAGACACATTCACCACCTCAAATGCTGCAGCCCTTCCAGGCCCTCAAGTCGGGGTACACTTGACCCATAAACTCACCAAGCATGCAGCACATCACCCTTGACACCATCTAGACCTCACCAGAGAGGTCAGGGTCAGGGTCTCCCCTTCCTCCCACCGCTGCCCAGAGAGGGGCAGAGACTCGGCCAACAGCACACAGCATGTGGACAAACAACCCTTTGCATCTGTCTTGTTTCCTATGGGGGAGAAGCTGCAGGCTTGCAGGGCCTCCCTCTCCGCCGGAGACGGGAGTCCCAGCCTTCTCTGTCAGGGGCAGGGACATGGCCCAAGGAACCAGGGAAGCGCCCAGGGCAGCTCCTGGCCTGGAAAGTTGGCTCCCACAGGGAGGCCCCACCAGGCCCTCAGCTCCTGTTCCAATCCTGTTTGGGCTACCGCTAATAACATTTAGTGCCTGCGCTGGCTCAGCCCTTTTGTTCTTCCAGACTTCTGTTTCCACCACAGCCTCATGGGCCTTGGCTCAGCAACGTTAGGGCTCCAGAACGCCAGGAAAGGCACTGCGCATGCACACACATGCACGCGTACACACATATGCACACGCATGCAGGGGCGATGCAGGCCAGGAGGTACTGGAGATAGGAGTCACACGGAAGGCAGCCTGGCCACCCAACCCTCTGAGAGGGGACCTGGGGGTTCCCAGCCCTTGCCAAAGGTCCTCTGCCAGCGCGCCACATGTGGCTGCTGCCAGCTGGCTGTGCTGCCAAGGATCTGCAGCCTGGCTGGCCAGGCTCCTCACATCTGCACTACCTGGGAACACCCAGGACTCAGCCACCCACGGCAGCCTGAACCGGCAGCGAGACCATGAGGCTGAGACCCAAGTCTAAAAACATGCAAGGCAGCAGTCCTGCAGCGCTGTAGAGTGGCTGTCCTCTTGCAGGGTGCTGAGCAGTGGTAGGGTGCCAGCCGGGACACAAAGGGACAAATAAGGTAGGTCCTCCCTCCAGGGTCTGGCCACCCCAGGGGCCCTTTCTGTACACCTGACATCTCCTCCCAGGAAACACGGATGGGTCATCCGTCTGGGCAGGATGCAGCTCAGAGCTTTCCCACTGACTCACATGCCCCATTCATGAAGCAGTGCACGGTAGCATGAATAACAGCTGTCTCTTTGAGCGATCACTTGCTACGTGCCAGGCACCATTCTGGGTTGTCTACAAGCAGGGGCCCCTGAACCCTCACAAAACCCTGCTTGCCAGCAGCAAGTAAGCCCATTCTGCGGATGGGCACATGAGAAGCAGGGAGCCAAGAGTCTTGTCCAGGTGCACGGTCAACATTCACACTAGAGCCTGTCTAGCTGCAAGGCTCAAACCTGTGCTTAACTAGCCTCCCAGTTACATCAAGGCTATAAGCGTTTCCACTGCTGCCCCCTGCCTCCAGAGACAAGGGATGCCCTCCTGTGCCAGGGCAGCTGGTGAGCAGAGATGGCAGGAGAGACAAGATGGTGCCAACAAGGAACGGGACACAGACTCGTGCCTCCAGGGCATGGATAGTTGTTGAGGAACTGTATGGCATGTGGGAGCATGGGAGGGAGTATTGGGGGAACAAGGGAGAAAGGAGAAGGAGAGCTAAGGCTGAGCAAGTGCCCCTCAGACAGTGTCCCAGCACCTGGGCTGGGGACACTGGGGAGCAACGCTTCCAGGCACACGGAACCTGGGAGCTGGGACAGTGCAATGGTTGGGGGGCAGAAGCTGGCTCCCCACTTGCCCAAAGCTGGGGCACTCCCCATGGAGGGCTCCCCTGGCACCATTTCTTGGCCAAAGCATTGGCATTTTCCCTGGCACAGGGTGGCCTGGAGAAAATGAGTCAGCAGTGTGCTCAGGGAACTCTGTGTGTGTGTGTGTGCGTGCATGTGTACGGGTATGTGCATGTGCCTAGGTGTGTGCATGTGTGCACGCAAGTGTGTGCATGTGTTGGCGGGCAGGATCTTTTGCAGCCGCCTTTTATCCAAGATACAGGAGAGGAGAGGGACATGCCCCTACTGCCAGCTCTGAGGAGGAGATGCAGGGCGCAGCTACAGCTTCCAGGAGTGCCCGGGGCCTGGGGGTTAGGATGGAGAGCCACCAAGTCCTGAGCAGGAACAAGGGTACCCGGGGAAGGCTGTTTCACACACCCCGCCCAGGACTGGCTCAGCTCACAAGCCGCTGGGGTGTCGGCTCTGCACCGCCCCTCAGCGGGGATCCCCTGGCCGATCAGGGGTTCCTCTCAGGCCTTGCTGGCACACGGATAAGCCAGGGCAGGCACCAGCAACAGCTGCCAGCGAGAAGCTGGGAACGCCTGACACCCAGAGCCGGGAAGGCAGGCAAGCGCGCGCGCGCACACACACACACACACACACACACACACACACTTCCAGAAATGCGGGGGACGTGCGGACTCACACAGACGTGGAGTCGGCAACAGGCCCGGAGACCCAACAGCGTGTACAGAGTTTCACAAGAAAAGATGGAAAGCGAGACCGACCCGCCAGGATCTGCACACCGGCAGCTACCAGAACACACCGAGGCAGGCCGAACCAAGACCCCCAGCTTCTCCGCCCATCCCAACATCTCCCGCCGACTGCCCCACCCCCGGCTGCGCGCTCAGGAGCCACCACCCACCCCCAGCCCGACCCTGACCCCAGGGTTGGCCCTGCCCCGACCCTCCCCAGCTGGGCCCCTGCCCCACCGGAATCAGCTGCCCAGTCAGGCACGGCCGGGCGACCAGCGCTCGCGAACCCGTGGGGCGCAGCCCCCTGTTAACCCTTTGCCTTCCGCCACTCAGGAGCCGACAGGAAGCTGACGTTTTGCTAGCCGGCGTCAGGCTCCGCCGGGGCGGGAAGTGGGGGTACCCCCCAATCCTCTCCAGATCCAAGCTGCAGGAAACTGAGTGCATACTCACCCCCCGTGTGCCTCCGCCGCCGCTGTGCCTCGGGCCCCCGGTGCCGATCCCGCGCCCATGGCAGGCCCCTACTTCATGCTCCCGAGCCCGGGGGGCAAGTGTGGGCGAGCCCCATGGGG
This sequence comes from Ochotona princeps, assembly GCF_030435755.1. Taxonomy (NCBI): domain Eukaryota; kingdom Metazoa; phylum Chordata; class Mammalia; order Lagomorpha; family Ochotonidae; genus Ochotona; species Ochotona princeps. The sequence continues at coordinate 16,425,020 of NC_080845.1, forward strand.
CCGCCAGCCCCCCGCCCCGTCGCGCCAGGCCGGCTCAGAGCGCGCGGCCCCGGTGCCCCCAGCGCAGCCCAGCACCCAGGGGCGCCCGAGCAGCCCAGCAGCACGGCCGGGGCCCCGCGGCGGGCGCCCGCGCCAGGCCCATGGTCTCGGGAGTCCGGCGCGGCGTTCGCCCCTGCCTCTCTCCTTTTCTGCTTTCACTGAAAAGGAAGGAGAAGCCAGAAAGAGAAAAGAAAAAATGTTCCAACTTTTGGGGGCGGGCTGCTGGCGGTCCCTGGAGGCAGTGCAAGGCCGGGCGAGGGCGCGCGGAGGGCGGTGGAAGCTGCCTCCCCGCCGGCCTGGGGGAGGAGAGGAAAAGGAAGGATTTGGGGGAAATGAAGGCGATTTAAAGTCTCGGCCGGCGCTAGCTCTCCACCTTCCCTCCTCCCCGTACCGGGCCGCCCTCTGCTGCCCGCTGCTACCCCCTGCCGGCCGCAGCCGGGCACACAGCGTCGGCCGGCCCAGCGGGGACACTCGCCCCCTCCCGCGCCCACAGACCCGCCAGCAGATTCAGAAAGCAAGGGATTACACCCGGTTGCAATCCTGACCCCAGTCCTGAGATTCGGAACTTGAGCTACCTCGATCTGGGGACACGGGGTGGAGGAAGAAAGGGAGAGGAATGTTGAAGGGACAGAGCCAGGGTCGAGACTTGATGTCTAAACCTCCCAGGACAGTCTGTCTAAACCCTCAAGCGCCAACACACGGAGTGCGCTCCCGGCGTGGGAGCGCCCTGCAGAGCCTGATTCCCTCCTTTTCCCCTCTTCTCCCTAGCTTCGGTCAAAAGCAGGAATTACACCCACAAACCCGCAAACGTCGCTGGGGGGTAGAATTACACACCCTGACCTGCGGCACCACGGCCTCGTGCCCCTCCACACACACGCACACTGCAAAGGCGCACAGTGCAACGGTAAGACAAGAATCTCCCTCCACCACTCGTGCACCGCAGCTCCGCACACACTCACTGGAAAGCGCACCGCCCGCATGCACGCTTGCCCCAGCTTGGCTCGGACACACACTCGCACGCATTCACGTGCAGGAGCAGCCACGCACTCCTTCCCGGACTTCACAAGGAACACAGTCTCCAGTGCTTCCATTGGGAATGCACACGCAAGCACACGCAAACACACGCAACATGAGTGGAGCACACGCACGCCGAATCGCCCCCACCATGCACACCCGCGTGCGCACCCTTTCTGGTTCCCATTCACGCGCGCACATCGCACTGGCACCTACCGCATACGTGAGCCCAGAAGCCCACTCCCCAGGCTTGTAGCCAAGTCGCCGGACACACCAACCCCAGAAGCTCCCAGGGCTCCAGGGGGGCCCGGGCACTTACTGGGTCCATAAGCGAGAGGCTGGACGGTCGGTCCTTCCACAGTCGCCTAACGGCATTTGTATTCATGGGTCCCCGCAGCCCCAGGCGCGGGGTCGGGGGTGTGTAGTCCCCTTCCCTAAGCCCGTCGCGGGCGCACGGACGGCTGCAGCACCTGGAAGGGCATGGGCGCATGGAACTGTGCCGCCAGCCAGGTACGTCTATCCTCGAATTTGGGCAGCTCGGCGTCCTCGGGCTCCGGCGCAAGCTCCAGGTGCGGGGGGCGGCTCATAGGTGCTGGGGCCGCGGCGCCCGCCGGGCCTTTTGAAGTCTCCGCTGGGGGCGGGGAGGAGGCGCTGAAGGCAGCCTTTTAAACCGCTGCTGCACGCGGGCTTGGTGGAGCAAGGTGTCTGGTTTCAACAAACTTTAGGAAAAGTCCCAAGCCTGGCGGGGGTTGGGACGAGGAGAGCCGCATAGCTGTGCGCTGCTTCCTGTAGGGGGCAGAGCACCCAGGCCTGCCGGGAGGGAGGCCCTGCGAGGTCCTAGGAACCCGCAGGCGGCTGGAAGGCGCGCGGAACCGCCGGCGCCCGGCGCCCGCCGCCCGCACCCTTACGTGCAAGCGGGAGTTCTCCACCTCCCTGTGGACGAACCGCAGGGCGCGCAGGAACACCCATCACACTGTGCACGTATTGTGCTTGCTCGTGCCGCCTTCAGGGAGAGGCGCCGCGGGTTTTCCCCGCTGGGCTTCGGAAGTCCGCAGCCCCTGGCAGGCTAAGAACTCCCTCCTCTCCCCCTCCAATCACCGCTGATGTTTTTGAGCTGCATATTTTGTGCCAGGAAGATCCTGGCTTTATTTACATTTGGGGGGTATTTTGTTCACGGTGGAGTTTTCACGTTAAAGGGGGATACTTTTAAAGCATTCGCATTAAGATAGGATTATCTTGATCGCCTGGGGGCTGACACCCCCCTTAACGTTGGTTTCCATTAGCTCCCTTTCTTGGTGTATGTTGCTCTTTTCCTTCCCTCAGCCTCCCCTAGCGCCTGCTCAGTGCCTCGTTTTATACATCTGATTGTGTGGAGACGACACAGCTGAGCTGGTAGATGCTGTCGTCTGGGTTTGGGTCCCAGGAGCCCAGCTCCTGACGTCCAGATCTCTGCCTCCAGAGCTCCATTCTATCCCATGCTTGCTACCACGGCCAGCCTGTCGCCGGCCAAGCTACTTCGGAACCCTGCTTCCTTCCAGCGCCCCATAGTCAGAGCCTCAGAGTCTCTTTGCATCCTCTGGGTACAACTCAAAGCTTGCCTGACTCTGTGGGCTGCTGTGCCCCCTTGACACCTCCATGCACTCCCCCTATCGTCCCCTCCCCCCAAAAAAGGTATGTTCCACATCACAGAGCTGTTGCTGTCAGATTCATCTCTGTCCCCTCTCCCTGCACGAGGCCAGCACACAAAATATGCTCCTTCAACCATCAATAATTGAAGTCCTGTAGTGGTTTGATTTTTTGAACTCCTACAACATGTAAGTTTGCAAGTGGTTGATCCCGCTGCTGTGCGTGTGGATGGTAGACACGAAGACACGCACAGTGAGATGGGGGTGGGGAATGGCTCCTGGATGGGGGATGCCAGGCACCTCTGTGTCAGGAAGAATCACCCTTCCCCCCCAGTCCCATAAGGATAATGGCAGGAGAATTGAGAGATGCAAATCACCTGGATCTTCCAGCTGACTAAGGGATAGAGAGAAACCAAGGAGGATTTCCAGGAAGAGGAGGCATTCAGCTCCTGGATGCATTGGAGAAGCAGGCTGCTGTGATCCAGGGGGTGTCTGTGAAAGTCACAACAAAAACAAACAAAAAAAGAGCCAGCAGGGATGGATTTCAGGTTTTAAAAACACCCTTTTTTTTTTTTTTTGAGATTTACACATGTGTTTATTCGAAAGGCAGAGGACAGAGAAAGAGATTTGCCCATCCACTGGTTCATTCCCCAAACGGCTGCAGCAAAGCCAGGATCCAGAGCTCTGTCTGGGTCTCCCACGTGGGTGCAGGGGCCCAAGCACTGGGCCTTCTGCTACTTTCCCCTCTCATTAGCCAGGGAGCTGGAGCAGAAACAGAAATGCAGGGACTGGAACCAGGACCAGGATATGGAATGCCGGTGCCAGGACATGCGGGTGCCGGTGTCACATGGCTGAACCTGCTGTACCCCTATATCAACCCAGGATTTTGGGTTTCAAGGGAAAAATAACGGGCGTCCGGCTGAGAAACTGTCTAGTTCTTCTTGCTTCCTCCAACCTGCCTCATCATGTGAGCAGCACTACACGCCTCACTGGCCACAGAACCAGACAAGGGGATGCAATTCCACAAAGGTCAAGGGCAGAGAGAGAATAGTTTGGTGTCAGGCGCTTTTCACCTTTCACCCACAAGGCAGATTATGCAAATGCTCAGTGCTGGGAGACCACTCCCCTGGGTGAAGCCGAAAGACCCACAGGGACCAAGACAGGGTTGAGATGAGGAGGAAGAAATCCCTTGAGAGCCTGAGAGGCATCCCCTCCCAAGCCTCCCTCTCCCCATCTGTGAATTCAGGGGTGGTGTCACCACAGGTGTAGTCATGGGCACAGGCCCTTGGAGAATGGAAGGATGTAACTGTAACTCAACTGCAGACCCAGCTGAGAGCAAGCTCCTTGCAGCTACTAGGCTGTGGCTGAGAGGGAGGTTTATGGTCGTGCAGGCGTTCACAGTCAGCTGGAAGACAAGGACCCTATCAGAATTCCAGGGAACTGGCCCCTGCCTCCTCTTTGCAGCAGTTTTTCCACCAAGAAGGTTTGTGGGCACAGTTAGCATGATGAGACGGAAAGCTTGCTGATGGAATGGGGTGTGGAAGACACAGACAGTGCTCACCCTGGGAAGTGAGCAGGGCCCGCTCCGTGGGGCAATGCCCTGGAGACCCAGTGGGATAGCGGTGCCAACCCTAAGCAGATGCACAGCGCTTCCTGGCCAGTTGAGCACTCACAGCATCCTTTGCTCCCTGGCCTGTATACCAGCCAGGGACCCAATGCTCTCTGAAATGCAACACCTTAAGAAAAGCTACTGATGGAGAATCAAGATGGCGGAATAGGGTAAGGACATGTTTAAACGGACGGAAAAACATTTAATCAGGATGAAGCAGAGAGGACATATTCCAGGAAATAGGAAAGGACAGAACAACAGCAGAGGGGTACCTGGAGACTGGCAGACACAGGAAAGCAGAGGACACAGCGGGGTGGTGTTGCAGTGACTGATACTCCAGAGGCATTCAGCTAATGGGCGATCTGAACTCCACCAGCAGCCGAAACTCCACCAGCAACCAGGTGGGAGGAGGCTTTCACTCCCGCAGGGAGTTTGGGAGGTGAACCCAGACAAGAACTGTCAGTCCTGCTGGTCTGTTTGATTTGACCAGGAGCAGAGATAGAGCAGCAGATCCCAGATGGGCAGAGCAAGAACAGGGTGGATTTCATAGCCCAGTCAGCCCCCTAGAGCTGAATTGGGTACCGTTTTGCGTAAGGAGGCAAAGGCAAGGGAAAGGACTGAGCATACGCTGAGCTGGGAATGAACTCATTTCTGACTCAGTGAATTGCAACAACGTGGCATTCTATAGGTTCCACCCAAGACAGGTCTTAGTAGCCCTCAGATCTGACGGCCAGCAGATCAAGAACTGTAGTAGTGGTATGTCAGGTGTCATTTTGCACACTGTGGCAATAGCTTTGAGACTGCAGGGTACAACAGTGAACTGCGCATGTGCTGAGCTCGCGAGAACTTGCTGAGCTCAGTGCATTGCACTGGTCCCGCAGGAAAATAATACCGGCTGTGGCACTGTACTGGTCAAAATAGGTCCGTGTGGCACCCAGACCTAACGTCCAACAGGTTCTGACAAGATCAGCACCACCAACAACCTAATTACATAGGATACCTGGTGTCTCTCTAATCCTGGGACCTGCTCCAACCAAAAGTGGGAGAAAGGTTGCAGAGACAATGGTGCAGCCTCAGCACAGTATCACAGGAGGTGGAGAGTGGTGAACCAGAAGCTGGGGCTGTGGAGACCACGGTGGAAATCTGACATAAGAACCCAGACCTGGAACTCGCTGGAGGTTGTGGCACAAGTGGCTGCAAGCAAAAAGTTATGTACCAACTGCATTGTAGACCTGTGGTTGACACAGCTTAGAAACCTGCCCCAAGGAGAAGACTCTGCTACCCAGAAGCACAATGACCAAGAGCAAAAGAAGAGACAAAGGCACAATGAATATTACCAAAAACTCCCCTGCAAAGGAGCAAAATCCTATGCCAACCCCAGAGTTAACTGAGGAAGACATTGAGAAAATGGGGGACACAGAATCCACAAGACTCATTTTAATGCTTCTGATAAAAAATGAGAAGCTCCATGCAAGAGTTCAAAGAATTTAAGGAGGCAATAAAGCAAATCAAGGCTGATATATCAGAAATTAAGAACACAGTAGAGCAAATTAAAAGCACAGTGGAGAGTCTCCAAAACAGAATGAAGCAAGCAGAAGAAAGAATCTCAGAATTGGAAGATATTTCCTGTCACCAGGGGAAACAAACAAAAAGCTGGAAGCAGAGCTGGATCAGGCCAAAAAAAGTATTCAAGAATTGAAAGACACTATTAAGAGGCCAAATATAAGAGTTACGGGAGTCCCAGAAGGTGCAGAAAGAGAAACTGAGTTTGCAAATGTATTTAATGAAATAATAAAGGAAAATTTCCCTAATCTAGAGAAGGAATTGGGAAACAACATCCTGAAGGGAGAACTCCCAACAGGCTTGATCAAAAGCAATCTTCACCAAGACACATGACCATCAAGCTCTCTTCGTTTGAACATAAGGAAAAGATCATTAAATGTGCATGTGAAAAAAAATCAATTGACATACAGAGGAATGCCAATTAAACTCACAGGAGATCTCTCACAGGAAACTCTATAGGCAAGAAGGGAATGGAGTGACATATTCCAGATTCTAAAAGAAAAAAATTGTCAGCCTAGGATAAAATATCCAGCAAAGTTTTCTTTTTGTCTTCGAAAATGAAATAAAATTCTTCCACAGTAAAGAAAAGTGAAAAGAATTTGCCTCTTTCAAACCTGCGCTACAAATGACACTTCAAGATGTTCTCTTGACAGAGAAGAGGAATAGCACCTACCAAAACCAAAGGCAAACGGGAAGAACATCCCAGTAAAATGACAACACAAGACTAAACCAATGAACACCCCATTCCTAAAATGACAGGACCAAAGTACCGCCCATACATATTAAATTCCGAATGTAAATGGCTTAAGCTCAATCAAACGTCAGAGATTAGTAGACTAGATTAAAAAACAAAACCCATCTGTTCATTGTCTGGAGGAGACACACTTCACCAACAAAGATCAGCAGACACTATATCACATGGGTTTTGTTGTTTTCTGTTGGTTTCATCTCTTCAAAAACACTTTCTTCTGATTAAATCATGCAATGACTCGTAGAACATGCAGTGGCATCATTTTCTTCAAGAAGGTTCTTGATTTTCATTTCTTCAGCTACACATTAGTCATTTAGTAGCATGTTATTTAACTTCTTGGTGTTGTTAATATCTTTTTTCCCCCTGATGTTGATTTTGTTTTGTGGCTCTTCATTTAAGGGGATGTATAGTAGCTGTGTAATGGAGACTGTCATATGCAGTAACATGTCATTTAACTTCATGGCATTGTAAATTTCTATTTTTTATTTCTATTGTTGATTTTGTAATATGATTTTTGATTTAAGGGGATGTACAGTAGTTGTGAAATGGAGACTAACATCCAGATGTGAAAATGCAGTGTAGTATGCATTTCTGCTTCCAGACAAAGATGGACTTACAATGAAACTGTTTACTATATCTTGACAATAGGATTCTGGACTCTCTGCCATTGTCCATGCCCGCAATGATGGACATATGACTGTGTATGAAGAATTATATGTTAGTAATGATATAGAGGAACTATATGAGGGAGGGAAATGGGGAGGGGATAAGGGAATATGGAACTGTGTCATAAAATAATAATAATAATAATAATAATAAAATGTAAAAAAAATTTAAAAAAAAGAAAAGCTACTGATCTTGATAGCTTGGGAAGTGGACACAAAGCAGGCATGCAATCAGCAAGTGGGTTCTTTTAAAAAGAAAAAAATTTATTTGAAAGTCAGAGTTATATATATATAGAGAGAGAAATCTTCCCTATGCTAACTCACATCCCAAATGATCACAATGGCTGGAGCTGGGCCAATCAAAAGCCAGAAACCAGGAGCATCTTCTGGATCTCCCACAGTGCAGGGGCCAGGCACTTGGACCATCTTTTGGTGCTTTCTCATGGCACATTAGCAGGGAACTGGCACAGAAGAAGAGCAGTCAGTACACAAACTGGCACCCATATGGACACCAGCATCGCAGGCAGTGGCTCAACTTGCTACACCACAATGCTAACTCTCTGAGCAATTTCTTAATAAGCCACAAGCTGAAGTGATGGGATGGAGATTGCACACCATCCAGGTATTGATGCACACCCATTTATCCACGACACTGTTTGAGAACCCATGGTGCACCAGGCTGTACAATGGCCTGGGAGAGAGAGGCAGCAAAGAGACAAGCAGGCAACACGCGTCAGGAAGTCCTGCCTCAACCCTCGCTGCTTTAACTGCTACTGCAGAACAGAGCAGAGAGCCAGGGCCCTAATGTTGCTCATGCCCTGCACTACTGGCCAAACCCTGTTCGCCCCCGTCCCAATGTCACCTGTGTTCGATACACTCACATCACATATCTAGTAACAGACGCATTCATTCCCTGGTCACTTATTCCATAGAGAGCTGCTGTCCTGAGTCCAGCACCGAGCTGGGGGCTCCAGGCCCTGTGTTCCTCCCGTCTCCCCAGTCTGGATTTATTTTCCCCAGGACTAGGCCAAGTGGCAGAGGACTGCTCAAAGCCCACTTTGTAGGGGCTAACCTTGGCCAAAATGTGGAAGCCCCTGGGAGAAAAATAAGGTCTGGAAGAACCTACAGAGCTGCCTGACCCCACTTCCCCACTTTACAGATGGGAAAGCTGAGGCTCAGAGTCAGTATATGTGACAGTCTCTAGTTCACACGAAGTCAGGGCCAGGGCTCTGGGGGAAAGTCAGGCTTCCCAGGTTTGCCTGCAACTGTAGGGGATCAAAGCTGTCTCCTCATCTTTGTACTCCTTCAGTCCTTGCAAGAATAAGATCCATTTTGCAGATATGAATGAGTGAAGCCCTTTAGATTCCTGGCCAGCCACCAGGCATAGAGACAAAGCAGTTGATGAACTTGGAGAGGTTGTGCTTCCCAGCCTTGGCTCCTGGGGCTGCCTCTGCCTGCAGGGCCCTTCAAGCTTCTGCCAGTTTTCTTACAGCTCATCTGTGCCCTGGCCCCACCCTGCTGGTCCTTAACATGATGTCTGGGCCTGTCTCACCTGCTCACTGGGAACTCTTCTAGAGACTCAGCCTGTGTCTTTCCTCCCCAGTCAGTGCTGGGTGAGTGATGGAAGGAAGAGACTGCAGGGCGAGGTGAGGAGGGATGAGGGGAGAGATAAGGGAGAGCTGGGACTGGGTGACCAGCTCCCTGGGATATGCCCACGGTCACTAACAAGATTCTGCCTCCACCTGCCCTCGTTCTCAGCCTGCCCCTCAGGTGGAAGCTGTGTCCCTTCCCAGCATGGACAAAGCCCACCACAGTGAGCCCCTGCCTCCAGCCAGTGAATGATTCAAGCATGGACGGAAGATAGAAGCCAGCCACTGAGAAGTGGTAGGCATCACGTGCTGTAGGGTCCTCACACATGGACAGAAACCAGCGCCATATTTCCTGCTTCTCTTTGGTCCTTGTCTACTTAGGATGTGCCATTTGGAGAGACTCTAGCCCTTCTGCCACCCAGAGATGACAAGCCCTAGATCCATGGCTAGCAGGCTGAGGATGACAGCAAGAAATCAGGTTCTTAGCATGCTAGTGGGAGGATGAATTGTGTACCGGGGCTGCCCCCTTTTCAGAACAGTGGTAACCCCTGCTATTAGAGCCACTTGGGATGGCATTTTGTCTCCCTGGCAGGTGACAGCATTGGGGTCTGTGTGCCAGGAGAGCAGGACTATGGGTCTGCAACAGACAAAAGGATTTCAGCGATAACAACAGACAGCCTTCTCTGGAGATAACACAAAACAATGTCAAGTTCATACCTTGGCTTTCTAAACAACAATCCTGTGAGATAGATGAGACATATTCTCACCTGAGGTTTGGAGATCCAGAAACCAAATCCACAGGGAAAGATCTTGCCCAGTCGGTCAGCAGCAAGGTGAAAAGTGAGAGTTAGAATCATGCATACCCTCGCCCCGCCCACACACCAGCAAGTCTAATGCTTTTAATGAAAGACCAGGTACCACAGCTATATAAGGAGTAGATGAGGTTTCATCACAACCCTGAAAGTGACTGGTGTGACAGTGCTAGCAAGTGGTAGGACTGCTAAGAGGATGTCATGAAAACGCATCCAGTTCCATGCCTGCAACCTTGCCATTCAACTCCTGTGAGCCGAATCTGCTGTCAGACATAACAACAGACAACAAAGTTAGGGTGGCATCCATTCCCCCTCCACCAGCTGCCATCTGTGTCCCAGCATCTTGGGATCTGTGTAGACCGCCTCCCCCATAGCACTCTGCTGGAGCTCCTTGGCAATGATGGCTGGAAACTGCAACTCTGGCATGAGCCAAACCACTTTGCAAGCAACAAGGCTGCTCCTGACCCATTCTTTCTTCATCCCCCACCTTCTTTCCTCCAATTACTTGTCATTCGGTACCTCTTGTATGCTTTCTACCACAGTTGCCTCAAAGGCACTGGAGTTTGCACACCCAGCCATCATCAGGGAACTCCAGCAAAGTTCAAGAGGTGGCTTCTGATCAGCCTAGAGTGGAACGGGACCGTCACATCCCCCCATGTGTGTAGGCTAAACTCGTGGTAATGCAAACAGAAAGTGCCTCCTGCACTGGCATTCCTGAAGAAGAGCAATACAGCTCTCCCCATCCCTGCTGCCCCCCACCAGCCACTCCAGGTTCCTGTGGCCCCAGAGCCTGCAACCAGGGCGTGGCACTGTTACTCATTGTCCCCCTTTCCTACAAAGAACTGTGGATGAGTATGCCTTGTCACTGTTAGTGCTGGCTGTTGGCTCTGGTTATGGAATCCTGTCTGGCTGCCACCATGGTACAGGGCATCTGCACGCATACACCTTTGCACAGGTGAAGAAAGAGAGTGCGAACTGTACCAACCAGTGACCACATTTTTGCCTAAAATCTCACCTATGTGGGTATCTAGAAAAGGTTCAGGTTTTATAGCACCCCCAAGTCCTTGAGGCTGGCTGAAGGATGTGGCCAAGCCAACACACCAGGACATCTGTTACAGCTCCACCTTGCTCAGCCATGGAACATAGCCCACTCCTTCCTCCCCCCAGACATGTTCATTCATGTGTTAAACTGGGGGAAACTAACACATTTCCACTGCAGCTCTCCTTTCTCCCAGCTCCAGTGGCCCAGGGCGGTGAGCTGGTGCATCTAATCCAGCCAGCCTTATGGGGCTCCTCCCTCTACTACCCTAACCACCAAGGCTCCTGCCATCCTTGTTGTCCATGCTGGTGGTGGCCAACACCATCTCAGGTAAAATTCCTGTTCTGTGGTCACAAACATGACATTCAACTCACTGGGCCCACATTTGCCTGTCTGGAAGTAGGGAAGCAGTAACATCCTTGTATTTTCAATTGGGAAAAGAGTACATACCTCGTGTCCTAAATCTGAGGATCAAATGAGTTTCTCTGCATAATGCTCTTAAAATAATGCCCGGCCCGTGGGAAAAGGATGATCAACACAGGCTGTGTTTGCTACTGCCATCATCACTGGTATCTTCTCGGATGGTGCAGGTGCCACAGTAGTTAAAGCACTGCTTTGGGCATTACAGCCCATGCGAGAGCACCTGGCTCCAGTTCCAGCTCCACTTCTAACCCCTGCTTTCTGCTAATGCTCAACCTGAGAGACAGCAGTGATGGATCAAGTATTTAGATCTCTGCCATCCACATGGGAGATCAAAGTTGAGTTCAAACTCATGGCTTCAACCTGGCCTGGCTTAGCTCTTGCAAATTTTTGGGGAGTGGAGCAGCAGGGTGAGAGATCTCTCTATGGCTCTCTCTGTTTCTGTCTGCCTTATTTGATTGCTTTTTGTTTTTTTAAATTTATTTATTTTTATTGGAAAGGGAGATAGACAGTGAGGAAGAGAGACAGAGAGGAAGATCTTCTGTCTGCTGATTCACTCCTCAAGCTAAGCTGATCTGAAGCCAGGAGCCAGTAGTGTCTGGGTGTCCCAGGTGGGCGCATAGTCCCAAGGCTTTGGGCCATCCTTCACTGCTTTCTCAGACCACAAGCAGGGAGCTGGATGGAAAACAGGGCCTCCCGGGCAATTGAATTCAGAAAGTGGGGACTGTGCTAGGACCACAGGTGAGAGGTCAGATGGCAGATGTTCCTTGGATTCCAGGCCTCTAGGGTGGCTGAGTCCCTGTCCCTGGGCTTTGTCATGGGAGGCCACCATGTGTCACGGACAATGGCAAGATGAGCAGAGTGGTGGAGACTGCACAGGAGCTTCCGCGTCCATGTTTGATGGAACAGCTGCAATTGGAGGGCATCGAGTCTAGCCCTTGTACCTGGTCCCTCCCTTGCCTGGAAACACAACACCACTGGTTTTCCATTATCTCTCAGGACTCCAGTCAGGGCTGGGAGGGGCCCTCAAGGGCTTTGCTTCCCTAGCAGAAGCCTCTGCTGCTTGCCCAAGGTCACCCAGCCAGGACCTGCTGAACCTGAGATGTTGATGGTACTGTCAACATCCTGAGTTCCAAGCTTCAGAGCAAAGGCACCTCCCAAATGGGCTGTGTCCAGCCCGAGCCCAGGAACAACACAAGAGAGGCAGCAGTGGGCACTCGTGACTATCTCACTCCTCCCTCTGACCTGGCCTTGGGACCCCCTGCACTCGCTTTCCACCCCCTGGCCCCTCCTACCTCTTCCAGTCACTCTCCAAAGGGAGGACAGATCTGCCCAGCTCCAGCTCCAGCTCACCTTGCAGGGGTTAGGAGAGAGGAAGGAGATAAGGAAGCTGTAAGTGTCTTGTGTGCCAGGCTCTAGACACTCGACGATTCTTCTGACCTCAGGACAAGATGGCAGGTACCATCACTGTGCCCACTTAAAGGTTTGCAGTGTCCTAATGGGCATGGGGAAACTTTCTTCTGCCAATGACCTCTTAGATGTTTACAGCATCATTCACAGGCTGTGCAAAATGATCAATTTTAAAAAATGAGCCTGCTGGGGTGGGCATTGTGGCACAGCAGGCTAAGTAGATGTCTGTGGTACCAGTATTCCATATGAGTGTTTGTTTGAGTCCCGGCTGCTTCTGATCTAGCTTCCCACTAAGGTGTCCAAGAAAATGGAAGAAAATGGGCCTGGGGCTTGGGCATGTGTGGGAGAGCCGAAAGACTGCTCATATAGCCTGACTTACGGCCTGCCAAAGTTCCGGGTGCTATGGCCATCTTGAGAGTGAACCAGCAAATAAAAGATCCTGCCGCCCCTATCCCCCACCCCACCCATTTCTCTCCCTCTCTCTGTGTGCTTCAAATAAGCAGTAACTAAATCTTTTTTAAAAATTAACCTGCTCTATAGCAGGTTTGAGTCTGGCGTGCAGTTGCCTTGGAAGGGACAGAGCAAGTGAGTGACTTTACACCAGTGTCCTCAATGGTAGTCAGTTGACATTTGTTTCTGTTAACATTTAAATCCCTTAAAATAGGAACCTGCATTGTGACATCATGGGCTAAGCTCTGCCTGTGGCTCCAGCACCCTGTATAGACACCAGTTCATGTCCTAGCTGCTACATTTTTGATCTGGCTCCCTGCTTGTATCCTGGGAAGGCAGAGAGGATGGCTCAAGCCTTTGGGACCCTGAACCCATGTGGGAGATGTGGCAGAAGCTCATGGCTCCCAGCTTCTGACTGGCTCAGCTCTGGCTGTTGTGGTCATTTGGGGAGTGAACCAGCGGATGGAAGATCTTTCTCTCTGAGTCTCTCCTTTTCTCTATCAGTCTGCCTTTCCCTGCACCCACGTGGAATATCTGGAAGAAGATCCTGGCCACACGTGGAATATCTGGAAGAAGATCCTGGCTTCTGATCAGCTCAGCTCCAGCTGTTGCGGCCATTTGGGGAGTGAACGAGTGGATGGAAGACCTTTCTCTCTCTTCTTCTCTCTGTAAATCTATGTTTCCAAGAAAAATGAATAAATCTTTTTTTTAAAGAAAAAAAAATTAAGTGAAGTTCAAATTTCAGAGTCAATAAATATTATTTGAACACAGAAAAAATAAATCTTAAAATAAAAAATAAGCAGAACTTGCATTTCTGAGCAGCACCAGCTGCTTCCCAAGGATTCCACAGGTCCGTGTGGCCACTGGCTACTGTAGTAGGGCTGGTCAGTTGCAAACACAGGATGCTCCCGTGCTGGCAGGGCGCCCTGCTGGACAGCTTCGTGTTGAAAAAGAGCAAGGAGTTGGGGAATGATTTGCTTGGAGCCACACAGCGAGTTGCACACAGACCTGGGCTGGGCCTTGCAGGTCTCGCTTCCAAAGCCTCTGCTTGGAATCCATTGGCCACCACTTGGCCCCGGAACAGGCAGGATTGTTTGCCTGGGATGCGAGGTCAACTCGGGAAACCAAACAAGAGATCAGAAGACTGTGGGGGGATGCGAGCATGGAGAAAAGGAGCCAGCTGTTCTTGAGAATTATTTTTATCCTGCCCAGATATCCCAGCGAGTTGCCTTTCTCCTGCCGAAAGCTATTTTTATCTCAAAAACTGGGCTGGGAGCACTCTGCCATTGGACGGGCCGAGGGATTCGCTGACACATCATCATCCCTGCCATACCCAGGCTCCCCGGCTTCTGGGTGAGTCCCAAGGAGGGTGCTCACTGCTGTCCTCCCAGCAGCTCCAGGGGGACCCCAGCACAGATGGACAGTGCACACCCCCAAGTTTCAGTTGGGAAACTGAGGTCTCAGCAAGTACAGAAAGGTGTGTGTAGTATAGCTGAGATACTTTTTTCTGCACTTAGACTGATTCTAGGCCCTCCTCTCTGGGGAGGGTATGGGCTTAGGTATGGGCTTCAGGGGAGGGGTGTCTGTTGAGACACCAAGACAAGTCCACGGCTGGACCCCGTGTTGCCCTACCTTGCTGGAAGCAGGCAGGTTACTGGGCAGCACTGGGCTTTTCTCTCTGATCCATCATGCAGGGTCTTCACTCACCTCTCTTCTGCCTTCACCACAGTCCCACTGGGAGTCTGGCCAATGGAAAAGTTTTTGGTGACTTGGAAAATACCCAGTGTCGGAAAAAGCTTTTGTCCTCCTCCTCCTCTTCTTCATCCTCCTCCTCCTCATCATCATGGTAAGCTGTGAGATCCCTAATGGTGTGCGTTTCCTACCCCTTCCCCTGCCTGCGTGGGCCTCAGTTTCCCTGCCTGAAATCTGAATGTTTTGGCCCAGAGACAGTCCCTGGGGCCTCCCTCCCCACTCTGGCTGGCCGTTTCTATGACCCATTCATTCGGTCAACAAGTGTTTATTGAGTTCTAGGAGCCTCGCGCAGTGGGGAAACGCAGCCCCAGCTTCTGTAAAACAGCCACCCACCCGTTTTGCTGGCCCGGGCCACATACGCAAACCCCTTGTGTTTTCCAAAGGCAAGTTATGGCAAACATGTTATTCTCCCAAACACACTCACTGCCCCATCTCACAGAGGGAAAAAAAAAATCCTCTGACCCTATGGAAAACACAGCCAGCAGAAGACAGAAGCCACCCCCGGTTCCTCCTGGCAATGTGGCAGGGGTTGGGTGATTGGCCAGGAGTGCCCCACTCAGACAGGAGACCCTGTGTGAGACCTGTGTCCCTCAGAGAAACAGCTTGTGTTTGTCCCTGCCATCCTGACAAGGCAGCCACAGCCAAGCAGGAAAAAAAACAGCCCCATTCTGTACCCAGCCTGTCCCCAGAGCGAGGAAAATTGTCCGTAAATATTTTTATCTGCACTGTCACCGAGGGAGCTAAGAGGAAGCCTTTGATTCTCCCAGCCCCTGGCCACCCCTTTCCTCCTGGGACCCCGTGGTCAGAGCTGACCTAGGCGTCCCACCTCCCACCCTCAAATTATAGGCTGTTGCCCCTGACGCCTGGCCCCAGGAGGTGGTGGGATTCGAGGGGGGACCACACTGCACCACCACAGCCAGCCCTTTGGCTGTTGAAACAGCCTCCAGCAGCCAGCTGGTTTCCAGCCAGGAGCTGGTGGTCAAGGCTGAGGAGGTGTAGGACCCAAAGATGGAGCTGGGGTTACAACCGGGATCCAGGGGTGGTGGGGGAGAGAGAGACCCAGGGACACCATCTGGACCTTGCATTGCCTCACTCACCAGGGCCATGCCCAGGAGACCACAAGAGTGTTGTTGACCTGGAAGTGATTTATAGCAAAGCAAATTTGGGAGATCAAAGGTTATAGTCTTCAAGATCCAAAGAGAGTGCATCAAATGGTGGAATGTCGGCCATAACCTCGGACTCCACAGCCAGGGATAGGATCCTGACCCGGGACTTCTGACACCCTCCTGTACCAACAGGACCACTTGCTTCCTGTTTGACCTTACTGTAACTTCTTTGTCTGAGAAGACTCACTACTTCTGGAAACTTCTAAATGGGATGGGACGACTGGAGAACCACCAAGCGTTGTGATGCTGTGGTTCTTAGATCACCTGCACTGCAGCATTGGTTACCCCAAGGGCTACACTTGGAACACCTTTGGACAGCAGAAACCCAAGGTGCTGCAATCCTGGAGTTCTGCCTGGCGCTGCTTCTCAGATCTATGACTCCATGCTGCTGCAGCTAAGATTTCCATGATTCTCCAACTCTGTGACCTATTTCAGGGCACACATGGATCTCGCACAAGGGGGCATTCATCTTCAGAAGGGATTAGGTACAGGGGAGCCCCATGGGGCCAACTGACCGCTCCTCCATCTGTGATGGGCAGCGTTCCATGGCCCCAGGCCCCCAGGGCCCAGATTGCCTTCTGTCTGTTTCCTGTCCATATCCTCGGGTGGCCTTTGCTTAATTCTGCCCTGCGCTGCCCAGCCTGCATCTCCTGGAGCAGGCCGGATTGTGCAGCACGGGCAGCCATGCCCAGGCCTCCCGAGGGCAGCATTTAGTCCCATGGAGCAGAGGGCAAAGGAAGTGGGATGTTTGCTTCCCTGGGAGCCTGTCCCCCAGTGACGCAGAATTGAAGGTGGGCTTGTGGTTGGACCCAGTCGTGACTTGTTTCATTGTGGTTGGTTCAAGCCATCTCGAACAACCTCAGAATAGCCCTAGTACATCCTTTCTTGTGGGCAGTCCATCTCTAGGATACCTCCATCTGGGTAGAGACTCTGTTAAGGGTGGGCATTGGGGGGCATTTTTGAACACCCATTTCCCATGTCCAGGTGCCAGTTCTAGCTGCAGTTCCTCCACCTCTGTTTGAGCTCTCTGCTGCTGTGCCTAGGAAAGTAGCAGACGACGGGCCAAACTTTTGAGTCCCTGCCACCCAAGTGGGAGACCCAGAGGAAGTCCCGGGTTCTTGGCTTTGGCCTGGCCCAACTCTGACTGTTGTAAACATTTCTCTCTCTCCCTCTTTCTCTTTTTCGCTTGCTCTCTCGCTCTGTCTCTCCATCTCTGTGTGTGTCACCCTGTCTTTCAAATAAATAAATAAATAAATAAATAAATAAGGCCCAATGCAATGGCTCAAAAGACTAATCCTCAAGTGCTAGTATCCTATAGGGGTGTCAGTTTGTGCCCTAGCTGCTCCACTTCACATCTAGCTTCCTGCTTTACAGACTGGGAAAGCAGCAGAGCATGACCCAAGACCTTGGGACCCTGTGCCCGCATGGGAGACCTGAAGGAGACTCTTGGTTCCTGACTTCGGATTAGCTCAGTTCCAGCTGTGGAGGCCATTTGGGGGATGAAGAGGATGGAAAAACTTTCTCTTCGTATTTTCTTCTCTCTGTAAATCTTCCTTTCCAATAAGAATAAATAATTCTTTATGAATAAATAAACAGACAAAACTTTACCGAAAAAAAAAAGACTGAGCTGGAGGGGACACAGTGCCCCTTCCCCCTTTTTCTTGTCTTACTCATGTTTTTAACACACGCAAGGACAAATCCTCAGCCCACACGGAGCAGGGCCTTGCTCTGTGTTCCGAAGGTAAACTGAAACCCAGTTTTAAGTACCACATCACCATGCTGGCAGAAGTTTCAGTGGTGGTCCTGAGACTCCCCTCCATCCACCAAACCCGAACATGCAGACACCCTGAATCTCGAGCAGGTAAACCCATGCCGAGACACCTCTCTGTCCTCCTGCTCCCTCCTGGGTGGTGCTCACTGTACCAGATGTGCCTTCCCTCCAGTGGCATGGTGTATTTGCTGAAGCTGGACAGTCTAACCTGCTTACAACCCCAGGAGGCATGTCCTGGGACTCTCCTTGCTCCCATACTAAAACCCTGCTTTCTTCTCCTTGTCTTCTTCCTCCTCTTCTTCCTCCTTCTTCCTCCTCCTTCTTCTATTAAGATTTATTTATTTTCTGTGCTTACTAGTAGTACATGTAGGAGCCTGGACTGGGAATGCCTCAAAGTTTTTTTTAGGGGGATTCCCCTGAACAAAATGGAGGAATCAAAGCATTAATCAAAAAAAGATGGAAAATGGAGTAGATGAATCAACCACCTCAGCTTTATGCTTGCAGCGGAAAACTGGACAAGGGGAAACCCTAAGACGGACTATGTCAATCAGTGGACTCTGCACCAGCCTCATCATACCTGGACTGTTGCTGATGATATGTTGGAGCTTCTAATTGATCAAGGTGACGCTCTGCTGGCTCTGCCTATAAACCTGAGAGGGCCTCCCTAAGAGGCCGTTGAACTTGAACTGGACAAGTGGGATGCTGGACTCTGTATGGTGTAAACTTTTAATTAGGGAATCTCAACGGAACTTGAGCTGTGGTTATGCATCAAGGTGAAGGAATTCATGATGGGGGAAGGGTTTGGGGTGAAGGGGGGGGGAATCCCAGTACCTATGAAATTGTGTCATGTAATGCAATGTAATTAATGAATAAATGAATATTAAAAAAAAAGATTTATTTATTTTTACTGGAAAAGCCGAGTTACAGAGAGAAAGAGAGACCTAGAGAAAGCTCTTTCATCTGTTGCTTTGTCCCCAAATGGTCACAAGTGGAGCTGAGTCCATCCAAAGCCAGGAGCCAGAAATCCCCTCCAGGTTTCCCATATGGGTACAGGGTCCCAAAGCATTGTGTCATCCTCCACAGCTTTCTCAGGCCACAAGCATGGAGCCGGATGGGAAGTGGAGCAGCTGGGACATGAACCAGCGTCCATATGGAATGCTTGCAATGGGGGGATAATGCAATTGAGCCATCCCATCTACCCTAGCTCTGCTTACTTCTGTCTTTTTGTCTTCAGAGGTCCTCTGCTTCTGGGATCCAAGGGTCCTTGTTTAGCTCGCAGAAGACCTCAGGACTTCACTGCAAGCACCTCAGTCCTCAGCGCTTCAGAGCACCAGCAGCCAGGACAACTGGGAGCAGAGTACCTGCTTACATCGGCATGTGGGAAGGTGCACACAGCTACGATGCAAGTGAAGACCTTGCTGGCCCATCACCAAATATGCACTTATTTGCAGACAATCTTGCAAGATTTCTTGCAGCAGCTGTCTGGTTCTCTGCCAACAGACAAAAGCCAGGTGCTGAAGGAATGGGGCCCCCAGGATAGGAGTGGTCTGTGGGGTTCACAAAAGGGTCAAGGGTTGAGCACACAGTTCCCTGGGAAATTAGAACTAGGTGCAACAGTGTGAGGAGAAGAGGAGTTTGGGAAGTGGATGGGGGCATTTATGGAGAGCTAATTGGCTCAATATTCCCCAGGGAAGGGTACTGATCATGCCAGGGAAAGGAAGCCATGCCCTGACAGGTGGATCTGCCAACTGCACCAACAGCACTGGGTAAGGCATGCAGGCTGGAAACTTAGCTTATGAACAAACACCCTCCCTGGGTTCAGCTCTCCATTTGAAAATTAGAGTGTGGATCTGGGTGACCCTCCTCCTCTGCCAGAGGTTAGTTACCTCCTGCAGATTTAATCCTGCTTTCCAGATGCCCAGGAAAACATGACTCCTTCAGGCTGTCTAGTTTCATCTTCATGTTTATCCCCATTGAGTCTTTTGCACCATCTTCAATAGAGCTGGCCGTCGGATGTGGTCTGAGTGGGGCCTGCTCTACAAGCAGTTCAAGGACGCTGAGGGGCTGAACTGGAGTACTCATTCTAAGTGGCTGCTTCTCCTGGATCCTTTCATCCCCCCAATTTCAAGGAGCAGTGTGCACCCCTCCTACCCCTACATAACCTTCTCTCTATGCAAGCTCAGCCTGGCCCCTGAATGGGGTGGAAATGGCTGCTGCAGAGCCACGAAGACCACCCTCAAGGCAGCAGGAGCCCTGGGACCCAGGCCTGGCATGTGTGGTGCATTTCCCTGGCACTAGCACTGGCCCCACCTGAACCCTTGGTGACCCAGCCACATGGAAGCAGGCCCAGCTCCGGATGGTAATGATGAGAGAGGGAAAATGAGCTGCAAAATCTGAGAGACAACAGAGATACAAAGTTAGAAGCTGTCGGGAGCAGAAAGGGAAGTAGAAACAGACAGAGGGGAAGAGAAGACAAGAGATAAAGTAGCAATAGGGTGACAGAGTCCCCTAGAAGGAGAAAGGTGAGGACAGGAAGCAGAAAAGGGAGAGTGACATGGACATGACTGAAAGCTTTTCCTCAGGTGGAGGAAGCACTGAAAGAGAGATAGAGGAGGGCCTGGGCAGAGAGGGGGAAGAGAGATCCCTCACACAGGCATGCACACAGGGACACACACTCCAAGGACAAGCTAGGAGAGGACTGGGGGCCCCTGGCACCGAAGCTTGAATCAGCTGGACCCTGCACAGCAAGGCTAGCAACGACCCCTGGAGGCCCCACATGTGGTGTGAGCCCAGCTGCTCTTCTCCAGTGAGGGGAACTTGAACCTCACGCTTGTGGATGAGGAATGCTCTTGTCTCCACTCCTGTCTCAGCTGCCCACACTCACAGCCTCCACCTCCTGGGTTACCTGGGGCTCCCTTGACCAAGGACTCGGCTGTGGCAAAAGTGACACAGGAGAGGAGCAGCAGGAGGAGTCATGTGTCTGGGGTGCACCGAACCCAGAGATCCAAAAGCCCCTGCCCACTTTAGGACAGCAAGGAAAGGAGGGCCCTCCGATGAAGGCTTGTTATAGCGAGTTCCTCCTGGACGGGGCTGGCCTAGGCATGAAGTCGCTGCCCCAAGCTCTCCCTTCTGGGTTTCAATCCCTTGCCAACACTAGAGTGCTGCTTCCTCTAGCTGCTGGGTTCCCATCTCCAAGCCAATGAAAGTCAACCACTTGTTCCTAAGGATTGTCCCTAGAGAGGACTGGAAGGGAACAAAAATGTGTCTGCACCTATAGGAAATTTAGGCCACAAAGCCCCTCCCCTTGCCCATCCTCTGTGTTGTCCTGCAGCTTCTCACTGCCCTCACTCCCAATTTTTTAAAATATTTATTTATTTATTTGAAAGTCACATATGCAGAGCAGAGGAGAGACAGAGAGGAAGATCTTCTGTCCATTGATTCATTCACCAGGTGGCTGCAACATCCGGAGCTGAACTGATCCGAAGCCAGGAGCCAGGAGCCTCTTCCGGGCCTCCCATGCCAGTGCAGGGCCCCAATGCTTACCCAGGCCACAAGCAGGGAGCTGGAAGGGAAGCAGGCCACCAGGATTAGAGCAGGCGCCCATAAGGGTTACCGGCACGTGCAAGGCAAGGACTTTAGCACTAGGCTACCTACTCCCAGGTCTTCATCAGCCATGCACATCTGACAACTGATTATCTCTTTCTCTCTCTCTCTTCCTCTCTCTTTCTCTCTCTCCCAACTTCTGTTAGACTTTGTTTCTTGGGAACTCGAAGAGGCCCACCTCTCAGTTTCCACTCTTTCTGAAAATTGGAATAATTAAGATTTACACTTATGGGGGTTTTTAACAATGACATAAAATTGGTATGAAAATCACTTGATATGGGCCCTACTAGGTAAGTAAGCTCTTGATACATAATAAGCCTTATCATCATCATCATCATACTTGATGATCCTATCATCATTGCCACCATCACCACCATCATCTCCATCATCATCATTGCCACCACCATCATTATTACTGCCATCATCATCTCCATCATTACCGTCACTGTCTTTATCACCATTTTCACCATTATTACCATCACCTTGATTGCTACAACCACCACCGCCATCATCATTCGCACACTGTCTTCACCATTACTGACATTGTCAACGTTACTGTCATCATCTCCATCACTACTGCCATCACCACCACTACCACCATCATCACAACCACTGTTGTCTTCACTATCACTGTCATTATCACCACCATCTATGTTGTCTCACTTATCACCATTACATCACCATCATCACAACTACCATCATCACTGCCCCTTCAGGGGTGCCTGGGTGAGCAAGGAGGTAGAGACCAGGCAGTAGGGGATACTCTGCCTCCACCTCTGTCTTTTTCCATGAGCTGAGTGGCCATCTTTCTAATTTCCCCGGGTTCTCCCAGTTGCCCAGTGGATGCATCAAACCCAGTTCCTCCAAGACTGCACTGTCACCTACCCATCCCTCCAACTTGCCCCCTGCCACAGTGCTCCCCTCTCACCACTTGGCATCCATTCCAAACACCTCCCAAACAGAAACCTAGAAGTCACACTGGAAGTTCTCCTTAACCATGAGAAGTTACCAATCCAATGACTGGTAGGAGAGACACGATGCCACTTACTTCTGTCTTTAGTGGCTGGGATGCCACTTGTTGAATGAAGGAATTAGAAATGGCCACAAAACTGGGGTTGTGAGCCAAGCACACATACACACACACACACACACACACACACACGATAAAGGCTGGAATCAGACACAGAGCTCCCTCCTTCTCAGGCTGCTGTGTACACAGCAGCCAGCAGGAACTGTGTGAATACCAGCCCAAAGCAGTGTCAGTCCCTTTGACCCTGTCATCCCAGCCCCACGATGCTCCCACGTTAGAGAAATAGGGAGCACCACCAGGAAAGGACAAGGTCCCTGATGGGCTCTCACAGGGAGCAGGCAGCAGGCTCCCAGGAGCTCCTGCCTCATCCAGAAGTTGGTCTTGGCAACTGCACAGCAGGTCCCCCAGGAGGTGGATGGTTCTCCTCACCCTGGGGAAGACAAGCAGCTGCTGAACCCCACCTCACTGAGTCCTGGGCCTGGAGGACTCGGGGGCCATTTTCAGTTACATAGATGGGAAGAAGGAAGCCCAGTGGGATCACATAAGGTCACTCCAGGAGTTGGCACAATGTTTTGTCCACTATACCTGCTAAAGTCAGAAAGACTGGTAACTGCCATAGCTGCTGCTTGCCAAGTGTTCAATGCCATGCTGGGGACTCTGGCTCTAGGATCTTACTCAACGTAACGGCTGCATCGCTTCCAAGACAAAGGTTTTATTATTCACATTGTAAACAAGATGATACTTTCAAAAGTCCACCGGAAGTAGAATTCAAAAATGAGTTAGTCTGGGGTTACCCATGCTGCAACCCCCCTGCATGATTCCCTCATAGCACACACTGTCCCTATATTTTTTGAAGACCCTTCACCTGGGAGCACTGGGCAGCTAGTTCAAGGTCACATGGCTTCCACATGGAGCTCCAAAGGTGGCTGCAATCACAGCTGCTCACAGGCAGACCCTGCAGGTCTGCCACTTGCCTGGATCCCCAGGCACAGGTACCCTGTCAGTGCCGAGGACAAGGACTCCCAGCTCCAAGCCCTCCCTGTCAGGCCCTCAAAAAGCCCCTTTCATGGGCCTGCTCTATGCCCCACTGGGGAGGCCCAGACAAAACTGCTAGTGTTGGAATTATTTTTCTATTTCCAGATGGATCTGCTTGCTGGCTGCATCCAGGGCCTGCCATCACTGAGTGAGGGCTGGGGGCCCTAAGCCAGGTTCATATTAGGAGGCTGCAAGGAAAAAA
Organism: Ochotona princeps; assembly: GCF_030435755.1. NCBI lineage: Eukaryota > Metazoa > Chordata > Mammalia > Lagomorpha > Ochotonidae > Ochotona > Ochotona princeps. The sequence goes on from NC_080845.1 coordinate 16,448,565, forward strand.
AAGGCAACCTAGAATAGCTCCTCCTCACAGAATTCTGGGCTATTCCCCCCGTGAAGCCCCTGAAGACTATTCCTGAGGCATTTAAGAGGGTCTGGCAGCCAGGCAGGGCACAAAAAAACAAATGCACACGCATTTTATTTAAGGAAGCTCTGGGTTGTCTCATTTTGGGCTAGGGGTTTAGAATGCAGTCCCTGGGAGATGTGGGTGGTGAGATGGGCCCCCATCTGAGCTTGGGATGGAGGAGGTGTGGGAGTGAAGCTTGGGATGGGGTAGAGTGGAAGTGGTTTACAACACAACTGTTCACTTAACCACTGTTTAATGTGCACCTATTACTATCAGGTGATGGGCCCCACACAGGGGACAAAGGCTGCTTCTCACAGAGCCCATGGTCCCTGGGGGACAGATGTTGTTCACTGCCATCACACCTGTGGACAGAGAATTACAAGTGTTGACAAAGTGCTATGGAAAGCAAGTTCAGATAGGGACAGTAGCAGAAGTCAGTGGCTTTTCTTACTAAGAAACTACCCAATCTCAAGACCTCATCTTCTTCAAAAGATGAAAGATGCATAGGACTGTGCCTACCCACTTGGGTGCAAGGCTGGATCCTGGTATGAAGTTCAAGTTTGATTCCATGGACTAGAGCCAAGTGTGAGGAAGTTGTCTCCAAAGATTGTGGGACCTGCCTGCTTCAGAAAACTCAACTCAGGTTCTGCTATCAACAAATCCATCCAGACCAAGACGGGAGTGTCTCACCTACCTCCTGGCATTTGCCTGGATTCTGGGGTTACCCTGCCTGGTAACCAAACCCACAGATATGGGCAGAGTCTTGTGAGTCTAGGAGGGAAGTTAACGCAAGCAGAGGTGGGAGGCCCTCCAAAGATCAGTGAGCACCAGGGAAGTTTGACTGGAAGCACTTGCAGGGGAGGAGGCCATTATGCACCTACAGGTACACCTGTGTATCTCTGTCCACAAGATCTGGATGGCCCTACAAAGAAAGCTCACACTAAGTAAAAAGTTCAAACAGCAGAAGGGTCAACAGGAGGAGTCAACCACCAGGCCTGGTGGGAGGGGAGACACCAAGACATGAAGGGAAACCTCTAACCTGGGCCAGAATCCAGGGCTATATGAAGTCTACAGACATTGTCATACTTGGAGCCCACTAGGAGACAGCACACTCTAAGATGCCCAGCTGAAAGGTCATACCATGCTGGGGGGAGAAGAAAAGGGGATGGCCAGAATAAGGGATAAGAGAGCCAGAAGCTCACACATCCGAATACTGCTACTGTGAAGCATCACAAAGGACCAGCATGAGCTCAGCAGAAATGCCCAAAGCAAGCTGTGCGAGGAGGAACAGGCCCACCTATGGGAGTCAACCAGGGTGGCGGTAACCTTGGGGCTGGAGTTCGTGGGAAGCAGGAGTGAGAGGCAGTGTTCCTTGAGCCAGACCAGTGTGGGAGCCATGGAAGGGGATGTTGAGAGAAGTCACCAGCACCACAGCTATGGCAGGAAAGAGATGGGGCAGCATCCTGACCTCTCTGCTCTCCTGCCTTCTGGTTGGCAGCATCTCCCATAGACCAAACCCACTCAAGAGATCAGGCGTGAGAGAGCCAAGGCCATGCTGCCCAGCCCAGAGAGGCCAGCCTGCCAGGCACGGGACGGGACCAGGGAGGGCCACATAGATGAGGGTATGTTGGTTAATTTTTTAAAAAAGATTTATTTTTATTTTTTATTGCAAAGTCAGATATACAGAGAGGAGGAAAGGCAGAGAGCAAGAGCTTCCGTCTGATGATTCAACCCCCAAGTGACCACAACGGCTGGTGCTACACCAATCCGAAGCCAGGAGCCAGGAACTTCCTCCAGGTCTCCCATGCGGGTGCAGGATCCCAAGGCTTTGGGCCGTCCTCGACTGCTTTCCCAGGCCACAAGCAGGGAGCTGGATGGGAAGCGGGTCTGCCAGGATTAGAACTGGCTCCCATATGGGATCCTGGTGCGTTCAAGGTGAGGGCTTTAGTCGCTAGGCCACTGCACCAGGCCCGTGTCACTTAATTTGATGCAACAACTTGCCTGGACCATGGGCTGCCCAGATTAAGCATTCTTTCTGGATGTGTCTACGAGGATGTTCCTGGATGAGATCAGCATGCCAGTCACCAGATTTGGGCCAAGCAGATGGCCCTCCCCAGCATGGGTTGACATCATCCTGTCCCTCAAGGGCCAGGTGGGAGCCCAAAGCAGAAGCAGGGGGATTTGCCTCTTTTACCTGTGTGCCCCCTTTCTCCTGCCTCTGTTGAGCTTCCACCCTCAGAATGGGAGTGAACCCATCAGCTCCACTGGTTCTCTGAACCGCATGCATGGACCAATGTCTAATAGTCTCAGTCTCTCTCTCTCTCTCTCTCTCTCTTTGTGTGTTCTTCCTGTCTTCTGTCACTCTGTCTTTCAAATTAACAAACAAAAAATATTTTTTAAAAAAAGAGAGGACCTGGTGAGATGCCTCAATGGCTAAATCTTCACCTTCTAAGTGCCAGGATCCCATATGGGCACTGGTTCGTATCCCAGTTGCTCCACTTCCCATCCAGCTCCTTGCCTGTGGCCTGGAAAAACAGTAAAGGATGGCCCAAAACCTTTGGACCTTGCACCCAGAGGAAGCTCCTGACTTCGGATCAACTCAGTTCTGGCCATTGCATCCATTTGGGGAGTGAACCAGCAGATGAAAGATCTTTCTCTCTGTCAATCTGATTTGCCTTTTCAATAAAAATAAGAAAAGCAAATCTTTTTAGAGAGAGAGCATGCTTGCACAATGTATGGTAGCCATTGAGGTTTATCTGAGACACTATTATTGCTACTTTAAAAAGGGAGAGAGAGAGAGTGAGAGAGAGAGAGAGAGAGAGAGAGAGAGAGAGAGAGAGAGATGACTACAAAAGCCAAGGGGGCTTCTCTGTCAGACATATCAGAAGATGCTTATCAGAACCTGTTGACTTCCAAGGAGGACAGGGCTGTGAGTCAAGGAATGTTGGCAGCCCCCAGGAGCTGAGCCAGCAGGGAAGCAGACTGCAGCTGCCCACACCTTGACTTTTGCCCAGCAAAATCCACCATGTACTTTCGACCTCCAGGGCTGTCAGAGAACAAATCTGTGGAGGTTGTAGCCCTATAGTTGTGGAGATGTGTCTCAGCGGTCATAGGAAGCTAAGATCACATGCCTGCCTGGTGTCTCGACTGAAAATGGCCTCAGCCAACTAGGGAAGCTGCACCCCGCTCCATGTGGCTCTGGCTCTCTCGCAGTGTGACAATTTCAGGACAGCTGGACCCCACCTCCTCTGCTGGTGCTTTAGGTCCCCAAGCACACCTGCTCCAGTCCAGAAGGCAGAAGCTCTGGGGGTCTGTAAGACCCAGTCTTGGAGGTTGCACTGCAGATTAGTGGGGACAGTACCAGGAGCAGCTGGTGTCAAGGGGTGGGGACAGACGTAATCTCGCAGCAGGAGCGTCTTGTAGCCAGAGGTTTTTCAAGGCACTGCAAGGCTTAAAGCAAAGTGGTCATCTGAGAGCATATCTGGGGAAAAGAGCCTACAGAGAGTGAGGGTGCAAAGTAGGGGAGCCTTGGGGGAGCAGGAGCTTTCAGGAGAAAAAAAACAACATGGCCAAGAGGTCAGAGACAAGAAACCTGGAGTTAGGCTAGCACCCAGGCAATGAGGCACCCCAGGACAAGCAGTGGGGTGAGATCCCCAAGAGGCTGAGAACTTGGCACAGGGAGGGCTGGCTGAGCAAAAAATTGGCCGTGGGGAGTGGAGGCCCATGGTGCAGGAGGCACCAGCTCTGTCCCAAAGTCCACTATGCCCTGCAAGGGCCTGAGGCCTGGCCTGTCACCCTGGGCATATGTGTGTGTGCCCAGCCAGACCCTGGGGCTCCAGCCAGCCCTCCTTGCACCCCCAGGCCCCAGCCCTTGCCTCACAGACGTCCTTTGACTGGCTCTACCAGCTCAAGTCTTAGCTAATTAACCCAGGGCTCCACCAGTGCACTTTCTCATTAAGGTAAACAGAGCCAGCCGGGAAGAGAAGGAGGCAGTGTTCACTGGGGCGCCTGGCTCCGGAACCGGACACCCCCAGGCCTGCCTGCAGCCGCCAGCTTTCAGGCCCAATCAAAGCTGTCTCCCTTTGCAGCTGCAGCCCGGTCCAGCCAGTCAGGAAGGAGCCGAGAGAAACCCTCTTTCTGGCCCCTGGGGTCAGCACAGGAAACTCAAAACCCTTCCCAGACAACTGCCAGGGAAGTGTCCCAGCATAGGGGCCTGGGGCGTAGAAGATGCTCTCTTAGCAATCACCGCAAGAGAGAAAGACAGTCAAGCTCTTCCTTCTCACTCACGGCCAAGACGCTTCAGAACATGAGCTCTCACTTGCGCAGTCTTGGGTTGCAATCTTGGTTCTTCCTGTTACTCCTTTACTGTAAGTCGGGGTACCTTGCTGAACCTCAGTGCTCTCTTTGGCAGAGTGGGAGTGAGCAGACTCACACCTGGCAAGGCAGCAATAGTGAAGGAGGTCTCTCAAAAGGGCTGGTAAAGATGATGGTGGTGGGGAGGAAGACAGAAAGGGACACATGGAAGCCATCAGCCCTGGGGTTGGCTCGCGAATCCCCCAAAATCAGGGCGTGGCAGCCTCATCACTCTAAGAAGGACTTCACAGGTGTGCAAGATGAGGCACAGAGAGTGTTAATATCCTGGTGGCCAGGACCTGTGCAGTGTGGTGCCCAAGCCTGACCCCTGCTCTCCCAGGAGCCTGGGCTGCACTATGAAAGAGCAGCTGGCAGGTTTCCTCCGCTGGCTGGCAAGCACCTCCAGCGTGGAGTTACTGGCTCCTTCCTGCCTCCTTGTGCCTGGCATCAGGCTGTGTCCACTGGCAGATTGGCAGGAGGCAGGGGGCACTAATACGTCACCCTCAATATCTTCCTTTTGTTTTTTAAATATTTATGTCTTTATTTAAAAGATAGAGTAAGAGAGAGAGAGAGAGCATCTTTCATCTACTGGTTCACCTCCCAAATGGAGGCAAATGATCAGGAGTTGGACCAATTCAAGGCCAGAAGCCCGGAACTTTATCCGGGTGAAGCCCATGGGAAGTGGTTCCCAAGTACTTGGACCATTATGCACCACCTTCCCACATGCCACAGCAGGGAGGGAGCTGGGTAAGAAGCGGACTAGCCAGCACTTGAACCTGTGTTCCAGTATGGGATGCTGGAATGGCAGGCATCAAATCAGTTCAGCACACCGCAGCACAGCACCAGCCCCTTGTCATAGCCACTAACGGGACAGGAGTGCTCTGAAGTCAGGCTATTCCGAGTTGGATCCTGGCACCACCATTTTTTTGGCCCTAAGCCTCAGTTTCTCTACCTGTGCAGGGAGTGGGGGAGATGAGGGCGTCCAGGGCTAGGGAGGTGCTCCGTGAGTGCCCGGTGGATGTCGCTTGCCATCATCACCACCAGCGTGTTTTTGTTCTTCCAGATCCACACCCTCCTTCCCCCCTTTCTGCCCTGGACCCTGGCCACACTGTCCTTCCAGGCAGCACGGAGTTAACCAGCTCCTCTGGGGACAGCTCACTGAGAGGCCAGGCGCCACCCCCACCCCTGACGGAGCACAGCGGGAACTGAGCCAGGTGCTGGGCCCTGTTGCTCCCCAGCTCAGTGGCCGGAGCTCCAACCTGGAATCTTTCTTCTCCCACGCCTTTTGGAGCAGTGGTCATAGAGACGAGAAACCAGATCAGCCTGTGACTGGCTGGATGAGGGGGTTGGGAAGGGAGGTGTGGCAGGTGGGCATATGGGGAGGGGTAACACAAGCCCTCACAGTGGCTCCTCCCAAACAACACCAAGTCTGCCCTGTGGCCTCCCCAGAGACCTGGAGTGGAGAAGGTCCTGGGTTGGTGTCACACTGTTTGGGGTTTCTATCCTGAAGGTCCTGAATCGCAGAGTCCTGCGACTTCCCCCTCCACCGCCACTGGCCACACCCAGGAGCATTTGCGGGAGGATAGCAGACAGGCATGGAGAGGGGGTTTCCTGACACCTTCACGCACGTAGGCCTGGGACAGGGAGCTGGGCCAGGGCCTTCCAGCATGGGTAAGAGCAGCCATCAGGCAACAGGATGAGGTACCAAACTTTGCCTCTTTGCCTGCAGGCTGGGCCCAGGTAGGATCAGCTACTCCAAGGAATACTGGGTGCAGTGCAGGAAAGTGGGGGTTGGGAGTGGGGGGTGGATTTCACTGCCTTTCCATCTCCAGATGTCTCCTGCTGTTTCTGCCCCTCTTTTGTATGTGTGTGTGTATGTGTGTGTGTGTGTGTGTGTGTGTTTTAAGATTTTTTTTTTTGAAAAGGCAGATTTACAGAGAGAAAATCTGTAATTCTATCTGCTGGTTTACTCCCCAAATGGCCTCAACAGCCAGAGCTGAGCTGATCCAAAGCTAGGAACCAGGAGCTTCCATTGGGTCCATTGGGTCTCCCACATGAGTGCAGGGGCCCAAGGTCTTAGGCTGTCTTCCACTGCTTTCCCAGGTCATAAGCAGGAAGCTGGATTGGAAGTGGAACAGCTGGGACTTGAACTGGTGCCTCTAGGGCACCACAGGGGAGATTAGCCTGTTGAGCCACTGCACCGGCCCCCAATATCCACCCCTTTTTCACTCTGACTTTCCAAATCTCACTGCTCACCCAAGTCTCCCATCCCCTTCTATGTTCTTTGCCTTCTTCCTCCTCCTCTCTTCTGCTTCCTTCTCCTTCTTTTCCTTCTGTCATTTCTTTTGGCCTTTCTAGCTAACCAGTAGGAGATAAGGGAAAGAAGAGCTGGGAAGCATGGGCTAAGTGGCCCAGAGTAGGGGAGGCAGGCAAACAGCCAAGAGGCTGCTGCAGTGGCCATGTCTGAGGCCTATGAGAAGCACAGCTGGTGAGGATGGGATGGCTGTGAGGAAGGCTGCAGGACAGGGGCCCAAAGATGTCATGGGCCTGGAAGGTGGGGGCAGTGAAATTCAGCTTGAACAGGTGCAGGGAAACTTTGTGGCTGAATTGTAGGCTTGGAGTTGGGTGGGGACAAGTGGAGCTAGGAAAGGCAAGACAGCCATGTCAAGGCTTCTAGGACCCTCTGAAGTTCCCCCACCAGCCACACACACCCTGGGAGATGAAGCTGGTTCCTAGCCATGGGGAGCTGTTGAAGGCTATGGAACTGAGGAGGTGAAACTTGGAGCTGCACTCTAGGGGAGCAAATTTCTGAAGGCAGAGGGGTCAGTCAGGTATGGCCCCAATTTCCCACAGGGTGTCCTGGAAGAATAGGTCTGAAGCCCAAGCCTGGGTGGCTGTGACCAGGACACCTAGCATCCAAGCTCAGAGCACACCTCTTTGCTGTGAGACAGAGGGGTTTTCAGTTCATCGCTGCCGAGGACACCTGGGCCTGGCCAGAGTGGCACAGACCTAAAACAGTTGCCCCTGCTTAGCTAACCCAGCCCTGTCCAAGCCTTTCTTCCCACCCACCCCCTCAGCCATCTCTTGCCCCCTGCACCCTGCTGAGTTCCAACCTGTTTATACACTGAGCAACCTTGGTGCAGGTACTGTCCCTGAGCTCTCGGCTGGGCCAGCATGGCTTTGGCAACAGTGAATTCTCACTTCTGCATTCTATCAGCCCATTATACAGATGGGGAAACTGACTCTAAGAGAGCAGGGCGTCCTGCCCAATTGGTCCCCAGCTAGTGGGTAACCTTGGCAGGCCTGCAGTTCACTGCTCAGGCCTGGAGCTCTTTTGCTTGTACTGAAAGGATGGTCTTCCAGCTCGTGTCCTCTTGCAGCCCCCACCCCTGAGGCTGCCCATTGCCATAATCACCACCTACAGACAGCTGAGATTCAGAAAAGATCCTGTGTCCCCCCTGCTGGTGACTGTGGAGTCAGGATGGGACCCACATGTACCCAGCAGCAGGGCCAGATCTGTGCCTGACACCACTTCTCTTTCTCTGGCTGTCACACACAAGGGCAGCAAAACCAGCCTACCTTGATGGCCAAATGTCCAGAAACCCACATGGCACTAGAAGACCAGTGTACAAGGCCCTCAGCTGCTCTGCGTCCCTGAGCGAGCAGCAGAGTCAGAAAGGAGATTGAGTTGCCCATGAACTCAGTAGTCTGTCACTGGCTTGCTGTGTGCCTGTAGCCCCACAGATGCCCTTCTCTGGCTGTGCCTCAGCCTCCTCTTCCTCGGAACCCAGCGGAATTGTCCTACCTACCCCGAGGGCCATGCCAGTGTGGGTGCCTGCCATTCCCTGGCTGCAAGGCCACGTCTCAGTGCCCTTTGGTCAGAAGCTGTGCCAGGCTAGGGGTTTGGCACACCATCTTTGCTGGCCTTGTTTGGGAGTGAGTGTCTTATTCCAGCAAGGAGCCACCCCCAGGGTGGCCCACTCCAAGCCCCAGTGAGTCACTTACAGGGTGAGGGATGGCAAGGCAGGAGCTGTCTCTGTGGCTCTTGGCATCCAGTAGCGCCCATGGGACCCACGAGCCCACGCTGGGCGGGAACCTGTGTCAACCACTGGCTCCTATAAATCGCAAGCGGCAGGCCAAGGTGGGACTGTCAGCTACCCTGGGAGAGAAAGGCATGTGTGCCCTGGAGAGGTGACCCGGGAGGACCTGGGCCACTCCCTAAGGATATTAATGAGAGTGCCATCTGGGGCCACCCCCAACCATGAGCCACGCTGACACAACATTTTGGTCTGGGGGGCAGACAGTGAGGGAGAGAACATAAGAGTGAGAGAGTAAGAGACAACATTCCAAGGCCAGCAAACACTCACTTTTTCCAATCAGGAAAAATTTGCCCTAAGAAGGGGAGATGGAGGATGAGGAGCGGAAGACAGCCTGGCTCCAGTTCCTGCCACCTGAAGTCGGAAGGGCTCACAGCACATTATCCACTTGCTGCTCAGCGGGGAGATCCTGGCACAGAGGAGCCGAAGCCCAGGGCACTAGGCAACTTGGAGTGGGTGGGGTGGGCGAGTAACATGTTGAGGCCAAGATGCAAATGTGACCTTTCTTCTGCCAGTCCGAAGCCCTGACCATTCAGCCATCCTGTTCCCTTCACCAAAGGCCAGCTGTGTCCTTGACCCCAGTGGAATGTGGACCCTGGAGTTTCCCTTCTAGGATATCACACCATCTCCAGATATTTCTCCTAAGAGGCACCTGAGCCTTGCCTTCGAGGGTTATTGTCTTCCAGGTACAGCAGAGAGCTTCCACGCTGACTGTAAAAATAACCCTGGCTGCTCATGCTTTCTCAGGACTTCATGCCCACGAGGCTACCCCTCAGCTCTGCTCTAGAAGTTTGTCACATATTAACTCGTATAATCTTCACAACAACACCCTGTGAAATATTATGAGGCCCATTTCACAGATGAGGGAAGTGAGGTTAAATAAGTATCTCTGGGTCACACAGCGAGACGGTTCTTGACTTATACCAGGAGGAAGATATTTGTATAGCGAGTGTTAGGACCCCTCTGTGCCAAGCAATGCTGGGTCAGTATGGAGGACCCTGTGGCAGAAACAACAGATAACAGTTCTGCTCTCAAATTAGCCTTCCTCTCATATATATCCATCCATGCATCCATCATCACTATCCATGCATCCACTCATCTATCCTTCCATCCATTTATCCATCCAATTATCCATCCATTTACCCACCTATCCAACCATCCTTTCATCCATTTATCCATCTATCCATCCATCCATCACACACCTATCCAATCATCCTTCCATCCATCATCCATCTATCCACCTGTCCATCATTCATCTATTCATGTTCCCATCCAGTATCCATCCATCCAGTCATCATCCATCTGTTTAGTCAACTATCCATCAACCATTTATCCACACTTCCATCCACCCATCCATTCATCATCCAGCCCCCATCTATCCAACTATCAGTCATCCAGTTCACATGCATCCCTGTCTGTTTGCACTCAGTATTGACTCCCCTGTGTGTGACATATTACATGGAACATAGCAACTCATCAATCATTATTTGCTGAGAGAGTAAAGACAGATTGGGACTTTGGCCAGGAGCACTGGGTTACTAACCACTCCCCTCTCCCACTCATGGTGCAATGGATGGTGAGGCCCGCTGAACCCGTCTTGCAGGACTCTGGGAGGCTCTGAGGGTGAGTAGGCAAATGCTTGGCCACCCGTCGAGGGCTGCGCCAACCTCCTCAGCGTTGGGGTGCTGAGTGGCACACAGGCACCGAGGCCCGCCGGGCTGGCTCTGCTGGGTCCTATACTGGAGGCCTGCCAGAGCTTCCCCTGGACCTGCCAAGAGGCTCAGAAGGAAAGGAAATTGACATTTAATGAGTATCCCTGGTGTGCCAGGACCTTCACCTACCTTAACCCTATCCTTGCTCTTCCTGTATCAGAGAAAACTATCATTTGCTCGAGGTCACACAGCTCAGATTTGAACCCACATTTGAGAGCCCCAAAGCCTGAGCTTGTGGCCTTACCGCAGAACACCTCTCCTCCAAGTCCTCTTGAGCCCACACTGTTCAAGGTTGCACAGCACACTCCTGGCAGTGTTTTTTTTTCCATCTAGTTTCTGTATGATTTATTTCCCTCTTGATTTATAAGAATTCCCCTCCCCCTCTTACTTACTAAGCCAAGCCCACACACACGTTCCCTACACATATGAACCTGCATCTGTCTGAAGTGGCTCCCAGGCAGTCATGTGTGGGAAGAGGACGGGGAACTCACACAGCTCAGCCCAGCTTCCTCAGCTCCTGGTTCTCAGACCCACCCCCCAGAGTTCACACGTGGGTGTGGCTATGCTGTCTGGCACCATCCTTGATGGATGACCCTGCCTCCTGGTTCACAGGCTTTCTGGGACCCCCTCAGCAGAAACAGCAGCCTTCTAGGGCCCGAAACCCAGAGCCCATTGAGCTACCTTCCTGAAGTCTCTAGCCTGTGCCACAGGCCAGGCCAGAAAAAGAAAGACATGCCCACAGCCACCAGGCCTGGACCACCCACGGAGCCCTGACACAGCACTGGGCACTGCCCCAACATCCTTGCTTTGGGTTTGCCCCACACCAAAGCTTGGTCTCCATGACCCCATTTTACAAATGGGGATGCTGAGGCCCAGGATGCAAAGCCAACTGCTCAAGACCGCACAGCTGGCCAGGGGCACACTAGAGCAAGAAGACATGGCCCTTGTCAACAAGTTGCTTCAAGTCCAAGGCTAAAAATAAGCCACGGTACATGGGCAGTGGCAAGGACTTGCGTGCCACGTCCTGTGCTCAGTTTTGAGGCTCTTGACCTAGAAGAAGGTGGTGGCGGTCAGTCCTGGTTCTGCTTCAGACTGCTGGGTGGCCTTGAGCTTGGTCACTGTCCTCTGGATCCTCCTGTGGGAGCGACTTGAACGCTTTCATCTTCTATGCCATTCCTTACTTAGCTATGGGGTATGCTAGGGTGGGCAAGGAAGATGATGGAGATTGGGGCTCTCCTCCCAGGGACCCCCATCACCAACACCCAGGAGACGAAAGTCCCAGGGAAGTGAATTAAGGTCCCCCAGGAGAAGATGGAGTAAAGGAACTGCCAGCAGCGCCATCCTACGCTTGCAGAGCAGACTCCCGGCGCTCATACGTGAATGCCCACTTCCCAGCCCCTCAGCCCCAGACCCCACAGCCCAGGGCCCCCCAGCCCCAGCACCCTGCACCGCCCCTTCACCCTACCCCCTGCCTGCCCACCCCATCAGCAGCAGCTCCTCCTGGAGTTGGCTCCAGCCCTAGCCTACTCACCATTTAAGGCTCCACCTCACCCCTTTAAATTCTATTTTTTCAAACCACATTCTTGAACTTGGCAGATAACACGGCAGCCCGACAAGAGCCCCATTTACTCAGGGCGCCGTGAATGGGCCCTTTATAACAAGCTTCATTAATATTTCTACCTATTGGCCGGCGCGCCCTCTCCTCCCCTCCCCCGGGCAGACAGATGCTCCACACAGAAAGACTTTTCAAACGCTCTTGTTGACTTTCCCCAGGGTGTGCATACGGCTGTGCAGGGGAGGGGCTGTGTGGCCCGTGGGCCCGGCCTGGGCAGGAAGGAAGGAGGCCCACTATTCACGGCCAGGGCAGGTATGCCAGCCCCACAAAGGCACGCGGAGGCCAGCTGCCCCAGCATGGCGGCGTCAGCATGGGACATGTGTCTTCTCAGCCTACCTCCCAGACCTTACTGGGCCGCCAGGTGGGCTCATCATTTGCTCCTCTAAGCGTGGCTCCCCTGCAGTGGCGGCAGGGGTGACAACAGCCTCTGACAGCCAGCCGAAGGTCTCAGTTCAGATTCGCTGGACCTGCCTCTGCAACCTGTTACAATCGCTAGGTACTCGTGGACCTAGCAAACTTCCAGAAGTCTCTGATCTGTGCCACCGCCCCCTCTACCCCCACCACCAGGATTCATAAGCCAACCCAGACTTTGTGCCCTGTGCCTGGTGGCCCATGTTGAGAATCATCACGTAAGAACAGACAAGTCGGTTGGGACAGCCACAGCCTCATGCTACAGAACATCTTCAGCGCTGGAGACAGCCATATGGAGCAGTCTTGTTCATTGTGCTGAAGGCCACACCATGCTGGGAGGGACCACCTTGGACCGCAGAGGCTGGGAGGGCCTGTGGAGGTGGGAGGAGAAGGGGCTAACCCTGTGCCTAAGGTACCTACTGCTAGGGCATGTGACGTCATGGCTAAGCCTGACATCCAAGTGTCCTGGCAGAGCTGGAGGGACAGGCACACCTGAGCTGGAATGTTGGCGACAGCATCCCACCCTCACCACACCTTCCTTTCCCTTCCATGGACTCGCACAGTACTCCCTAATCCTGTGTCAAGCCTCTGCTGGGCCATGGGGACATCACAGTTCATAAACCAGGCTTTCTTCTTGCCTTCGTGGGGCGAGAAACAGAAAACAATCAATGCAAAATCAATAGGCACAGCAGGGAGGTGGCAGAGAAGGGAGACAGAGGTCAGCTATATGTGCGGGAAGCGGAAGGACTGCTAGGCTAGAGGAGCTATCCATGAATGGTGACTTTTCACACTGAAACCTGAAGACAGAGGGACCAGGAAGGAGAGGTGCTGATTGGGAAAGCATGTGCAAAGGCCCTGGGGCAGGGGGAAAGAGTCAGCATGGTGCCAGCATTCCTCAGAGAGACTCAGGGGTAGGGCTCCCATCCACCTTACAGAACTGCTGGGAGGTAAACAGAGGTCAGGGCAGATGCTTGCAGCAGGATGTACCTGCGTTTAACTGACACCCTGGCCCTAGCTGCTGTGTGGAGCCCCATCAGAACTGCTCTATGTTCTTTCTATCTCTTGGGAACAGCAGAGGTCATGGCCAAGGACAGGCTCCGCTGAGCTGGAGGAGCTAAATGAGCTGTCTGTGTGCATGCTTGGCTACCCACATCTTGCTTTTTCGGGGAGGAGGCAGCTTGTCATTCTCCCTCCATCCCCCACCACGCCGCTGGGGATGCATGCCCAGCTTTGGCCTACCTGGGCTACTTGGACAGGAGTTTTTGACCAAAGGCCAAGACCATGACCCTCCTGGGAGCACTGAGCCTGCCAGGCAATCTGTACTCCACACCCAGGCCAGCCTTTAAATACCATACTGGAAATAATCGGGTCTCTCTGCCCCCTGGGGGCTGGGGGTACTCAACACCATGGCCTGAGTGGCTGGACAGTAGGCGGGGTAGCAGGGCTGTCCTAAGAGACACCTTGCTCCTGGCAGGCGAGAGCACAGGGCTGGGCTCAAATCTGGGGTTGGTCGCCAACTCCTAGGAGCCCTCGGAAAAGCCTTAGCTTTCTGAGACCCGTTGTCCTCAGCCAGGAGAGGGAGCAGATTGCCCCTCAGAGGGTCACTGGGAGAATCCGGGCACACCCAGGGCTCTACAAACTGGACTGCACACTGTGGAGGGTGGTGGCTGGGATGGGCACTCAAGGTCACGAGAAAACGGGGTCCAAGCAACACTTCTTAGATGGCTACTGCCTTTCCCAGCAGGGATGGCGGCAGCCCCACTCCCCTCCTTGCAGGGCCGCTACCAGATCCCATGAACGTAGACCACGGGCACCACACAGTGTCTCTTCCAGGGGCTTACAGGCCAGGACACACACCAGACACCAAATGACCAGAGAAGGAGGAAAAGTCTGGAACTGGGACCTGGCTTCCAGCTCGCTGCTTGAGAAACTTGCTCGTTGTTTTCTGTTGTTATTGTTTTTAAGATTTATTTATTCAAAAGGCAAAGCATCAAAGACAGAAGACAGTATCAAAGAGGTGTCTCCCAGGCCCTGTTCTATGCCCTTAATGCCCACAATCACCAAGTCTGGGTCAGCTCAAAGCCAGGAGCAAGCAACTCCATCCTGGTCTTCCATGTGGGTAGGCAGTAGGGCCCCAAGGCCTGCAGCCATCACCTCCACTTCCCGGGTGCACGTATTCAGATCTGCTTGGACAGAAAGTGGAACAGCTGGGACTTGAACCAGTATTTGGGTAGGAGATGCCAGTGTCACAGGTGGTAGCCAAATCCACTGCACCACAGTGCTGGCCCCTGGTTTGCTTAGGCAGGCCTCAGTTTCCCCAGCCACAAAGAGGAAGAATATCAGCACCACAGTGGCCAGTTGCTGTGACCACATCAGTCAGACGCTGAAGAGGCAGCCCAGCTGTGTGTGATCCAGAGCATTGGCTGCTGTTAGAAGCAGCAGTGATGGGCCTGGCATGGTGGCATAGCAGGCTAATCACCCACCTGTGGCACCAGCATTCCATATGGATGCCACTTATGATCTAGAATCTTGCTTATGACCTGGGTAAGCAGCAGAGGTTGGCCCAAGTCGATGGGTCTGTGCACCTGATGGGAGGGCCAGAAGAGGCTCCTAGTTCCTGGCATTAGATTGACTTGGCTCTGGTCGTTGCAACCATTTGGGAGTGAACCAGCAGTTGAAAGAGCTCTCTCTGTGTCTCTCCTCTCTGTAAATCTGCTTTTTAAATAAAAATAAATACATGTCTTTTCTTTAAAAAAAAAGTAGCAGTGAGTAATATGCCTGCATCATGGTAAGTAATGGTAGTAATAAAACAGCCTTAGGGCACTGCCACAGTGATGTAGTAGGCTAGTCCTCTACCTGCAAATGCCAGAACCCCATCTGGGTGCTGGTTCATGTCCGGGCTGTTCCACTTCCCATCCAGCTTCCTGCTTATGGCCTGGGAAAGCAGCAGAGGATGGCTTGGGCTCCTGCACCTGCATGGGAGAGCCAGAGGAGGCTCCTGGCTCCTGACTTTAGATCAGCTCAGCTCTGATCACACCTCTCCATCTCCTTCTCTCACTGTAAAAATATGCCTTTCACATAAAATAATAAATAAGTAAATAGCCACCGGAGGATGAGGGGAAACCTGGGGAGGACAGGTGTGCAGGGCCGTCTCTCCCCGCTACCTACCTACCTCCCCTCACCACCTGCTCCAGGAAGGCCGAAGCTGTGCCTGCCTCCCCTGCTCCGGATTCCAGCTCCCTGCCACAGGCCCTCTGCTAGCCCTGCACCTCGGGGATATGAGGCCGGGTCCCAGAGTCTCTCAGGCAATGCTGGGAGACTGGGGCGCTGCTGCGTCCTGCTGGGCGCAGCCTCCCGGCTGCTGGCTGCCGCTGCCCTGGAAGTTCCCACTCCGCGTTCCAGCTGGAGCCTCCTGCTGCGTGAGCCGCGCTACTCAGACTGCTCAGCGTGCGCCTCCTGGCACTGACCCAGGCCTGGGAACTCGGTGTCCTCGGTTGATAAGGTGGGTGGGGCTTCCCGGGAAGAGCCCGAAGGAGGAGGCAGCCCAAGGAACTGCACCACGGAGGGCTGCGTGGGTGGTGGCGTCTCTTGGCCAGGGCCCTGTCCAGTACTTCGGAGGAAGCTCCTGGCTTCTGACAACATGGAGTACAAGCCCACACTCCAAGCCACCTCCCTCCCACAACACAGTCACCTACGCTTAAACTTGCTCCACCTCTGTGTTCTTGTGTGTCCTGCTGTCTTCTGCCTGAAATGCCTGTAGTCTCTCTTCTGCCTGCCCCAATTTCTTCCCATCCTTTCAAGCCTGTCCCAAACGCACCTCTCTCAGGCAGCCTTCCTGGATTCCGCAGTCTTTGCTCTCTGGTCAGGATTCACATACCCCTCCTCTGTATCCTGAGCATCCGGATCCAGCTGCTGCTGTGAGTTTACCAGGCATGCCCCAGCAGCTGCTCAGATTCTCCCATCTCTCTCTGCCTTCTGAGAGCTTGGAGTTCTACGGCCAGATGGATGTCGACACCTGCCCCATTACTCCTGCCTAATGAGCAAGGTCATGGGGCCAGTTCAGGTGGGAGGAGGTGAGTCCTCAGGGGAAGGCACCCTCCGCCATGCCTCAATCCAGGGGGGTTTCCTGGGAGAGGAGGCAGCCACTCTGCCAAATGACAGAACGGACCCTTACCTCCAGTTTGTCACCCAGCATGTGGTGGGCAGCCTAGGTGTGCTGAGTTGACATTTAAGTCAGCAGGCAGCTTTCCACTCACGTGTGGGACAGCACGCATCACCTGTGTGATGGAGCAAAGCTGTAAAGAGTTCCCAGGGCCCCACGTGCAGACGCTGTAGGTGCCTAGGCCAATGTCTCAGCACACTCCCAGTGGGAGATGGAGAGAGGATACCGGGGGCTACAGGGAGGTGGCTCTTCAGGTCCCAAGGGAAGGCAAGGTCTCAGAATGCCCCCTAGGCCCAGAAAGCCCTCAGGTAGTAGCCCAGCACAGAGCTGAATGGTTGGCTTTGGCAACCAGACAAGATTAAGACCCATGCGCATCAGCACCAGCTGCACTTGGCAGTCACCCGGGTGCCTAACCAGTGCCCAGCCCGGCCTCCACCTCCCAGACCACTCCTCGGACCCCCAGGGGGTGGGGCCTCCAGGAACCAGGCATCTCCCACTCTAGGCTAGAGCTTTGCTGGCTTCTACCAGGGGGACTTTGGAAATGTGTGGGAGGGTTAGAATTTTGAAATAGGTTTATTTTGATACCAAAAGACCACCTTTTGAAGTTCATGCAGGGTGTTTTATCAGATGGACTTTCCTTCTATTTGTGGAAGATTGTTGCTTTCAGGAAAGCAGGCAAGGTAGCATGAAAGGTGAAAAGCAGAAGCATGGAGCTCAACAGCGAGAACTATAGGAAGACAAACAGTGTTGGAGACAGGAGGTTCCACTCTGCCGATGGGCTGCCCTGAGAGCTCAGGAGGCTGCCCAAGCTCCGGCCTCAGGCACACTCCCACTCTGCCACTTTTGCTTTAAACAAGTCACCGAGCAGGTCTGTGCCTCAGTCTCCTTGGCTGTGAAATGGAGACCTTGCTGCGCTAGTCCCAGAGGGCTGCTCAGGCATGTGGTTGACACAGAGCAGGGCAGTGTGCCCACTGCTGAGTGGCTGTTCACTGCCAGGCCTGTGAGCCAGCAGGTTCCCAGCATACAGGGCCTCATGGGGCATGCTGGCCAGGCACCAGGCCCAAGGCTCTTCCTACCCTTATCTTCCCAGCATTAGAGGAAGGCATCCTGGCCCAAGGCAGGTCCCTATGGAGTACTATGCACACACACTGACTCAGGGATGCTGCCGAAGAGCCAGATCCCAGAAACGCCCCGGGGATCCCCTTGATGATGTAACCACCGCTGGGAGGCAGCCTGGCCCCAGGGCAGTTCCTTTCCTCTGGCAGCACCCTCATTCCCTCCACACTCCTGGGGCGACATGCTGGGGCCAGGTCCTGCCCGGGATCCTAGGAGGTGAGCCCCACTGTCTCACAGCTTCTGGGCTAGTGAGAAGCCTGGCATGGCTGCCAGGACAGAGAAGAGCCTGGTGTTCGTGGACGGAGTAGCCCCCGTGGGTGCCAGCCAGCATCTCTCCCTCCCCATGGGGGTGTAGGCCATGGTAGCCTGGCCTGGCCTAACCTTGACTTTCCTCATCTGGGAGATGGGTGGGAAGCAGCAGCTGTGCCCATATGCCCAGAGCCCGAGGGCCTTTGTCCCAGAGGATTTTTTTTTTTGCCCTGGGTCCTGTGGCTGACATGCTCGGTTTCATTCAAGATTTCAGCAAGCTCAGTTTGGAGGATTTCACAAGAGGCTCTGGACGCATCTGGAAGCGGGCCCTTTTCCGCCACTGGTGGGGGGGGAGGGTTGTTTCTGAGTGGAGAGCGAGGAATGAGAGTGTGCGCAGGAGGGAGGGTTTCCCTGCAGATCTGCTCTCTCCTTGCTGCTCAGTTCTCCATCCATTGCAGTGCTGGAGAGGGGGGTAGGAGGAGAGGTGCCCGACTGCCATCTGTCGAGTGTGGGGTGCCCAACTTACCTGGGATTTCCATGTATAGCTGGTGCATGGGTGTGAGGCCAGCTTGGGCCAGGTCGGGGAACGTCTCCCGTGGCTGGGCGCAGTCAAAAGCACTTGCAGCGGAAGCTGCTAAGGTCTGTGATAAATGGGTCTCTGCACGAACACTGGCATCATCAAGTTGAGGGTTTGTGGTTAGCCCTGGAGGGAGGGAGGGGGCGGCATGAGGTCAGGAGTAGGCAGGGCTGCACCAGTCCAGCACTGCGGCCTCTCACCAACCCGCCTCCTGCCCTGCAACCCCTCCACGGCTGAGCTTCTATGGCGTGCTGGGTCCTGTGCTGGCTCTAACACCAGAGGGGTGGCTCAGACACGTCCCTGTCCCTAAACAAGCAGGCAGAACTGCCTGGTGCAGTCGAGTCTCTGTGAAGGGAAGCCCAGGAGGCTGTGGGGGGCCCAGGGTAGGGAATAATCAAGAAGGTGTTCCAGAGGAAGGCAGGCAGGATGAGTGCATGGGTGGAAGAGCATTCCTGAAGGGGAACAGCATGTGCATGGTGTAGAGGGATCAGAGGAAGGCTATTACCTGGAACACCAGGATGCAGGGTCAGGGGAGTGGGCTGGCACAGGCACAGGAGTCAGCAGGAGGCAGGCGCTCAGGGAGACCCAGATGGCAGACTCAGACTTGAGTGTCCCCCAGGTAGAGTAGCTGAGGCTGCAGGGAGCAGAGCGGATTGAAGAGGAGTATCCGAAGGAGCCCCTCATTGCACTATACCCTCCTTTCCTGGCTGGCAGCCCTCCGCAGGACACAGGCTCAGGGAAAGTAGGAAGAGCAGGGCCACCCGGGACAAAGCCTGCTTTGTAGGGTGCCCCCCCTCCACAGGGGCTGTGTGTGTGCGTGTGTGTGTGTGTGTGTGTGTGTGTGTGCGCGTGCGTGTGTGTAGGGCTGACATGGCGCTCTGCCGCCCTCTAGTGGAAGCTTGACTTATGGCCACCAGGTAGGATGTATGTGTGTGCACGTGTGTTCCCCACCTCATACCTCCTGCTGCCCCTCGCTTATCAGGAAGAGTCTCACTGCGGACCAGAAACAGATGCAGTCTTCAACAGAACACATACTCCATACAGGACACGGTTGGGAGAGGGGACCATGTGGGGCGGGGTCAGGGCCAGGAGTACCACTGACTGAGTCGAGTTGGGGGTGGCGGACGGGTGTTGTATTTTTCATTTACTCAAGTGATGAAGTACAGATTAGAAGGTGTAGGAGTGATGGTGGTGACAGTGGCCATGTGGTTGTCGTGATGGATTATGGGGGTTGCTGGTTGGACAGGTTTTGGCCGTGGTTGAGGCAGGTTATGTTGCTGGTGGCAGCCACGAAAGTGATGCCAGCAGCTGTGGCCCTGACCACTGGGAAGCATCTTGCAGCTATGGCCACATACACCTTTTTCTCCTAGACGCGGACCCAAAGCGGAATTGCTGGGTTGTAAGCTGTGTCTGTGCTAGCTTCGGTAGACACCGTCATGGGGTCGCCAGGAAGTGGCTGAACCCGCACTGTCTCACATAACCCACCCCGAGAGGTCTCAGCACACTGCGTCCTCAGGTGTGTGTGCAGGGACATCTTGATTGCCTTTAATTTCATTTTCCTGAGGACTGAATTTTTTTGGTCATACTTTTGTTGTGTATTTATTAGATATTGAATATCATCTTTTGTGACATACCAGTTCAGATCTTTTGGCCAATTGTATTGTATCACCTATTTATCTACTTATTAAAAAGGCAGAGTTACAGAGACAGAGGGAGAGGCGGGTAAGGGAGAGAGTAAGAGAGAGAGAGACAGAGGGAGACTCCTATCTGCTGGTTTACTCCCCAGATGCCCACAAGGTTGGAGTTAGGCCAAGGCTGGGCTAGGAGCTTTCCACTTGAGCTATCACCTGCTACTTCCCAGGTCCACATTAGCACAAAGCTGCATCTGATGTGGGATTTGGATGTTCTAACCAGCAGCTGTCCACCAGGCCAAATGCCCTCTCCATTTTGATCAAATATAAATTTGTTCATCTTTTCTGGTTGGCTTCTAGAAGCTACAGATGCATGCTGGGTTAAGTCCTCAGTTGCTTGTAATATGTATTGCAAAGAATACCTTACTCTATAGCCAGTCTTTTTACTCTGTTAAAGGGAGTTTTTGATAAACATTGGTTTTAAATTGTAAGGTGGTCCAGTGGGTCATTTTTAAGGAAATCTTTGTCTATTCTTAATGCCATAAGACCTCGTCCAGTTCCGTCCAAATTTGGGGTCATCACTCATTTTAAATCAGTATTGTGTGCATTATAACAGTAAGGTGTCAAAGATAAGTACATTATCTATAGGAGTATCCACTCACTCCTCCCTGTTGGATTGCAGGGGCCCCTTTGTAATAATAAGTCAGGTGATGTAGACAGATGGGTGCCTTGCAGGCTGACCCTCCTGCATGGAAACCACACAGTCCTGGTGATGGGAGCTGTCCATGAAGTCTGACCTTGTTCTTCGCTATAGTCTTGACTATTATTTTCATGTAAATGTTGGAATCAGTTTGTCGGTTTCCAGTTTTAAAAAGTCCCTGCAGGGATATTTATTAAGGGTGTGTTGAATCTATGTCCGTCAGTTTGCAGAAGTGATGTCTTTACCATGTTGTATCTTGCAAATCATGAACACGGTAATTCTGTCCCATGAGGTAGCCTTGCTTCCTTTCTCATCTAAGAGAGACAGGAAGGCAGACAGGATTCTAGTCTGCTGGTTTACTCACCAAATGCTTCAGCAATTGGAACTAAACTGGGGTTGGAGCCCAGAGTTAGGAATACAGTCAGGTCTCCCACAAGATGTTCCAAAACCCAACAACCACTGGAGCAGCCACCTGCTGCCTTCCCAGCCATGCAGGAGCAGGAGGCTAGAATCGAGTCAGTTCTAGAACTTGAACTCACATACTCTGGTATGCATTTAGACATCTTAACTGGTGTGTTAATTGTTAGGCCAAGTGTCCATAGCTATTTCGTCACTTTTTCATATGTAGTTTTTGTACTTTTTTCATTAGATTAATTTCCAATAAATTGATTTATGATACTCTAAATCAAATGTTAATATTTTAATTTCCAGATGTGATTTTGTATGTAATCCACCTATGGTATATAATATAGGCTTATTGATAAAATCCAGACATGTCCATAAATTCATGAACAGAGTCAAGTTCAGACTTATGGACATAAAGTTGCTTAAATCTTAGTATTCTTTTGCAGTCAGGAGTATTTAATGAAATATTCTTTTTATTTCTAATTGTAGTAATTTGTATTTTCTCTTTCTATTTTCATTATTAATTTTCCAAGTGTTTATATTGGTCATTGGTCTTATCATAGAACCAACACTTGGCTTTGTTGATATTACCTACTGTATGCCTGTTGTGTGTTTCATTGCTGTGTGCTCTTAGCTGTGTAATTTTTCTTTAATGTATCATTTCTTTTTCTAGCTTCCTGTTGATTTTTCAACCTGCTTTTTTTTCCCCCTAAAATAAACAAGGCTATAAATTTCCAAAAAACATTATGGAACTATACATAGTACTTTCATGATTGTTCATGTCAAGATATTTTCTAGTCAGCACTGTGGTTTCTTCTTTGATCCAGGAGTCTTTTGGAAGTGATTTTCCAAGCAAGGGGGACTGGTATTCTTCAGTTTAGGTTCTAGGCGCTAGGTTAATTCCTCTGTGATCAGAGACCAGCCTTGATAGGATTGCAGTCCCTTGAAATGTGTAGTCTGAGCTTACAATCCAACACTTATTTTGGCTAAAGTTTCATGTGCACTTGAAGAGAAAATGCAGCGTGCAGTTACCGGGTTCTGTGTTCTGCGTGTGTCATTTGGATCAGGCGGAGTAACAGTGAGGTTGCAGTCCTCTGTATGCTTCCTGAGTTGTGGCCCGTGTCCCACAGTTAGTGAAACGCTGTGTTAAGAAT
This sequence comes from Ochotona princeps, assembly GCF_030435755.1. Lineage (NCBI taxonomy): Eukaryota > Metazoa > Chordata > Mammalia > Lagomorpha > Ochotonidae > Ochotona > Ochotona princeps. The sequence continues at coordinate 16,470,810 of NC_080845.1, forward strand.
GGCATCAAGGGTGGTAGATTTACCTGTTCCTAGTTTGTTATTAGAGGAATGCAGTGTGAGGCTGTGATGGCTTCCCACTGAAACACGGAATAGCGTCTCTTTATCTCCGTTGAAGCTTCTTGCATTTGGGTTCACTTTGTCCCATGTTACTAGAGCTGCATTGTTTTCTTTGGTTGCATCTTGTGATATAATTTCCTATCCTGTAACTTTTCATGTATTTGAAACAGACTTTTACCTCAAACACACACACACGCACACATCATGTATGTTGTATCCACCATGTGTTTTCGTAGCTGATAATCTTTGTCTTTCATTTGGAGTGTTCAGCTCATGTACAATGAATATGAATGTTTCCTGGTGCCTCAGGTTTAATTGCATCTTTTGAAATATTTACTTAATTTATTCTTTACGATTTTGTTTTTACTTTTTTGTCTTTTGATCAATTACTTTGCATTTTCTGAACTATTAATTTTTCAGTTCTAATTTTTATTTTTTTATCAGTCACCTTTCAGATTTTACCCTAATCATTGGTAGACTAGCTTTAGTGAGTACTTTGTCACTTCTCAACAATTGAAGAACCAATTCCGTAATTGTGTGCTTAATTCCATTCAATGCTCATACCTTTCATACTATATACAATTATGCTTACTTTTAGATATATTTCAATTGCAGAAGGAAACTAGAACTATTTTAGATTTCAAATGATTTTGTATGTACTTGTTTAATTCTTCACTCAGTTCCATGTTCCACATGTTCATTCAACCTAAAGCAAAAGCTATCTTTAGTATTCGTGGTAGTGGTAATCAGCTGGTGATTAGCTACTTCGGTTTCTGTTTGTTTAAAACTGTATTTTACCTACTGGTGTAAAGGATATTTCTCCTGAACAAATAATTTCAGGCTGAATTTTGTTCTCTAGTCTCCACACTTTAAGGATGATGTGCTATTGTCCACTGATATCCATAACTTCTGTTTGAAAGTCACACTGTTTTTGCTCTTTTGAAAATTGTGTTTTCCCTACTCCCTGCTTAACCACCTTCAAAGTTTTTTTCTCATTGTCTTTGGTTTTTGACAGTGTAAGAAATGCTTGGTATTCCCTGCATTTGTACTTCATTTCTTACATATTTCACCCAATGTTTTAACAAGGGTTGGCTCTGTATTGCAAGGATCTCTATACTCTGGTTACTTTCCATCACCCTTATTCTCAATGAAAAGCAAAAGCCAGATCCCTGGAGTTGCTTACAAGGTTTTGTGCGCAGACACGGAAGGTCTCCTGTGACCGTTTGTCTCCCTCTGTCCCTTTTTACCCTTTACCATCCTTGGTTTACTCTGCTCCAGCTACCCTCCCTGCCCTTTCCACTCCTTGAACATGTTGGTTATGCTCCACTTAGCAACCTTTGCGTTAGAGAGTGCTGTGCTTCCTCCAGGATAATAGTCCCCCAAAGATTCACTTGGATAACTTCTTCCTTGCTGCATTCCTCTTCCTTGATGTCTTTGCTTGACTGCAACTTTCTCAGTGATGTATTTTAAGACATACTGTTTAAACAACAACCTATCCCCCAACATTCCTGATCTCTCTCACCCAGGCTGTCTTTTTGTCTCAGGATTTCCCATGCTGTGTAAAGTACTTGCCAGCTTATTCTTTTTCTCTGCTCCCATCTCATTCAAGACTCTATTTTGTTCACTCATGTATACCAAAGACCTAGGAGCCCGGCACATGGAGGAAGCTTAATAAAAACTGGCTCCCGAGGGCTTCATGGAAACGTAGCAGACAGTCACACTCACTGTTCTAGCATTGACTGGAATTTTTGCTTATGGGCTTCTGATGTTGCCAACATTATAATTGAGGCTGGAAAACGCATGAAACAGCTCATAACACACACACACACACACCCTTACCCACAGCCCCATCTCATCATTCTCAAAATCCCTGCAGGATGGTTTGCTCCCAGGCAATCAGAGCGGTGACAGCATCTGATTAGATCAATGCACACCAAGATGTGAATCACCGTTACTGCTCAACGTTTACCCTGGTCTTCAACGGCCAGTGACCAGCCACGGCAGGAGCCTCAAGACACACAGCCCATCACACTGGGTTTATACTCTCAGTTCTGCCAGCTGCAGCCATCTTCTCAGGCAACCTTCTGTGCCTGCTTCTGGTTTCCTGTGTCTTTTTTTAATTTGCAAAATATGAAGAGTAACAAGTCCTTTCCACCACAAAGTCGCAAATAATACAATAGATTATGAAACTTTAGAGTTAGGGTCTTGGTGATCATCTATGGATTCTTTCCTCTTGCTTTTAGCTAATTGTTTACAACTTTTGAATCACTTTACTAGCATATAAAACAGGAGAATCTTTTTAAAGAAAGGAAACAGGTTAAGAAAGCACCAGGCCGTATGGTAAGTTAGCCATGGGCAATGGTTCTTTGCAGAGGTCTCCTTAGAGCCATCTAGCAGGTCCCTATACCAAAAGGCCAATCTTGCCCAGCTCCAGTGCATGGGAGCTCACTGCCTCCTGAGAGAGCTCCTTCCCCAACGGGGTGGCTTTGCTCACTGTCTGTCATCTGTGTGTGGAGAGTCACAGTGAAAGGGTGTGGTTTGGGGGCTTTTTGCACTAATATACATTTGTGGGAGAGGAATTTACAAAAACGTTCTGAGAATACACAGAAACAGCTGATGGCAGCAACAATGCTGACAATCTCACAGTGCCATGTCCTTGTCTGGAACCCTTTAGGAGTTTTCGGGTTCCCTCAGAAGTAACTGCTGTACTTTCCACGAGCTGGATCCAACCTCAGCTCACCTCTCCTGGACCCACACCCCGGTCTGCCTGCAGTGTGCTTCCTCTGCTTGGAACACCCTACCTGCCACGCTCACTTCCCGGCCCTCCTGGCTCCTGTGTGCCATTAAACTCCCCAGGGATGTCCTACACTCTGAATGGGACTTCCTGTCTCCAAAGGGGCCAGACAGGAGCTATGGACTAAAGAATCCCAAGTGGCTCCTGGGATTTACTGCCCAGCACAGTGTCCGCACAAACTACGTGACCACTAGCTCACACATGAACATCTCTGTTGCTCTCATTAACTGGACCAGGAGAGGGTTAAGCAATTACACTGCTCTTGGATTAGCCTTGGCATCAGGAAGGCAGGTGTGCCATGTTTAACCAGATGCTTGGAAACCTATTAGTACAGCCCTGTCTCCCTACAGCTGAGCCCTGAGTCCTGAGCCCTGCCCCTCGCAGGGCTCAGAGACAACCTGAGGTGCTGGGGGGAAGGGTGTGGGGAGTAAGAAGCCTGGGTCTGCTCAGCCTGGGTCGTGGCCTTGCTCGAGTCCTTCCCTTTCCTGCTCGCTTTCCCCATGAGTGCACAAAGGAGATTGGCGTCGGTGGTCCTGTGGGTTCCTGGTGGGATGGGCCACGAGTAAATGGCAGCGCACTCCAGAACCCCCCTTGGCTAGGCTGAGAGAGGCTTTCCCGCTCAGAGGTGGGGGCAGGTAAATCGTTAACCAAGTAGCCCGAGCCTTTCCGCCCGGCTGGCCAGCAGGGCTGGGATGGGGGGCTGGGAATGCGGGTGTGTGTGGACAGTCCCCGTGGCGGGGGAGGAGGGAGGAAGGGAGGGTAGCGGTGACGGAAAGGAAGCCAGCAGACTCCAGGGGAGCTGGCTACTTGTGTGGAGCTCAACATGGAGGAGCGAGGCTCTCCCGACGGGTAAGCTGCCCTCAGAAAGGTTGGGGAGCCGCAGGGCGCCGGTGGAGTCAGGGTGAGGGCCCATGCTAACACGCGCTGCCGCCCACAGGGACCCCGCCCGGAGCCTGGAACAAGGCCCAGAAGGGGCAGAAACGTCCATCCAGGTAGTGCTCAGGTGGGTAGAGATTGGTTAGGTGGTTCGTAGGCGAGGAAAGGGCCCATGGGGACATCAGGATGGACCATCTTCCCTCCCGCCGGGCCCCAGGGTGCGCCCTATGAGCGAAGCGGAGCTTCGAAGGGGGGAACAGAGCGCCCTGCACTGCTCAGGGACCCGAACTCTACAGGTGAGGAACCCTGCTCTTCCCCCATCCTGAAAAACAACCTCCCCAGGCCCTCCCCCAGTGCCCCACCCTCCCAGGAGTCTCCGCCCTCCCTAGATGGCCCTGCCCCCTCCGCAGGTGAGCCCCCCGGGCGGGGGTCCTGACGTGGCGTTCCGCTTTGGGGCCGTGCTGGACGGGACACGCACGCAAGAGGATGTATTTCGGGCTTGTGGCGTGCGGCGCCTGGGCGAGCTGGCGCTGCGTGGGTGAGTGAGGGCCTAGGCCCTGGCCCGGCTCCTGCCCTGCCCTCTTCATCTAGTGCAACTCCACCCACCGCAGGCAGCAGCCTGGGCTCATCCACGCACCTGCCACCCGCAGCTTCTCCTGCACCATCTTCACCTTTGGCCAGACTGGGTCTGGGAAGACCTACACCCTGACCGGACCTCCTCCCCAGGTGCGCCCAGTGCCAGTGGAGCCCACGTAGGGCAGGTGACCCCGAAACCTTTAGTGCCGCGTAGAGGGAGGGCAGGGGCTTGGGTGATGCCGATCGCCTCATTGATTTGGGAACAAGGAACCTATTTGGAGTGTGTGGACTCTACGTTTGGCTTGAAGTTTGGCTCGTGGAAACCTTACCAGATGAATGTTACCAACTTCATCTATAAAATGAAAATCAAAAATGGGATATGCGGAACCTTGGGATGGTTCCTGGTTTGGAGTGTTTCACAGAGTAGTTGGGGGTGGTGATGATGATGATGATGATGGCCAAGGCTCAGTGGCTTTTGCCCCCAGGGAGAGGGGGAGCCGGTCCCCCCTAGTCTGGCAGGCGTCATGCAGAGGACCTTCTCCTGGCTGTGGGGCCGCGTGCAGCAGCTGGGGAGCCCTGCCACCCTCCGGGCTTCCTATCTGGAGATCTACAATGAGCAGGTGAGGGAGCCAGGGGGCAGTGAGGCCCCCAGAAAGGAAGCAGAGGTGTTGGGTTGGGGCAGACAGACAGGTGGGGACTCCTGGGTGGGTGGAGGGGAGGATCAGAGATAGCCCCTGCCCTCACTTTGCACTCCTACCTCCCAGGTCCGGGATCTGCTGAGCCTGGGGTCTCCTCGGCCTCTTCCCGTTCGCTGGAACAAAACTCGGGGCTTCTATGTGGAGCAGCTGCGGGTGGTGGAGATTGGGAGCTTAGAGGCCCTCATGGGACTTCTGCAACTGGGTGCGCTCTCGCCGGGAGCTATGAGGACCGGTGCCCAAGCCTCCACCTTACTGACCAGTGGGCTCAGCCCAGGTCTGGAGTTGGGGCCTGGGAAATGACAGTGGCAGGATGGCACTTCCAACACTTTCCCTAAGGGTGCCCCAGCTGGTCCCCCCTCCCCAGGCTGGCTAATGTCTGCCTTCCAAGTCCCCTGCAGCCCCTGTTCTGCTACCCCAGGCTGGACATCAGCACCCTACCCATCATTACAGGTTCTCTCCTGCTAATTTGTTTCCAGACCCAATGCTTCATTCTCCCCGAAACTCACACCCGCAGCCCTGCGTCTGCACTCCCGGGGAGCATTCCTACCAGGTCCAGCTCCCAGGGTTTCTCCCCATCCAGGTCTCAGCCGTCGGAGGAGCTCAGCACACACTCTGAACCAGGCCTCCAGCCGAAGTCATGCCCTGCTCACGCTCTACATCAGCCGCCAAACTGTGAGTGCCCCCTTTTCCTGCATTAGGGGCTGGCAAGGATGCAGAAACCAACTTGGATGTGAGCAGAGGAGACCACGGAAACCCTTCCCGTTGTGACCCCCATGGGGACAGTCCTTGCCAAGCCTCGATCCAGCCCTGGTTCTCTCCAGCCCCTGCAGATGCTTCGTGCGGACGCAGGGGAGCCCCCTGCTGGCGGGAAGCTGTGCTTTGTAGACCTGGCAGGCAGTGAGAAGGTGGCGGCCACAGGATCGCGGGGGGAGCTGATGCTGGAAGCCAATAGCATCAACCGCAGCCTGCTGGCCCTGGGTGAGAGCTGGGGCTTGGCTGTTCTGCTGTCCCAGGTCGTTCATCGGGGGTGGACCCACAGCCGGGGCAGCTGTTATGTAGCAATGAGGGCTCCAGAGCTGTAATCTGGGCCCTCCGTGCTCTTGTCTTCTCTGCTCTTGCAGAACTCTTTATGAATCTCTGATTCTAAGGGGTTGCAATGCTGGGTTCCCATCTAGGAAGTGGAGAGACTCAGCCTCAGAGCACACACCCCCCGACATGTTTGATTTGTTCCCTGGAAGCCATCCCCACCCCAGGTCCTGATGGGCTGGGATCTTGGCTCCTCCATGCTGGGCGAGGGAATCGTTAGGACATTTCTTTCTGTCCTATCCATGTGTCAGCAATCACCCGCGATTCTACCTGAGTGCCAGTCGCTTTGCTGGGCGGTGGAGGCACTGAGAGGATTGCCTGCACCATGGAAGAGCAGCAGTCTGGTGGGGTGGGACAACCAGAAAGCAGTGGCATCATGGGAGGTGGATTTGGAGAGGCCCAGAGGCCTGGGGAGAGCTCTGCTCTGTGGGGGTCCCTGCTCAGGGGTCCTAGGCAACCAGCTTGCTCTATCTTCATAGGCCACTGCATCTCCCTGCTGCTAGACCCCCAGCGGAAGCAAAGCCACATCCCCTTCAGGGATAGCAAGCTCACCAAGTTACTGGCCGACTCACTGGGAGGACGCGGGGTCACCCTCATGGTATCCCAGGGAGACTGGGCGGGAGGGCTTGGTTCCCAGGGAGAAGCACTCAGGCTGAGTGTCCTCCAGGTGGCCTGCGTGTCCCCATCAGCCCAGTGCCTCCCAGAGACCCTCAGTACCCTGCGATATGCCAGTCGAGCTCAGCGAGTCACCACCCGGCCCCAGGCTCCCAAGGTAATTCAAAAAGCTGACAGAAAGACAGGTAAGAGTGGGGAAAGGTGTGATCAGGCAATAGCTAGAGCATGGATTGGTATCACAATTGAAATCTGAGACTGGATCAGAGTTGAGTTCAGGGTTGGATCCCTGTGTTAAGGTTGTGTGAAGATAAGCTCAGGGACCCTGCCATGGACAAGGTCAGGGTTAGGGCATGTCTAGCATTGGAATCTGCATTGAGATGTGACTCAGAATCAAGCCAGGATCCCAGCCAGTCTCATGGTTGAGTTTGAATTGATCTAGCGGTTTGGCCAAGCTTTGAACAGAACTGAGTCGGGGTTGACTTGGATTGAGTGCCAAGTCTAGCCTAGAGTCAGGCCTTCCAGGATGATGGAATTAGGCCAAAGTGCACCCTCCACAGTGATGCAAGCCTGGTAAGTGATGCTCAGGCCAGATTTTAGGCCCCATGCACTGCCCATCCCGAGACACCCTTGTGCAGTGCACAACGTGAGCAGCTAGAGACGGTGGCTCAGGGCTTCTCCTCCACAGTCTCCCAGGGCAAAGTGGCCTGAGCATGTGGAGATGGAGAAGCTGCAGCTTCAGGAAGAGAACCAGCGCCTGCGGCGGCAGCTAGAGCAGCTGGACCCCAAGGGTAGGAGCTCCCCGGGGGCATGGGTAAGATGCGTCTGGCAGCTGGGACTCTAGTGCCTGGGCCCCTGCTTCTCCCTACAGCCCGTGGGCAAAGCGAGGCCCGGCTGGCCTGGGCCCAGCGAAATCTCTACGGGATGCTCCAGGAGTTCATGCTGGAGAATGAGCGGCTCAGGTGAGGCCCAGCCCACAGCCCTCCCTGCTGGACTCGGACAAGATGCCTCGCTTCTCTGGTTCCTCTCAGTCAGCACCTGCTTCCTGGCTTCCATGAGCAGGGCCTGAGACCCTGTCCAGCGCTGCCACCATCACCTTCCCAGGTCTTGCTCTCCCTAGGAAAGAAATGAGCCAGCTGCAGAATAGCCGAGACCTGGCTCGGGATGAGCAGCGCATCTTGGCACAGCAGGTGCACGAGCTGGAGAGGTGAGTATGGCCAGTGACCACTGAGGCAGGCTTAAAGACAAAGGACAGCAGGGCCGGGGTGACTCATTGCAGTGGGTGAGACCTCCCCTCTAGATCAGCTCAGCCTCCCTCCTGACTGTGCCTCTGTAGGTGAGTCATTGAGGCTATTACTGCTTCTGTAAAATGGTGGGTCACAGTGTTGCCTCTCTTACATAGGGTGTTGTAGAGATCTTTGTAAATGAATGAACATGGACAGCACTGGGAACCTGCTGGTGCATCCTACATGTTTGAGGCATCTCTGTTGAAAACAGCGGCTTGGGAGCCAGCCTGGAAATAGGCTTGGGGGCCACAGCACTGTTCTTTCCTAGGCGCCTTCTCTCTGCCTGCTACCTTCACCAACCAGACCCCGGCCCGACCCCACCATGTCCCTGCTGGATGGGACCAGCTCCTCCATGCCATGTGAGTCTTGGTGCCCAGCCTGGAGGGGTGACATACTGGGGATGCCATGCAACCCTGCTGTGTCCTCTTGCAGGCACTGCCACCTCTCTGCTCCTGCCCTTGCTGCCACCTGTGCCCCCTGTGCCGAGTACCTCTGGCCCACTGGGCCTGCCCACGTGGGGAGTGCCACCTGCCACAAGTAGGAGGAACCCAGGTGAGCGAGGGCCAGGAGGGCTAGAAACAATCCAGGGTGGGCAACAGGCTAGGAGAGCAAGAGGGTCCAGGGTTTCAGGGACTTGAGGATTCTAGATGGCATTATGGGGCATGGCTGGCTGTCATTCAGTCATTGAATCACATACCCACGAGTGCACGGTTACTCATGTGTATCAAAGGCTCCCAGTAGCAGTCATTCTCCTCTGAGCTCTTTTTTTCTGCGCCAGCCCCGGATGTGGGCACCAATGGCTCATAAATGGACCATATGCATTCCTGACTGTGGGGAGGGTCGTGTGGCTGTAGGAACAGACATTACAAAAGCTACTTCCTGCCCACACAAGAAAGGGACCAAGACTCTCATTTTTTGGACCAAGATCCCACCCCCTTGTGGTGGTCTTGACTCCTCTTTTTTGTGCCACCCTCATATTCTTGGCATCCTGTGGGGGCAGGCATGGAGGCTGGGGACTCACGGCAAAGGTGGGACACAGAGAGGCAGGGCTGGATCACCCAGGGTGTACTCTGAGCATTTTCCTGCAGGTGCTGACCCCTGAGGCTTCCAGCAGCAACATGCTCCTGTCTGGTCGGCCCCCACCCCGGGCACCACCGTGCAGCCCTGGCTTAGCCAAGTGTCCAGGGGAGAGGTGGGCCCGGCACTGGGGCACTGGGTTGGGGGAAGGGGAGGGGAGCAGGACACTCACTGGCTCAACTCGCACTGCCCACCACACCCTGGTCCATGGCTCACAGAGACTGGATTCAGACTCGAGCCCTGGCAGAGCTGCTGACTGAGGAGGAAGTGGCACCCTCTGCACCCCCACTGCCCGTGGAGCCCCCAGGCACCTCACCTGCCCTGAGAGGTGAGCAGGGAGTGAGGAAGGGCCTCTCATGTCCTCTGTGATCTTGGCCCAAACCCTTCCCTTGTTGGGCCTCAGTTTCTCCTTCTGAAATGGGAACAGTATTCAAGGCTGCTTTCAACTTCTAGTTCTCAAAGTTGGAATTCACTTTTTAGAATTTTGCAAAACCTAGATGAATGCTGGGACCCCTGGTGTGTGTGAGAGTGTGGGAAGGGTGGGGTTTACCACGCAAGGCTTCACAGGGTGCTGGGGCCTGGACACCCAGTTAGTGCTAGCCTCGCATCTCACTGCTTCTTAGGTGGGGCCACGGCTCCCAACCTGGCCCAGAGACTGGAGGCCCTGAGGCAGCAGATCGGCAGTTCCCTGCGGCGAGTTCGGAGCCAACCGCCCGCCCGCCAGGGTGCTCAGAGCCCCAGCCAAAGCCACCCAGCCCGCTGAAGACAAAGTGGAAACCTGGGAAAGAGACTGCAGTGTGGCCAGGGCCCAGGCACTGCACTCTTCGTGTTCCATCCTCACTGTCTAGGAACTGGGCTTGCAGCTGTTCCCTCCGTGGGCTGGGGAACAGGGGTGTTGGTAGGGATGTCGGGGTTCGAGGGGACCCTGAGAAATACATCTGGACTCAGGAAACAGGGACGTAGAGTGAAATACGGAAATAAAAAGATGTCACTTGTGAGTCAGGCTGGTCCTATCCCCGAGCAGGGTTCCTCACAGGCGTGTATATTCTCTTCTGATGTGGAATATACCAGGCTCCTGTGTCTACCCTAAGTCTCTGCAAGGTGCCAGCCTGCCAGTGGTGTTGATTGGTGGTGATTTCCTGGAAGGTTAAGGTTAGTGGAGGTCGAGCTTGGGGAAGTAGGGGGCAGAGTGGCCAGGCAGCACTGGCAGCCAGATCAGGGATGCCCACAGACTGAACTACACAAGTGCCAGTCCCCACGTGGTCACTTGGGCACCAGTGATCCTTAGCTGGTGACTTAGCTGCTCTGAAGCCTCCCGTGTCCCACCTGCTGACAGCATCTTTATACAGAGCTGTCGGGGTCAAGAAGTGAGTCCCAGAGCCTCTTGCCTGCTGCCCAGTGTGACCATTTGATGGTGTTGATGATATTCCTGCAACAAGTACACATTACAGAACCTACTTTGGGTTAGCCTTGAACTCTCCTAGGGTCAGTCTCCTTACTCTTATGGAACAGAGACAAGACACAGAAAAATAGATTCAACATGTGACAGCTGCAAAGTAACAAAGATGGTGACAGCAGAAAGCAGGGGGTCGGACCCTGCCGGGACTGGGGTGCAATCCTAGCTGGGGCTTCCTAAGGGTCTTGTAAAGGAGACATGGGAAGTGGGAGGGGAACACCTGCGGTTTGGATGCCCCATCAATGCGGGTGGCTCTGCGGGGCCATGCCAGAGCCTCATCCCCCTCCCCAGCACCATTATCTTCCTGCTGGTGGTCCCTCACATGCTGGGAGGTTCCCCAGGCTGCAGCAAGGATGCTCCTGGCACCGACCAGCATAGCTTTCCTGAGCTGCCAGGGAAGAATGGATGGGGACCACCCAGGGGGACCCCAGCCGTGGCAGGTTTATTCGAGTCCAGACAGTTCCTGCTGGAGCCAGCCGCGGTTTTCCAGTTCTGAGTTGCCGCTCATTTGCGTTCAGGCCCAGCACCATCCCTGCTTCCTTCTGCTGAGGCAGATCCGAATGGGTCCGAAACCCTGGGAGAGACAGGGGTTGGGGACAGGGTTCTGTAGGATACCAGGAGCTACCATGAACACAGATCTGTTTGGGGCTATGCGAGCACACGTGGCCTCAGTGGGACCTGGGCCTCAAGCAGTGATGCCCCGAGCCCAGGCCCGTGGGTCTCTGTCACTCAAGTCCGTGGGGGCTTGGATGCAGTTTGGGGCTCCTGGTTTTAGTCTGGTGACAGCTGTTGCAGCTGTTTGGGAGCTCTGATGATGGAAGATCTCTCATTCTCTCTGCCCCTCCAATAAGATTCAGAATCTTGCCCGAAGTTCCACGGCCACTAGGTGGCAGAAGTGAGATTTGTACCTAGGTGGTTGAGCTCCTGAAGACCTGACCCACTCTCCATCACTCTGCCCAGTGCCAGCTGCTGAGGCCGCGAAGAGGGGAGACAAAGGGGGATGTTTTACTTGGACTCAGAACCCCTGGTGTACACACAGTAGGATGCTGCCCAGGAGAGGGCGCTCTCCACCAGAAGCGAGCGTTGACCAGCTGGCATCAGTCAGCAGACCGGACTCTGGGACACTTGGGCCAATCAGAGGAAGAGATTGTGCAGCCTCTTTCTCCGTGTGGCAGGGCTGTCACCTCCCCCAGACAACAGGACCCAGTGTTGTCTCAGCAGGAGCCAAAGGACACTGAATGTAGCCTCTGTGGCCGGGGTCCTGGCCATCAGGGTCCCTGCAGGCTCCAGAACATTGGGCAAACTCGTCCTGCCTTCCCAGCCTCTCTGTGCCTGCCATGGCTGTCATGGGAGCCTGGTCAAGGAGCTGAGCACTTTGAACCCAGGTTTCCTGTCCTGGGGAGTGACAATCCAGTTGGTTTACCCTCCGAGGAGTTCATCAGTGCTTGTCCGGGGTAATTGCCCCAGCCACAGATCCCAAATCCAGGACTCGGGGACTCAAGGACAAGCCCTTGGGGAGCTGGAGCTCTTCGCATCTTAAGGTGTGCCATAGAGTGGCCCACGCACTGACTCCCTCATCCACATGCGGCCATTGGTAAGCGACTTTGGGCAGGGGATGTCTCTGGTCCCTTGGCTTTCTTGTGATTGGTTCTCATCACACCTGACTGTGCACCTGCTGTGTAGCCAGCACAGGGCTGCGCCCCGAGGAAGCTGCCAGAGTGTGCCCTGGTGCAGCAGATGTGGCTCACACCTTTGGCCAAGGGAGGAAGCAGTAGGCCCGCATAAGCCCAGCCTGCGTAGGGAGACTGCCCAGTTCAGAGTGTCCCATGAACACAGCTGAAAGGGCTGCTCACTCTCAGGGGACCCAGGCAGGGAGGTCGGAGCCAGCAGCCCCGCGTTGGGTGACCTCATCTCGACTTCGGTATTCCCCCCCAAGGAGCATTCTACGGTGGACAAAGTAAACATCTTACACTCACCAGGGGAGCCTGGATTCTCTGCCTGTGGGCCTCGCTCCAGGCCTCCATCAAGGTAGAATCAGTGAACCAACCCTGGCCTGCAGGCTGGAAGTTCTCTGCTGCCCCCTGGTGGACTCGGGACACCTGTCATTCCAGACATGTCTAGCGCCCCTGAGATTCGGTGGGAAGTGACTGTGAGAACACGGGTTCCCTCAAGTGTACACCATACATGTCTCATTCTGTATTTCACCCTACCCCGTCAAGGGAGCGAATGTCCCTCCTTTCTGGAGGTCAGGATGAAGGAACCGAGGCCAAAGAGGGAAAGGGCTGTCCCTGGGTAGCTCTGAGTACTGGGATTCAAGTCTCCGGATGGCCCAGCTCCTCTCGACAGACCTGGGGGCTCAGAGGCAGCGCCCGGAAGAGCTGGGACAGGCGACTTCCTCTTGCTCATGGTGCTGGTTGCGGGTCCCTGAATGCTGCGCACTTTCACCTTGGCCAGGATGCCCGCAGGGAGTGAAGAAGAAAGCTTTTTCTGCTGTTCCCTCAACCATCACAGAGGAGACCTACACCCCGGCCGCCCCTTCTAGTCAGGGGTGCCCCTCCATCCCTGCTGGCGCCGGGGCCACGCCCCTTCTGTCCTCCTGGAATCCCTGCCAGGAGCACCTTGCTGGGTCTCCTCCGTCCACTGCATGGTGCTCCTTGTCACCTGACTGCAGCTCACGTGGCCGCCTCTCTGGCCAAGCCACCAGAGCTCCCTGCCCACCCTGCATATACCCCGGCCACCTCCCTGGCCTCACTCCGGTCATTCCCCTTGCCTCCAAACTACAGAGCTGTGGTTTTGCTTTTTCTTTTCATTTCTTTTCCCCTTTCCCTCCCTTCCCTTCCCTGGTCTCTAATGCATTTCTCACTCCCTCCATCCTCCACTTCTGAACCCTCCCAATTGCTCTTCCCTGTGTTTGGAACACCCCCCCCCCCCCCCGTCCTACCCTGCCCCAGCTTGCACTTTTGCTTACTGAGTTCCTTACTCTGCAGCCTTGTCTCCCTTCTCCTGACCTCAGCTGGGGGATCTTGAACAAGTTTCCCTTCCTTCCTGAGCCCAGGACCCAGATCTAGAGGCCGAGGCCTCTGTTACCTACTGTGTCGGGCACTCACAGGCTCCCTGCGTGGGCAAGGACCTCCCTTCCCGCTTGAAATGAGACTAGGACCTAGGCGATTCTTGTGGGTCCTTGGACCCCTGGGATCCCAGGGAGGGCAGGAGCCCCAGAATCTCCATACTCCTACCCCAAAACCCCCACCCCAACAGCCTTGCATTCTTGTGACCCCAGAGTTAATGTTTAAAAAGCAGCTCAAAGTCCGGGCAGCCCCAGGCAGCTGAGCAGGGGCTCTCCCTCTGTGCACTGGTTAATAATCTCAGGAGTACAAACATCCCCAGAGGTGGGGGAGGTGGGGGAGCTCAGTGAAGTAGAGGTTTCCCGGTGGCCTTTCCCCAGTCCAGGACAGTGAGCAGCCCTGGCCAAGCAAGCTGGGGTTGGAGCTTCCACACCTCTGCAAACCTCAGGCTTCCCACCTGGATAATGGGTTCAGGAACCCTTGCTGGGCAGCTCCACTGTGAAAGTCAGGCAAGCTGTGCCAGCTCTCTCTAAGCAGCCAGCTTGGAGCCATGGCCCAGGGGAGGCAGTGGGCAGCTCGCAGAGCCTTCTGTGCACACATGCATACACATTCTCCCCCTTGACCTCTTGGCCAACAGAGCAGGGCCTTTTATCTCCAGTGTGCAGATTAGGAAAATGGGTTTCCAAGATGGGAAATCACCCCCACCGTTATAAGAGCAACCTCATGGTTTTGAGCTTCCTGGCAGCCAAGACAAAAAAAAAGGGGGGGAATGCAGTTGGTGGCCAAGTGGTCAGTGATGGTTCAAAGGGAATACACTTGTATGAGTGGAAACACATTGGTTCTGGATGCTGATGAGAGGGCTGTGTTTAGACTGGATCCTACACAAGGACGTGATGCATACTTGTCCATGAACCATGCTAGCAGAGGGGCGAGCACATGATTCTCACATAAGCAGGGGGCTTCTTTCCCTAGCCAACTGTCTCAGGGGTCAGTCCGGCTGCACCAAGGGCATTGCTGTGGGTGTGGAGTGTGCTGTGCTAACAGCAGGGTGGGGCTCAGGACAGCAGCTCTGAGCACTGATCATCGCAAGCACCTAGGGGATCCACGGCAAGCATCTTAGCCTGGACACAAGCAGTCCTGGGCGGGTAGAACTTGTCACTCAGACTTATTGCCATCGGTGTGTGCCACAGCCATGGGCCACAGAGGGAGTGCTTGCTCCAGCATGGGAGGCCAGGAACCCAGGACCATGTCGTCAGGGTGGCCAGCTCCTGGTGAAGACCCTTGGGAGAAGGGCTGGCAGCTTCTTGCTAGCTTGGGGCACTGCCATCCGGCAGCAGCCACCTCCTAGTCCCTGCCCTAGTCCCCACTGTGCCATCTTCCTTGTGTCTGTAGTTCTGGAAGGAGACCATTCACTGTCATCAGTACAGCCTCAGCTTGGTCACCTCGGCAAATGCGCCAGCATTCTGAGGTTCCCAGGCAGATAGGCAATGGTACCAAATAAAAATGCCAGATCTTTATTTGATAAAGATTTATTTTGTATATGCGAAAGGCAGAGGGACAGAGATTTTCCAGTTTCTTCCTCCAATTGACCACAATGGCTAGGGCTGGACCAGATCGAAGCCAGGAGCTTCAGTTGGGTCTCCCATGTGGATACAGGGGTCCATGAACTTGAACTAGATCAGAGGCACAGTAGCAAGACTTGAATCCATGCTCTGATAGGAGGGGCTAGTGTCACAGATGGCAACTTCATGTGCTGCGCCATGACATGGGCACCACGGATGTGACTTGGAAAGGGTCCCTTGTTCTGCCCAGTCTCCGCACGTGTACCAGGAACTGCCCTGAGCTGCCCTCCTCACATTTAACCCCATTTAACAGGTGGGGAAATCAAGGCACCATGAGTTGCAGAGACTGGCCTGAGGTCACCTGGCTGAGAAGGGCAGAGCGGGCTGTGGGCTCCTGGGGCCATGCCCTCCACCACTGCCACCTGCCACCTTTGCACCCAGGAGAGCCTGTGGCAGTCCCTTCACTCCTCCATTTCCTCCTTCTCAAAAGAGCCACATCCTGAGGTTCTTGTTGGGAGCGTGTCATTGTGTGCCATAAGGAAGGGTGGCAGGGACCGGGCCAGCACCAGGCAGGGGCAGGGATGTTCCAGCATCATCTGTGAGGACTCAGGGAGCCAACCCTCAGGCAGGGAAGGGACGCTGAGCACAGGGTGCCCGGGTTGGCTTCTTAGCCCTGCCCTGGAATCCCTGGAATTATTGACATTTTCTGTGGCTCTTGGTTTTCTCCTGTGAAAAATGGGCACCAGTAACCCTGGCCTACTGGCTCCCAGGGGGTGCATGAGGTCCAGGTGGAAGGGTCTTGCAGAGACAGTCAGGTGCTGCCTGTCGGCCCACCCTGGCTGCTCCCAGCAATGGGCAGAAAGCCTGTGCTGGGGACATTGCAGGGGGAGGTGTCTCTGGCTTACACCAGGGCCCCGTGATGTTTGGCCAAAATCTCTTCTCATAACCGCCCTGGCCTCCTGGCTGCTAGTGTGGGTGCCGATTAGGCTCCAGCCATCGATTGGAGCTGGCCTCAGGGGTCCTGATTGGTCCTGGCTGACAGAGCAAACACCAAGGCCACTTACAAGTCACAGGCCCCCTCCCCAGCCTCAGTTCACCAGCCGTCCTGGGCAGGGAGGTCACAACCCTCTCCCTGCAGTCCCAGAGACACCGAGGCCCGACAGCCCAGAGCCATGCCTCATCTCAGGGCCCTGCTACTGCTGCTGGCAACCAGCCTGGCAGTGAGGGGCAACCCTGTACCCAACGTGCCAGAGACCATCCAAGTGCAGGAGAACTTTGATGTCTCTCGGGTAAGACTGCTGGCTCCTGGGTGCTGGGGGGTCCCATGGGGGGGTACCTGGGGGCAGGGGTTGGGTCCAGCTGGGCAAGCCCTGTATGAAGCAGAGCCCCTGGCACCACTTGAGTGGTCAGTGGTCAGTCCCTAGGGGATCTGGGGTTAGGGGCTTTGGGATTAACCTTTGGGACTCTCTTCCCATTCTACCCAGGGTCCCTGGGTTCCAAGGGCAAACCATATTCTGGGGAGGCCCTAACCCAGAGCCAGTGTCATCCTGGCTGCTGCTGTCACAACAACCCCAACCCAGCTCCCCACTAACACTCCCAGTGCCAGCCCCGCTATGTTGAATAACAACACCCTGTCTCAGTCCATCCCACCCTGAGGAACTAGTACAGGTGGGCACAGGTGGGCATGAGCCCCCTAGCATTGCAGCAGGGTGTAGGGGATTCTAGGAGGAGAAGAAGCAGGACTGAGAGCAGGAACCAGAGCAATGTACCCTGGGATGGGCACGGACAGTGTCCGCCGCAGTTAGGTGCTAGGATTCTCCTTTGAGTCATGGGGTGACCTTGAGCAAGCTCTGGTCCTCCTGGGTTCCTGGCTTTGACGTCCGTGGGCTCTCTTGCTTTGAAGGGCAAGGAAAGGTTGTGGGTAGACAGTGGTGAGCTGGAACAGGTAAGGGGAGGGGGCAGGATGCTGAAGGTTCTCTCACATCCTCCCTACATGCCATCAGGAGGAAGCGGAGTTCCTCAGATGATGACCTCAGAGCAGGTGCAGACCTGGTCCAGGTGCATAGCCTGGCAGGGTCGGTGGGGGAGGAGCTCCCGCATTACAGGGGAGGATGGCTTCTATACCCCTCTGCCAGACTCCTTCCCCAGTGGGTTTTGGAGCCTGTGCCTCAACCAGGAACCACAAATCCTGTCTCCAAAGGACCACGTAGTGGAGAGGAGGCAGGAGGGGATTAGCTAGTCCCAGCTTTTGCGGCTTCTTCCTAGATCTACGGGAAATGGTACAACTTGGCTGTGGGCTCCACCTGCCCATGGCTGAAGAAGATCAAGGACAAGATGTCCGTGAGCACGTTGGTGCTGGGAGAGGGGGCGACAGAGACCGAGATCAGCATGAGCAGCACACGCTGGCGGTGAGTGAACGTGGGACCCCAACTGGTCACCCTATCTCTGCTTTCCGTAGGCTATCACCCCATGGCCAGCATCCTCCCCATCCCCAGCATGGTGCTTTTCTCACCTCAAGGGTAGTGTCCTCCCCAAACAGCGGCCTGTTTTGCAAACTGCTTCTCCCCTGGGGTGCCTTAGGCCCCCAGGAAGCCCCTCTAGTCTGCAAGGGTGCGGCCTGAGGACCAGGACAGTAAGGGCAAGGGGTGTCCCTGAACCTCCCCTCTCCTTTGATGCTGACTGCTTGATCCCTCACCAAGCCATGCCCGTGTGCTTCTGAACTCTCTGATCTGCTTCCTCCTGTATGCCACCTGCAGCACCCTGCTCCAAGCACCCTCCTGCCTTTCCTGCCTGTCTCCAACAATCTCTGTTCTCCCCCCACCTCCGATTGCCACCTTCCCATCCAGTCCACCCTCCCTGTAGAGTCATCAGGAAAACTTCCATCTGCCCAAGACCCTCCCATGGCTCCCCACTGCCCTCAATAGTAAGTTGCTGCCTTCACCCCCACCTCGCCCAGCATTTGTTGCTCCATACCCTGCACCCATGTAGGTCCTCCTTCAGTTCCTGGCATCCTCACCACCTCTGGGTCTTTGTACCCGATGTTCCTCCCACTTCTCCCCACCTCTTCAGGCTAATTAGAGGAGTTCTTTGGGACTTGGGCTCCATATCATTTCCTCCGGGAAGCCCTCCCTGTGACCCCAGGCTCAAAGTCCGTGGGCTCCTTTGTGCTGTCAGAGTACCTGCTGATTTGTGCCCGCCCCACCTGCCACACTGACTTTTCTGCCTCTGGCCAGCGTGCCCTATAGGACTGGCAGCTGCATATGGGAGTGAGGTCTGTCTTTGTCTTGCTCCACTCTGTACTCCGTGTATACCACTGCGCTTGGCCCTGGATGCTGCCCAGTAAGTCCTCACTGCATGCCCAGTGGGCATAGGATAATTCCAGCTTCAGTCACCCTATCTTACCCCAACTCTCCTCCACATCGCTCATCACACCCACACTTATGGCCGTGTGAGGGACAAACCACATTGCCCCTGGTTTACCAATGAGGAGACTGGAGAGGGACAGCCGTGGCTAAAGACGGAATCCATGCGTCCGTTTGTCACATGCATCACATGCGGGTTGGATTAGGAAAAGCAAGTGATTGGAACAGCAGCTTTGCCAAGAGAACGGAGGGATAATCTCCTTCCCCCATTGCCCCCTTGTTCCCTCATGTGTACAATGAGGGTCTCCCAAGGCTGGTGGCGAGATAAAACAGACACCTCCTGCAATTATTAAATACTAAATTAGAAGACAAAACAAAACAAGGGATGTGGGACCACCTGATGTCAGGGTCCAGGACTGACCAGGAGTTACCTTCCTTGTGATTGGCTCATTTGCAGGAAGGGCGTCTGTGAGGAGATCTCCGGGGCTTACGAGAAAACGGACACCAACGGCAAGTTCCTCTACCACAAGGCCAGTAAGTGCAGCACCTCCGCTCCAAAACAGTGCGCATACCCAGCTCTTCCTCCTGCCCCACTCTCTCTGCGCATCACCCTTAGCTGAGATGTCACCTGGCCTTCTTCTTCCAAATTCCTCCCCCTTTCCCCTCCCCTCTCACTTCCTCTTTCTCTTCGCTCCTACTCCTTTCTGCCCCTCTCCCCTCCTCCCATGCACGACCCCCCACACAGGGTAGGAGTGCCATGTGCTCAAGACAACATCAAAATTTTAGTCTTCCTGTCCTGGGCTTGGTGTGGAGTGACAGGAGGATTTGGCTGTGAACTTCATGAGCGCGGAAGACGTATATTGACAGTGCTCTAGGTGCTAGGTGCTGAATGGAGAGGGGTTCGGGCAGGTGGATGAGCATGTAGTTAGATGAGTGGACAAACCAATGATTGGTCAATGACTCCGTGTGTGGAGGGCAGATAAATGAACTGACCAGTTATCTAATGCATACACGGATGGAATTAGCAAGGAAGGAAGAAGAATTGGCTTCATGGACTGATGTAGGGCAAGGGTGGGTGGTTAGAGTGATGTGGCTGAAGTGATAGAGTAGATGTGAAAGTGAGATGGGAGGATAGAGGCAGACTGAAGATGGACGGATTGGGAAATGAAGGTGTGCGGGCCTGGCTGGAGGTGGGATGTGCAGGTGAACAGGTGCTGGGTGTCCAGCTTCAGCTTCTAACCCTGGCATCTGTGGCTGGCCTGCTTCTCCCCCAGGATGGAACAAAACCATGGAGTCCTATGTGGTGCACACCAACTATGATGAGTATGCAATTTTTCTTACCAAGAAATTCAGCCGCCGCCATGGCCCCACCATCACTGCCAAGCTCTATGGTATGGTCCGAACCCCAAGCAGCCTGCTGGGGCTGAGAGTGGCATGAAATGAGTGCATATGGTCGGCCAAACCCAATTAAGAGGACAGGGCATGCACTTACCCTGCCCAGCCCCATCTCCATTTGAAACAGGATCCTCTGCCTGGGATCAGACCACTAAAATTCCAGAGCTAAGGAATGCCGGGGTCCTTAAAAGAGCCCTAGGTGGGTGGGGTCTCAGCAGGGCTGGAGGCATCCAAGGAGGGCATCTCTTCTTTCTTGGGTGTCTGTCTTCAGGACAACTTTTCCCTAAATGGAACTTCCTGGGCCTTGTACACCTGCTGGCCATGGGTGACTGCAATTGCCCCCTCTGCTTTCCCCATGCAGGGCGGGAGCCGCAGCTGAGTGAGAACTTCATGCAGGAGTTCAGGGAGGTGGCACTCGGAGTGGGTATCCCTGAGGACTCCATCTTCACAATGGCCTACAGAGGTAAGTGACACCCAGGTCCCCTCTCCACTTCCTGTCACCACCTCATCCTGCGGGGTGGTCCCCTCCCATGCCTCTAGATCTTTCCCGTGATTTCTCTGAGATAAACAGGGACCACTGTTGGTGTGACTGGCCTTGTGCAGAGGCCATCCATGTAGTGCCCACATTGGCACTGGCACAGAAACCCATCGGAGTGGAGGTCTGCTCCCAGCTCGGTACTCTTGTTCACTCTTCTCTCTTGTTCTCCCACCTAGGGGAGTGTGTGCCTGGGCAACAGGATCCAGAGCCCGTCCTGGTGTTGGTGAGTGTCCCTGCCCTGAGGATCCTTCACCACTCCAGGCACCACCCACACCCACCTGCTCACTGCTGACTCAGCTTAGGGCTTGCTGTGTTTGGGGCAGAGACATCAACACCACTGAGAAGAGGGAGTGACAGGTCTCAAGTCAGGCCCACCCGGGCTTGGTCCTGGTTCTGCTACATGGGTTCGCTGCCACCCACTCTGGACATCAGTGTTCTCATCTAAGAAATGGCACAGTGACATGGACTCTCTGGGTTGTGCTAGAATCCAGCACCAAGTCAGAAAGGCTTTGGCTGCCCAAAAGCTGTACTCTGTAGTGGCTGTTTCCTAAACAACAGCAAAACGCCTATGTCTCATGTCAGTTTGCTGGGATCAGAGATCAGTTCTGAGCCTGACCTCAATTTCTTGCCTAAGGTAGACCTCTGTGAGGCAGCAGCGATGGCTCAAGTGGCCAAGCCTCTGCTGCCCAAATAATATGGACGGATGGAGTTCCTGGCTTCCTAGCTTCAGCCCCTGGGCAAGTGGGTGTGAACCAGCAGGTGGAAGATTTCTCTGTCTCTCTAACACACACATCAACAAAAAACAGAGAGCAAGTAGCTCTTTAAACCAGCTCCTTCCCCAGGCTCCCCTCTGGTTTTCTGGGCTGTTGTACTTGACCCCTTCACTTCCTTGTCTTTTATTGAAGGTTTGCCTGGATATTTGTAAGCGATATATCTGGGTTTAGTCTCCCGATGTGTGTGTTGTTATGCATGTGTAGAGAGCACTCCCCAAAACTCACGGAGAAATGAACTCTGTGCTTGATTTTCATTTCTTACTGGACGTATGCCTTGTGACCCTCATTCTGGTGGTGCCTTTGGGGACAGTGTCCATGAGCCTACCTTGGAACTGTGCTGCTGGCTACACCCTGATTCCCAGAGCAAATAGGCTGTGTGTACAGCTCTGGGCACAGGTGGGCAAGAGTGACAAGACCTGACCAGTGGCCTCTTCTCTTCCTCATCTCCAGAGAACCCGCAGGGCTGTGCTCCCCCAGGAAAATGAAGGCTCTGGGACAGGGCAGCAGGTCACTGAGCTATACAAGAAGGAAGGTAACACCCCTTCTCCTTGCCCCAGAGGACAAGTGCCCACAGCTGGCTCTTGGGGTAGGGCGGAATGCATCCTAAGTGCTCCACCTGGTGGTGGGTACACAGGAAGCATCTAGTAAGTGCTGCTCTGCCTCCCTAGACTCCTGCCAGCTTGGCTACTCAGAAGGTCCCTGCCTGGGATTGATGGAGAGGTATTTCTACAATGGCACATCCATGGCCTGTGAGACCTTCAATTACGGTGGCTGCCTGGGCAACGGCAACAATTTTGTCTCGGAGAAGGAGTGTCTGCAGACATGCCGGACAGTGGGTGAGCATGGCCTGACCCTGCACACTGTACCCCTTATGACCCCGGCCACCTGGCCAGCCAGCCACCTGCTGGCCAAGACAGGGTGTGCTCATGGCAGACTTGGGGGTTGGAATCTTGATGCCATAGGACTTCCACACTTGAGGCTGGGTACCAGGCTAGGTCACTGCTCACTGCGGGCCCCAGTTTCCTAAGCTGTAAAGGAGGGAACCCAGATGGACCCAAGGGTTCTATAGCCGCCTCTCCCTCCCACCCCGGGGCAGCAGTGGCAAGTCACTCTGACGTTTTGTGCCTTGTTTAATCCCACAGCTGCCTGCAGTCTCCCCATAGTTTCTGGCCCCTGTCGTGGGTTTTTGAAGCTCTGGGCATATGATTCCACCAAGGGGAAGTGTGTCCCCTTTATCTATGGAGGCTGCCAAGGCAACGGCAACAAGTTTTACTCTGAGAAGGAGTGCAAGGAGTACTGTGGCAACCCTGGTGACGGTAGGAGGCCCACTGGGTGCCATGTTGTGCCAGGGAGGGAGCTGTCGGGGTTCCGGGTGGGTGAGTCCTGGGAGGCGGTGGAGTCTACCACTCAGGGTTCTAGACTCTGTACTCAGTGATGGGCCCATTCATTCTCTCAGCATTAGCTTCCCATCTGTGAAATGGGGCCAAACCCAGGATCCTACTCTGCCGGATTCAGGTATCTGGTGGAGCGGGGAGAATGCTAGCAGGCACTGGTGGAGAGTGAGTAAAGCAGGCTGAGGAGCAGGACAGAGCTGGGCTACAGTTGCACTGGTCCATTCAAACTGGCCATGTGGCACAGTGCCGGTTGGTGCCTTGATTTTCTCTCCTGTAAGATGGGACAGCATACGTTCTCCTCAAGACTGTACAGCACCTGGCCCACAGCTAGAATTTGGCTAATGGTAGCACCTGCTGCCATTCATGAACATAATGTAGGGCTAAAAGTAACTGTGGGGTAGGGAGCTGCAGCCATTGGATACCTGGGACCTGGTTTTCCCAAGGAGATAGCGCCTTGAGTAGGTCAGAAGAAGAGGCAAAGCATCAGGCTGTTCCGTGCCGGGCCTTTGAAGAAGTCCTTCAGCAAACAGCTGTTTCAGGTTCAGTCTCAGCAGCAAACCCTGGGCAGCCCTGTGCATCTCCCCACCAGATCTACTCAGGCATCTCTGTGTCCACAGGGGAGGAGGAGTTGCTGCCGCTGTCCAACTGACAGTCCAGCCTGGCTGATGGCCATGCCTGGACCCTGCGGTGACTCGAGTGACTGAGTCCCAATAAAAACAAGCCAAAATCTCCAAAATGTTCATGTGTTTGTTATTCTTGGAGGTGCAAGCAGGGGGAGGGAGGGACAGGTGACAGTGATTCGTGGGGTGGGAGCATGAGGGACCCAGCTCACATACAGGCCAACGGTGTTGTAGCTCCCCACAGTTCTCCTACTGGGCTTATCCCCCATCCCAGATCTTACATGTGCTGGTGGGAGCTGTGGCACAGACCGATGAGGCTCACTTCACCTCGGCATTCACCAGCTGGTGCTGTAGCCTGGCTTGGCTCAGCCTGCCCCAAATTCCAGCTCATGCTGGCAGGTGCTGTAGTGTAGCCCTGCCCAACCAGCCTCTAGTCCTGGCCCTAATGTGAACTGGATGGTGTTGTGGCCCAACCTGGCCTGTCGTGCACCCCATTCTGGCTCTCACATCTGTCTGTGGGTGTTATGAACTAGTCCAGCCTGGCCTGCCTCCAGATCTAACCCATACATATGCCAGTGTGTACTGTAATCTGGCTTTGTCTGGGATGCTACCAGTTGTGATTCTTGTGCTCAACTGCAGCAACTGTGTCCTAACAGAAGGGTTCCTTAAGCTCCTTTATCAAGTCACTCTTAGTCATATATCCTATATACACTGGTGGGTGCTTGGCCCAGCCTGACCTGGCCCTCCTCCTGTCCTGACAGGTAGAGCAGCCTTGCCCGACCAGCCCACATCCATTTCAGCGCTTATTGTTGGGTGCTACAGCTCAGCCCTGCTGGTCCACCCTCAGATCTAGCTTTCACATGGCTCAGTAGGTACAGAGATCTAGCCCAGTCTGTCCTACACCTACCCTGGCTCCTGTGAGCATCAGCGGTGCTGGAGCCTAGCCTAGTCTGGAACACCCCAGACCCAATCCATACCCATGCTGAGGGATGCTGCAGCCATGTCTAGCCCAGTTTTCTGCCCCCATTCTGGTTCTTGCACTCACCAGTGGGAACTCCAGCCCAGCCAAGGCATTCCATTAGCTCCCTGACCAAACCTTCTCCCAAACACAGGTTTTGCATGTGCTGGTTATGTCCGGCATAACCCATCACTCAGCTTGGCATTTGCCATCAGAGGCTGCAGCCTGGCCTGGCCTGTCTCCAGTCCCAATGGTGGGTGCTGCAGTCTAGCTCTGCTCAGCCTGCCCCAATCCCTGGCTTTCATGCAAGTTGGTAGGTGTGATGGCCTAGACTAACTCAGCATGGCCTGTATCCCATCCTGGTTCCTGCACACACCTGTGTCCTAAGGTTTGTCCTGGCCCTGCCCAGCCCATCCCCTACAGAGCCAACCCACACACCTGCTGACAGTGAAGCAGTCGTGCCAAGCCTGACCAACACCTAGCCCTGACTCTCACCAGTGGGAGTGATGGCCCATCAAGGGAGTTCCCCAAGTTCCCTCATCAGGCCCACTTCCAGATTCAGATCTCATGCATGCCAGTAGGTGCTAGGTAAGCACAGTCTGTCTCTTAGTCTTGAACTTTATGTGTGATGGTATATGTTGCGACCCACCCCACACCTGATTCTCAGGTGTGCCTGCAGGTGTTACAGCCTGGACCAGCCCAGCTTGTTCACAACCCCAGTACCCATGAGTGTTGATGAAGTTCATGGTCATGCCTAGCTCAGCCCACCACCACCACCACCAGCCCTTGAGCAAACCAGCTGGCATGGCAATCCCACAGGGGTGAGTCCACAATCCCCCACAAAATGCTCCCAGATCTGGCTCTATGGAGTGCTGGGGTTAGTGTCATGGCCCAACCTAATATTGTCCACCCCCTGCCCCAACACTCACTAGAGAGTACTGTGGTCAAACCCTGCCAGGCAGGCTCCCAACCATGGCTTTCGTGTACACGGTAGGTGGTGGTTGATACCAACAATACTAGCTCAGGTCTCCCACATACACGGGTATATTGGTTTGGCTCCAAAAGGTCCTCCAGTTTCCCTCCTCTAAACCACCTGGTCTCAGCCCCCTCATTCACCTGCAAATACAGTAGCCAGGTTTGTGGAAGTCTCCCAGAAGTCACTCCTCACCTGTCACATTCTCCCTTAGCCATCCTCCCGCACATCTCCAGATCCCTTCCCTGAGCCATCCACAGCCCCCCGTATCTACAGACCCCCAAAACCTGGTCCTCTGGTGGTGTGTTATGCCAGCCTGGGGCCCTGCCAGACTACCCAGGGCCCACACACACTTGTGTGTGGGTTCCAGACCCTGTCTGCTGGCATGGCAGCATCTGTCCCCTACATATTTTTTTTTTAATAATTATTTTATTTTGATAATCTTTACATAGTTGATTAAGGCACAAAGGGTCAAGGGCTACAGCAAAGTGGGTAAGACTATTGTTTCCACATTCTCTCTCTCTTTTTTTTTTCTGTATTGAGGGTAATGGGGGAGATTAAGGGAGAAGCCTCACCCAACTTCCCACCAATCCTAGGGTCCCTGACATGGGGCATGCTCCCCTACAGATTTTTTTTTAAATAGAATAGGCAACTGCGCTGGAACTTAGTTAATTACGTGGAAACTTGGCATTAACCAGGCCCAGGATGCCTGCCAGCCATTAGCTGCCTTTCTCCCAGCAGTGTAACATTTGCCTAGGTACAACGCAACATAGGCAGCTGCTTACATCTGGGGGCTCAGTTATTTCGGCACATGGTCCTGGGACAGCCTCCTGGGATTCCATATTGGCCTTTAGCCCTTGAAGGAGGGTATTTGCTGGCTTTCCATGACATCCAGGCTAAGCAGTCAGGTCTCTAGCTGGAGCCCTCAACCCCAGGTCTGGTCTGGCTTCTCCCTACCCTGCAAAGAGAAGAGGTGCTCTGTCTGGGGCAGCTTGTGCACACGCCTGGCCCAAGGACATGACTCCCAGAGCCCCCAGCTGGGACCTACCTTCACCAAGGCTCTCCTTGCTAAGGGTTGCAGGTGACACATAGTCCCAGAAGCTGGATCTGGCAGGGCTTGGATTGTTCCTGTCTGTGGGGTGTGCTGCATAGGAAGGCCAGTGGCCTTGGGGATCCCCTGCTCTTAGCTCCTTTGCTCAGAAAGTCTGAGAGGAAGCCAGGAGGGAGGGGATCCCACATCTCTTGCTTAGAGCATGAGCCTCGCACTCTGGGTAAGGGCTTGGTAGTTATAGACAGCTAGGTAACCCCTCCTGGTACTCAGTGGAGAGGTTGAGATTGGAAGATGCCAACAGAGAGGACCCTCCTGAGGGATGGTGTTTGAGGTCACAGGACCTCAGGTCAGAGGTCTGAGAAGTCAAAGGTGGGTGAGGAGCAGGACAGGTAGTTGTTCAGAAGGGGCACAGGCCCCCTCACCTGGGATTGAGAAAGGCTGTCACGTCCCATGTCCACACCCCTCCTCCATCCTGCACAAGTGCCTCATGCACCAGTGCCAGCTGGAAGGTGCCACTCTGCATAGCGAAGCTTTGAAGTGACCCGAAGGACAGGGCAGCTGCAGGTGCACGGGGCATGGCTGTGTTGCTCAACTCAGTGTTCTGAGTTCAACGTTCAAAAACCAAGCTTCCACATCAAAAGTTGGACTCCTAAATGATCTCAAAATGCCAGGAAGTTCCAGCAGTCCTGGACCTGCAGCTGAGGCCAAAAAAGGGCCAAGCAGAGTAGAGCAGGCCTCTCCTGACAGGGCCTCACCATGCAGTCCTGCAGCCTCATCCCCGGCCTGGCCTTGGAGGCCTCTGCCCCATGACACCTGCCAAGACTCTGCTAAGAACAAATCCAACCTACCCAGAGTACTCCTACTTTAGCCCAGAGGGGTACAATGGAGGCAAGATGCACACCAAGTCCCAGGACTGGCCATGTCCACTTCCAGGACACGAAGAACAATGCACATTGTGGCTTGCCCCTTCCCTGAAAATTTCCTTGGCTATTAATGTCATCCTCTCATCGCTCCTCAGCCTTTTGGCTAAGATCAAGTGTAATGCCATCCTCACTTTTTTTCACCTTGCAAGGCACTGGTCACATTTATTTCTGGTCCAAAATTGAAGTGTTTGCTTCATAGGAAAATCCTTTATTTCCCTCTTTAAGACAAGTCTTTTAAACTATGTGGTGAGGGCTCCTGGGCTATACACCTTGTCCTTGTTGTAAGTTGGCATTCAAAAGCATGGAGAATACTCTCCACCCACGGGGGGTTCCTTCACCACACAGAACTGTCTCCATCGAACTATAGCTCAGGGATGTTTACAATTCACTTAGCAAACTCTGACGGATTTAAAAATCTACATTTTCAATTTGTTTCTCTATTTGACAGGTTGAACTAGATGGAGGGAGATTCATTTTCTGCCTGCTGGTTTACTCCCTGACTGCTCACAATAGCTAGGGCTGGGCAAGGCCAAAGCCAAGGAACCCAAAACCTAATCTGGGTCTCCCCAGGTGGGTGGCGGAGACCCAAATGCCATGAATTCTGCCCACCAGGGCATACATTACCAGGAATCTGGGCTGGAAACAGAGGAGCAGAACCTCTAACCAGGCATTCTGATGCAGATTTTGCAGATGCCCAATGCCTGCCCCTTTGCAAGCAGGACTGATGCCTTCTGGGAGGGCAGCACCTGGCTTTCCTGGCTTCCACATGTTATTAACCCGTGCGGTCTGATGATCCAAGGCAGACATCCTCTTAGTTATCAGCACCTGACTGACCCTTCACTTGTTTACCAGGGGTTATCAACATGACCCTTCACTTGTTTACAGTCTCAGAGGCCATCAGAAATTGGGCCAAAGCCACGGACACTTTGTCTCAGCAAATGGTGGGTATACACAACAGTCACGATGTTACAGGTGCCATTGGACGGCCCACCTGTTGGGTACAGGGCACGAGAGTCACATGCATGACCATGGGGCAAGGTGCACCTGGAGGTGAGCCTGCAGCAAAAGGACTCTCAGCAGCCAGATGTTAAATCCATCCCTTCTACCCTGGGACAAGTCCATATGGCTTCTTCCTGGGCTACAGCCCTCTCTGGGCTGTGAAACGTTGGGAACTGTAGACAATCCCAGATATGGGATTGCCAGCTCTGGCTTCACACGGTGGCCCCCTTGGAATGGACTCACATTGTCAGCAGGTGCCTGGTCTTTGGTTCATCTCTACACCGCAAGCCCATGCCCCTGCAGGCGTCCTGCTATGTGGATGGCATGGCTCAACTTCAAACCCAAGAAAAAATCACAACCACACACTGCATCTTCCTAAAGGTCGTTTTATTGTAAAACCATAAATACAACACTGACATGAAATCATTTCAGCAATTGATCCTCTCTAACCGTTAAAAGGACTTTTTTTTTGTTTGTTTTTTGTTTTTGTCTTGGCATCAACCAACTGTTGTAAAGAATTCAGGGGGTGGGGGTGAGGGAGGGAGGTACTGAATCCTGGGCTGGGGCTTTTGGCGATTCAAGGAAACAAGTGGACATTTCCTCTTCTCTCTGGGAATGTTCCACTTTTGGACAACAGACAGGTAAAAACAGCAACATTTAAACAGCTTAGTTTTAAATTTTATTACTTTGTAAAAATCTTTTCTCTTCTGTTCCTTTCCTCCATTTGACATCAGTTAAGTTTTAAACATTGTAAAACCGATTTGGCTGTAAATGGAGAAATGGTACCAAAACCAAAGTGAAACCGAAAACAAAACAAAACAAAAAAAACACAACCCAAAAGACGAAAAACAGAAAACCCTAAATACATCCTCAAGTTTGGTCTCGGGGGTTCACACGTCCCAAGAAGCATCAACTTGACCCCCTCCCAATGCAGTTTGACTCCTTGGAGAATCACTGGATCCTACCAACCACACAGGAGACCGGAACGACATCTTTTGTTAATTAACACAGCAAGTGTGACACTAGGTAACTTTTTTTTATTTTTTAAAATACAGTACATGGTACACAGAGCCCAAGATGGCCCTGTCTAAACCCCTTGTGAAGACTTGAGCCAAGCACTGGCTGTTTATAAAAATATTGTGTTGCTACAAAAGTATAAATTAATGCTACCGGTATTAAGAAATATTAAACACATAAAACTTATAAGGATTAAGAAAAATATTCATTAATACCTGTAGAAAACTCTGGCCTAAAAAAGATATTTTTTTTGTGTTTGCTTTTTTGTAAATTTTTTTTTTTTTTTTTTTTTTAAGATGACTTAAGTTTCTTGCACTCGAAGAGAGAGACACGGGTGTGTCTGTGGTATTGCCTAGAACATCTGAACTACAGGGAAAGATGCGGGGTGCACGCACGTGGTTACTGAGTGGCCAGGTGGGGGGGAGGGGCACCAAGGCGTTCTCAAGATTTACCTGATGTGAATGAATCACCGACGTGAAGTCACGAGGAAATGAAAAAAAGGTAGGATCATAAAACAACCAAAAATAGTTTACGATTTTTAAAAAATATCTCTGTGGCAGGTGTTTGTACAAAATGAATTCCTGATGCTTGGGATTGGAACGGCGCTGCAGAGTGACTGGCCGGCAAGACCTTGCCCCACGTCACGCCTCACCTCCATTCTTACCCCCGCCCCACAGGAGAAAGCCACCTCCCCCCAAACCACTCTCACCATCCACCCCCGGCTGGGTGGGAGAGAGCGTCCTGGGCAGAGACTGACTGGCACCTGGGTTATGGGAAGAGCCCCTCCTTCTGGCTGGTGTCAGACCCCACTGTCTCTGCCAACCCAGACTGGAGCAAGTGCCATGGGAATCCCAGGCCCCTGAGGTTGTGGACAAGGCTGGGCTGTGCCCCTGTAAGGAACTTTGGTTCGAAGAGTCAAGGTGCCCAGTGGGATGCTCAAGTTGGAAAGACCCTTGAGGGTGGTGATGCTGACATCCAGCTGTAGCCCTGGGAAAGCCATCTCTGGAAAGGAAGTGATGGGGGAGGGGAGCAGGAAGGGAAGGTGGCTGAGCCTGCCTGCCAGCCAACAACCTGAGCATCTCTATCCGCATCCAGGTGGGAGCAGAGCGTCTCTGTAGACCAACCAGAGGGCTTCTTCTGCAAAAGGAAGGTCATACCGCACTCCTCAATCCCGAGAGAGAGAAGGAACAAAAATCACAGCTGTGATAAACCCCCAGGGACACCGGGCAGGACACAGTAGAAGGAAAACACTACATCATTGGTTCACCATAACTGGCCTAGCACACGTTAGCCACAGTGAAGGGCATAACAGCTTCCCACTGGCCCGACCGGATACAGCGGCTGGGGGCTGGCAGGGCTGGGACTGGAGCCTCTCCTGTTTCCAGGTTCTGTCTACACTGTGAGCCATCCTGGAGCTGCCCTGCAGAGACAAGCTAGAAACAGAGGCACTGCTCCTGAGGCAAGGGCAAAGCCATGAACTTGGGGAATCTGGGCAGGGCAGGCGCTTCCTCTTCAGACAGCTTCACCCTCATGGCAAGCCCTGGGGTGGGAGGGAGTGGGGGGCAGAGGGAGGTAACCCCTCCAGGGTCATCTCACAGGGCCTTCCTTCGCCATCCACACAGCCTGGTTTCCTTGTCAACCTTCCTGGTGATCGTGGGACCCCCGAGAGCCCGTGCTGGATCCTGGACACACCTCCAGATGCCCACAGGAGTGCAGCCCATGTCCAGGCAGAGTTGATTGCTCCAACAGGGGACTGCAGAAGGTGGTGGTTCAACTTCACAGTGGGAAATACACCTTGTATAATTTTTCTCTGGGGCTTCTTCAAAGTGCAGGGGATGAACAGCCAGATTCAAAGACAGAACCCTTGCCAGCCTACACACTTGGTACAATAAAATCCTTTCCTGGAATCCCTGACTGCCCTTGGCTCTCTAGGAAACCTTGGTGTCCTTCTGCAAGCCAAGAGCTGCCAAGACCTCCAGTGCCCAGCGTGAAGCTTCCAAGCAGGATGGTGGTAACACTGACCCACATTCTTTGTCACCAATGTGTGGAGTTAGTGCAGTTTCACAGAGGTGGGCCTGGTGTGTTGCTTCCTGGTTTTCAAAATGCTTCAGCTGAGACAGCCTGGCTGGTGTGTCCAGATTTTGGGAAGAACCGTGCCAAGTGCATTATCCATCTGTGGCTGGAACAACCCTGTCCCTCCTGGACCACTAAAATCCAAGGAGTCCTTGATTTGGGCTTTGGTGGTGAAGCAATCTGACCCCAGGTGGGACTCATCACGTGTTATGTGGAGGTACGTGTTTTCCACCCCAGTTCCCGGATCCACATGCACCAGCATAAGGCCATGCCTGTTCTAGGAAATCACATGGGCTCTGGGCAAGCTGTTTCTAAGTCAGCAGGCATCTACCTTGAGCTGCAGAGAATCACATGACTGGCCTGACTTGCCCTCCCCCAACGGCCTGAGGTGGGCAGGCCTCCAGTGGTCGCAGAACTGGGAGGCAGCTGAGAAGATCCTTTACTCCTTCCCCAAGTCAAGGCTAGCACATGAGCTGGAAGGACCTCATCTCGATCCTTTGGCTGAACTAGAATTTGGTGAGGCTGGATATTGCTGGAAGCCAGGGGCCGGTGGCTGGATCGGTGAGCTCTTTGGATTTTGCTCCGCTGTTTGCTGCAGCAAGATCTGCATGGTGGCATGGCCTGCATGTGAGAAAGCAGGCCCAGAGGGTGCTGTGGTTGAACTTCGTGCTTGGTGATGCCAGCTCCTGCGGAACAGAGCAATGACTGCCTTCCACCATGTGGTCTGCCTGGAGAGGGCAGCCCCAGGGGACAGGGTAGCAATTCACTTCAAATCCGCAATGCAGGCCCCTAGGTATTGAAGGGAGGTGAAAAAGAAGATTGAGGCAGAAGGTGACTCTAGGCACCTAGCATTGAACTTGGCCTTACTCTGACTTCCTTTCCGAAGGGCAGACTTTCCGCGCTCCCTGGAGAAGGAGGCTGAGTGTTGTAGGGGCACATCTGGCTGGGTCAGGTCCTTGATGGCTTTGCAGGAGGGTGAAGCTGCTTTCCCGGCTCATTGGCTCAGTGATGGAGCCTGCAGTGAGGTCTGCTCCAAGAAGGGAGGAAGAGGGTACGTTCCAGCTTTGCTCTCTGACACACACCAAGGGGCAGCTCCTGCTGAAGTTCCATGTGCCAGATAGAGGCTGTTTTCCTGGCAGGCAGGCAGGCAGGCAGGCAGGCAGCAGGCTGCAGAGACCTTCTGCAGCAGGCAACTGACCCTCAGCAGTAACACCTTCCGCCCCCTGCGAGACCAGATTGTGGCCGCTCCTTAAGGTCCTACCCCAGTGCGTGCCGATGCCTCCACTCTCACTGGGAAGTGATGTTTGGTTCCCCCCAACATTTCCCCTGCTCCAGGATGGGAGGATCTGCTGAAGAGGATGATGCCTTAGCAGCAACCGCCTAGAACTCTGGGAGGACAAACAGCAGGTTGTTTCTGAGACTGCAGCTTGCTGGCGTGAGGGTAGACAGCTGGTCCGTTTTGATCCATTTCGGGAGGACTCTGGAGGGAGAGTGAGGTTAGGGCTCACGAGGCAAGATGTGTGGGCTCAGCCCCCCAGGCCAGTGTTCTGGGTTCACAGTCCCAAGACTCGAGTTTCACACGGACTGTACTCCCGCTCCTGCCTGGGAGCAGGGAAGGGCCGTGGTACAGTGCTATTTTGTAGTCGAGGTATCTCATAGTTGAGTAATGCTTTGCGAGGGGAAAATGCTTTGTGAGGGTCCACACTCCAGATGGGAGAAGGAGCCTCTGCCCACAGTCTCCCACCACGGGGCTGGGGGGAGGGGTCACTCTGAGCCTGAAGGAGCCCTGTAGTCACCAGAGGGACTGTGGCAGCCCAACATATTTCTCGTGGGGGAGGTGGCCTGGGTGGAGGTCAGCTGCTGATCCCAAGGGACCAGCTTTTGTGAAGGAAAGTGGGGGTGATGTGGCAGGTCACTGCCTCCCAGCACGTGGACTGGGCATTGGTCCCTCTGGGACGCATGGCTGGGGCATGGGGAGGAAAAGTCTGAAGACATCTTTCACAGCATCAAGTGGGATGTGGCTGGGTG
The DNA here is from genome assembly GCF_030435755.1 of Ochotona princeps. Lineage (NCBI taxonomy): Eukaryota > Metazoa > Chordata > Mammalia > Lagomorpha > Ochotonidae > Ochotona > Ochotona princeps. The sequence goes on from NC_080845.1 coordinate 16,504,059, forward strand.
CCCTGCACCCTCAGAACTGTCTCCACAGCAAGACAGGTGGCTGCAGGCCCTGTGGGAGACGGGCAGTGGAACCCCCCGCCCCTGGGATCCCTGGGATCCCTGGGACAGGAGGAGGGGTGGTGGCCTAGGGGTGGCAGAGGTGAACAGGACCATGTCAGGAGCCCCTGCTGAGCGGGAAGGGGGCAGGAACAGGGCCAGCAGTGTAATGGCCTCTGGGCGCATGATCACACACTGGTGGAACAGGGGGGTAGCTCACCTGCCTGTACGAGGCAGGACCCCTTAGCTACCCCTCCCCATGCTGTGGCTTCCACCAAACCGGACACCTGCAGAACCTGCCCTTCCTCCCTCACCCCCTCCATCTCCTGACAGCATAGCCAAGAACTTGGCCTTGGCTGCCAAAATCCATGAAAGAAAAACCTTACTGGACAGGAAAGGTTCATGAAACCTTAGCATACTGACTCTACCACTGAGATGAGCTAGTTTACAGTGTGACTTGAACCAAAAGGGCAAACAAAATTCCAAAACATAAATTATAGACATTCAGTGCCTCCTAGCGGAGTCTACATCGCATCTGAAAACAACAAAAAACCCAGAATGAAAATGCACCCCCTCCCCAAACAGGTAGAACTTGCTATCATGTTAACGATTAAAAATAATGATTAAGGAGTGGAGACAATATCTATACTTCTCTGAAAAATGTCTTCTTCCTTTTTTGTTTCCCCTTCCCTCTCTTATCTTAAACAGCAAAAAGTCAGTGTTTCGGTTTCTCGAGTCTCCTCTCCTGATCTGGGGAAGACAGATGTGTTTCTAAGGCGGCTGCCCCGGCAGCGGGGCAACAGCTCAATGCCCTGAAGGTGAATGAGAAGCAAAGTCCAGTGCAGATACTGTCCATCTGATGCCGGCGGGGACTCCATGGCACAGCAGCCAGGTTGGGCGGTGGTAGTGGTGGGGGGAACAGGGGGTGGGGCGGGAGAAGTGGAACCATGGAGAGGGGACCCAGGAAGGACAGAGAGCGTCAAGTCACTTCAGATCTCAGCTGCCTGAACATTTCACGACCTCAGCTTCCCACCCTTCTGCACACCTGAAAACGGAGTCTTCTAAAGCTCCCATCCCGAGAGGAGGAGGAGGGGGAGGGTGGCTGACACCCTCCCTCTCCGTCACCCAGCCTTCCTGACACACCCAGCTCGATACACTCGAGCCTGCCCACGGGCCTGCTCGTGTGCATGCACCAGGATTGTTTGTGTGTGTGTGTGTGTGTGTGTGTGCACACGTGCGTGAAGCGGCTCTGGCTGTACAGACAGCCACAGAGGTGATCTCTGCACCCCCACAGCCATGGCACACGTGTTTGGACACGCACACCGGGGTGTGGGTGTGAACACACATGCACACACACACTGGAAAAAAAGCACTTAAGTTTCCAGGGGGCATTTATGATGAGGTCCACAGTGTTTAGAACTTAAATTCCTTTTGTGACAGTGTTTTGTGTGTTTTTCCCTAATGTTCTCTTGTTTTCTGTTTGTTTGTTTGTTTGTTTCCCAGAAGTTAACATCTTAAAGCATGTTGGATTTTAGAAACATGAGTTTGTTCATATCTTCCGGACTGAGCAGTCGTCTCCTTTTGATTAGGAGTGCTTGCTCACACATATTTACACACCCGCTCCGTGCCCCCACAGCTGGGACTGCTAGGAGCCAGAAGGCGAGCTTGGCGAGTTTTGTGTGCTTTTGGGTCACGCACGACCAGTACTGGAAGAGATCTGGGGTGGCCTGGAAGAGGGGCTCCTGCAGGTAATCATACACCTCGTTCTTCCCCAGCCGATCGTCGTCCTGAGCTGCGGGGTTCTCGCCTGAGGTCACGCGGGCCTTCTTGGCAGCGGGCTCGAAGTCGGCCTCCTCCGTCCGCGACTCCTTCACCTCGTTGATGAGCTCACACACCTTGCCAATGATCTCCTCATGCTGGTAAGGCGGCACGGGCCGCAGCTTCTGCTGGGGGTCCAGGATCATGGCCACCTTGTGGGCAGGGTGCACCTTGAAGTTCTCCTTGAGTGCCTCCAGGAAGAGGTGGCACAGTTTGCTCACAGTGCCCGCGTCATTGGCCTTGGCCGTGAACAGCTTCTCCAGCCGGACGTAGGTGGGCAGCACCAGCTGCAGGGTGGGCTGGCTCTCGTTGCTCAGCTCGATGACGGCCTGCTTCACAGGTGTCAGGATGGCTGCCAGGTTGCTCAGCAGGTGCTTGTTGAGGCTCTGGATGAGGTTCATCTTCTTGGCCCGGCTGTAGAATTCGCAGATCTGCTCGTAGCGCTCATGCACCAGCAGCAGCGAGTCCGTCACCGAGTTCCAGCAGGGTGGGGGCGGGGTCTCTTCCAGTGACCCAAAGGTCTCCTTGGCCAGGCCCGTGGAGCCAGCCAGGTCCTCGCACACGTTGAGCAGCTCTATGACTTCGTGCATGCTGCGGGCCTGCAGTGTCCGTTTGCTCAGCACGCTCTGCACCACCGAGTTCAAGGCGCAGGCGGAGCAGCGCAGGCACATGCCGGCCTTGGAGAAGGCCGACGCGCTTACCCGGCAGTCTGTCACGTACACTGTCCTGATCTCCGACATCACAAACTCTGACAGCACGTTCTGCACCCAGTGGTGCACCAGGTCGCCACTATCACGGATGTCTGCACCCTTCACACCCAGTACATAGCTCTTGATGTGGTTGCCCTCAGCTTGGTAGGCTGTGAGGATGTAGCAGGAGTCAGGGCCGACACTTTGCGAGTGGCAGGTGACGCCGATGCCCAGGCAGGCATTGCTGCCCAGGGCACACGTCACTTTTACTTTCACCTGGTTGTACATGCGGGGCAGGTGCTTCAAAGCCAGTGTGTTGAAGTTGCCCAGGAACTCAGTGACTGAGAAGGCGCCGTAGCGGGCACCACTGTCCACCAAAGTCTGGGCCAACTTCAGGAATTCCTTCCCACTGACGACACTCAGTGCCCCCAGGTCAGCGCACATGACCCGTAGGAGCCGTTCGGCGATGTTCTGCCGCTCCTTCTCGGGCATCATACTGTTGGTTGTCAAGCCACCAGTCGTGGCTGCCAGGGGACACAAGGAGAGATGCAATTAATGCAGGCACTGCAGGCTGCCTGGTATGACAGCAGCCTACCCTCTAAGCAAATTTTCTTAGGGAAGACAAACAGATTTTTCTTTTGCATACAAACTGGTGGTGCTGGCTGCGTATAATACGCCATGATCTTTCAGGGATAAGGTTCCATGACTGACTACTGATGTGTGCTGTGGACATGGGGCTAGACTGCGGTGAGCTGCGTCCAACATGTGTTCTATGTGTCATTCACCTTAGACTTGGAATTCAACTAGCCCTACCTTGTCCTTGGGGTGGGAATTCCTTCAATACAGAGGTCTTCGGCGAGTCAAACACATGGGGCTGGGGTGGCAGGGAAGAGCAGCCAACGGAAATGGAAGAAGTGGGTTCTGGTGCTGATTTGGACACTAATTGCTGTCCTCTGACTGCACACACACAAATCATGTCCTCTCCTTAAACCTACTTAACGTCTGTCCTGTGAGTTAAGAGAGTTTGGCCTAGCAGTTATGATGCTGGCTGTTATAATCGCACCCCATAGTAAAGGCCTAGATTTGTCCCCGGTTCTGCTCCCTATCCCATATTTCTGCTAATACACACCCTGGGAGGCAGTGGATAATAGCTTTGCCCCTGACCTGGGCAAATGGGGGCAGTGGGGAAGACTGACTATGTTTCTGTCTCCTGGCACTGGCTGGGTTTTTGCAGGTATTTTGGAAGTGAGTGAGAGGGATAGAATAGCTCCGTTTTTCTGCCTTTCAAATAAATGAAATGGACGAAGTGTTTCCTCAGTGGTTATGTGTCACTGTTCATTGGCACAAAAGGCCCACCTGATGCAAATAGGGGACACAGTGGGGCTGGCAGGACCTCCCTCCACATGCTCTGGGCCCTAGCCCCAGTTGGGAGACCTACTGTTATTGGCGCTGTTCCTCTGGGCCTGCGGTTTCCACTTCTCCTCCACGACAGCAGGTGGCGACCGAGACTGGTTGGAGGCAATGTTGTTTTCGTTGTCAGCTGTGGGCACAACAGGGCCAGTGAGTCACCTTGCACGGTACAAAGCACAGGGGGAGCAGAGAGGCAAAGAGACCAAAGCCTGTGCTAAGAACCCCGCTCCTGTTTAGACAAGTGCTTACACAGCCCCCTGGACTGCACTTGGGAAAAGGAAGATAATTCCACCATGGGCAGAAGGGACTCAAGGAGCTGATTCAAGAGAGCTGGGCAGGGTGCCTGGTCCAGGATGAAGGCAGTAAGCACAAATCATAGGATCCCGAGCCTTGCAATGCAGGGCAGGGCACCAGTTCAGCTCCAAGTAGCCAAGCTGCCACATTCCCATCTTCTGTGAAGCTGCCTTCTCTCCCCTCTTCCCCCCGCCAATATCCAAGAGTGCTTCCAATACTGCAATCCAGAGAGCTGGCATTGTGGCATTGTGGTACAGCCGGAAAAGCTGTTGCCTGCAACACTGGTATCCCATAGGGGTACCAGTTCATGTCCTGGCTGCACCACTGTTGACCCAGCTTTCTGCTAATGGCCTAGGCAAAGCAGCCAAGGATGGTCCAAGTGTCTAGATCCTTGCTACCCATGTGGGAGACCTGGAAGAAGCTCCTGGCTTCAGCCTGGCTCAGCCCTGGCTCTTACAACCTTCTGGGGAATAAACCAGTAGACAGAATCTCCTTGTTTCTCCTTCTCATTCAGAACTCTGCTTTTCAAATAAATAAATAAACCCTTTAAAAAAAGTTGCAATGTATGCATACAAGTGGACCTTAAAACATTCATGGAAATATGTATCGTGGGAAAATCACTCATGGTTTTCAAATATTTTTTTGTAGCCCCCCCCCCAAATTATCCTGCAATTTCTTTTTTACCCCCATGAACTGTCTGAAGTGGCCTCATCTTGAGTAGAAGGAAAACAGAGTCCTATACTGAAAGAAGTAGTCAATGATCGCTGCCCTCAGTGTGAACATGCGGAAACTGACATCCAGGCCAAGAGCACACACTGGGGCTGGGACAACTTCCCCCATGCAACCCTCTGGAGTTAGGCAAAGGTAGCCAGTTCCAAGGAGGTGGCCTAGACCATGCTCCTCCCCGCACCAAGACCTCTGGCCACCTGAATGTCATCACTTTTCAGCAGGAAGAGTCTGAGTCACACTCCCATATGACAAACGGCCATGCACACTTGATCGGCCTTGGGCTCTGCCACTTTCACCAGCATGGCTCTGCCAGGAGCCTGCTGCTGTTGGTATGGACAGCGTGGGCCTCGTCTCCACCTACTGGCACACAGTTCCCTAAATCCCATGGGTCTGTTCCATGGCAGAACTTGTAGCCCTGCCCACCAATCTCCAGGCAGGGAGGTAGGGAGGAATGGCAGGCTGAGTTCATTACCAGGAAACTGTGACCTCCATAACCATGCCCGAAAAGCCTCCATTAAACCCCAAAAGGATGGCCCAGAGAGCTCCCGGAGTGGTAAATAAGAGGTGGGGTAGAAGGGTGTTCTTGGAGGGTGCTGTATCTCAAGAGGTTATGGAAGCTCTGTGTCCCTCCCACACACCTCGCCCTGAGCAGTTCCTCCACTGCCTGTTTCTGAGTCCTAGTTTCTTTACAATCAATTGGGTGTCAGGTAAGAAAAGGAACTGCTTTACTTCTGCGAACCATTCTAGCAAAGCTCTGAGCCTGAGGCCTGGTCCTGGCTACTGCTAATGTGCAGGCATCAGTGGCAACCTGCAGCTGTGACTGGCATCTGGCGTGGGGTCCATTTTATGAGACCAAGTCCTCAACCACTGTGGTCTGTCAATGTCTCCAGGCAGTGCCAGAATCAAGTGAAACTACAGGACACCCAATGTCTGCAGCGACACAGTCCTGAGTTTCTACACACTGATACTCTGCCCCTGTTTCTCTGTGCTTTTTGTTGTTGTTGTTGTTGCTGTTGTTCCTCATCTTCCCCCTGCTCCTTTTCCTTGATGGGGATTTCATCTTAGACACATCGTCTTTAAGGTAGAATTCACAGCCACAAACTGTGAAGGCATTGATGGCGTCTCCTCTGGGTTGCTCGACCTCTTCTATTGTCCTTAGTTAAAGGCATCAGGCCTGAGAGGTTGAGGCCAGTCAGCTTGGCCTACTCCCTCATCTCTCTGGACTCCCCAACCTAAGACCGTCCAAGCTCCTTGAAATCTTGGCCACACCTTCAAGTGGGTGACCCAAGCATTGCCCACCCATTTCCTAAACGGTTAAAGGACCACCAATGGGGAACCTTTGACCTATAGGTTCCTGCCCAACAAGGAGGGGTAGGGGAAGGCTTAAAATCCCAAGACCCTTCCTCAAACCTTTGGTGTCTTTCCCTCTCTCCTTTGGAGAGGCATCCCACCTCCCAGCTCTCTCGTAGGAGGTGCTTTCCCCTTCTCTCTTCTTTCCCTGCCACCTGGTCCCTTCACAAGTAAACTTCTCTGTCTGCAACCAGTTCCCAGCTTTTTATTTCTATATTAAGCTGAGGAAAGAACCCACCATGCTTTCTGGAAACACCATCCTTTTGAACACCCCAAGACCCTCAAACTATAAAGCACCTTGCCCGTGGAAGGACTGCACTATGGTCAGTGTTTGCTTCACCTACATACTGGCTGCTGGTCATCCTCTGAGTTTACTCTTAATGAATAAATATGACTTGGCTGTGGATTTCTACCATCTCTTTCTCTGTTCTGTGCCTCTGTCCTGATAGTATTAACATAGGGAAATGAGAAAACCCTTGAAAAGCAAGAATCTCAACCTTATTACTGACAGCTATTATCTTAGTTGTGCACGTGACATAACTGAAGTTTTACACAAAATGTTCATGGGGAGGGTGGTTTTTACTCCTGTACATTAGAGAGGCCTGCCATGGGATTTCCTTTTCCTGATGCAAATAACTACAAAGCCTGACAGAACCATTCTGGCACACGTAGTCAGGCTGTGATCCCTGGGAGAAAAAAGAGAGAGAGAGAGAAATGAATAAGTGAGGAGAGTGCTCAGGCCGGCCCAGCTGACATCCTGCAGCTGGTTTCCAAGTTGGGGCACAGGCAGTCTAAGGCACTAATATAACTGGGTAACAACAACAAGAAAACGGGGATAAGCATGGAGATCTCAAAATCATATAAAATACAGGTTCTAACCACTTCAGAATTAAACCAGAAGAACAAAAAAAAAATATTTTGGAAAAACGGAAACTCTACAAATAACAAACTTTTAGATAATCCACATGTCAGAAAAAAAATCGAAAGTAAAATTAGAAAATTCTTTGAACTAAGTGAAAATAAAAGTGTAACATTTCAAAATTTGTAGGATGTAGTAAAGCATTGAAATAATTCTACTTACAGCATTAAATAACTATATTAAAAATGATTTAAAATCAGTTGCGTAAGATTCTCCCTTAAAAAGATCTAAGAAGAGTAAGTTAACAAACAAAAGGAGGACACTATAGTAAAAACAGCAATGAATGAAATAAAAATGGACAAACACAACTGAGCAAAGTCAATGAAACTGAAGACTGGTGATTCTTTATTAAAAAAAAAAATCATTAAGATAGATAATCCTCTAGCCAGAAAGATTAAGGACAAAGAGAGAGAACCCAAACCATCAGCAATGAGAATTAGGAACAATTTCACACCAGTAAGTTCAACAAGTGAGACAACCTGGAAGCCACCAGGAAGCAAAGCTCCCGAAAGAAGAATCAGGCAGCTTGCAATAGGGCCCAGTTTATGACAGCAACTGAGGTCATGGCTGCAGAACTTCCCACCCAGAAATCTTCAGGCCCAGCAGGTTCCTTGGTGAACACAACTGAACACTTCCAGAAGAAATAATACACATTCTGCCAGAAAACAGAAGAGACAAGGACACCTTCCAACTCATTTTATGAGGCTGGCATTCTGATTCAAAACTCAGAGGAGGCCATTAAAAAACAAAATAAAACTACAGGCCAATATCCCTCAGAAACAAACATGCAAATACAGTAACAAAATATTAGCAATAAACCCATGTCAACAAATGCAGATTATCCCACAAATACAAGTTGGTGCTAATAGTTGAAAAATGACCCTTATAATTCATATATTGAGAGAAAATATAAAATACTGAGGAAAAAATACATATACTAGAGAGAACAAACAAAATCATCTTTATAGAAACTAATACACAGCACAATATGAACCAAATTCAACATATATTCATGAAAATTCAGCCTTGAAACTTCCTCAATCTGATGAAAGGCATCTAAAAGACCCTTTAAGCTTACTGACTTCATAGAAACAAAAAGCATTATAAAAATACTATCAGCAGTAGTACTCGAACAAATTAGATAGATGAAAAAAACTAATTCCCGGAAATACATAAAGATAAAGCAAGAAAATATATTTGGGGAATGGAAAATCCAGACTTACAGAAAGAAACTTAAGAGGTAATAAGCTCCTCTTCCCGCTGCCCAGGCTAAAACAGCATCACTGGTGAGTTCTATCATATGTTAAAAGAGCTCTTCACAAAATCTCCCAAGAAAGCAGAAGAGGAAGAAACACTTCATAATCCAAAACATGAATTGTGTTATTCTGATTCCAAAGCCGAACATAAACATGCACACACACATACATACACACACAGAAACTAAAGGCTAATAGCCCTTAAGAACACAGATATAAACATTCTTGGTTAAATATAGCAGGTAAACCCAGTAACACATAAATAGAATTTTATACTATGAACAACTGGGATTTATTCCAGAAAGCTAGGGACTATATATACACATTTATTCCTTACACACACACACACACACACACACACACACACGAACTAATAAACTCAGCAAGATAAATACACAAAAAGCATATTTTTATATTAGCAATAAACACCCCAAGGGAATAATTCCATTTATAATAATTTCTAAAACAAAACAGGATTAAATTTTTAGAAGATATTCAAGGCTCATTCAATGAAAGTGTAAAACATTACTGAAAAAAACTCAAAATATGAAATCAATAGAATGACATCCCATGTTCATGGATTGGAGGGCTTAATGTTGTTAAAACAGTAACACTTAAAATATTAAAAAAGAAAAAAGGTTGGGGGGCTCACACTTCCAGATTTCAAAACTACAACAAAGGTATAGTGATCAAGACAGCATGGTAGTGGCATGAGTTTGCACACACAAATAAATGGAATGCAGTTAGGAACACAGCAATAGATGTTCACATTTATGGCCCCTCAGTTTCTAACAAGGGCACCACGATGATTCAATAGTGGAAGAATAGTGTTCATAACAACTGGTGCTGGGACAACTGGATAGCTACTGTAAAAGGGCAAAGATGGACCCCAGCTCACTGCATAAATACAATTTAACTCAACATTGAAAAAAAAGATTTTAATGGAAAAGACAAAACTGTAAAGGTCTTAAATGAAAAATACATTAACTGAATCTTGGGTTTGCCAGTGCTTTCCTGGCTATTACACAAAATGACATCCAACACCAAAATGATGAGAGAAAAAAAATTAGATGAATATCAAAATGATACATTTTTTGCATTTCAAAGGATGGCATCAAGTGAAATGATAACACACAGAAAGGGAGAATATATGCAAATCACATATCTGCAGGGGGTTTGTATACAGACTATACAAGGAACTCTCGACATTCAACGAGAGTAAAAGAAACAGAAATGCGCACTGGATGCAAATAGACATTTCTCCAAAGATACGCAAGTGGCCAATAAGCACATATAAAGATGCTTGGCACCATTATCTGTCAGAAAGATGTACATCCAAACCACAATGAGACACCTTCATAGGTACTAGGAAGGCTACAATTTTAAAAAAAAGTACAGCAAGCTGGATAAGAATGTAGAGAGAGCTGCCATACAGTACTGGTAAAAATGCACAAAATTGCAGGGCAGCTACTTTAACCAACAGTGTGGCACTTCTTCAAATGGTCAACATCTGACACTCCACAAACCAGAGTTACAAACACTCGTCCACATGAGGATTTGCACGTTCATGTTCACTGAAGATTTTTTTGTATTGCATGCAATGTAAACACATTATTTGGAATGGAACACGGATGAATCTCAAATGCATTTTTAAGTGAAAGAAGTCAGATATGATCAGCTAAATGCCACAGAACTCCACAGACACAAAATCTCAGTGGAAGCAAAGCCATAGCCAAGTTCAACAGTGTTGCCAGTGGTTGGGGCCAGGTACTGGCTGCCCTTCAGGGTGGCAGCAATGTAACATATTGTGATGGGAATCATGGTGAAATGACTGTACATATTGTCAAAACCCATCAATCTGCAGTCTTTTTTTCTATTTTTTTAATTTTAATTTTCTTCCACTTATTATTATTATTTTATGATACAGTTCCATAGGCTCTGGGATTTCCCTTACTCCCACTCCAAATCCCCTTCCCCCCACTGATTTCTCCTACGTTCATAAACAGTCATATGTGCATCATTGCGGGTATAAACAATGGCAGAGAGTCCAGCATCCTATTGTCAAGACATACTTAACAGTTTCATTGGGAGAACATCTTTATCTATGAGTAGAGATGCATACTGCATTCCATTCTCACATCTAGATATGACAGTCTCCATTACAGTTACTATACATCTCCTTAAATGAAAAGTCACAAAACAAAATCAACAGGAAGAAAAATAGAAATTTACAATATCATGGAGTTAAATAACATGCTACTGAATAATGTGTCGCTAAAGAAATGAAAAAGAAAATCAAGAACCTTATTGAAGAAAATGATGTCACTGTATGACCTATGAGTCAGTGAAGAATTTAATATGGAAAAAAACTTTTTTGAAGAGATTAAAATAAAAAGAAAAACATCAAAATCCATGAGATAAGGCCCGGTGGCGTGGCCTAGCGGCTAAAGTCCTCGCCTTGAACGCCCCAGGATCCCATGTGGGTGCCGGTTCTAATCCTGGCAGCTCCACTTCCCATCCAGCTCCCTGCTTGTGGCCTGGGAAAGCAGTCCAGGACGGCCCAAAGCTTTGGGACCCTGCACCCGCATAGGAGACCTGGAGGAGGTTCCTGGTTCCTGGCTTCGGATCGGCGCGCACCGGCCCGTTGCGGCGCACTTGGGGAGTGAATCATCGGACGGAAGATCTTCCTCTCTGTCTCTCCTCCTCTCTGTATACCTGGCTGTAATAAAATGAATAAATCTTTAAAAAAAAAAAGATTTATTTATTGTATTACAAAGTCAAATATATGGGATCCCATACGGGATCCCGGGGCGTTCAAGGCGAGGACTTTAGCCGCTAGTCCACGCCGCCGGGCCCAATAAATAAATCTTTCAAAAAAAAAAAAAAAATCCATGAGATATAGTTTCCGCTGATCTTTGCTGGTAAAATATGTCTCCTGTAGGTAACATTTAGATGGATTTTGCTTCTTGACCCAGTATACTAACCTATGATATTTGATTGATGAGTTTAAGCCATTTACATTCAGGGTTATTATGAATAGGTAGTAATTTGGTCCTGTCATTTTAGCAATGGGTTGTTTATCGCTTGATTTAGTATTTTGCTGCTTTTTTACTGGGATGTTCTTCACATTTGCCTTTGCTTTTGGTGGGTGCTATTCCTTTCCTCTGTCAAGAGAACATCTTCAAGTATCATTTATAGGGCAGGCCTTGAAGAAATGAATTCTTTGAGCTTTTCTTTACTGTGGAAGAATTGTCTTTCATGTTCAAAGACAAAGAAAAGCTTCACTGGGTACATTATGCTGGGCCAACAATTTTTTCCTTTTAGAATCTGGAGTATGTCACTCCATTCTCTTCTGGCCTGTAAAGTTTCCTGTGCGAGATTAGCTGTGAATCTGATTGGCATTCCTCTATATGTCAACTGATTTTTTTCACATGCACATTTAAAGATCTTTTCCTTATGTTCGACTAAAGAGAGCTTAATTACGCACTGTGGTGAAGACTGCTTTTGGTCAACTCTGTTGTTAGTTCTATGCCCCTCCTGTATTCTGTTTCCAGCTCAGTGCATTGTACTGGTTCCACAGGGATAATAACACCGACTTTGGTATCCTACAGGTTGAAATAGGTCTGGGTGGCCCTCAGACTTACTGGCCAGCAGGTTCCGGCAAGACCACCAACAACCCAGTCATTTAGGACCTGGTGTCTCCCTAATCTTGGGAACTACTCGAACTGAAAGTGAAAGAAAGGTTGTACAGACAATGGTGCACCCATAGCACGGGATCATAGGAGGTGGAGAGTAGTGAGCTACGAGCGGGGGCTACGGAGACCATTGTGGAACCCTAACATAAGAATCCAGACCTGAAGCTTGCTGGAGGGAGTGGCACAAGTGACTGCAAACAAAGAATCGGGTATCAAACATAGTAAGTAAAATAAAAATGTAGACCTGTGGGTGACAGAGCTCAGAAACCTGCCCTAAGCAAAAGAATCTTCTAACCAGAAGTACAATGACCAACAGCAAAAGAAAAGTCAGAGGCACAATGAATATTAACGAAGAGCCCCAGCAAAGGAACAAAAGCCTTTGCCAACCTCAGTGTTAACTGAATACATTGAGGAAATGGGGGATAAAGAACTTAAAAAAAATTTGTTATAAAGCTTCTATCAACAACAAGAAGCACATACAGGAATTTAAGGAGTATGTCAAACAGGAAATAGTAACACAAACAAAATCAAGCAGGGTTATTAGAAATGAAAGACACAATACAGCAAATTAAAAATTCAGTGGAAAGTCTTATAACTGAATGAATGAGGCAGAAGAAAGAATCTCAGAATTGGAAGATATTTCTTGCCACAATGGGGAAACAATCAAAAAGCTGGAAGAGGAACTGAATCAAACTAAGGAAACTATTCAAGAATTAAGGGACACTATTAAAAGGCCGAATATAAGAGTTACAGAGTTCCAGAAGGCACAAAAAGAGAAGCTGGGTTTAAAAATGTATTTAATGAAATAATGAAGGAATCTTAAAACTGGTAACCTTAATATTGAAATCGTAACTTACTAAACCTGATTTTATCATAGATCATTAGGAGACACATTAAACTGGCAGTGGGGGTTCACTTGGTGAGATGATGGCTTCTTAGTTTTATAATTTCTGTGCTGTTTCCCAAAGCAGAGCATGCATTTCTCTAGATGGACAGATCTCCTCTTTTCAAAGGGGGAATGAGTAAACAAGAAGAGCAGACAATGTGGCTTTTCCAGTTGACTTTTCCTACTGGAACGCAAAGACACAGGTCCAACTCAACCAAGCACTGAGCTGCTTTGCTGTTTTTAAACTCCGTCTCAGTTTTCCTTCCAGGATCCCAAATGGTGGGACTTGTGTAGGTTGTAGTGTGATTTTCTTATTCCCTGTTCTGCTACAGGATGTAGAACTGAGACACTCAGCTGAGTGATACTCGTCTCTCACATTTGCTAAAACACTTTTTCCCTCTCAATCTCAGACACTGCTCCTGATCCGAGGTATTCAGTGAAAGTTTTGTGCAATGCCTAAGTCACAGCTGCAGCTGAGAACTGGGCTGACCCTGCATGGCCATCCTGAAGCATCCGCCCCTCCTCCAGGCAGGCATGAAAGTTGTGAGACAGAGAACCTTCCAGCGAGGAAAAAGTGCCTAGAGCTTGAGTACGACTAACCTGAAATCCAAAATGCTCTCAAATCTCCAATCATTTGAACACCGACATGATGCGGCAAGTTGATAATCATACAACTGATTCCAGGAACTGTGTGCAAATAACAGTCATGTCCAGAAAGTTACTTTTAGGTTGGGTGTCTAAAGTGCACAGAAAACCTAGCTAAATGCTGGGTGCAGATTTGGGCCTCAATTCCAACAGGCCTCATTTGGGATATGCTGGCAGCCCAGACGCTGGAATCTGAAACACGTCTGGTTACGAGTCTTCGAGCAAACGGGTATTGAGCTTTTGTTTCTGGCAGGAGATGGAAGAGGTGGCACGTGCTGGAGCCACTGGGCGTCAGACTGGCCCAGGGAGAGCAGGGACCAGTGCATTTCGTCGGGGAGAAAGCAGAAGCTCAGGGAGGCGAGGTCACCCAAAGGGACCAGACCCCAAGCGTAGCCACCTTGCAGGAGACTAAAACCTCCAGTTGCCAACCTGTGATTTGTGAAGTCCCCTCGCCCCCGCTGGACCAGCTACTTGGCCACTTAGTGCCTCAGTTTCCCATTCTGTAAGCATGGCTCCAGTGGCATTTAAGAGAGTCATTCTGAGAACAGAGCAAGGCGGAAGTTCAAGTTCAAATTGTGTTAGGCTTTCTACTGACCTATGCCTACTTGGGCCAGTGATTAGGTTCTGTGGCCTCAGTTTGTTCACCCACAAAGTGGGGATGAAAATGTCAAGTAGCTAATAGGCTTGCGGCTCAATAGTCTGCAGACATAAGCTACAAAAAGTCCTAAACCCCACAGCCATCCTCCCGCCCCCACCCCATACGCTCACTACCTCTGCTATTTACGACCAGAGGGCATGCTCCTAAGCCATCACCAGACCCACGCAGGTTGTCCTCCAGCACAGAAAGGAAGTTGATTAGAGCAAATTACCCTGTGTCATTCAGCAGTCTCTTAATGAGATCGGTGTTACTCCGGCTGATTCCCCTTATCAGCGCACCATGAACTGCACAGCTCACGATGCTTCAGTTCTCTCAGAGGAGCCGATCCCTTAATCCTGATTCAGCCGGGCTGGGATTCAGCCTGGCTTTACACCGCACTGCCGCTCAGCCATTCTCCGGCAGCGCCAGACCAGAACAAAGCAGCCAGCAGCAGCTCCTGGTGGTGATCAAGTCCAGCTGCTGGGAAGAGGCGGGGCTGCAACTAGACACAGCCTAGACTTACTTATTACAGCCTGCACCAGTCCATTGCCCTGGGATGGGAAAGCTGGGGCACCTGGACTCTTTCCTGATTATGACTCAGCTTCCCAAACCTGGAGGGGGCATGTGTGTGTGTCTAAAAAGGAGAGGGAGGTGTTGGGAGACTGGGCTGTGGAGCTCACTATGTTCACCCAGTGGTCCCCAGGCATACTGCCAACTGCTGCCCCTAGGTCCTTGGGTCATTACCCTGAGCTAGCATCCCAGGCCCTCCCTGCTGAAAGAGGGTGGATGGAGACCAGGGGAGGCAGAAAGCAGGTTTGGGAGGCCTGGCAATCGGGGCTTTAACACCCTAGTATGAGTTGGAGACAGTGCCCACTTGAGGCCAGACAGCACCGAGATGTGGCAGCTGGAGCAGGGCTGGGACTCCAGCACCTCAGCTGCCTCTGCAGAGCTCTGTCCTGATTTCAAACAGTTTACCAGGGACGAATGACAGCTCCCCTCTTCCCAGAGGAAATGGGAACTCATGTCTGGTGCAGAGCAGGTACCCCATAAGTATGTGCTATGGATGGATGGAGGGCTGGCTGGACAGAGGGAGGAAGGGAAGGAAGGCGGGAGGGAGGTACGGATGAACCAACACAGTTTGCACTAACAGAACAGAATCACGCCTAAGAGATTCTCAGCCCAGCCAACAGGGCCAGAGCTAGCGGATTATAGGCAAGACTTGTAAACCTTAGCAGGATGCTTAATGAAAACAGCAGAAACAACTGTGGTGCAGATAGCACTGAGTCAGGCAGCGCCCACCACTATTTCCAGTGCCTCCAGGAGACCACTCCCTGATGTTTCCATCTGCAGGTGTCAGGCTCTCCCCAGGCAGGCACTCTGGGCACACTTTTCCTGGGGACTCTGGCCAGTTATAGGACTAATTCTCCACCTCTGGCAGTTGAGCAGTGAGATGTGGCACCACTCTCCCTGTGGGAAAGACATTTGCCTTCTCCATGGTCCCGCCCTGCACCCACCAATCCAAGAGAGCTTGGAGTCCAGGGACCCAGGACAGGATGACTCATAGATGGACCATGGCCAGATCCCCAAATTCTTGGGGTACAGCCACCCGCCCAGGCTGCTTGTACTCAGCTGGAGTATGAGAAACGAACACCGCATGTTAAACCACTGGGAATCTGGAATTATTCACCTGTGACAGTCAACAGCGCCTCCCTGAGATGGAACTCAGATCCACAACGGTGCTGCCCCAGGAGAAGCCTACAGTCAGAGAAGCTGGTGTGTAGGCTGGACAACAGGGGGTAAGGCGACCTCCATTGCAAGGCCAAAGCTCCAGGCAGGGCAGTGGCAATGTGGGCTGAGCAGGTGGCCGGGCCTGTTTTCCTCAAAGCGAGGGTCCTGGGTCCCACAGCAGGTGACCTGCCTCAGGGCTTCCCAGAAATACAAATCCCAGGCCCCACCCCAAGATGCACCATCCAAACCTCAGTGACTTGCCAAGTGCTCCTACTGACTGCCCTCAGCTTTCTAAGGCTTTCCAGGGCATCACACAGGACCTCTGTTCTGAGACAGCCCCAAGCTCAGGCTGCTGCAGGCTGCATACTTCACTCCCATCCGCTCTCTGCGCCACCCTTTGCCCCCAACTCCACTCACCCAGGATCTCTCGGCACTCACACTACTCACACTTGGTCCCCACCTCCACATCTCTTGCTGGTCAGCTGCTATCCGGCCTTTAGGCTTCACCTCAGAGCCCCTGCGCACTTCACCCACACTGTGTCTGGGTCTCTAGAGGCCATGCAGAAACACTCGCTGTGTGATGAGCACCTGGGGTGGTGGCAGGCCTTACCTGCGTGGGACTGCATGTGCTCCAACAGGTTGTTGTAGAACTGGAACTGGATCCCACAGGCACCACATGTGTAGGGCTCTGCAGGGAGAAATGTGGCAGCCAGGTGAGGCCACAGCCAACCCAGATGCCCAGCTCCTGGGCTGCAGGTACCTTTGGAAGCAGACATGGAAATGCATACCAGGGCTCTGGATTCAGGTCTCTGGGCCTGGCATGTCTGCCTCTGCTGTCCCTTGGCCAGTAACGGAGAAGCCAGGGGAACGGGGAGTGATGTGGAGTGGGAGATACCTAGATGAAGACTGACTCAGGTGAAGTGGATCTTTGCTGCATGCCAGGCACCAGTATTCTCTGCGGCCAGGGATCAAGGCTTAGTGATTGCCACTGGCCAAGTGAACCACAACCAAGGTCAGGAACCCAGAGCACAGTGCGGGGAGTGGTGGAGGGAGGAGCAAGAGTGAGAAGGGCACACGGCCTGGGAAGTGCAGGTGCGGACAAACCTCTAACATCTAGGTACATGCTCCCTGTGCTTAGGTCAGGGTCTGGCAGAGAAGAGGAAGATGACTAGTGGAGCCATGAAGGACTCAGGGGCTGCAGGGACCACATCTGGCAGTTAGGACTCTACTTCGTCCAGGTCCAAGTTCCTCCACCCACCTGGGGCTGGACCCCTGGGTGGCCTGTGCTAGCAGTGCGGGCTGCATGGAAAAGTGGCTCATGGTCTCACTGGCTCATAACAGCTCAGGTCAGATGCCCTAGGTAGGCGGGCTGCACTGACCCCCCTGCCCTGCCTTGCTCTGTCTCCAGGTCCCTGGCTGGGGCACAAGCACTTACTATGCAGGACAGGGAAGGACTAGAAGCTAGGGTGCTTCCATCAGCCAAGCTAAGTCCCTTCTAGTTCTGCTGCTCGGTGAGAGCCCTCAGGACTCTGCCTCTGAGGCACACAAGCCTGAGGAAGCTCTCAGAGGGCAGGGCAGCGCAGGGGGCGGTGCTGAGGCTGGCCTCAAGGCCATGCCCTTTAGAGAACCAATGGGCTGTGGTCACTCCTCCCAGATGCCCTCAACTCTGGACAATCAATGTCACCAAAGTGTTAATCAGAAAATGGCCCTACATGGCTACTACTTACACCAGGGCCAGGAACTGGCAGGTGCTTCCAAGTCTGGGCATTGGGTGGGGATGGCACCAATGCCACAGCAAGCAGATGGGGGCTGTGCTGGCAACTCCCCTCTCCCATCCCATAGGCCAGGTGGGGAACCCAGGCTCCACCATTCATATTTGGGGTGCATGGCACTGACTAACCCCCAAGGTACGCATAGTTGAATCTCAACTGTGCAACAAGAATTGGGACTCTAGCAAATGTAATCACAATGTGTGATGCCTTGTCCCTTCTGCCCGTCCCTTACTATGCAGCCTGGCTTATTATGTTGTCCTGGGACTCAGTAACCACCCACACCTCCACCTGCACAGGGGTCCTTTGCTGCTATTTCCAAACCTTAGCCATCAGAGGGCGCCAAACACCACTGGAACCTCAGGACTGGCTGCAATGGGTTGCCAGTGAACCTTGGCACGGATGGCGCTGGGTTCACAGTGGGACCAAAACTTGGGGCCTCTGGCTCTCAGCCCACAGCTCTCTCAGCTGCACACTTCTGCCTCTCATGGAAAGAAACTGGCTGTGAAGTTTGCCTTAGAAACAGCACTGGCTCTTCAGGCCCAACCACCAGAGCAGGCTGAGTAGAGGAGAGGTTCTTCTCTCCACAGGGAAGAGACAAAGAGGAGCCATAGAGACATCTCCCCATCCTCTTCTACCGACCCTGCCTCCTTCTCTTCCCCTGCCCCAGCCTCCTCCCAAAACAATCCACTGAGTGCACAGCAGACTCCGCCCACAGAGCACCTGCCAAAAAGCTGGAATGACATCACCACACTCAGCTCTTGGCACTCACCGCTCGAGTTCTGTGAGCTGCTGTTGGTCTCTTCAAAGTGGTTTTGTGCTTTGCTTTCTACTCTCCGACTGAAAGCGCTTTCTGCTGGGTGAGGGACCGGAGAGAGGGAGGGAAAGAAAGGGAGAGAACATGAGCGAGAGCGAGAAGCACAGTGACTGGTCAGCGCGGGATCTTGAGACAGACCCATGGCATGAGGCCCCAGGCAAGGCTAGGAGTCAGCGCAGGGAGAGGTTCTGGGTCCTCAACCACGTCTCTGGACCACCTGAGTTGCAGGCACCTTGTTAGGGCCCCAAGAGACCCTGCCAGCTGTGCCAGAGGGTCCTCACAGCAGGGTGAGAGGCCCAGGGGCACACAGATGAGGTCCAGCCAGTGAGCTGGGGCTGGGTCTCCCAACTTCAGCTCCTTGGGAGCCTCGTTTGCCACACCAAGTCCCTTTAGTCTGTCACCCACTGCTGTTTTTAGCATGTTGTTGCTGCAGGCCCACAAGGGAACAAGGGGACTGCAGCCTGTTCCCTGGCAGTGGCAGTGCTCACCCAGCTGGAGGGCTGCTGATGCCAGCTCTAGGCCTTGGGCAGCATAGAGGGCACCCTGGCACAGCAGGCTTGATGGGGTGAGCTGGGGCAACCCCGAAGCCATGGAAGTCAGAGTTTGGGCCAGCGTTCCCCATGGGGAAGGGACTCACTCATTCCCAGGGTCTTCCCAGGCATCTCTGTGTGGTCCTTACTCTCACAGGTGCTCTCTGGCACCCTGCCATGCACACAGAGTCCCAACAGGTGCAAACCACAGACACGGCTACACCTCCCCAGTGAGGAGCTCCTGCACAGCATTGGAGCTGGACAATCACCCAGCTTCTTCAAGGTGTTCCTGTCACATGACTCAGGGGATGAAGGTTTTAGGGGGCAGGTCCACCTGGGATGTGCAAGGGACCCAGTTCTTTTCTTAAGGAGACAGAGCTTGTGAGCGGATGTTAAAGGATTAGAAAAGTTTAACCAACAGATCCATCTGCTTTACTTAACCTAGCTTTCCTTAAGTTCAGTGGGGGTTTATACACACACACACACAGGAATCCTGGGAACTCACTTTGACAAATACCATTTTTATCCCAGCTCCACTCTACAGCGGAAAGGGTGAATGTTTAGGCTGTGGTTCCAGATGCCCATGGGGACAACAGAGGCAAAAGGAAGCCAGAGGTGGCCCTTATAAACCCTGCTTAGTTCCCTGCCCTCACCTTCCACCCCTGTGCCCCATGCCCTGGCACAGCCTCCTTCCTGCACAGGGAAGGCCTGTCGCTCACTCTTGCCTCTGAGATGCCCAGGCGAGGCCTCACGAGGGCACCTGCAGGTGGCTCCTCTGTTTCCTGTTTTCTAAGGAAAGTGGAGGGGGCTGTCATACTTTGTATCTTGGGCCCCCTTCATCTTCCCAGCACCCAATGGTGACTATGCTGTCGCTCCCACTTGGAAGGTGGAAAAACAGAGGGAAGAAACCATCAAGTGCCTGGGGCTACCTGTGCTTCTAACTCACAAAGAGGCTTCCTTTGGCTGAAGGGTTAGGGTAGAGACCTTGGCCACACAGGGCAATGGATACCCATCTATAGAGGCTTTCTGCACTATCCATCAGGTGCACAGAACTTAGCACTGCCGAGGTCAGTTGCTATTACAGTCAGCAACAGTTGCCTATTATTCAGCTGGTCACACCAACTGTGCATAAGTCTCCCGGACTCCAGCATCTCTGGCTGCACACCATTGTGCAAGGTCTCCCAAGCCAGAACATACATTCACACAGGAAAAGCTGCTTCTCCCAGGAAAAGCAGGGCGGGGACACCTTCTACCTTCAATGTGCAGCATCTCACAGCCCCCATAGGCTCCTGCTCCTGGCCTTGGGACCCCGGGACCTGCCCAGCTGGGAGGCTTCCAAGGCCCATCCTGGCAGCTGCAGGCAGGCTGCATAGCACAGCAGCCCCTGTAGGCTGTTCTCGGCTGAAACAGCAGGCAGGAAATGTGCCAGCACACCAGTCAGGAGCAAGAACAAGATGTGAGAGCTGTGATCCAATGATTCAGCTGAGCCAATCTCTACTCCCAGGGAGACCATGATGACCAGTCTGTCTTAGAGTAATTCTGACTACTGTTGCAAAAACAGCTGTTACAAGGTGGTGTCTGAAAAGCCATTAACTTCAAGGCTGACAGACTGTTTTCCCTTTGGGGGACCTCCCTGCTCCTTGTCAAAAGCCCAGCCTTGACCAAATTGGCCTCCAGAAGTAAAGAGTACAGTAATCACTTGGCTAGGTCAAGCAGGTCGTTTGCCTGAGTTCTCAACCTGATTCTGGCCACCTGAGGGCATGGGGAATCCCCAGGGTGGCAGAAGCAACGCCTCCCTGCAGCCTGCATCCCACTGGGTCAACCACAGGGCACAGGGCTTCTTCCACTCAAGCATGAAGTTGAGTGTGGCTGATGGCTGGTGGTCAGATATTCTGTTGTGAACTGTTCAAGTGGCCTATTCACCTTTCTGCATCAGAGTTGCCTTCTGCATGGCCTGGAAGGTGGCTGGAGTCAGCACAAACCGGTTTTCTGCTGGGTCCATGTGATGGACACATCACATGGTGAGGCAGGGAGAGAGAGTCCCTCATGGAAATGAGCTTTTCAGGTTGAGTTTTTTTGAAAGGTGGGAGATGCCACTCATGCTAAGGAGGTCTGGGTAGGTGACAGAAGCAGATGAACCAGGCTGGATGGAGACAGACTACAGTAGGATTGCAATGAGATGACACCTGCCATGCGTCCTCCACGTTGGAGCTGCAAAAGGGAGTAGTATGAACTGAGAGAGCTTGCTACTCTCTCCTGGGGAAGTGGGACCAAAGAAATCCAAATTTTACATGAAACCACCAAACACTCAAATGATGTCAATTAATTCTTTTTATACATTGTGAAGGCCAAATAAAACAGGTCCCTTTGGCCAAGGTTTGGGGCAAAAGTTACTGCTTATAAAAACAAAACAAAACAAAAAACCCCACCTATTTGCCAATCACCATAAAACCCTGGTTTAGGGTAAAAGAACCCAGGCTCTGAAGGGTTAGCTGCTTATCGTGGTTACAGAGCCAGCCAGGGAAAGCAATGGGACTTGGCTTGGTTCCCTAGGACCACGTGGCCTCTGCTGACCCCGAGTGGGCACAGTGGTGGCAGGTAGAGGAGGCAGCGAGTAGATGAAGCGTGGAGGGACATGGAGGCCATTAGTACCTGCAGTCGCCTTGCTCGCTGGAGATCCCGAATTTGGAGTGCGGAACGTCTGGGTCTGGGTGGCTGGAGGGGTGCGGTGCAGGAGGGAGGTACAGCGCACCACGGAGGCCGGAGCCTTTTTTCCTGATTGGCTTGTCGGGGTCTTGGTGGCCACAAAACGAGGAGATGGGGACACCTCTGGGTGTGAACACTCCGAACCCGTGTCCGGATCATCGGGAGGTTCCCACCCGGGAGCGGTACCTGGAGGGTAGTTGAGCAGCTCTCAGTCCCAGAGGTTCCCAAGGCTGGCCACCATCCCCCATGTTCAAGGGCTGCAGTATCTTTGCCCACCCACTCACTGCTGCCTAGTGGGCATGCCCACTCACAGCCCAAGAATCTAGAACCTTCTTTGGTTCTCCTGGAGGGACACCTGCCTGCCAGTCCCCATTCAGCTCCCTGCAGACCACTGAACATCCTCTCCACCACTCCCTCCCCCATCCCCTGTGTAGGTCACCCATTGCCCAAGCAACCCAGCAACTTAGCCTGTGAGCCAGGCTGAAGGTCCTGGGACGAGGTAACCTAGGCTCAAGTGTACAGTCTTGCATGGTGGCTACCTTCTTTGGTAGTAAAGACAGAAAGTAGGTGAGCAGGCCACTCTGAGGTGGACTGGTAGGTCAGGGGGAGGTGGAATGGTTCTGATTGTGCCTCTGGATGCTACAGGCAGGAGTGTGCCAGTATCATGTGGCGACGAGTGAAAGGCATTGCTCCGGGTCAGTCAACTGCTGCCCGAAGCTTTCATAAAAGCCGGTGCTACCAGACTCTTGTGGTCTGGCGAGCTCGTGTCACCACACACAGAGCCCTGCCTCCCTTTGTCCTCAGAGGCTGAAGTCTTGAATGCCAGGGGCTGACACTCATGTGGCCTCTGTGGACAGCAGTCTGCCCCAGGGATGGCAACCCCCCAAATCTGGCCGCCTGTTTGCACTAAACACAGGGGGCGGGGCAGGAGGAGAGAGACTGAGAGGGGAAGAGAGGGCAGGGATGGGAAGGGGAGATGAAAGGGAAGGGAGAGTGTGCAGAGGAGGAGAATAGAGAGGAGCAGAGGCAAGGGGAGAGGAAGGAAGGGGAGAAGAGGGAAGGCGAATGAACCAGTGGATGGTGGATCTCTTTTCCTCTCTAACTCTGCCTTTTCTTAAAAGGCAGTGTAGAGCTCTGGTTCATGAGAGAAGACAATGCGAGCGCCATGGCCAGTGCAGCTTTGGATGTGGGGAGACCTTCTACACCAGGACACAGAGACGGGGTACCACAGAGAGCACACCCCTTGCTGAAGCAAGGAGCCAGCCATTGGCGGACATTTCCTGGAAAGAAGGACAAAGAGGGGAGAACTGTGCCAAGACAAGGCAGGAAGCTGTGGAGTTGAAGTCCCTGGTCGAATAGCCAACTGTAGCTGTACAGATGGAACCACTGCGAAGCTCCAGGGCAGACAGCTCCTGGAGCTTTCAGGGGAAGGAAAACTGAGAGGTCACATGAGACTCGCGACTCAGAGGTGGCCGAGTTCTCACCTGCTGCAGGGGAGAGCTTGCTGAATACTTCAGGATTTAGTTGAGATCCAGGAAGTCCATGATTACAAAAACTACTCCAACCCAAGATTAAGAACCATTCTAGGGTCATTGTGACACAGAGGGTAAAAATTGCCATCTGTGATGCCAACACCCATATGGATGCTGGTTCAAGTCCCGGTTGTTCCACTTGCAATATAGCTTGCCACTAATGCTTCTGGGAAAAGAAGTAGAAGATGGCTCAAGTGTGTTGCTTCTTGCACCTAAGTGGGAGACCCGGCAGAAGCTCCAGGTTCCAGGCTTTCCCCTGGCCCTGCCCGGATTGTTGTGACTATCTGAGGAGTGAACCAATTGTTGGAAGATCTCTATCTAAATCTGCCTTTCAAATACATAAGAAAAAGAAGAAGGAGAAATATGCTAAGTCAATCCTACCACCTCTTCAAACAAGCCTTTGAAGCATCATGCTGATCTTAAGTACATCCTTTGTCTTCCAGAAGAAACTCAACATTTATCAAAGGAAAGCAAAAAAAAAAAAAAAAAAATCCAGTAAGTCAACAATGTAACATCTACAAAATGCAGCACGGAATAGACAGCTATCTTTCAGGTGAAACAGGAAAATGTGACGAATAATCAAGAGGAAAATATTCAAGATAAACAGAAATGTCAGGGATGATGAAATTAGGAGACAATGACCTGAAAACATAAATCTGCTTATGATTTATTTAAATGAGAACATGAACACAGTGAGGAGAGAAGTAAAAGATGCAAAAAACAAACCATGTGAAACTTTCATAGATGGGAAATGTAAGAGCTGAAATGGATTTTTGTAACAGCAAATTAGACACTGCAGAAGAAAGGATGCACAGAGCTGAGGACAGGACAACTGAAGCACAGGCAGGAGGCAAGGTGGAAATAAGAGCAGAGCTTCAGCTGATCTGTAAGCATGATCAAACACCTAAAACGCACACAGCTAGCGTCTCCACAGGAGAGGAAACAGATCAGGAAACTAAAATATTTGAAGAAATACTGGTGGAAAGTTCCCAAACTTAATGAAACTCAATGTATCTCAGACAGGACATAGGAAAACCTGTACTTGATCACCAATTGTGAAAAATCAGTAATGTACGTGTTTAAAACACTCATGGGGGAAATAAAGATAATTAAATATAGAAGTACAACAAACAGAATGATTTCTGACTTCTCATCAGAAACTATGTAAGTTAGAAGATAAAGAAATGGCATGTTTAAAATGCTCAAAGAAAAGTTTCTCAAGCTAGAATTCCACATCTAGAGAAAAATCCTTTTAGAGAAATGGTAATATAAGAACACCTCTGGTTGAGAGGATCCTTCATCAATAGACCTATGATGTAAGAAATGTTAAAGCTCTTCAACAGTGAAACTAAATGATAAGGGATAGAATTCAGATTCACACAAAGTCAAGAAAAGCGCAGAAAGTGGTAAGTGTGTAGAAAATAAAGGCATTTCTCACCTGCTAACTATTTAACAAATAATGAATTACAAAAAGCTGAGAGCAAATTGTTGGGTTTATAACATATGTAGGTGTGTGTCCATGATAAGAACAGCATAGGAGGTGGGGGGTATTAAATGTGTGCTGCACATTCATGATAGACTGAAACACATTAAATACATTATTCTACACCACACAGTGATCACAGCTAGAGGCTGACAGAGGAAGTTTTAAAAACACATGAATAGTATCAAAGAAGGTCAGAAGATAAGGAAAATGAACATCTCGAACAATGAGGTCAAAAGAAAAACTACCAAGCAGTAAACTGAAATCAAACTGTATCAGTAAGTCACATTCAATGTAAACAGATTAAGCACTCCAGTAAAAGGCAAGGGTTGCCAGCTGCAAGCAGCACCAAGAACCAACTATACATATATGCTTCCAATACAAAGATACTGAAAGATTAAAAAAAAACAAAAGGATGAAAAAAAGTAGTTATCTTAGTTTGTGTAAGTGCATTCTAATGCTTGCTTGAAAACACTATTCCTGAGAAATCTGTAATGGCTATAAAACCAAATAAAGTAACAGGTGTTACCAGAAATGACAAAAACATTGTACAATTTTAAGAAGGGGTCAATTGAGCACATTAAAATGAGTCCAAGTATAACGAGAGTCTAAAACTGAACAAAAAAAAAATTTAACAGACCAACAGCTAAATCCACAATTATTAGTTGAGGATACTGGCACTTCTTTCTCAGTATATGATAGAACATAATCATTTTTTTTAAGGAAGAAATCTTTTACAGGTTTAGCCATTATTCACCAAATTAACCTTAAGCACTCCAAGATCCTAGATACTTAATATTTTTTAAAATCAAGTGGATGTGAAACATGCAGCAAGACAGCATGCAATAACATATAAATCTCAATGATTAAGGATCATAGAGAATATGTTCTCCAACTAAAATGTAATAAAGTTAGAGATCAATAACCAAAAAATCTGGCTAACTGAATGTTTGGAAATGGAATAAAATGTACCAAGCTTGGTGCCTTCACTGTTGAGTTCTACAGAACATTTATGGAAAATGATAACACATGTACATAGCTCTTCAAGAAATGGAAGAAGGCAGCATGTGTTTCCCAATTCATTGTACTAGGCCAGCAGCACTCTGACACCCAGCTTAGAACAGCATGACAAGAAAACTGCTGGTCGGAATGGAAAATAGCATAACTAATTTGGCAAACAGTTTGGTTGTCCTACACCTACTAAATGACCCAGCCATTTCACTAACAGGTATTTACCCAAGAGAAATCAAAACATTTATCTATATAAAGACTTATACACAAATGTCACAGCAGCTTGAACTGCTTCAGTTACGAACTATGAACCGTCCAAATGTTCGCCCATATGTGAACAGATGTAGGAACTGTATGTTCTTCTGATAATGGAATACTGCTTAGAGTCATGCACTGTATAATGTTTGGATCAATGGCAGTCTGTGTATGCAACAGCAGTCCCATAAGATCCAATTACCTAGCGACACAGTAGTTATCTTTGTTTGTGTAAGTGCATTCTGATGTTTGCTTGAAAACTAAATCACCCAGTGATGGGTTTCTCAGAACAGATCCCCACCATGAAGTGACCATGACTGAATTCATCAGTGAAAAGGAATGAACTACTGATATCTATAAGCACGGATGAAACTGAAAACACTATTCTGAGTGAGAAGACAGACTTAAAACTAAGTCCACAGCAGCAGGAGGCAGACCTGGACCAGGAAGTGGTGAGCACAGCATCCCAAAGTGTAGGACAAATGCTTTTTCATGATCTTAATTCTGATGCTAGTCCCACAGGTGCAAAAATAGGTCAAAACTGATGAAACTGTACACTTTCAATAATGGGCACTTATTGTTGCATGACAATATACCTTAATGTGGATTTTTAAAATCTTTAGAAGAAATGCTTATTTTCTTGATGATGACCATCAGCAATGCACCACTGGCTAAGTGTGGATACTATGCGACCCTAGGGCAGGGGTCCCTGTCCCTGAAGGGACCAAAGGCAGGTAAAATCTCAGGGAATTTTAGATATCAGTGAGCAGGAAACATGCTCTTGAAAGCAAGTTCACTATATAAATTCCTCTGGCTCTTTTCAAGCAATTAAGATGCCTATGCAAGAATCTGTGGCAATTCTTTCACAATATATAGGTATGTCCAATCATCATCTTAAATATACACAGGTACTTCAAAAAGTTTGTGGAAAAAGTATGTTATGAAAAAACTTTGCATGGATTTCTTTTTTTTTTGTTACAAAATAAATCTAGCTTTTAATTCAAAGTTTCCAAGAACTTTAAAAAAATTTATTCCCTTATTTGAAAGAGAAATAGAAAGAAAGGAGGAAAAAGGAGAGGAGAGAGAGAGGGAGAGAGAAAGAGAAATCTTTCACCTACTGGCTCATTCCTCAGATGCCTCAACGAACAGGGCAGGGCCAGGAACCCAGAAACTAGGAGAGAATACCCACAACACATATGTCTGATAAAGGAGATCTTTTGGAATATACAAAGAATGTCTACAAGTCAAACACCTCAACCAAAGGAAAAACTGGACAAACATCTTACCACAGAAAACTTCCCATGTAAAACATACAAATGGCCAAGAGTGTTCTCCAGGACTGTCACATGGGTGGCAGGGGCCTAAACACTCGGGCCACCTTCTGCTGCTTTTTTCAGATCATTACCAGGGACATGATCAGAAGTGGAGCAGCCAGGACATGAACAGATGCCCCTAAAAGAGGCCAGCATGGCAGGTGCTGGCTTTATGCCCTATGGCACAATGTTGGCCTCTCCTCCAGGAACTCTTGGAAGTATCCTCATAGTATTATATATTAAAAGAGGACAGGTGGGAAAAAAAATAAATAAAAGTTTCAGAGAAGAAAGCCTTGCTTCTGGCAAAGATGAAACTTTCCAATACTGCAACTTCCTTCAGTTCGTGGTTTGACTTCCTGATTTTAATATTTTAGTAAAGTGTAGGCACCAAAACGTTTGCAAAATAAACCCCTATAATCCACAAACTAACAGCATAAAATCTAAGAACCACAGAATCACTTCTATAGATGTAGGGGAAAAAATCCACATGACACTAGATTACAATAAATGTTCTCAGTGCACAGGAATAGAAGGCAACTTCTTCAGCTGATAAGGGCTGCCTATGGACCTAATTCAGATAGTACAATCCTTAATTATGGAAATTCTGAGAGCTAAGCCTGAGGAACTGAACTTTATTGTTAATAACATAGAAAGAAATATCTGTTGATTTCTTCCATTCATTCTTAACCAGGACTACAAAAGGAAAAATATTAGTATGAATACAGACTAGGAGACAAAGTAAAGCTATTTTAGAAGATAGCATCATCATGTGCAAAGAAGTATCCTAAATGCACAGAACAAATAAAACTAATAAGGAAATTTCCAGGATCCAAATTCAATACACAAAATTTGTTTATGTACATAAATAGTTGAAAAATTAATTAAAAAATCTGCAACATCAAAAAGCAAAACACTTACGGATACGCTAATGAAATATGTGCAAGACCTCTATTCTGAAATGCACAATTGCTGAGGGCAACTTAAATGAACCACAAATAATTGGACAGACATACCATGTTCATGGACTGAAAGATTCACTATTACTACAATGCACATTCTTTCCAAATTGCTCTGTAGTTTTACTGCAGTCTTAAGCAAAATCTCTGTTCACTCTTTTAGTAGAAACTGGCAAGAAGATTCTAATATTTATATAGAAAAATAAAATTCCTAGAATAACGATGCATTCTTTGAAAAAACAAAACTGAAAAACTAAGAGTAGGTATTTAAAGCTTGTCATAAAGTTCCAGTAAATAAGACCACAGGAGCTTGCAAAAAGACAAACAAAGCAGAGAAGTGAAATAATTTCACACATATCCAACTGAGTTTCCTGTCAGCCCCAGCAGGTGCCTGCCTGAAGGGTGTCTTATGTCACAGATGTCTGTATTGAAGATTCTACGGCTGGAAAGACTTGGAGAGCTTGCAAGAAGCAGACACAAGGCCCCAAAGCAATTAGGGGTCAAAGCAGAATGAGAATCCCAGGCCAATGCTTGCTGTCAGTCAGGATTAAACAGCTTCCCCATAGGGAGACCGCTAGAGCCCTGACCCTCTCTCTAGCAGACAGGGCTCCCTGGAAAAACCTCCAGCACTGCCCTCTAGGCCCTCAACATACCTCCTTTTCTCCCAAGTACGTGTGGGGAAACATCTGCTTCTACCGCTGCCAGCAATGACCCAGAGGGTGATGGCCACCCCAGACCACAAGTGCTTCCACCTCCCAGAGACCTTGTATAACTTTGCCCTGCCTGGGTCTTCCCATTCACAGAATGGGGAGCAGGATCCCCATATTTCCGCTAAGAGAAACCAAAGCAGCTGGACTCCTGCATGGACTCCTTCACCTCCCACCCTTTCTGCCCTGGGACTTCGGCTTTCTCCCCTGTGGCAAGGAGAGGTGGAAGAGGGCCTCCCTCGCTCTTGCACTTGGGACCTACAAGTGGAGTGCTGGCCAGCTGCTCCCCCAACCCCACCTTCTCCAATGAATAGGGGAATTAGCAGGTAGACCCTGGGCATCAGGATGGTGAAAGGCCAGGGTGTGCTCGAGGGCAGGGCCCTCAGTGCCCTCTCCCTTCACCCCAGGGCACAAATACAGATGGTGGGCAGCTGATTCCACTGAGTCAAGAGGGGGACCTTCTAATCTCTCCCAGGTAGCCCCAGGCTAGTCCCAGACACCTGGAGACTCACCCCAAACCGTGTTCCCCCTAGCAAAGCTCTGGAGCCCTGCCCGATGGCTGTACCCTACCTCTTACCCCTCATCCCTCCTCCTCCATGCTCCTGCTCTGCCCCAGCCCTGGACAAAGTACTCACTGATGGGGGCGTGCAAGGCCACATGCTCCTGGTAGGGTGTGTAGTACTTGTACTGCTTCCCGCAGAATTCACAGGTGTAGTTGCCAGTTTCTGCTCCGGAAGGAAAGGAAGATGTTAAGGGGCAAGCAGCCCTCATCTAGAAGCATCTATGTATGTCTACCCTCCCCTCCCTGCCCTCCACAACAAGCTCCTCCTGTTCCTTCTAGGACCACCAACTGGAATTAACTCTGACTCTAAGGTCAGGCTGCCTCATTAAAACTCCCAGCTGTGTCGCTTCCAGCTGTGTAGCCTCAAGCTAGTCCCTTAACTCCGCTGCGTGTTAGCTTGCCTATTGGTCAAATGGAGATGCTACTAGGACCATCTTGCAGGATTGCTGTGAGGATTAAATGTCTACGGCAAGTGCTTAGAACAGTACCTGGCACATGCTAGTCTTTCCCCTAGCTTCCCCTTCAACTCCGGTGCTCAGGAAATGAAAACATGTGAGGTGACCCCAGTTGACCTCCAGCGCCAGACCACACATCAGCCTTTTTTTTTTTTTGGTTCTCTGTCCAGTTCCTACCTTTTATTAGACACATACGTTTATCTTTCTCATGAGCTATTCAAACTGACTTGAAATGGTTTTCCATTTAAAACTCTTTTTTTTTTTTCACACATCAGTCTTTTTGCAACAGCCTCCAAGACCATCGATGCCCCCACTCATCGGCAGCAGGGGTCACTTTTTCTTCTCAGGTCCCAGTAAACCATATCTTTACCTCTATTTAGGCACTGCCTAACTTCTTTCCTCTTAAAGATATCTGGGGGGAAATTATAAAATACTGATAAACATAAATGTGAAATTAAAAATTCAGTCATCTGTAACCCACCAAAAGCAGCACCCATACCCTTGGGGCAGAGCATGCACCCTGCCATCTCCCCAAGTACCCACCTTCACCCCCATCCCAGCCAGGCCATGCCTTGCTCCCTGCAAGGATTCATCTGCCTCCTGTGGCCTTGAATCTGCTGGCCCTGATCAATCGTCTCGTTGTAACCTGGTGTATCCAATCGACAAGACTTTGTGGACATCCTGCCCAAGATATATGGACATCCCCGCATTGACTGGCTCCAATGATTCCCACCAGACTAGGAACTTGCTGAGCCAGTCCCCTCCACCAAAGGACCTTCAGACTTCTTCACATTCTTTCCTAATTCAAAAAAAAAAAAGCTGTGATCCACATCCCTGCAGACCATTTTGCATGTCTGCTCATTAGTTTTGCCAAACAAAGATTATCACACTGAATCTTCACACCACACTTCCTTGGGACACATTCTGAGAGGCAGGCAAAGGGTAAAAACGTACACATTTTGAAGGCTTCTGAGAACTATGGTATCGCCACCCCAAGCCATGAGCCGTAGAAAGGTCTGCTGTACACACCGCAGCCAAGCAGGACCAGCGCCCAAAATCCGGGCCACTGCTGGGCATGATGACCATGTGTTGCTACTTCCCACTCCCACGATTTCTTCTTCTCTTTCTTTCTCTCTCTCTTTCTTCCTTCTCTCCCTCCCTCCCTCCCTCTTCCTTCCTTCCTTTTTTTTTTTAAAGAAATGCACCGGGTGGCGAGTTTGTCAGGGTTCAAACACCATCCTGTGTACTTAACACAAACTGACAATGGCCTCAGTGCCACCTGGCAGCTCGAGCTTACGTGACCACCAAGGTACCGATGAGGGCTGCAGAACTTATAGCATTGGGAGTTCGATCATTTCTGTAACTGATTTGTGCCCAATGAGAAGGGTGCATACACTGTTTGCTGCTGGCAGGTTTTGGAGCTGTTTGATCAACTGTACTAATTAACCAAGACCCGTAACAGTGTGAACTTGCTCCTGCACAATCAAGTCCTGTGAGAAATCCTTCCAGGTCACTGTTCTTTCCACATCTGCTTTGTACACACAGATACAGGAAAGAAGACCAAATCATCACACCAACACGTTTAAAGCCATCGTCAGGACAGGTGCTCTCAAGGAGGTACACTCAATGCCAGGAAAACCAGTGACAGGGATTTAATCAAGTTAAGGAAAGAGTTTGTGAGACAGAGTTCAGAGTGAGTTCAGAGTAAAAGATTTGTGTCTTTGACTAAATCATAAAATATTGGCTAATTCTGCATGATTTCTGCCTCCTGGTAAAGACTACTCTCCCCCTTTCCCATCTTTCTCCCTCTTCTCTCTGTAAATCTTTTTTTTTTTCTAATAAAAATGAATAACTCAAAAAAAATGGCCTGGTGCAGTGGCTCAATTGGCTAATCCTCCCCAATGCAAGTGCTGGGATCCCATATGGGTGCTGGTTCATGTCCTGGCTGCTCCACTACCTATCCAGTTCCCTGCTTCGCACCTGGGAAAGCAGTGGAGGATGGCCCAAAAAGCCTTGGGACCTCACCCACAGGGGAAACCCAGAAGAAACTCCTGGCTCCTGGCTTACGTCTGGCTCACCGCCAGCCATGATAGCCATTTGGGGAGTAAACCAGTGGATGGAAGATCTTTCTCTGTTTCTTCTTCTCCCCATAAATCTGATCTGTCTTTCTAATAAAAATGAATAAATCTTTTTAGGTGGGTATGAGAAAAGTAATTTCTTGTTTAGAAACTTGGGCCCTGTCACTAAGGTATCTCATTACACACAAATATTCCTGAATCCAAAACACTATGGATCTCAAGCATTTTGGCCAAGATATATTCAACCTGTACATCTATTTTTATAGCTATTTTCCTCATGTTCCACCTTTTCTGGTTTGTTCTCTCAGTTTCCAATTAAGACTATTTGCTTTCCATGATGTGCAATATTCATTTATTCATTACAGCAAATGGGAGAAGGAAGGAGGATGGGCAGGAGAAAGCGAGTACCAAAACCCTCTTAGAACTCTACCTACAAATAACACTGATCTGTTGAACACTCACTAAATTAAAACAAAAAATAGTGAAGGGGGAGATATTTTTAAGTTCAATCACCACTAAGAAAGACTTAATTCGGTGCTCTTTAAATTTCAGCATGCGTAAGAACCTAGAAGGGTTGTTGTGTCACAGACAGCTGGGCTGTAATCTACCACTCTGATCCCAGAGGTCTTGGGGTGACCTGTTCTTCCTGCGAATTTCCTCCATTCTTTTTCTTGTTATACAGAATACTCATAGTTCTTACAAGATACTTTTCCTTACGCAGTAAGCTAGAAATGGCCAGCTCTCCTGCTTCACTGAAGCAGGAACCGCCCCTGTCATGGTAACACTCCAGTCACAGCTGAAGAAGCGCGAGACCCAGCAAGCCGACACCCTCCTTGCAGTTCCCTCTTCCTGGCTCAGCGATGCTGATGTGGAAGGCATACTTGCTGCTGGGGAGGGAGCCCCGACTCCCTAATCTACAGGGCATGATATGGCAAAACCAGACCTTGTGCCATCCACGGTGCTTGACCTGGCATTTCTTGGCCTGGGGCTACTTCAGCTGCTTACAAGCAACAGGAGCCCAGGAACAACACTCTGACCACTCAGCGCAGTCCGGACGGCTGCAAAGGGGCAGCCGTACACTGCCAAGGCCTTCATCCCTGCCAGGTCAAGTTGGCAGTTTGCTGGCAGCCAGCCCTGATGTAACTTTCTCACTGCAGTTCCACACTCCTTAATCTGTGAGTGACTCTCGCGCCCCAGCATGGTCTGGCTGTCAGAGCTCATTACAACATGCACACAGCAAGTGTCCCTTGGCTCTGTGTCTTCCTGGTCATTAACAGTTATCACTTACTCCACGTTTGCCAGGCCCTGTAGAAAGGACTTTGCCAGTCCCTTTACATGTATGATGTCATCTGATCCTCCCTCCCTCCTGATCCTGTCCCCACCCCACCCCGTGACAATCCCAACAAGGTGAGCTGTATTGTCACCACCCACTCAGGAGGTAAAGAAACTGTGCATTAGATCGAGGCGAGATCTTGCAGGACACTGCATAGTTACTAAGTGCTAGAGCTGAGACCCATTTGGGCTGCTTCTACAACTCTTACCCTTGGTGCTGGCATAGTGGTTAAGCCACTGACTGTGATGATGGCATTCCATGTGGACACTAATTCGAGTTCAGGATGTTCCACTTCTGATCCACCTGGGAAAGCAGGGGTGAAGGGTTCAAGTGGTTGGGCCCCTGCCACCCATTTGGGAGAGCTGGCTGGAATTCTTGGCTTCCTAGCTTTGGCCTAGCCAAACATTCTCTGGCTGTTGTGGCCATTTGGCAAGTGAACCAGTTCACTGAACATCTCTGCCCTCTCTCCCTCTTTCTCTATAACCCTGCCTTTCAAATAAATAAATAAACATAGATCTTCTTAAAACTCTTGCTTCTCTAGGGCTCAGTGTGATAGTGTAGTGGTTAAAGTCCTCACCTTGAATGCGCCTGGGTCCCATATGGGTACAGGTTCTAATGCTGGCTGCCCTGCTTCCCATCCAGACTGTGCCTGGGAAAGCAGTAGAAGATGGCCTAAAGTTTTTAGAACGCTGCACCTCCGTGGGAGACCCAGAAGAAGCTCCTGGCTGCTGGCTTCGAATTGGCTCAGTTCCAGTCATTGTGCCTGCTTGGGGAGTGAATCAGCAGACAGAGATCTTCCTCTGTGTCTGTCTTTCCTTCTCTCTGTATATCTGCCTTTCCAATAAAAAAAAAAATAAATCTTTAAAAAAAGAAGAAAAAACCTCTTGCTTCTCAGGGAGTCTCTCAATCATACTGCAAGTGAGTCAGGAGCTGGGCTCAACCCTTTGTGTGTGTGTGTCCTCCAAGAGTCCTGGAGATCACATATTGTTCTTGGCCCCAGTTCACTGAAGACACAGAAAACACCCAGAGGGACACAGGGGTGGCTGGTCAAACAGGGACACCAGTGTTCACCTCCAAGCCACTCTGATAACAAAGCCCATTTTTAAAATGACAATGCCCCAGTTAGGAGGGCAAGGCCTCGCTGGGGTTGCTGATAGACTGGGGCCATGGCTGGGCAACCACAGTCCCCCAGCCCTTTCCTGGACCTGTCTCTGGATCTGTCTCTCCCACACACCATGAATCCATCGAATGCCAGACACGCGTCTGACCCACAGCTGCAGGGCCTAACTCACAGCAATGTTCCTGTTGAGGACTGAACTTCCCTTCTCTTCAAGCTGATTCCAACACTGCTGGAACTTACTGGAGGTTTATGGGACAAGCCCTGGGCCCACCATCTTCTCCACACACTCTGCTCTTCAGTGTCCTGAATGACACCAAGAAGAGTTCAGAAGGAAGCAGAGAAGCATCTGCTCATGGTAGACAGTGCAGGAAGACAGGAAAGCCTTCTCAGGGACCCGCTGGGCCCTTCCCCGTGCCTGATCGAGGACCACCACGGATGTCTCAGCTCTGCTGATCTTCCTTCACTCGTCTGCTTGTTACTGTTTCTTGTGAATTTCTGCAAACTTCCTTAGCTCCATGCAATAAGAGAAAACAAGAAGGCCCTCTCCTGGATGGCCAGCAAGTGAGGTCTGGGGAACAGAGTGGTATGTGAAATCCTGTGGGGCTGTAACAGGTAAGGCTCACTCACCTGTGGTCCCCATGTACTTGCCTGGGGTGGCCACTGGGGCCTCCCAGTCTAGACTCCTCTCAGCAGCTACCCTGCTCTTCCTTTTCCCACCTGGTCACCTCTCCAGCTCACTCCAAAAGTCCAGGGTGCCATCTGGCACTTGAGGCTCCTAAGGTCCATTCTCAGAACTAGCGCCACTCTTCTGCCTTTTCTTGGGGTGCAGGGGTTAATTCCCTGGGCACTCACTTGGTTCTTGCACAGCTCCCTAACCCTCTGCACTTCTGTGCTGCTTACACTCTGCTCACTTATCTGTTGTCACTGACAGAGGATAGAGTCACGTTTGTCCTGTTTACCACTTGTCCCCACAACACTCGTGATGAGATGGCCAGAAGCAGGAAGGTCACTGTGTGTCTCCTACCCTCACGGGATATCCTGGGACAAGGACAAGAGGGCCTACAGGGGCTGCCCTGAGTGGGCTTCCTGGCTGCTAAGTCCCTTCGGTTATTGTAACGGCAGTCCCCTTCCAAGCACCTACTATGTACCAGGCACTGTTGCTAAGAAGTGGCTCACAGCCATGATCTCATTTAATCCTCCAACAACTCCTCAGGGAGTGTCACTCCCATTCTACAGGTGGAAAGGCAGACAGCCTCGGAGGGCACAGCATGACACACAGAAGGCATAGAGGTGGGTGTCTTTCACAGCCTGACTCTGACCCTGTTCTGTCTGCAGCTCCTAAACACATGAAGTCCCAGCCAGACAGGCTCAGCTTGCAGGTAGGCACCCTTACTGCAGGCTGAGCAAGGCCATGCCCCTCCCCAGTGGGGAGGGAGGGACACTTGGCCTTGCCTCCCCATCAGTCAGTCCTCACCCAGCCCCAGAGAGTTCCGCATACTTGGCCCGATTTTCTGGAATGGTTCCGGGGGCTCTTCTTTCACCTCGTCCGTGGCCACAACGCCCTGGTCGAAGGGGTCTGCAGGAGGACACACACATGGCACTTAGTATCCTGGCCACCTAGAACTCAGGAGCCCAGCTAGGAGCAGGGGAAGGGGCAGCCGCTGAGGACGTACCTGCCCGACTCTCGGGGGCTCCTTCCACACTAAACACTGTGCCCAGGCGGGAGGTGGTGACCGCACAAGGAAAGAAGCAAATAGGAGGACTGTTAATCCCTACCTACCACAGTCTCTGCCAGCGGGGCTGCCCAGGCCCGTGAGGGAGCCACGGAAAACCAGAGGGCCCCAGGAGGAGATGCAGCTGGGGCCTCAAGGCTCCATCCTTAGTAAGGGCAGATGTCCAACCCAGAGCAAGCAGAAGCTCCCTGCCTGGGC
This sequence comes from Ochotona princeps, assembly GCF_030435755.1. NCBI lineage: Eukaryota > Metazoa > Chordata > Mammalia > Lagomorpha > Ochotonidae > Ochotona > Ochotona princeps. The sequence continues at coordinate 16,540,709 of NC_080845.1, forward strand.
CTGACACGGCACTTGCAGCATGCACTGCAGAAGCCAGAACAGGAGCAAAGAGGAAGAGGCTGGGAGGAGAGGGAAAGCAGGTGAGAGGAAGGGTGGGCGGTGGCCACAGGTGTGGGCCTGCTTGTCACAGCTCGGAGCGAGCTGGGGTGAGGGGTCAGATACAGTGGAAACCCCAGGGTCCTCTGCAAGCCCAAGACTCTCTTTCTAGAATACCTAAGACTCTACAAATATCTAAAATTATTCTAATTTCCAACTTTGTAGCCTAAGAGGCTCAAAGTACCATCATTCATTTTTTAAAAAATTAACCTAATTTTACCAGGGCATGCAAAGGCTCTGTTAAAACTGTAAAATGACATGGTATATGACCTTATACTTTGACCCATGCAAACAGCAAACTCAAAGAGAAGCACTCATGGAAGTGGCGGGGCTACCCTCTTCCCCAAGGTCTCTCCCCTCATGGTTCTGGTGGGAGGGGGCAGGCGGATGGGCTGGGGCCCAGCGAACCCAGCCAGGGTGTCCTGGGCATGATTCAGGGAGTGAGGGGCTTGACTCACCGTCTACCGCATGCAGGTCTCGGTGCTCCTGGAAACAGCTGTAATATTTGTATTTCTTGCCGCAGATGTCACACGTGTACCTGAAATTGTCTACGAGGGAGGGAGGACACACAGGGTTACCGAGGCTTCCATCACCCAGGACAGGAGGTTTGTGGCTAGCTCACTGGCCTTTGGAATCAAGGGTGGGATGAGCCCCGTTTGTCCCAGCTGCAGGATGCTGTGGCAAACCAGTCCAGGTTCTGAGTCCTCGGGGCCCAGTGCACCCCTGGAGAGGCCCGACTGCTCCTCCCTGAGTGAGCCACATTGTGAGGGGCAGATCTGGCTTCAAGCCTGCCCCAGCTTTCACTCTCAACCAGCTCTGATTACTCCTGGGGTCCCCGGGTCTTGGATAGAGGTGTGCGGGGTCCTATAGGGAGACCCAAACTACACAGTGACTAACAAGCCTTGAAGGGACCCCCCCCCTCCCCAGTCCAAGTCCCAGATGGCCTAATTCATATCAGGTCCCTTCCACTTTCCATTGAGGTGATGTGGCAAGGGTGACAATCCCTGTGGCTGCCTCCTGCTGGGTGCGACTGTGTGCCAAGGTGAAGGTCTTTCCCTGCAATTCCTCACTCCTACAACACAGGAAAGGGGCAGCCCCTCGCTGTACAAAGGCCTTAGGACAGGAAAAGTCTCTCTGCCCATGTACGGGAGCCTGCAGGAAGGAGGTAAGTGACCAACTTAAGAGAGAGGGCTCACGCAGCTGGTGTTTACACCCTACATGATCTGTGAGTACCGGACTAGGGAAGGCGGTTTCTCCTTTGCTTTCTGCCACTGGCCACCATGTTGCCAGCTGCTCCCCACAGTAGGCAAGGAATTGATGGCAACTTCAGCTAACAGCTAGGGAGGGGCTGTGACCCAAGGCCTCACAGCTGTGCAAGACTGATCTCTGCCAATGTGCTTGAACATGAGCCTGCGGTGAGACACAACCCTCACCAACACCCAGAGCTAGGGACCCATCCAGACACCTGACCACAGGACAGGGACAGTCAGCACTTTTGCTCTTGGTTACTGAGTTTGGGGGACAATTGTTAAATGGCAATACAGTCCTGAGTCTAGGGGACCTCCAGGCTAGAGTCACATAGGACAAGTCAGCAACTCTTCCCCTGATGTCTGCACTGGCACGGACCCTCAATGTGCGACCCAGGGTATGCCTGCCAACCATATGTCCCCAGATGTCTCAGGTACAGAGACAGGAGCCCTGAGCCAGGAACCTGTAGCTCTGGTACCTGTGCTCACACTAAGCCTGGTGGGACCAGACTCCTCCAAGGCAGGGCTGGTGAAGTAGGGGGCAGGAGAGGCCTGGTCTTGTGTCTTGATATTTTCCCCCTTAACATGGGGAGAGGGCTATGGAGGGAATGTACCCTGCAGGCCCGCCCAGGCTCATGGTTCCAGGGTTCCAAGCCTGGCTTGGGTTTCCAGCTTCTCCCATGGTTGGAAATGGGACTTAGGCAATAGTGCCCCCATCCTGGCCCATTCAGGTCACAGCCCATGCCTGCTGCACTGCTCAACAACTAGGCATCATAAGAGACGGTCTGGATCCAGTCAGGGCTCTGCCCCTTCAGCCCCCTTTCTGTTCTGCCCAGCGCTGGCTGCCACAGGCAACTGCCTGGGTACCTGCCTGGTCCCTCCTCCTCACCACCTCTGACACAGTGTGAACTCCCAGTTTTCGGCCATGAAGCAGTGCTGCCTTGTTCTGTCTAAGGGCATCCTCTGAGTGTAGCTGGAGACCATGTTTCCAGTTCCAAAGGTGGGAGTGGGAGATACTCCAGTGGGGGCAGGGGAGGAGGGCAAAGTGGTTTTTCTGCCCATGGAATCATGTTCCTTAAGAATGCCTAATGTTGGGGCCTGGCAGCGTGGCCTAGCGGCTTAAGTCCTCACCTTGAACGCCCCGGGATCCCATATGGGCACCCGTTCTAATCCCAGCAGCTCCACTTCCCATCCAGCTCCCTGCTTGTGGCCTGGGAAAGCAGTGGAGGACGGCCCAAAGATCTGGGACCCAGCACCCATGTGGGTAACCCGGAAGAGGTTCCTGGTTCCCAGCTCCGGATCGGCACAGCACCGGCCGTTGCGGTCACTGGGGGAAGATCTTCCTCTCTGTCTCTCCTCTCTGTATATCTGACTTCGTAATAAAAATAAATAAATCTTTAAGAATGCCTAATGTCTCTGGAAACAGTCCTACAAACCCACTGTCAAAGGCAGGTGCTGCGATCTGGTTGCTTGAGCACAAACCCCACTCTCCCACTTGTGAGTGGACAACCCTTAGGGATGCTTTCTAACCTCTGCACCCCAGTTTCTGCATCTGCAAATTGGGAATAAACACAGTTCCTTCATCTCCTAGAGTTCCATAAGAGAATACAGAATAGATGAGTACAATGTCCAACCTTTGATAAATATTTAGCAAATCTACCTAATGCTGCTTTCTACAGCAAAGCAACACGACAGCAGCCAGACAATGTGATGTGGGGCTGACTCTTTATTTTCTTATGTGAGATGGAGTGACCAGGCCTGCTACTGTGCCTCTGTAATATCACTTCCCTAACAAACAAATGAAACGTGCCTGCCTGGTCAGAATAAGACCAGGTCTCATGACTTTTAAGCTGCGTGAGTTTCTCTGAGACTCAGTGTTCTCATCTGCAGAATGGGTGGCCAATCTTCTCTGTGGGATCCTTCTGGGTCCCAGGCTCCATGCCTGGGTCCCCGGGGGGAGGTTGGTGCACGAGAAAGACAGGTGCTTCACACAGGTACTGCAGGTCAGGGCCAGAAGGCATCAGAGTCGAGATGCACAGAGCATGGGGGGCCCGGGGCATGGGGTTGGCAAAGGGGTGAGGAAGGAGATAGAAGTTCCGGGAGGAGGCAGGGAAGAGCACGAACAGGACTAAGAATATGGCTGGCCAGCAGTGAGTAGTGAGCCCACATGGAATGGATACATGGCAGAAGCCAAGAGAGCAGTGAGGGATGCTGGGAGCCTGGGTGCCCAGCAGAGTGAGGAGGGAAGAGATAAACAGGGAAGCTCTTAAGCGGTGTGGCTGACCACAGGCAGATTGCAGCAGCCAAAAAGAGGTAGCTATGGGGGGAGAAAAGAGTCTAGAGCCAGGCTGGGGCAGGGACAAGTCAGCACAGGTCCATCTCCTCTTGGCCCAGCCAGGGGCCCTACAGAAGGTGTCCTGCTGAGCTGAGGGTCTGACCCCCTGCGCAACGAGGACCTGCCTCCCTGCCTCCCTTGTGGTCTGGGGAAAGTGTTGTAAAGATCTGGTGTAGCTAAGGCCCTAAGGTGGCTTCCCCAGTAGGTTTTGTATAGATCTTAAAGGTTTATTTGAAAGGCAGAATGACAGAGAGGTAGAGGGGTATGGAAGAGAGGAAGAGGGAGAAGGGGAGATTTTTCCATCTGCGGCTTCACTCCCTAAATAACCTTAAGGAAGCTGGGAAACCAGAGCTCCATCTGCGTTTCCCACATGGGTGGCATGGGCCCAAGTACTGAGGCCATCTTCCAGTGCCTTCCCAGGCACATTAGCAGAAAGCTGGATTGGAATCAGAGCAACCAGGACTGGAACTGGCACCCTGATATGGTGATACCTGTGTTGCAAGAGGTGGCTTAACTCACGGTGTCACCACATCAGCCTGGGGTTTGCATAACATTGATTTATTATCTTAAAAAACTATGGCAACATAACAAGCCCACACCCCGAGATCTGGCATACTACATGCATGGGCCAGTTCTGGCCCACCATCTTCTCTGTTAAGGAACCAGTTTATGTATGCTCTTGGTTGTGCCCCTATACCAAGGGAAGCCTGGGGGTGGTGGTGGAGACAGCAGGTCCAGATGGTCTCAAACACCTCCCACCTGGCCCTCTGCAGAAAACACTCCCTAACCTTGGCATTCACAAACAGCCAACACCTGGGTCCCAGCGCCGAGCTACAGAAGCAGAACACAGAAGCCCATCCCGAGGGCAGCCTGTCTCCCGACAGCCACCAGCATCAGGCAGTGCTGCCTGGGGTTGGCCTGGCTCTGCACAAACACTTAGCAGACATGCGCCTGTATGTGGCTGATCCTGCTCAGTGCTGGGTTGGTTCTCAGTACTGCGGGTCTGTGTGCAGCTGCACACCCTTCTCTCTGCTGACTGCATGGCAGTTACATATGAAAAAGCGCTTTTCATCCAAGCAACAAGCTTCAATGGGCACTCAGGTAGTTGCTGGTTTGCAGGCTGCTAGCATTAGCATGCTAAGAGCATTCTAGTTTGCATCAGGGGGCAGACCTGCTGGCTTCTGGGGCTTAGTGTTGTTGGATAGAAACCACACCACACTCCATAGCCCCCAGGCTGGTAGCTTACCAGGCCCATGGGGGTCAGGACTGAAGGGAAGGCCAGCGAGCCTGTGAGTAGCAAAGCCTGGTACCATCCCCAGGTGGCAAGGCCTCGTGGGTACCTGAGGAGTATCCCAGGGCAACCTCCCCTCTGCCACACACCGTTCAGCCTGTGGCTTGGGTGCCGAGGGGATCAATGCTCTTGAGGCGTAATTTCTCAAACGCCGTGGAACCTGAGACCCAAACGTGAGTCTGAGAGCCAAGAGATGGCAGGGAACTCTGTAAACTCTGGACTCCTGTCTTTGGCTGAGATATCCATAGCAAACACCTGGTCATCCAAGTGTAGCATAAGGGTTCCCAAAGCTACCCAATCAGAGAACCCTGACTGGCAGAATGCCTGCCAGCTTCCCAGGATCAGTGTGCCATGGAACCCAGCTTGGGAAGGGCTGCTTTAGGCAGCTTAAGGATAGTGTGGCTCAAGAGCCTGGGAGGGTTTCTCCTGGGCCACTTGGAGCTGTCTGGGAGAGGAAAGGGAAAGCAGTGTTCAGGCAGAGCCCTGCACTAGGAGTGAGGAGGAAGATGCCTGGAGTCAACATGAACTTGGCAGGCGAGTGTGTGCTAGCTCCATAGTGATCCAGATCCTGTCTCTGCCTCTCCCATTCTCCTCCCACCTGGCCTCGCCCCAGCCCCCAATGGGGGACAGGTACTCACTGCTTTGGGAGGCACCCTCCCCTGAGGTGGCTTCGGTATCTGCAAGAGAGAAAGGGCATGAGTTGAGGGGGCCAGGAGGCTGTGGCAGCCACAGCCTTGCAGCCCTGTCCTGGGGCCCCGACCCTGCCCACCCGGCTCACGGAGGAGCAGGTGTCTTCCTGCTCATGTACTCAGCTTTCTCATCTCTGGGATGGGAAGCAGTGGCGCTGGCGGTGGTCAGGCTCCATTCATGAGTCATCACAAGGAAGACAGAAAGGATAACAGGAGATTGTGCCACCTCCTGGGAGGAACATGGCTCCCACACCCATCCTGTCCCCACATACAAGGCCTCTCTCCAATGGCACAGAAAGGGTATAGACTAGAGAAGGCAGGCCAGTGTTAGGTCTGGCCCGGGGCCCCCCTCACCTCGGTGTGCCCGGACGTGGGTCTGGAAACAGTTGTAGTACTTATACTTCTTGCCGCAGATTCCACACTCGTAGGACCCTGGAAGACAGGACCGCAAAGGCCGGGTCAGCCTGCACCTGCGCCAGAAACAAGCCCCCAGCAAGCAGGGAGGCAGCCAGACCCTGCAGGGAGAGCCCCGAGTGAGGAGGAGGAGGGCTTGGAGTCGACATGAACTCGGCAGGTTAACGTGAGGCTAGCTTCTTAGTGATCCAGGTCTGCCTCTGCTTCTCTGAGTGATCCTGGCCCAGGCACCCCAACTCTGTGCCTCCGTTTTCAAATCTGGAGGATGGACAAGGAGCCTTCTTCAGCTAACTCTCCTCATGCTTTGAGAGGGAAAAAGAAGAACATTAAAGTGCTCTGAAGGAAGACACTGCATCCATCCAAGGGCAGCATTCCTTAGACACATGACGATCCGCTACCACCCCATCTCCTGGCCAGGACAGGACAGGGATGAAAGACAGTCTTCAAATTGTGCATCCCCACTCTGCCACTTACCAGCAGCATAGCCTTGGCTATGTCCTTAGGCACACTACACCTCAGTCTGCTCATCTGCAGAATGGGGCCAGAGGCACCGACCTCAAGAGGGCAGTTGGATAGCACTTGAGGAAGCACCTGGCCCCATTGCAGACATGCCGGACCAGCACCACACCTGCTGAGGAGCTGCTGTATTTCCTCAAACACGTGGACACCAACATGGTGTGAACACGGATTTGGGCCCCCTGCCAGGTAAAGCAAGAGCCTACTGGTGCAGAACAGGGGACAGAGGACCATGGCAGGACCCAGTGTCAGACCCAGCCTGACCCAGCAGAGGCCTGGTCCTCTGCTGTGTGCCAGAGTTCATGCATAGGCCTGGGGCCCACAAGCGTGGTCACACACAGAGCCTCTGGCACCCCATCCTGGCCAGGCTGAGTGCCCCCATAACATCTGGGCTCGGCGCTTAGGAATCTAGATCCTCAGGGACTCTGGCATCTGGCAGGCAGGCTTGGGAACAGCTAGTTGAGGGAAGACCCGGGGTGGGCAGACATGTCTGCCTCCACCTGACTGCCTGGACCTCTTTAGGAAAACAGGGATAATATAACAGGGATCACATGAAGATTCGAAGGTGTGAGCAGTGCCAGACTCTCCGAGCATGGTAGTGATTGGAGAACATCCCTTGGCTGTGGGTTTAGCTGCAGGTGCAAACCCACTGCCTGGGGCTGTACTCACAGCATCAGGGGAAGCCGCTGCAGCACTGCCTATGGATTCTGCTCAGCCCTTACACCCCCCTTACCTGTCTGACCTCAGAAACGCCCCTGGACCCAGGAAAGCCCATTTCCTCACCTGCAAACATGATTGGGCTCAGACATCTCAGGACTGAGTTCAGGATCAACAAGTGAGCAGCTGGCATGGAAAGAGGCAAGCAGAGGCAGTTGCCAGTGCCACTCCAGGGGACAGTGTAACTCTGACACAAGTGGGGGGCCTGTTGCTTAGCAATGGGTAGTTACTCTTGGCACCCATGGAAAAACATGAACACGCAGAGGACAAAGTGCAGAATGTTCATTTATCTCTGCTCAGCCCCATGACTGGCACAGCGTGAGGGCACAAATATATGCATGGCCATCTTGATGTTAGACACACTTGTCACCAAGTACTTCTGACCCTGGGCTCTCTTCTTGCCATCTCTAACCACTCTGTCATGTTTTCTACCAATCCCCTACTTAACTAACTCATAATTCACAGAGCTTCCACCACAGTTCAGGTACTGAGTCCTCTGCCGTGAGCAAGAAGTGATGCTGGCCCTGCTGTGTAACAGGCAGCAGGCAGGTCGCACAAGGTGCTGGCATTGTAGAAAGTCCCAGCCTTGGATTCAAACCCAGCTCTCTGCCTCCTAGTCCAGCGAGTTGCCAGTCAAGTCACAGTGCACCGTGCAGAACAGAATGCTGCCACGACTGTGTTTCCCCAGCGCTTGCTTTAGAGCCCAACTTCTGGAACACATCCCAGGAGGAGGAGGGGGAGGTCTGCGGCTGAGCAAGTGAGGACAACCTCTAGGCACAGCCCTATGCGGGGCGGGCACAGGAGCCCCTGAAGGCTCTGAGAAGTCACGTAGCCTCAGGAATCACCACCCAGGGTCTCCCAGTCATGCAGGGTCTCTTTGGGACCCACAGGAAGTGAGGTCAGAAGAGTTGATATGTCCCAGACTTGTGGACTTTAAGGCCTTCACCATCCATCTGTACCATGGGGTTGATGAGGTGTGCTCACTTGCACTAGGGATGGGTTGTTAGGCAGAGTGGCCCCAGGTGGCACTGGGAGATGCTGGCAGGGCCTGCTCACTAAGGGGTCTGAAGCCAGTGGCTCTGTCCAGCTGTACCCCCTCCCACCATGTCGGCCTGCATCAGGCCCTGCCCCTCGGCCATCACGTACCCGATGCATATCTCAATGCTTGGTCAAAAATCCAGGTCCCTGAATACCGGCTTCGCACAGATCCGCGGTGGGGGCTGCCTTCAGGTGCTTTTCCATCTGAATCACGTAAGAGATCAGAAAGAGCCCTTGAAGTTGCAGAATGTCTGGGCATGTAGGGAAGGGACAGGGGTGGCCAGGGGAGGAGCTTCAAGGAGGGCTGGCTTGTCACCTCCTCCTCCTTGGCCTTGGGGCTCCCCAGGGGCTTATGGAGAAGGATGGGCAAAATAACACTCCAGGCCTCCCCACTCCAATACCATCCTGGCCACAGGGCCCCACATGCTTGGCTATTATCTCAACTTTCTTTCCTTAAACCTCCCAGCACACAGCCTCAAAAACACTTGCATCCCACTTGTGCTGGGTGGCCAGCGTGCCACCACAGACTCCAGGATGACACACCAGGGCATTGGAGGGCCTTCCTGAGGATTCTCAGCTGGGACAGTCTCTCACCTTATGTTTCCACCTCCCTGCCCAGCACACTTGCTTGTCTGCAAGGTCTCTCCAGCCATGATCTACAGTCATCACCATCACTCCCTTGTATCTAGGGTGCCAGGCACTGGAGCTCACGTCTCCTGTGACATTTCTGCCCCAGCTGGCCAGATTTCCATGCACATGTGGCGAAGGCTGGGGTAGGTGTGTGCCGTGGCTTGCCCAGTCCAGGCAACCAGCTGGTTAGTGTGGGGTGGAGTCTGAATGCAGGGGCTTCCCACAACCACTCAGTGCCTCCTCCTCACTTAGGCTGGTGATTGGGATTATTATCCCCATTTTCCAGATAAGGAAAGCAAGGACTAGCAGGGAGATACACACGGGGCTGAAGCTTACTTAGATCTATCTAGCTTGAGGGTACCCGGTGTAGCTTTTATACAACTGGACACTCAAAAAGCTCCACGAAGAGACAGTACTCATGAACACTGAAAATGACCGAGGACACCCAGACCGTATGTCCATCCCCCCCTCCCTACCTCTGCCTGCCAGATCAAAGGCAAGCAGGAAGTTGTTTTCTAGAGGCCAGGGCTGGTTCACGGCTGGGCAGAGACTGCGCTCTAAGCTGACCCCTTGGGGCTCCTGCACCACCTAGCTGTTACCATGGCACCTGTTAGATGCCAGGTGAACAATGTGCCCTTCCTGTCCTGGAGCTCCTCTGAGAGGCACGAGGGCTCCCACCACATCTGGAACCTTCCCAGGACTTCCAAGAGTGCCTTTCTCAGAGGCCTGGGATGGCAGTCAGGGATGGCTTATCACCGGTGATGCAGCAGAAATCCACAGAATCCGCTCTGACACACAGGTGTTCACAATGTTTGTCTAGCCCATTCCATTAGCAGGTGGCAGAGACCTTGGCTTGGCTTCCTCCCTGGGACTGGCAGACATAGTAGGGAAGACCATGAGCACAGAGGACCAGGGAGGAAGGCAGGGTCTCGAGGGTGAGGGACGTGTGGCAGCTGGGGCAGCAGCCTTGCCCTCTCTGTGCCTGTACTGGGCTAGTCAAGATGCTCAAACACCTGTCAAGGCACACAACATTCAAGAAAGACAGGAATCCAAAGAGGCGAGTGACAGCAGGGAAATGCCAGGGTGGGAACAAGGATGGGGAGAGGGGTTGCGGGGGGGGGGTCGTCCTTAAAACAGGCCTTCCTGGGAGCCACCACTCACAGAACACATGCTGCAGGAAGACCCAAGTCCCAGGCGGAAGACCAGAGAGCTGATTCTGGGGACCTGTCAGAGGACAGGGCACTTGGAGAAGGAAGTAGGGCAGGGGATGGTGGACTTCCTGAAGCCTCTGGGGCAGGGATTCAGGGCCAGTGTCCTCGGGGTCAGGGTCTCTGAGTGCGGCACAAATGGCCTGGGTCTTCCCCTGGACACTCTCGAAGGGGCGTGTGAGCAGGAGCTGTTTGAGGAGACTCCATCCCCCAGACACCAATTTCCAATGTATTCTTTCCCCAGTTCAACAAGCCGGACAAGAGGGCAAGCAGGAGGCCCTGGTGCTGCTGGTTCTCCCACGCTCACCTTCACCCTCCACCCAAGTTCTTCAACCCTCCCCTCATGCTACAGCGGTGACTTCCCTAAGCTGGGAGTGGACAGACACCTGGGGACTCCCAGCCAGGGATATTCTGAAATGTCAATGTCAGGCTTCCAAGGGGAGTGACAACAACTCTTTTCCCCCCCCAATATGGTGATAGCTAGTTCTTTGCCCTCAAAAGAAAAAAAAAAGATTCAACGCAGCTGTCAGCCAAAAGACCATTAAAATACTGTCTGATGACAGACCCCTGTGCGAATCTTGGCACGCAAGCTGGAAGCAGTTCAAGAAACTGAACAATATCGTTGGAAGAAAACTACTCCTCTCTAGCTCCTCATTGATGTGACCAAGTCTCCCAGGCACTGACTCACCAAAAAACCCCAAACAAACAAGCAGAAAGACCCCACAAAAACCATCAAAACAAAAAATGCCACCCACACAAAGCAAAAGCTAAAACCAAAAGAGAAGCAAAACCCCCCAAACTGGGAATGACACAGTGCTGAACCCTGTCTCATCCCGGCAATCAGACTGATGGAGAGAACAAGCCAAGCCACTTCATTAAGAGACTCGATTTTAGTCTTACATTTGGCTCTTAACAGCTACTATTCGCTGACATTTGCTTGTGACCAATTGTGTGCTAATAACAACTCAATCTGGATAAAAAGGTCTTAAAAGAGAACTAGCACTTTAGGATCCTGGATACCATTTTTTTTTTCAGAAATTCCCATTTCAATTTATGTACATCTTGTTGCGGCAGATGTGTGTCAAACAGTGATCAATAAAAGACTTTCGAGCATAAAAAATATTTTACATTAGGATAAAACCCAGTGGGGGAAGTGGAGTGGAAATATGAGTTCAAAGAGAAAAAGGGAAGATGTAAAATTTCTGCCTGTTAAAGAGGAGTCTCTGCATATGTTTTTTTTTCTCTCTCTCTCTTTTTACGGTTTACTTGTTTTTATTTGAAAGGCAGAGTTACAGAGAGAGAAGGAGACACAGAAAGAAAGAGATCTTCTATCCACTGGTTTACTCCCCCAAAGGCCATAATAGCCAGAGTTGGGCTATCTGAAATCAGGAGCCCAGAGCATTTTTCAGGTCTCCCACATGGGTGTAGGGGCCCAAGGACTTGTGCCATCCTCCATCCCTTTCCTAGGCTGGTGGTAATGGAGCCACCGGGACTTGAATCTGCGCCCATGTGAGACGCTGGCACCGCAGGTTGAGGCTTAGCCTGATATACCACGGCAGCAGCCCCAACACACGCTTTCTAAGCGATGACAGCAGACCTCAACTCGCAGTGGTGTCTGCACTTCCTTGGAGATGCCTGCGAGGAGCTCACAGCTTTACTTCCAAAATGTCACTTTCTTTTTTAAAAATACAGTATTCCGGAAATGATATGCTTCGCAATTAGTTAAACTTCAGATAAAAACGTTCGATGTCAACACAAAAATGTGGAAGAGGATAAAACTGCTTTCCAAAAGCCTGCTTCCTGCAGGCTGCTACAGCTTGTGTTGAGAGTTGCACGGCCCTTGTGCCCACAGGGAGGAAGCTCAGGGACTGTGGTGTGACCTCTGGCAAAAGATTAGGGTTGATTTAAACTGGTGGCCACACAGCCTCCGGGACTGAACACTGGTGGCTTAGGAGAGGCAACAGGGGACACACACATGTGGACATCATGGCCCCCACTGTGTGACAGCCATCAGCGGAACCTTTTTTTCTGCCAAGGGCCATTTGGATACTTATCACATTATTTGTGGACCAGACAGAATGATCAGCCTAAAACCCAGCCTGCTGTGGGCTTGTTGAATGTCCAATCTTGCCGGTGGTTGCCCTGGCAGGCCTTATATGGCCCCACCCCTAGTCTGTGCCTTGTGCCATCCTAGGACTCTGCCAACAAGAAGCCCATCACCCTTGGACTCTCAGAAACAAGAACCAACATAACTTCTTTTTAAAATAAAATCATTCAACTTCGTGCAGCCAATTATAGTAACCAAACCCCAAATTACAGAGGTATGGAATAAAACAACAAAATGTTTCAAATCCTTGCCCTTGGGGCTCCCTCAATCCACTGGAAGCCCCACAGTTACCAATATCCCGAGCTTTCAGCTAAGAACAGTGGCGTACATTCTGCATGTTTGTCCCCTGTTTAAAAACACTGACTGACACTTCCCTCTGTCCCCCAAAATGCTACTATGCATGTGCTGGGCAGCTCTGTAATGGACACATGGTAATGTTTCCACTTGAACACTCAAGACACTGTGTGGCCCAGTTGTGGGGGGTGGGGGCAGTCCCAGAGTCTATTCAAGGCTCCCCAGCAGGGTCAGCTTTCGGTCTCCTGACATTCAGCCTCAGGTTCCTTCTAGAGGGAACCCTTCAGCCAGGACCCGTTCCTAATAAAGTCACATCACCCAATAAAGTCAGGAGCAGAGGTGGAATGTGCCAGAAGCCCTTCTTTCCAACTGGCTGCAGCACAGAGCGGCACTGGCTCTGGCAGGCTCCCGCACACAGCCCTGCCAATAACTGATCAAAACAGGAAACTTGCTATCAGCTGGCACCATGGAGCAGGACCTGGCATCTGTGCTGCCCAGGTTTGTCACAGCCCGAAGCCCACGTGGCTCTGAATGGCTGGCTCACTCCTCTGCTGCTCCCGCCAGAGCCATGGCCCAGCCACCTTCTCCCAGGTACAGTCCCCTTTCTCCCACACGATCCTTGCCTCCCTGGTCAGGGGATTGCTCTGCTCATCCTTGCCCCAGCTAGGCAACGTGCCCCCTCACAAGATCACAAGTCTCCATCTAGCTCCCACAATCACGAACTCTGACCTTCTGCTGAGCTGAAATCACCTCCTGGCAACTTATCCTTCTGGGCTGGGGCTACCTATAATTCACGGGCTTGGTCTTCCTCGGCATGATGCTCCAAGACGAGAATATCTAGCCTCTGTCACCTGCTCCTCCCAGCCATTCCTAGTCTCTTTCTGCCCTGCACTAAGAGCCCTTAGCTCTTCCATGTGGTTTCTCTCCACACTGAGCTACATCCTGGCAAACAGTGTGGCTGCCCCAAGTCCCTTGTCTGAAAAAGAACCTGGCTGAGGCTGGGCCCCTGGCTTTCCCCCACCCCATGGACTCCTACACAGTTCCCAGGAAGCCCAGTACCTCGCAGATCTACACACACCCGTGGCTCTTCCTGGGTTCTTGCACCTGTTGTCCCTGTGGGATGAAGGAGCAATTGTCTCCCATTGGTTGGGTTCATGGTTGTCCTCACATCTCAGAACCAAGAAGTGGTCCAACTTGCCCTGTCTTCATCTAGGACAAAGTGGGTACAGAGATTTCTACTTCCAACATTTCAATTCTAGCGGAGAGTGATGTATTTGCATTCTGTGTTGACAAGGATTTTGGGGTGTGTTGCTGAGATAGCATGGAGCAATCAGCTAGCCATGTTGATCATGAGTTCCTTGTTGTAACATAGCATTGACAGGGTACTGCTATTAGGATGAGCTCCAAAGAGTGAAGGTGTGGATCGGCCTCTCCGTTGGGGATGCTGCAAAGAGCTGCTGATGTTATCTGCAGGCATGGGCAGCTTTTGCTTCCCTTTCCTTCAGCTTTTGCTTCCCTTTTCTTCAGCTTTTACCGAACTAAGTCAGCAGGTTCGGTATTTTCTCTGCTCTTCTTGCTCAAGAAGCATCTCAGGGTCTTGCCCACAGTCCCACACCTGCTTCGATGAATGTGTGGTTATTCTGAAGAATGCACAGACATCTGTGAGTCCCTAGCCAAATGCCCCAAGGATGCATTGACTTCCCCAGGCTGCGTTACAACCTGGGCAGAGGATGGTCAAAGAAGGCACATCATCCCGCACCAGCAGGGGCCCTATCTTCCCTGCTCTGTCTTCAGAAGCCAGTGTGCAGCAGGTGACGGGAGATAGAGGGGGCCCTGCAGGTGTGGAAGCACCATCTCTCAGTGAGCGCCATGTGGCCCTGGGTACCAGTCTTCTGTAAGTTCACGCAGTTGGGGGCTGTCAAACTGACAGTGTACATCACTCTATTGCCACTTCTGCTATAGACAGACATCACTAATCAATCATACCACCTTTAGAATCATGCACATGGAACTCCCACCACCTAGTAGCAACTTCCTAGGCCTGGCTTACAACAGACAATCCGCTTGCCACTTGGATATGGGGTGGGTTCCAAAGTTACCATTCTCACACTCATTTGCTCAGTCTTTGTTTTCTGGCACTGAGGCCAGGCCAGCTTCCTCTGAGCCTGACCCTGAGGCAGAAACTACAATGGGAAACTAGAGGGCTCACCTCTGGGTAGCTCCTTCTAATCAACAGGGTATGTGCTGGTCCTGCTTGGGTATTCACTCCAAATCGGCAGCTCTCTGTGTCACTGGGACTTCTAAACTCTTTCCCTCAAGGGTATACCGGGAAATCTTTAAATATGTATTTTTATTTGAAAGGCAGATTTATAGAGAGAAGAAGAGACGGACAGAGAGAAAAATATTCCATCTGCTGATTCACTCCCCAGATGGCCACAATAGCTGCAGCTGAATCAATTCAAAGCAGGAAACCAGATGCCTAACTTGGGTCTCCCAAGTGGGTGCAGTATCCCAAGGCTTTGAGCCATCTTCACTTCTTTCCCAGGCCACAACAAGCAGGGGGCTGGAATGGGAACTGGTACCCACATGGGAGGCAGGTGCTTGCAGGTAGAAGGTTAGCCAATTGAGCCATGGTGTCAGCCCTGCTGTTTCTCATCTCTCTACCATACCAGCTTATTAGATTGGGCAAAAAGCAGAAGCTCTGACCACACCCTGCCTTTGATTAGGCATTTCATACTACAAACACTAGTACTACTACCAATAGCATCTTCTCAATTACTGAGCACAATGTCAGAGGCTCTGCATATGGCTATCTTCTTGAATCCTCGGATAACCCTTGGAATTTATGGTACTGGAACTGAGGTCCAGAGAGGGGCCAGTAATTGGCTTCAGGTAGCACAGCTGTGACATCAGAGAGACTAGTTTCACTTCCTGGCCAGGAAGTCAAGAGTTCATTGGCCTTCTGGGATGCGGTCCCTCCTGTTGTAGCATAGGTGGCTAAGACAGGGACTTGCCTTGTGTCAAAGGGCACTCAGCCACACAATCAGGCCCAGAACCCTGCTGCCAAGCAGCAGTCAAACTGGAAACCAGCTTCAGTGGCTGGCATGAGGCTTGAGGGCCTGGGACCTTCACTGCATACAGGGAGTACCAAGATGCTCTGGCCTGGCTGTTTCAGGCTTCCCCACCAAATTTCTGGCTATTGGCTTCATTGTAAGAGGCAGGTACAGGGCATCTCCTGGTGAACGGCACGAGTGCTCCTGGGTATAATGAGTCCTAACACACAGGAAAGCGAAAGGCTGGACAAGTCCTTTGTCTCACTAACACATCTGCCCCAGCCAGCCAGTCTCCACATCAGGATTCAATGTGAGGAGTGGGAGACAAGTGCAGGGCTCTGGAAAAGCTCCTTGTGTCACACAGGACAGGGGCATGGCATGCATACTTCTCACCAGCACATCCCCTTCTCCCCATTCTGCCCCGAGGGAGTGTGACCGTTGCTGCCCAGTGACTGTGAACGAACAGGAGGGCCCTCCTTTTGGCAGTGGCAGCAACCAGTCTGCGTCAGCCCCAAGCCTGCCTGACTTCCGCTGTGTGGCTGGCAGTGGTCATCTGATAGCCACCTGTCACCTGCGAGTGCAGCCCCCACTCCTGCTGATGCATGGTGGACATGTTGTATAAATAAGAAAATAAGCCCTTTTGGACTGAAGCTGCCAAGGCCTCTTGGGACTTTCAGAATCCTCTGTCCTGCAGCGTCCCCCGGCCCTAACCTGATGTTTACAGCGCCAATGTCAACCCCGCTTTCCCTGGTGGGGAGCAGGACACACATAGGGTGACTCCAGGGTTCTCAATCATGTGGCAGAGGCACAAGTACAACCCAAGCAGTTGGGGGGTGGAGTATCCAGGTGAGGGGGCATTCGGACCTAAATAGAATCAGGAAAACTTCTGGGAGGAGGTGACACTGCTACTGGCTAGATGTGGGAAAAGGCACTCCTGGGAGAGGAAATGGTACAGGCAAAATACAGGCATTGCAGATTGCACTGGAGTGAAGGGTCTGGGAGGATCAGAACAAAGACATGGGATCGGGAGGCTCAGGCCATGATGAGCTTGATGGCAGGTGCTGACCCTAGACAGCAGTTCAAAACTTTCAAGGAAGCGGGTGACACAGTTGGTGTTTGGTTTTGGCCATTGCTGGTTGGCGAGCAACAAGACTGGGCAGTAGGAGGCGTCAGCAGGCAGAGAGCTGCTGAAACACGGCTGCCAGCAGGAGACTGCTGGGACTCAGGTGGGGCAGGTGCTGGCTCTAACTCACTGAGGAAGGGAAACCAGGCTGGCTCCCAGAAGCCAGGAAGCAAAGGTAATGGGACTTGGCTGCAAATCTGCAGACAGACACAGGGAGCCCCTGGCAGTCCATAACCCCTGCCTGGTACACATGGCATGTGGGCTCGCAAGAGGGAGGTGCTTGTGAGCCAAGGGCAGGTGAGCCCGACACAGCAGAAAGCAGGGAGGCAGCTACCCTTCTAGAACACATCGAGCACGGGAAACGAGGAGAAAGGTGCACATGAAAATGGGAGCCCTGGGCTAGACAGGGACAAGGGAGTTCCAAAAAGAATTCCCATCAAAAATTTCATTTCCAGTGTCTGGCCTAAGCAGCAGCCCGGCAAGATGGCACCTAGATTCCCCCCAGCCCCAAGGAGCTACTACTGCAGATGTGTTCTGCCACCTGTGCCCCAGCTCATCTCCACAGACTCTCCACAGACACAACTGCTGGCCTTGTAGGCGCTGGAGTCCATAAACCTGACTGCAGTGTGGGGAGCCCCTGTGGGGAATTCTGGGATCAGGTAGAGACCACTGTCCACAGGGTCCTCCTGGGCCTGGCCCACAACCAGTGCAAGACACGAGGTTGTAACTGATCGCATCCTGGCCAGTCAATTGTTCTGAGTAGGATTTGCACTGGGGACTGTCCCTAGGACCTCCCCTCTACCCTGCCCTGCCCCAGGCAAACTGAAGAGGGAGAAAAGCAAGGTAGACAGGCATTCAGGACACCGACTGTGCCAGCTCAAGTCTGCCACAGGAGCCTCAAGGCATGAGGGATCCCCTAAGCCTGTGGAATGTTCCAGGCATTTGACTTCAACAAGCTTTGATGGATGGGGTTTTGCTACAAGGGAAGGGCTCACCCGATGAGAATAAGACAAGCAAAGGCAGGTCTCAGGGGCCTAGAGGTCTCGGCATTGAAGGTCCTCTGCCAGGCCCCTTCTCCCCAGGCCTGTGGCCCCAACCATGGGCACTCACCCAAGGTCTGCTGATTGCGGACGCCACCAATGACCACGCAGATCTCAGCAGGCACGTCGCCGGTCCCGTCCTTGCCGACCGCTGCCTTCTCCTCCTTGGCTTCGCCCTGCCAGATCACCTCCTGGATGTAGTCGTCGGGCAGCTCTGTCTTGACCTTCACTTCCGTCATCGTTCCCTGCTCGGAACTGAACGAGGTCTCAGCTGACACTGGCTCAGGGCCCTCCACCTTGCTGCTCTTCTGGCTGCGCTTCAAGCGCTCCCTGGGGGAGAAGAAGAGACTCTGCTCAGATGGGACCCTGATGCCTGCCCCTAGATCTCCATGGAAGCCCAGCAGCTCCTGGCCCCAGAGACACACATGAGACTAAGGAGAGGGAACAGCCCCAAAGTCAACCTGCTCAGTTTCCCTTGCTAAGAAAGACCTGTTGCTGCAAGGAACCCTGGATTCCAAAGGACACAGCTTGCAAACCACTGGGCTGGTATGGCTCCAACCCCATTTCCTTCACAGAGGGAGAAGCTGATGTGTAAAGAGGTACACACATATCCAGCTTCCTCACCTGCTGCTTGTTTGTCCTCATCACAATCACAAGGACTGGAAGCCTTTGAAAAAGGCAACCTCTGGCTGGTTAAAATCAGCTCTTCTCCAGCTTGCATGTGCAAACCAATTGGCTGGCTGGGGATGGGCCAGCATGGTGGCATGGTGGGTTAAACCACTGCTTGTGACTCCGGTCTCCTCTATCAGAGGATGGGTTGGGGTCACCCACTACTCTGCTTTTTTTTTAAAGATTTATTTATTTTTATCGTAAAGGCAGATATACAGAGAGGAGGAGAGACAGAGAGGAAGATCTTCTATCCAATGATTCATTCCCCAAGTGACCGCAACAGCTAGAGCTGTGCCAATCTGAAGCCATGAGCCAGGAGCTTCCTCCAGGTCTCCCACGTGGGTGCAGGGTCCCAAGGCTTTGGGTCATCCTTGGCTGCTTTCCCAGGGCACAAGCAGGGAGCTGGATGGGAATCCAGAGCAGCTGGGATTAGAACTGGCGCCCATATGGGATCCTGGTGCATTCAAGGCGAGGACTTAAGCCACTAGGCTACCATGCTGGACCCCAACTGCTCTGCTTCTGATCCAGCTCCCTATTAATGCACCTAGCAAGGCAGCAGAAGATGGCCCAGGTGCTTGGATCCCTGCCACCCATGTGAGAGATCCAGAACTTGTTCTAGACATTTGGCTTCACTCTCTCCCAGCCCTGGCTACTGGAGAGTGAACTAGCAAATGAAAGATCTCTGTCACTCTGTTCTTTCCAATAAATAAATTGAAAAGAAATCAAACTAGCTGGGCTGGCATCTTGATAAAATACAGATTCAGGGTCAGCCAGTATGAGATGGGGCCCAAGATGTGCATTTCCAGTGAACCCCCAGGTGAGGCCAATGCCATGGGTTTGCCATCCTACCCTGAACAACATGGGTGTAAGTGACCCACTGGGAGCCAAGTATCTAGTGCTGCTCCCTTCGCTCCTTGGCAGGAGGGCTGTAGATTGCATCCAAGCTCTTTCCCGCTGCCATTTCACAGACAGGGAAGCGATACTCCACAAGGCTTCTCTACTAGAGAAGTCACAGAGCCAGCCAACCCTTCCACAATAAGCAGGTGGCTCTGTGAGTGTGAGAAAATACCCCGAGGGGATCACAGGTGTGACTGGGCCTCTTGTGGGGGGGCCAGATGGAGGGGCCAAGGATCACGGTGCGGCAGTTCCAGTCACTATCTGCAATGCTGGCATCCCCCATCAGCCCCAGCTGCTCCACTTCTGCTTCAGCTTCCTGTTCATGAACTTGAGAAGTCAGTTGGATGATGGTCCCAGTAGTCAGGACCCTGCCACAGCCAAGGTCAAACAATGTCACATGGGTGATGCCTTCACTAGAACCCAACTGTGCTGGCATTTAGGGTGTCAGCCACCAGTTAACTAACTGTGTGACCTGCGCCAGCCCCCTCACTTCTGAGCCTCAACTTTCCCAATGTTAACACGCTCACCTTGCAGGCTAGCCAACTTAGACACGGAAAGCTCTTCGCACAGTGCCTGGCCTGTAATCACTATACCACTACAGCTGCCACGGGTACACTGTTAACAGTGAGTTCCATGGGCTGGCACTGTGATGTGGTGGGGCAAGCCTCCACCTGCAGCGCAGGCATTCCATATGGGTGCTGGTTTGTGTGTGACCTGGCTGCTCCACCTCTGATTCAGCTCTATTAATGCACCTGGGAAAGATGGCCCAAGTGCTTGGGACCCTGCACTCATGTGGGAGACCCACAACAGCTCCTGGCTCCTGGCTTTGGACCAGCCCAGTTCCAACTGTTGCTGCCTCTGGGGGAGTGAGCAAATGCATAATTCTCTCTCACGTGCTTGGCTGGGACTACATGGATGTCATGGTAAGCCGGTGTTTCCTGGCCTGAGACTCCCCAGTCAGAGATCAGAATGGGTCACTGCCAAGGATCACTCCTTGTCCCCTCATTCCAGCCTTCTTCACTGCCGAAGTTCTAAGACTGGCCCAAGTCTTGAGTGTATGCAACCAGCCCAACCACAATGACTCAGAGTTTGCCCCTTCCTGCTCTCAGGTTGTGGGGAGGGGCTGCAGAGTCAGACAGGCTGGGCATTCCCTCTCCCTTGTCCACTGCCCACTGCATACCATGCAACCATAGGCAAAGACTGCCCTCTTTCTCTTCAAAGGGTCTCGTGGCCCTTGCCTGCTGCAAGGACACCTACAAAAAAGTTCTGCCAGGAGCTGGCACATGGTGCATCGCAAGGCAGCACCTGGCATTGTATGACAATGGCCCATGGTGACAGCCTGACCTCTGGGATGCCTTCCCTGACTGCTGGAGTTGGAGCCATTGGCTCTGTTCCTGGCTGTATGGTTCCTGGGCCTCACCTGGGTGACTCTTCCAGCTGCTCTCTCACTGCATGCTAGTGAATTCACCTGGGTTTACAGGTCACCTTTTCTATCTCACTCTAGCTTCTAGCTCACCATTCGGTTTCATTTCCTTTACAGTCCCAGCTAACTGAAAACGTCTTGTCCATTTATGAGACAAAAACTGCATATGCTCTATGACGTGGGATCCTCGGCAGTCTCGTGCATCCAGGTGCACAGCAGGTGCTCCCTTAAGGCTGTCTGCCACATAACCAAAAGAACACTGCCTCCTGGCAAGCAGGAAGGTTGCCTAAGCCTGCAGTGACTGTCCAGGATCTGTGGGACAGAGTGACGCCTTAGGACATCTGCAGGTTGGTCAGTGATCCATCTGCAACAGGCAAGGGCATCGTAAGAACATGGGGCCAGAGGCCCCGCTCCAAAGGCACTGGGCTTGGAGCAGCTCAGGTCACTGGAGGACCTGCTACACCCGGAGGTTGAGGTGAGGGCAGGGAATGACTGCTTCTCACCGGAAGGCAGCTGCTCCTAGGTCCCCCTCCACCCCACGCAAATCAGAGCCACACCTACAGATACAGCTGTGACTGTGCGACCAGCCAGACTCCTGCCTTAGCTACAGAAAGCAGGAGCCGCAGGAGCCATGATTTCCCGCCCCCAGGCACACACCTACCCACCATGTCCTCAATGTGACACCCCCAAGCCTCCCTGTGCCAAGGGCATAGGCCACTTCTTCCTCTTCCTCCCCCCCCCCGCCCACCCCAACTTTGGCACTCTAGATTTACAAGCCCAAATGTTGCTTTTCTCAAATGCTCTGTATTTAATTAGGTGTCCTAATAACAATGGGATCGCAGAAGTACTTATATCACTTTGAATTAGTGGTGCAGCTTCTTCTAACTTCCTTAAATTTTTTTTTCATATATCATTTTTTAAAATAGAGCTCATTATTTTAATTATATCCATTTAAATGTACAGTGGAGCCCTTGGATATTCTCAGCACGAATCATTAGGTATATTAGTGAAAAAGCACTTGGAATCTATCTCCACACTGACACTCCATAATCTATTCTATTTGTGTCGCTGTAAAATAGATTTATATATAGATAACGACAAAATAGTTGCTCAAGATATGCTATGAATTTTATATTTAACCCAAGTCACACTTCACCATAAAATCCAAAGTTGGGCACTAAAAGGATATTTTCCCCTAAGTACTTGCTGTCTGTGGCCATTGGTTACCGCCTACACCAGACCAAATGGGACCCTGCCCCTGGAGGGCCTTAAGAGACCTCACCTTTCTCTAAGAATGTGTTTCCCAAAATGGGTTCCTTGAAGGGACAGGGGTTCCCAAGTAGTGGCTCTGATTCCCCAGAGGCCACACAAGGGAAGATGTTGCTGGGTAGGGCCCTAAGACCCCTCCTCTCCCTGCATCCCCAAGAGGCACAGGTTTGCTTTATACCTGATGCACACACATTTGAGCTGCTTCCTGTAGGTAGTGGGGGGGCGTGATGTCCCATGTCCTAGTCCCTAGAATCTGAGACCACAGATCTTACTTGGACAAAGGATCTTTGCATATAGAATGAGGTTAGGAATCTGCATTAAGCTCAGCCATCCACTGTATAAGTGGACCCTAAGTGCAGTAACAAGTGTCCCTTGTAAGAGTCAGACTAAGGGAGACTTGAGACAGAGCAGGACAGCAGGAGGAGGCAATGTACTGGCAGAGGTAGGAGAGAGGAAGTCCAAGAATGCTGCCAGCCAGCAGGGACAGCAAGAGGCAAAGAACAGGTGACACCCTGCCAACAGCTGAGCTTGGGGCCTCTGGTCCTAAGAACAAAGAGTAAATTCCTAGTGACTAAAGCTACCCAGTTGGTAGTACTGTCAGTCTCCTCTCCTCTGTGGCAGACACCTTCCACGACCCCAGTGGATGCCTAAAAACTACAGGCAGTACTCAGCCCTCCATGCACTATGGCACAGACATGCAGTACCAGCCAGTAGGCTCCCCACGTTTCATGTCATGATACTTGGCATACCCACTCTTGCACTTGAGATGGGGAAGGGGTCAATGTTGCATAAACAAACGGTCACTTGAACGCAAGCACCCAACACTGTAAAACTTGTTCTGATCACCTTGGAGTGAGTGTGGACATAGATACAAGAGGTTCTGGACTTGACACAACAGTCAGAGCAGTGCTGCTACTCTCAGCCAAGCATGGTGCTCATTTATGGGTCTTCTGTATTTACTCATCTAACACACAAAAGGTCTTCAACACTTCATGGAAAAGGAACATCAGCCAAAAAACTAGGGATGCGTTCCAAAGCACTTTTGCACAAAGATAAATGTATCTTTTAATTGCATTTTCCACAAACATTTGCAAGTCCCCTCATACACAGCTACTCCTTTTTGTCCATTTTCTGTTCTGTTTCCTTAATTAGAATATGAGCAACTGGGGGATGGGACTTGGTCTCTTGGTTCACTGCTATTGGAGCAACGGCTGACGAGTGGCCCATGATACCAGAGAGTCTGGAAGAAGCCCAGGAAAGGTCAACGCCAGCACGGCTACAGGCACCTGCAGCCGGATTCAGGTGAGCCTTTTCTGCAGCTCACCCATCACCACCATCATCAGAGGTCTCCCTACTTCAGTTAACACTGAAGACCCAAAACAGCATGTCTGGCTCATCAAGCCCTAGGGACAACACAGGTTGTGTGAGTGATGTTTCCGTCTGGAGTGTCTGCTTCTTCTTTATCCTTTCTCAAACATAATTTGGCCTTCCTATTTTCTGAAATGCCATGATGGGACAGTCTGAGGCCCTGGTTTACAATTTGGCTCCTGAACTCACAGCTTAGCTCCCAGAGACGTCAGTGAATAGTTCAAAGAGGGCGGAGACTTAATCCAGCAACAGTGCTTAGAGAGAACAGAGATTAGATCAGATTAGGACTTTAGGATGGATTCTCTACGACTGAATCCTGCTGGTTCCATCAGGAGAGACAGAAACATGTGGACGCCTTGTGGTTCTTGGCAGCACCCTGGGACTTGGCCAGCGGAAGTCCTCACCAGATGAGGCTCCTAGACCTGCAGCTCTGGAGTCACGTGCCAATATAAACCTCCTTGCTTTATAAGGTCAGGCTGCCCCCAGTGTGTTACTATAGCAGCGAAAGGCTGACTACAGTGCCCTGGGATAATGCTCCAACATCCTCTTTCAGGATGCAGGTTTTCACAAGGAGGTGGGACTCCCAAGAGATGGATGGCAGTGTCAGCAACCATCCAAGAGCGTGCACTCTCAGCCCAGCAGTCCTGAAAACATACCCCTCTCTGTTTGTATCAGGCCCCGGCCCACACTCTCAATCTACCTTCTGATGAATTCCTTGTGCCTCTGGGAGATGTTCAGGGACAAGAGCTTTCTTCCCCCTGCATTTGCAGTCTTATGCCTGGGCCACTGGTTAGGTGTCACCAAGGCCTGCTGAATGGCTTCTAGGGAAGATGCCCAGGCGTGAGGACACTAGCACACAGGCCAGATGTGATGCTAGCAGTAAGGCCACTAGTGAGAACGGCACGCACAACATACAAAGGGAGCACACAGGCAGCTGTGATATCTCCTGCACTCCCGACTGGCCAGGTACACAAGGTCTCAAGGTCACAAGGTCACATGTAATGTCTTCTACAGGAGGCAGTCTTGGTACAGAAACGAGATGAAGGATCACAGAAGCAAAGTGACTTCCCCCTTTGAGTGAAGAAGCAGGATTCTGCCTGACTCCAAAGCCTGGCCTCCAAAGAGAAAAATCAGTAGAACGTAGCAAGAAAAAAAATAGTCATCACACCTGTTCAATGAATGAACAAATACATGCCTGGAAGACCCAGTGGCTCCAAGAAATGGAGAAGCACTCCCTTGCCTCCTGCTGGATCCAGGCAGAACTGGGCATGTGCTGAAGGCCTAACATGGCACAGTAACAAATGCAAAATGTCCAGTCTCTTCCCAAAGGAAGATGCTTGCAGGTGCACTTTAAACCTCCCTGGGGTGGCCTCCAGTGGCAGCCACGTTCAGATGCATCCTTTGATGGACAGTCTCCCATTTGGACTAGTGAGGACAGCCATCACAATGGGAGAGCGGGGTCACAGCTCCCCCATGAGCCTGGGAGGGCCAAGGGGAAGCATGGAGGCAACAGCGCAGGGTCCAGAGATGGTCAGGGGTGATGCCCGAGATCTGTATCACCAGGCTACAGGCCCACTCTTCACCACCTAGGCCTTAACACGCCTCGAAATTACTTACACTTTTACTTGTGTCATGCACCACTTATATATTTTAATACACAGTCAAGCAGAAGAGAGCAAGACTAACAGGTTAAAACTAGTAACCTATTACATACTCCCTAACAATCGAGAAATTAAAAAATAATCTACAATGCTTGAGGTCACCTGTAGGCATTTAGTTTGTCTCAATGCACGCTGTCAGTCAGCCACAAGACGGGGTAACACGGCATCTCTGGTATGTGTATTGGGGGCAGGGGAGGATATGTTAAGTTGGAAATACTGAAGGTAAATTCTTGTTCACTGAAGCCTAAAGTGGGCTGGGAGGCGAGCACAAGCCCAGGGCAGCCCTGTTCAGGCACATACTCCACAGTGCAGCAGGCTGAAGCTCTCTGTCAAAAACTGGGACCTTCTTTCACAGGTGTCAGGGAATGTGGGAGGCTGGGCCGTCATTACTGAGTTCCTGCCAGCAGCACATTCAACACACCTTGCTTTTGCTTTCCAACAGGTCGTGCAGTGGCATCACTTAGATCTGTTAGTGACATACACTATCCCCTAGCTGTGTCCCCACTCTCACAGCACCGAGACACCACAAACCCAGGACTCTCATCCAGGGAGTGTCCCCTCAATGGGTAGGTGGGAGCAGAAGAGGCAGCAACAGGTTCATGTTGGATCAAGGAGGAGAGAGGCTACCCCCAAACCCTCATAGACGTGTAAATACACTGCTCCCAACCACCACCCTCATCTCCTGCCTAGGCTGTGACATGCTAACCAACCCCTCCCCTGGCTCTCTGATGGTCCTGTCCTTGCTGGGGTCTCATTGTCTCTCCTGCCACGGTGGCCTCCTCTCTACCTGCCAGCTACCAGCCCTTGAGACTAGCAGGTAACAGAGTGAAGCCAGGAGCCAGGCAACTGTGTCCGTAGCACTTTGTGGACACGAGCGAACCCTGTGGGTCACTGCCAGAGACACAAGAACCAGACTCTGCGAACCACATGGTCCAGCAGTTCCAAGCATCTGGGGATGGCTGCACCTTCCTATATTCACAGGCAAAGCAGGAGAGCAGTTAGCACCAGCCACGGAGGGTGCTTAACAGATGAAAGCACAGCAGTGTGCAAGCATCAGCATGGCCCACATACAACAGCAGGATTGGGTGTGTGTGGGGGAGTAGACCTTTTGGAAATGCCCGGGACCAGAAGGCTGTCAGATTTCAGATGTTTTTTAGGTTCTGGAATAACTGTATCTACACAATAAGGAATCCTGGGGATAGGACTCAAGTCTAAACAACTAAATTCATATGTATCTATATCCACAGCCCAAAGGTAATTTTATACACTATTTTAAATAATTTTACGCAGGCAACAAAATTTCACACCGTGGAATTTTCTGCTTGTGGAGGTTATGCTGGTATCCAGAAAGTCTGATTTTGGAACTTTTCAGATTTCTGACTTAGGGAATGTTTTGCCTGCACTTGCTCTACTCTTTTCTCCCATCCCTACCAGACACTCATCAGAGAAAAGATGAAGAGAGTTTGTTCAAACTCTGAGAATGACACACTCTTGGGTCAACAATGGAAAATCACACAGGAAAGCAGAGGAGAGCTTCTTAGCACCTAAGAAAGCAATAGCAGGGGCAGGTATGATCACCCTCCATGAGGTGGCAGGTAGAAGGATGATGAGGCATGCTGCAGTCAGACCTCTGCACGAGGGGCAGGCAAGAGTGATCAAGAAGGTAGACATGAAGCAGGAACTGTGGCCTCTACTGATCAGGAGGAAGAGGCTATGGGAAGTCCTTGAGTAACCAAACCACTCCCAGTGAAGCCACAGGTCGGGTCCTCCCTGAGGCTCCTTTAGGACAAGGCAGGACGACTGGGAATGCTCAGCACCAGTGACCACAGGTGCTCCAGAAGCACTTTCCTTTGGGAGCACAAGTGGGAGAGCTCTGCTGCACAGGTGTCACACAGGCTCCCCGGAGACCCCCACAGTCCTCCTTTGCTAGACCACTCCAAGGAGCCTTTGCCAAAAATCACTCCAATCTGTGATGTCCATGAGCTGCTAGGAATTGCATTTCTGTGGCAGTGTCCAGAGGGCACAGCAAAGGCTGGAGGTGAGCCATCCACAATCTGCCCCATGTATAGTCAGGTGGAACAACAAGCATTGAGCGAGCTGTGCCCACCAGCACCAGGAACTGGCCTCTTCGGACGAAGTATGTGAACCTTGGCAGTGAGTCAAGATGCTGCTCTTCATGACTTCTGTGAAGACTGTCCAGAGTTTGTCTGGCGGAGGACACACATTTCTAGGAATCATGTCTGCCTGAGATCCACTCATGGATATGACCTTAAGCTTGAGAGGAAGCTGTGTTCTGATCAAGCACATTTGGTTTTCCAGTAATTCATGCTGTCAACCCCATACTGTGCATTGGCCAGCACGGGACCAGCTGTTACTGTGAAATATATCCATGAAATTCACTGGTTCAGGGATGCTTTTCTTTTCCTACTGAAAACCAAAAGTTAACCAGAAAAGATGTTATTTCAAGAATAATTATGAGGGCCGCCATTAGAGCATGCAGACTGAACCTGCAATGTCCACATCCTGAAGGGTGCCATTTGAGTCCTACCTGCTCCATTTCTGATCCAGGTCCCTGCTGATACATCTGGAAAAGCAGTGAAGACGGCCAAAGTGTGTGGGCTCCTGTACTCATGTGGAAGACTCAAAAGAAATTCCGACCTTTGGCCCAACCTGGCCCCCAGTTGTTGTAGCCATCTGGGGAGTAAACCAGTGGATGGAAGATCTCGATCTAATTCTGACTTTCAACTAAATAAATAAATAAGCTGTACACATATGGTTATCAAATTAAATGGTACACTGGTTGAGGGTAAGACTCAGCTAGAATCAAAGACATTTTACTACTTGGATAACCTTCGACAAATCAGTTCCCTTCAAAAAAAAGTTGGGTGAGGGGGAGCAGTCACTAATTAAGAGGGCTGCTGGGAGGATTCAATAAGGTATGGGAGGCTGCAAGACAGAGTGGGTGTACTGTGGTGGGCAACTAATAAACCCACGCTCCATTGCCACTCCCTCCCTGATGACCAGGCTCTGACACCTACTCTTAGGAACTGAAACCTAATACCATGGTGATAGAAATAAATGTTTTATCGAACACCTCCTATGGAACTACACATGATTACACTTAATCCTCACGGATAATACTAGACAGGTGCTAATATCTACCCACTTTGCAGATGAGAAACACTGACAGGTGAGGGCGCTAGCTCCAGGTCCCACTCCCATGTCATACACCCAGGACACAGATCTGGACCTAGCAGCCTGGGATCTTCAGCTCTGGGCTAAGCTGACTCGGCTAAGCAAGGCTTTAGAAGATGAGGAAGATGCCCACCAGTGTGGGCAAGGAATGAAGGGCAGCACGGAGGAATAAGTGTGGCCACAGGTGTGTGCCTGCCCACCCAAGGACCAGCCTGAACCAAGAAGCAAGTTTTTGGATATTGGGTACATAACAATCCTTCGCTGAAAAGGAGGTCCCCCTCACTCAGTGGGGCTCATTACCATCTATCACTACCGGGGCTGCTCACATACCATCTCTGAAAACTCCTGCCCCACTGTGTTTTCTGCTGGCTGCCACACTGTGACACTTCACTACTCAACATCTCCAACGGGCTCCTGATCTCACACAGAGTAATAGCCAAAGCCCCAAGGACCATCTCTGAGAGCCCACACACACAGCCACAGGGACCTTCCTACTGCTGCTGCACTGCAACAGACACACTCCCGCCCCAGGACACCTGCGCCTGTTGAGCCCTTTGCCTGAAATGCAGTTCCTTCGAATGACTGCTTGCCTGTGTGCCTCATGGCTTTTCAGGTGCTTCTTCAAGGGTTCCTTTCCCACCAATGCCTTTCCTGAACCACCCCAGATTACAGGGGTGACACCCTCTCCAGCTGCCCATCACTCAGTGGGGCTCGTTACCATCTGCTGAGCACACACCTCCACGACTGTCTGTATCAGTTCCATTCTCACTAGAGTCTCAGTAGGCAGTGGCTTCCA
Source organism: Ochotona princeps (assembly GCF_030435755.1). Classification (NCBI taxonomy): domain Eukaryota; kingdom Metazoa; phylum Chordata; class Mammalia; order Lagomorpha; family Ochotonidae; genus Ochotona; species Ochotona princeps. The sequence goes on from NC_080845.1 coordinate 16,569,785, forward strand.
GGATGGTGTTTGCTCTTTGTGCAGCACCTGAGACACGACCCAACACACAGCAGGCACTCAGTGAACATTCATGCAGTGAATGAATGAGGCCTGGTTTTTCTCTCACCACAACCTGCACATCTAAAGGGACCCATTCACTCATTAGGCAATGAACAAATGAGTCCTTGAACTGCTCCTGTCTCCAATCTCCTTATCTTCAAAAATCAGAGGGTTGGACCAAGTTATCTACAAAATCCTTCAAGCTCTGCCAACCCTTGGCTGACCAAGAAGAAATAGCCTAACTCATCCTGGCCACAAGCCTGTGACTGTACTCACTTGATTATTCTAAAAGCTGCATTTCCTTTAGAATTTTCCACAGCTAAGATCCCCACAACCCCGGTGCCCCTTAGCACAAGTGAGGCTTGGCCATAGTTGCGCTACGTGATTTGTAACCTGCACACCAGGGCCGCATTAACCTCAAGTGCTGGGATCACTGGCCTTGTAAAATCAACCCAGGTAGGGTTACAGGGAAGTAAACCAAACCACATTTGGTTGTTTCTTAAGCTCAGAAACACCACCTCTCCTTGTCCCCCTCAATTTAACACTAATTCCTTAGCAGCCATGCTGTTGGTTTTGGGGTTTCGCCAGCAGTCCTCTGGAGAAATAACAAAACTATGTGTTCCAGGCCAAAAGGAAGGCGCTGGGATGAAAACAGATCCTGATGTAATAACACAGCAGGCTATGCAGCCGCGGGGGCAGAGGGTTGGAGGTCCCTCAAGGTCATTCCTATTCAAGGCCAGGCATGCTTATTCTGACTATGGAGTATGTTAGGGGCTTCATTTCCCCTCCCAAAACAGATGCATAAGGAGCTCTCATGATACGCAAAGTGTCTGTCAGTCTAAACTCCACCAGCCATGCTCAGATTCACCAGTGGTGTCAGCTGAGGCCACTTGCCACTACTGCTCTCTTGGTGTGTAACACATTGTTCAGCTCTCAGGCCGAACCTCTCGCCATCACATCACAGTATTCACAAAGATATTTGAAAAGTTCATGGAAATATGACATCCAGCTCCAGCTTCCAATTCCAGCTTCCTGGAAGGTACAGGAGACAGGTCAAGTAATCACATTCCTGTTACCATCTGAGTTGCAGCTCCCAGCTTGGGTCCAGAATGAACCACTAGATGGGAGCCCTAACTCTGTTTTTCAAATAAAAGGGGAAGATTTCAAAGATAAGGTTATCAGGGTATAAAAATCTGAGATGCAAGCAGACAGATTTCAAAAACATCAGTGAAGGAAAATGCATGTTATGAAAAGTCTGCATGGGTTTCAAAACTCTTTGACATGAAAATAAATGTTCCTTTACATATACTTCCATCAATTTTTTCAAAAAATGATCCATTTATTTTTATTGAAATGCAGATTTTACACGGAGAGAAAGAGACAGATAGAGAAGTCCTCCTCCTGTTGGTTCATTCCCCAAATGGCCGCAATGGCCAGAGCTGAGCTGAACAGAAGCTGGGAGCCTAGAGCTGCTCAGTGTGACATGTGGGTGCAGGGACCCAAGGACTTGGGCCATCCTCCACTGCTTTCCGAGGCCATACACATAGAGCTGGATCAGAAGTGGAACAGCTGGGACTCAAACTGGCACCCATATGCCACCCATATGCCACCTAGGCAGTCACAGGCCAATGAGCTCTGTTTCAGCTTCCCCATCTGTGAATGGGAATAATGTTGAGTACCTTCCTCATAGCATAGCTACAGTGATTCCATAAAATTAATAAGTGAATAGCTATAAATCACTTAGCTCAGAGCTTGACAAAATCATTGCCAATGTTACCTGAAATCTTGTCTTTATGCCTCATGTTATACACGGCTCTAGAGCATGGGCTGGCCCTTATTGGTGTATAATCTGATGCTATGGTGATAACATGAGGCCCAGCCATGGCTTGTCTGGGACTCAAAGCAAGGCTAGTTAGTCAAAGGGACCAGACAGAAGGATACTTCAAAAGTTCATGGACGGGCCCGGCGGCGTGGCCTAGCGGCTAAAGTCCTCGCCTTGAAAGCCCCGGGATCCCATATGGGCGCCGGTTCTAATCCCGGCAGCTCCACTTCCCATCCAGCTCCCTGCTTGTGGCCTGGGAAAGCAGTCCAGGACGGCCCAAAGCTTTGGGACCCTGTACCCGCGTGGGAGACCCGGAAGAGGTTCCTGGTTCCCGGCATCGGATCGGCGCGTATCGGCCCGTTGCGGCTCACTTGGGGAGTGAAACATCGGACGGAAGATCTTCCTCTCTGTCTCTCCTCCTCTGTGTATATCTGGCTGTAATAAAATGAATAAATCTTTAAAAAAAAAAAGTTCATGGACAACAGGATTAAAAGGTAAGGCTATTATGGTGCAAATAATTTTGAAATCCATGCATTTTCTTTTCCATGGTACACATTTTCCATGAAGAAACCTTGCAGGTGGCACACCTACCACTCTCCTCCTCCCCTGACTGGGCAGACATCTCTAATCAATCCTAGCCTTCTACCATCAACCATAGCCTAAGGCTGATAATACGCAACTGAGAGCTATGGAAACTACCCCTGTGACAAAACCTGCCTGTCAGGCTCTGACTACAATCACCAGAGATGCTGGTATAGGGAGATGCCTGCATTAGAGTGAGGGCAGGACCACCTCCCCATGAGAGGAACGAGGGATGGGTTCAACTGATTTTTTTTTAAGATCTATTTATTTTTATTGGAAAGTCAGATATACAGAGAGCAGGAGAGATAGAGAGGAAGATCTTCCATCCACTGATTCACTCTCCAAGTGGCTGCAAGTGGCTACTGATCTGAAGCCAGTAGCCAGCAGCTTCTTTCTCCAGGTCTCCCACGTGGGTGCAGGGTCCCAAGGCTTTGGGTCATCCTTGACTGCTTTCCCAGGCCACAGGCAGGGAGCTGGATGGGAAGCCAGGTTGTCAGGATTAGAACCGGTGCCCATATGGGAGCCTGGTGCATGCAAGGTAAGAACTTTAGCCACTAGGCTATCGCAGCAGGCCCTGCAATTGGTTTCTACTCACTGCTGTGGACTCAGTACTTTGAACAGTGTTTGCATCTATAATGTAGTCCATTGTCTGCTGGGAGAATAAGCAAACATTAAATCCACCCAGACACTCAGCACACAGCATGGATTCTTCCACCACTGGTGCACAACACACATGGGAGGTGCCTGGGATAGGCAGCTGGGCCGTTGCTTCAGCACAGTGTTGCTGAGTAGAGAAAGTACCTGCTGTGTTAAGTTCAAGACCACATACTGTGCTTGCTTCAGCAGCACATATACTAAAATAAGACCACATGCTCCTTATATGATGGATGCTCCCACGGCTCTTAGTCTCTCCATGGGTATAACCAGACAAATGCCAAGGTCCTTGCGGTTGTGGTTTCTGGTCCGAGAAGCTACTGCAGATGTCACTGGGCTGAGGACTGCCACTGCCTGGCAGGCCACAGCCTCGTACACTGATTTCACCCCAATTCCACACCAGGCAGCGAGGCGAGATGTTAGGCAGCTGCTGACCCCATGGCTGATCCCATCACCACCCACATCCACAGGCCGTAGGGCCTTCCAACTCACCACTGTCTGGGCTCTACCCATCCGCTCCAGCCTACACCATTCCCTTTCTCATTGGAGTATGCATTCCGTGAACATGACTGCAGAAGGCCTGTGTGGGACCAGGCCCACAGCAAGTGCACGACGCAGGTGTAATGGTCCCTGCCCTAGCTGGTGGCACTCAAGAAGGGACAGAAGAAAAGCTACAGAAAGGAATGCAACAGCTGAGGGTGCACATGGACTACAAAGGCCTCAGGCAAAGCCCTGAGGACTAAGAGCAGGGTGATGAGGCAGTGCTGCTCTGAGAGGGAGGCTGAAAGCAGAGCTGAGAGGACACAGCTTGAGGGAAGAGCAATGCAGAGAGCGTTACAAGCACCTGCTGAGTTCTCAGGTCGGATGCAGTTTGGGCTGTAGCGATCAGGGCTACTTTTAAGCTATACTGGCAGAGCTAACAGACCAAGCGGCCACAGGGCCCACAGAGCAAGAAACACGTGCCCAGCTACACACAGTCAGGTACAGCGCAGGAAGCCCCAGCCTAGTCTCACAGCCTTCATTTGAATCCATTTCCAATCTTCCTCCTCAAGGCAGGTGCCAGGGTGATGTTCCTGCAACATGAAGCTATACGCACCACTCCTTTGCACAGATAATTTCAGCAAACTGTGTTTCAAGGAACATATGCTCAGTGGAGTAACTTTAATAAAAGGGTTCCCCAGCTAAGTGCATTTGAGAAACATGGCATTCTCTTCCCCTCCCTACCCCTGGGAGTGGGTCCTTGGCATGCACATTAGCACAGTCAAGGCTCTGCCAATTACTATAGTGAGGAAACCTCTTTGATTTTGATTTACCTCCTGCCTCCTGCTTTCCTTTTAGGACCCTTCTCCTTCCCCATCTCCTGCTAGTTGGAAAGGTGAGGACAAACTCAGAGACTGACTAAGCAGGGTGTCCTATTACCCTTGTTGAGGAGTGACTGATTCTGGGTGGTGGGAGGGAGATGAATACTTAACCCAAGTGCATGGGCCAACCAATTCCAGAATTAGATGGAACTACCCACCCCACCGATCCCATACAGGAGTCCACAGCTCAACAGTCAGGCTTAGATGCAAGCCTAGGCACTAGGCTTAACCACTGAGCACCTTCCAACATGAGTGGCCCAGTTCGGAATGAGTCATCCTTAGATCAATGTCCCAGGCACCTGCCCATGGTCTCACATTCTCAAAGGGCAGTTACTGCTCAGCCAGAGAATTGGCCTGCACTCAATTGAGGCAGAAAGCACCAGAAAGAGGCACGGGCGGGGAGGGAGAGTGGAGAGCTGTACCTGCTCGGCGTGCTTTTCCTTCCAGCTGCACTGGCTCCACTGGCTCCGTCAGCCTGCAAGAGAGACCCAAACACATCAGCTTATAGATGACACAATCTACCCACTGCTACTCACCCGCTTCTAACTGAGCAGTGCGCAGGCCATAAGCCTCTGGCCTAGGTTGCCAGACTCAGAAAGCCTGCCCCTAGTGGTAAGGAGGAGTCAGCACGCTTCCCCTCACCCCCACTTCCTCAGCCTTTTAAAACCCAGTTGAGCGCCCACTGGCAACACAAACCTAGCACACCCGCTCTGGAAACCAGTGGGGTAAAGTAAGTAACTAGTTAAGTCTGAGATTGAATTGCATCACTTTTATTTTCAGTTGGGATTTCCAATAAAACAGTAGCTGCAGACTTATACCTACCAACTGGAGGGGGGAAAATCCCATTATGTTAAAATATTCTGTCCTTCCTCCCACTTCCCCCCGCCCCTCCCATTAACAGGGGAAGGCATCAGAATGCTGGCTCTTAATCTCTTTTATTTGAGGGTGGGGGAGGGGAGATAAGGCTGAATAAATGAAATTTGCAGAAATGATAAAATTCTGGTTTCAGATGCAGAGACCAAGGCCTTGGGTGTGGAGGCAGCAGCTGGAAGTCTCCTGAGGACCCAATGACACACTCCTAGGAGCCTGATTCTGGGGCTGGCACTCAAAGGGTCCTCGCTAGCCCAAGCCTAAGCAGGCTGTGGCTCTGGAAAGTGCCCAGGGCTTGTAGCCCTGCCCGTGCTGACGTACACTCCCTGGCTTTGTCAGGACACCTGGAGTTAGAAATTCTGGCATGTCTGAAACTCTGGCACATGCGCATTTCCACTCCAAATCCAGAATTTTTCCAGCACTGTGTATGTGCCATACATTGAAACAACCCCAACAGGGCAGGTGGAGAGCAGGGCAGGTGGAGAGCAGGGCAGGTGGAGAGAATCAAGCACCCCAATAGTGCTGTGGCAAAACATGTACAGGCCACCCCAGTGGGCCAGCTGTGGTCCATACCTGCCTCATTCCCTCGGGTCAAATTCTGCGGTTCCCTTGGTACCAAAACCCTTCTTGTTTTCTAGCTTTTTTCAAGTCAGGATTATGAAGACAGGACAGAGAACCCAAAATAAAATCATCACTCTCCCATCTTTTTTTTTTTTAAAGATTTATTTATTTTATTGCAAAGTCAGATATACAGAGAGAAGGAGAGACAGAGAGGAAGATCTTCCATCCGATGATTCACTCCCCAAGTGAGCCGCAACAGGCCGGTGCGTGCCGATCCGAAGCCGGGAACCAGGAACCTCTTCCGGGTCTCCCACGCGGGTACAGGGTCCCAAAGCTTTGGGCCGTCCTGGACTGCTTTCCCAGGCCACAAGCAGGGAGCTGGATGGGAAGTGGAGCTGCCGGGATTAGAACCGGCGCCCATATGGGATCCCAGGGCGTTCAAGGCAAGGACTTTAGCCGCTAGGCCACACCGCCGGGCCCCACTCTCCCTTCTGATGGGTGCTTACAAGAAGTTGCAATTTGGCAAAACCAGGCAGCAGACTTTGATGCAAGCCAAGTGGCAACAGGTAAACAGAAATGGATTTCACTCAAAATGCTTGAGATTTCCAGTCCTTTTTAAGAGGACTGGATAATCCAGTAATGTCAAGTCCTACACCATGACAGACAGCAAAACTGACATTCTGGTTTTCCACAGTTCCACCCCTTCTTCTTGCCTTACACACAGGCCCTTGTGGGCATCACCATGCACTCCCCTGGATAACCTCCCAAGAGACACTTCTGGGTAGACAGTTAACCTTCACACACACACACACGGTCCCAGAACTTGAGCTGCTTACCAAGAGGGTTTTGTTATTATAAGTCTAGGTCAGGGTCACTCTAAGGTCCTCTTTCCCAGCTCTGGAGTACTTCATCCCACCACCTACTTCAGGAGAGCATGCTGGGAGATGGGGTGGCACCATGGAGCCCCTCTCCCATGTGGCAGAGATGGAAAGATTAAGGAGAGGCAGGGAGGGAGAAATGGGATGTCTGTGTATTACTGCAGTACAAGAGACAGGCCCTGGGAAATGCTAACTAAATACACGTGGTCCCTGAGAGCAAAGGAGGGGACCAGTCACAGCCTCTCTTTCTTGCATACCTGAAAGCTTGCACACAGGGCAAATGGGCAGAAGTTGTTACTAACATTTTGCTTTGAGGGGCAGAAATGAAAAAGGGTAAAAATCCTGCACTACAGAGTCTTTTTAAAAGATCTATCTATCTATCTATCTACCTATATCTATCTATCTTTATCGGAAAGGCAAATTTTCAGAGAGGAGAAACAAAAAGGAAGATTTTCCATCCACTGGTTCACTCCCCAGGTAGTCACAACAGTCAGAGCTAAGCCCATCTGACTCCAGGATCCAGGAGCTTCTTCTAAGTCTCCCATGCAGTCAGGGTCCCAAGACTTTGGACCTTCTTTGACTGTTTTCTTAGGCCACAAGCAGGGAGGTAGATGGGAAGTGGAGCAGCTGAGACACAAACTGTCACCTATATGGGATCCTGGCACTTGCAAGGCAAGGATTTAGTCACTGATCTATCTCGCCACCACACCCTCTCCTTTTATTTTTAAAGATGTACTTATTTATTTGAAAGGCAGAATTACAACACACACACACACACACACACACACAGAGAGAGAAACAGAGACAAAGAGATCTTTCATTTGCTGGTTCACTCCCCAAATGGCTGCAATAACTAGAGCTGGGCTGGTCCAAAGCCAGGAGCTTCTTCCAGGTCTTCCACATGGGTACACTTGGAACAATTCTCTGTTGCCTTCCTGGCACATTAGCAGGGAGCTGCATCAGAAGTTGAGCACTGGAACCGGCACCCATATGAGATGCTGATACCACAGCACTCTTGCCCTTCCTGAGATATAAAATTTCAAATGATCTTTTCTCTCTTGGACTGAACTCTGGATGTGTACTTTCAGTATTTTGTACAAATTTTTAAAGTTGTCTTTTGTGACCTTTTCTTTCCCAAATTTACAGAGGTGATCAGCTCCCAGTATCCATCTGATCATTGTCACCCTTGCTTCTTTTTATGGAACTGATGATACTTTCACTCCCCATCACTGGTAGGACATCTTTTTCTGCTTTCTAGCATTTTTATCAAATAGAGAAAAACTGCTAATTTTTTTTTTTTTCCCAGAAAGTTGTCAAGACAAATCCTTCAGCAGAGAGAAGGTAGTGGCACTTGTTAAGTACAACCACTGGAGGAAGACACCAAGCTCACGGCATAGGGGACTGGAGCCGTTGGAGAAGAGATACAGGTGATGACAGTACAACAACCACTGGAGGAAGAGATAAAGATGGCAGCGGCACTAGGACCTGCAGCCGCGAGGAAGGAGTATACCCTGGGAAGGCTGTGGCTGGCAAATTTGTGTAAGTTTGACTTTAATGACTAGGAACAGCTCTCCCAGCTGGATCCAAGACTCACACAGTCAAGAGCACCCATTCCCACTGTGGAGCTCCATTCCACACCAGGCTTCCTCACCAGTATCCTCATAAACACATGGCAGTGATCCTCCCTGACTCAATCCAGTTCAACTACGACATCACCATTTTCCTGGGCCATAAGGGTCTAACCCCAGTGATGACCACAGCAACTCAGCCTCATCCTACCTTCTCACCTCCAACAGTGCGATCTGACGGATTCTCAGTTTCAAGTGAAGTTTAAGGGCATGGCACTGAGGCCAGCGGTCTGAGTTCCAGTTTTGGCTTTGCCATTTTCGAACTGTATAGCCATCATCAAGTCACCTGTAGTTTCAAGACCTCCGTTTTCCCATCTGTAAAAGGGCAAAAAACCAATTCCACAAGATCGACCACCCCAACCACAGGGGGATGTAGCCAAGATAACATAAATGAGGCAACAAGCTCAAAACACGCTGTGCCGGCAGGGATGCAGTAAGAATCACTAACAACTCCACACACAGCAGTGGAAACTGCCATTTATTGGGTCCAGGAAACCGAGGCACAGAGTAACAGGGCAGTGAGTTCAAAAGTCCATGATGAATAAGCAAATTGCAGGGACAGCCAGGACTGGTCCATAGGTCCTCCCTTTGAGTGACAAGGGTCTGCCCAGAATCCTCGGCAGCAAGGATGTGGAGCATCAAGAATGTCCCCCCAAACCACCCACAGACCCAGGATGCCCCATGACCATCTGTAGTGGAACCTGTCAGACCAACACAGAACACAGCATGAGGCCCAGGCCAGGTACACTGAATCACTGTCTCAGTAACGAGAACTCCTACACAGCTTTGTGGCACTGGCATATTCAGTCCCTGGACAATGAGGTCTTGAAGGATGGAGCTTCCTGCCTGGGCTCTGTGTGGGTATCATCTGGAACCTTCAACAAGGGGGGGGGGACGAGGGTTAAATCAGATCATCCCCCCAGTCGCTACTCCTTTCACCCGTATCATTCCATATTGAGCTTATCCAACCTGAACCAGATCCTGTGGTGGCAAATAAAAGGTAGGGGACAGAGGACCCTTGGGGAGCTGTCCTTCTCCATCTGATGTGGCTGGGTGCAGGTGCCCAGCCCCCTTTTCCAGCCCATCCGATTTCTTCTGTACCAGCTTCGCCCCAGGACCTGAGCAAGGCTATTTTTGGTGCCATTCAGCTCTCTCCTTCCCTCCCAAATGAATGTTAAGTTGTTCTTTTCCATTCTCTTATTAAGGGTTTTCTTGGAAAGAAAATATTATTCCAAACCCAGAAATTTTATTTCTAAATTTGTGCAAATGTAAGTTGTAAGACATTAGCTGCATTTCACATTTTGTGCAAATGGCAGAAACAGGCAATTCGTGTGCTACGGGATGGGGGCTGGCCAACGATTTCGATAAAATAAACCCTTTTTTAATTTAAATGCTAATGCACTGAATTAAAATTTAATAACTGAGGAAATTGAAAAGCCGAGCAGGAATATTGGAAATAAATCCAAGCAGAAACAGCTGAAATTAAAAATTCTAGAGAGTGGGAGGATAGCAGCTAAGCTGTCTTATATGATTACATTTTTTTTTCCAGAATGAAGCAAAAAAAAAAAAAAAATCCTATCTCTCGCTGGCTCTCGGGCAGTAAATCCACAGTACTGTGATTTATTGCTCAATTTTCCTGAGGGAAAAAGGCTTTCTTTCATGCTGAAATATTTCATAAATTTCAAGCCAGCATAAATTCTTAATTTAAAAGTTATGGAGGTCACATTTAGTGCACTGGTACGGCTCCAAAACCTTAAAGGAATAGTAGCGACCAAATAAAAAAATTTTTTTCTTAAAAAGAAAAAAAAGGAGGGGCTGAATTTGCTTCCCCCCCCCTTTTTTTCCCCTTTCGGTTTTAATTCACAAGTTGAAATTTCATTATTAAGGATTCCTCCTAGAGCATAGAACCCACGCGTGTGGGGAACAGCTGTGTGTTTGGAAATCAGCAGCTAAAGATGAAGAGATAAAGATTTAATTCAATTACAAAAAGGCAATTTTTTTTAAGCCACTTGAGGAATTTCTGGTAAAAATTTCCCCCTTCACTGCCCGGGAAGGGGTGAGAGTGGGGGAGGGTGGCCACTGTAATTGCTTCTCTTAGATCTCCAATCTTTTGTGCACACTGATGTATTCATTTGTTATACAGCTGTTTGGCGGCGGAAAGAATGCTGGGGCGCCCATAATTCTAAGCAAATCAATCAAAAATTAATGATTTGTCATGCTTGCACAATGGAGGAAAAACAGCTCTGTGGGTCCTGGCTGCCTGATCTCGAAGAATAAAATGCCTTTCTCTGATAAGATGGCCTGGGAGGCTGGGGTGCCACTGCAGAGGGCCCCCACCTCCAGCCCGGGGAGGGTGCAGGGGCCAAGGCCAAGATGGCGCCCCAGCCAGCCTCGTACAAGCCAGACCTCAAAGCACCATTTTCCTAAAGGTATCAAAATCAAGATCTCGCTTTCTCCCTCCCCCACCACAATGAAAATCACTTCCTCTCTGGAGAATTCAATGGAGCCCCCTCCCCGCAACTCAATTTAATTTGTCCCTGTTCATTGTTCTCCCAACACTGCTGAACTACAGCCATCAATGTCTTCCACCCTCCGCACCAGAGGACTGAGGACACAGCTCCTAGGGTGACTGCCATCCCCTAGTGTGTGTGCTGCTATGCCTGGGCAGTGACCACCTCCCACACAGGGCTGCGTCTTCAGTACCCAGCTCAGGGCCCCGGGACATTGGGCAGACAGTCACCAAAGAGGGGGTAAAACTACTCACTCCGAGAACTCCCCAGGACCGATAATGAGGCTGTTTAGATAAAGGATGACCTGCCCTGGATGAAATCTCTCAATGGATCTTATGAATCAATCACTCTTTTATTCACTCAGCAGGTATTTCTTGCAAACCTACTACGGTCAAGTACTGTTGGAGTCTGAGAAGACAATTTCAAATACCCAGAGGGTTTCTCTCTCTCTGCCCAAGTTCATGGCCATTTCTCTGTACATTTGGCCCTTCATGGCCACAGCTTATGAACCAACCCTAGCCCCACACAACATGTACAGACTGTTTTCCTATTTAACCCTCAGGTTTCAATGCAGGCAAAGGGAGTCCCAGTCTTATTCACCAGATATTCCCGGCAAACACCTGCTAGGAGTTGTTTAGCTATGGAACAACTGCTTTGTGAGTTAAAGAAAAGATTCTGTTCCTTGGAAGCTAAACATATTATAACTGCTATCTAAACAGATCCTGCCTCTCAGACAGTACTCAGTGCTGTGTGGCTGACACATGGTGCCTTGAGTTTTTAATCTTTCTGCAGTGAATGTGGTTTTACTTGAATTCACTGACTACGCTGGCTTCCAAGTGGAGGCTACCAGGGACAAAACTGGGAGGACAAAACTGGAGCCCCAATGGGCGCACACCACTTTTCCGTAAAGATTTGCAGAGTTCACACTTGAAGTGGCCCTGAGCCACAACTTGGAGAGAAGGAGAAGTGCTGAGATGAACCAGACGTGACACCTCACATATTCCCCCAATCATGCATGCCTCTGCTGGACACTATGGTTGCAGTAATATGGGTGGACTGTTTCTTCCAAGGGTCTACGTGCTGTTGGAGGCTTGGTTTGCCATGTGATATGGAAAGGTGGGCCCACTGGCCAGTTGCTAGGTCACGGTGGGAGCTGCCCTTAGGAGAGACCAAGGCAACCTCTCACAGCACCCTATGCTCTCCTCAGAAGGAGTGGTACCAAGAGGAAGCTCTGAATCACTCACTGGCTTCCTGTTTCTAGGTGTGGCCTCTTCCTCCCATGCATTCCCTGACCACTAGGCCCTCATCAGAGGCCACACTAGGAGCCCATCCAATTTTGAAGTTTGAACTCCCTAAACTGTAAACCACGTAAACCTCTTTTCTTCATAAAATTAGCCTGTCTCAGATATCTGGTTATAGTAACAATTTAAAAACTAATGTATTGTCAAAGTGGCTACAATATACTGGGCACCAGGACAGTCACTGTGGACAGAGACAGAACAGTGGGGAAGACAAACTGGCAATATCACAATTTTGACTCCCCATTTATAATTACCATCTGAGGGGCCAGCACTTTGGCTCAACTAGCTAATCCTCCACCTCCAAAAACCAGCTTCCCATATGGGCACTTATTCATATCCTGGCTGTTCCAATTTCCACCCGGCTCTTGGCTTATAGCCTGAGGAAATAGTGAGGATTGCCCAGTGCCTTGGGAACCTGCATCCACAAGAGAGACCTAAGGGAGGTATCTGGCTCAGCTCTGGCCATTTTAGTCTTTGGGGAGTGAACCAGCAGATGAAAGACCTTTCTGTTTCTCCTCCGCTCTGCAAATCTGCCTTTCCAATAAAAAAAATAAGTGACTATTTAAAAATATACATAATTGCCACCCACTGCGTGCATTCTGCAGAGGATGGGTTGGGTCCATGAGCAACTCTGACAGCGGCATCCAAAGGACCACAGGGTCAGGAAGGGCATACAGATTGAGGGAGTCTTAAGCAGGGAGCACAGAGCTCCTACTGGGAAAAACAGAAGACCCAGATGTGAAATAGAACTAGCACAGGTTGGGTGCCAGGGAGCAGCACCTGCCACATCAGGGCAGACAGAAGGGCACTGCTCTACCTAGCTGGAAGGCCTGTGGTCTTCTGGACCAGGAAACCAGCCCACCAAAGTACAGAGAGGCTCACACAGCGGGCTCCTGAGCAGACCACCACCTGGACTTGGCAGCTTCCAGCTCTGAGGCTGAAGGAACAATGATCCGAGTTGTGAATTATTTTCCATGCCAGGTCTAACGGTAGGCCCAGAGACACCAATGGACCAACTGCATCTCCAACTGCAAGTTTAACACAGGACAGATGATCAATGCCTTCCTTTCTCCCAGACACAATGATCTTTTCTGCCTCTCCCCAGGCCCTTGCTATCCAAGGTCAAGTGTAAAGAAGCAAATCAGGATTCCCTGGAATAAAAGGAAAGCAGTGTCTGCCTCCCAAGCATTTCTAGCTACAGGCAAATTCTCTCCTCTCTGTTGGGCATCAATGCAGGCTGGACTCAGATCTTCATCACGGTCATGGCCTTTGTCATCACCATCCACAGTCAATAATTAGGATGCACCTGTTAACCAAGCTGAGGAGCCTGAGGTATGTGCATCCCCAAAGCACCTGCTGATTGCACTGTGGAGCCTGGAGGCTCGGCCCATAGGCCACAACCAGCCTTCAGGGAAGAGATGGAGGCCACCTAGGGAAGCAGGAAGAGAGAGAAAGCTCCAGGACTGTGAGCTGCTGGGAGTGGCAAGGATCAACTAAGATCCTGTGACGAAGGCACCCGGGGCACTACTGGCAGAGGGAACACTTGGTAAACAGCAGCATAAGGTGTCATTGGTGTGTTATTTTGTTTTCAATAAGCCACTAGGGCCTGCATTGTGAGACAGTGGACTAAGCATCCACCTGGAAAGCTAGCATCCCATTTGGCACCACTTCATGTCCTTGCTGCTCCACTTCCAATCAAGCTCCCTGCTACTAGCCTGGGAAAGCAGATTCAGATGGCCCAAGTGCTTGGTCCCTATTACTCACATGGGAGACCTGGAAGAAGATCTAGGCTCCCGGCTTCAGCCTGGTCCAACCCAGGGTTATGCAACCATTGAGGGAATGAACCAGTGAATAGACGACCTCTCTCTCTCTTCATCTCCCCATCTCTCTCTGTAACTCTGCCTTTCAAATAAATAAACTTTACAAAAAATAAGCCACTAGAATTGAAAGAAAGAACTTGTCTGCCTTAGACTGTGCACCAAGGCCTGGGTCCCTCTCTGGGCATCTGGAATTCCAAATCTGAGTGCCAGGGTGCTCATAGTCTCTGGGGTAACAGCTCCTCTTGGGCCACCAGGTGGTACTCACCAGCCTGGACAGGTATGCCACCAGCACACAAATGCCCACATGAGGCCGAGGAGTTCCCAGATCCTGCAAACATGTCCCTTCCATTCCCTCAGCAGGGGCCCATGACAACGGGTTCTAACCATTGCTTTAGACAGGGCAGTGTTCTGGGTTTAAGGGCTCTGTATAGTGGCAGTATCTTACTCCACAGAGGAGTTTCCCAGGTAGAAGCAAGCCCCAGATGTCCTTCACCCCACATGAGCAGCAGTGGCAGGCTGGGGGACAGCTGTGGCCCGAATTCTGTCTTCCAATCAGCTGGCAGCAGAAGTATACATAGAGGCACCTGGACCGGGTGGGGACTGAAGACAAAGTCCCAGGAGGGCTGAGCACAGGCCAGCTAAGACCTGGTCTTGCCCTAGGAGCCAAAAGTCACAGAACTTTTAGACTTTAGAGCTTCACTGGGAAGGAAGAAGTTGGCAGTGATGGCAGGAGCAGAGGTCACCACAAATCAGCCCCTGCCCCGACACAATCCCTGCCACCTACTCATCATGACCACTCAGGGCCTTCCTCTGCGACAGAGGTGAGCCCAGGGCCCACATTCTGGGGCAAGCGTGAGGACTGAACGAGTTACCAGTGCCATGCGTGGAGCAGGATCTTGGCACCTGCACAGTGTCAGCTGGGGATACCCATTCAGCATCAAGGGCTTCCAATGAAGAGAATGCAATCAAGGAGCAACCAGCACCCACGGCGCATTGCCTGGCTGCCTCCCCGGCTTGAGGCAGGTGATGCAGCATCCCACTGAATGTCCTCAAGTGCCACAAGCAGGCATCATCAGCCCCAAGTTCAGAGCAAGGACTAAAGAGAAGAGGGCTGCAGGGACCAGTGGGGAAGGCTCAGCCAGGCCTCCAACCCTACCACTCCAATTCCAAGTCCATGTTTCCCAGCCCTGTGCTATCCTGACACCAAGGGCATCCATGACCTTGGAGAGTGACCTTTCCCCCATCTTTCAGAGTGGACACGCTCTTCTGGACACACAAATGCTGCTGCTTGTTTTTTACTTTAAAAAAGAGAGAGAGAATCACATCTCAGTTCTTTACAGTCACACAGTTAATCTCTCAATTTACAAAAGAGCAAGTCACGTGATTGGATTCCACAAAAAAATTTCTCTCCAGGTTTGTGATCTTACAGAAAACTCCAGGGAAAACCGCCTGGAGCAAGTTAAAACCAGATCAGCCATAAACCATGTCCCCGGTACAGCCTCACAAAGCCAAGACTCAGATTACTCATTAAATATGTGATAAATATGCACTTCAGATCAGCAGGAAGTAAGGCACGATTAGAAAAAAAAAAAAGAACAAGGTTATGCTTCCTGGGGGGCGGGTAGAAACTATTTATAAATATAAAGGATTGCAATCTCCCAATCAGGTGAACCCAGACTTGGGGAGGGAGAGCATTTACATTACCCCCTTGGGTTATTTTCTGAGGCAGGAGAGGAAGAGGCTGTCCTCAAAGCTCCTGAGGCCGACCCACCGCCAGAGCTCCTCTGAGCTGACCACAGCAATGCTACAGCAAGATAAGCAGCAGCTTCCCACTATAGGAGGCCCACTTAGCACCAGGCCAGTCTCAAATCCCTAGCCCCCCGCTTGCTTATCTGTCCAGTGGGGCTGCTGGTCTTACGTCCTCTCAGAAACCATGCAGGGTCTGCAAGACAGACCTAGGTTTAAGTTCTGCTTGGGCCACTCAGGCGCTGTCATCCTGGTCAGCTGACACATCTCTGCACCTTAGCGTGCTCTGCTGAGGACAGAGATGAAAGCTTGCCCTGACACCAGGCTGCTGGCGGGAGAGACGACACCAGGTGTGTGACAGTACTCAGGGGGTCACAAGCTGCAGATGGCGTGATGACCGTGTGATGGTGGGTGATCAAACGAAGGCGTGCAGATTGATCCATGGAGCTGCACATGGTCGCTCCAGCAAGACTCACTGGGCACAGCAGCTCTCAGCACAGACTCCACAGGTAGGAGGGCTGGCACCAGCATCCAAGCTATGTGACGCTGGGAGAGTACCTGATCCTCCGTGACTCCGTTTTCCTGTCATATCAGGATAACAGCACCCATCTCACAAGGTTACTGAGGGCTGCTGTATCTGGTAATTTGTGGAAAACTCTCCAAAGAGCCTGGGACATAAGCAATAAGTGAGTATTACCTGTATAAAGTGTATCCTTTAGGAAAATTATTGAGCAGGGGTGAACTTTAACTGTGTAACCACCATCGACTAAAACTCATGCAAGTCCCCTTTTTCCACTGAGCCTCAGTTTTCCCACTTACAAACTGGGGGATGGGCTCTGAAGACCACTCCTCTTCCCCAACTCAAAGAACTGCCAGTCCTGCCATCTCCACCTCTTCTTACAGTGTCTCGCTGCCCAGATCATAGGCTATTCGTGACTGCCTCTAGGAAGCCTTCTTTGATTGAAGCCACAATGTCCTAAGGTCACAGGCCCCGTCAAGCATGAGCGGGGGGCAACCCTGCCCCAAAGGACACTGAAGTTTCCATGAGGGAGGTTGGTTTTCTGAGGTCCTCTGGGGTTCCACAGCACCCAGGACTGGGCTCTGTGCATGCAGGAGGGAATTTGTAAAGATCAGTGAACTGGTTTCAAACATACAAGCACGGCACTGCCAATATTTAAGAACATGGTGGTGGTGAATGAAGGCTAGGAAGCACCCAGTCTAAGGAAGGCAAAGCTGATTTTCAGTGTGAATTCTAATGAATTAGTAAGGTCTGCTTGGGACAGTGTATTGAGCTAGATTTGAGGGCCACAGCTGAGCTCAGCTAGAGAAAGTGCTGAGATTGTTTTGTGATGTCTGCAGTGAGGAAAGTAAAGTTGGGGATGCCAGCATGCTTGGCCCCTCTCTCTAGGACAGCAGCCTCCTTTAAAAATTTATTATTTATTTATTTAATTTACTTATATATTTGAAACACAGTTACAGAGAGAAGGAAAGACACAGAGATCTTCCATCCACTGTTTCATTCTCCCATAAGCAGCAACAGCAAGAGCTGGGCCAGTCTGAAACCAGGAGGCAGGAGCTTCTTTCAGGTCTCCCATGTAGATGCTGAGGCCCAAGCATTTGGGCCATCTTCCAGTGCTTTATTGGGCAAGTTAGCGGGAGATGTATCAAAAGTGGAGCAGCCAGAACTCAAACCAGTGCCAAGATGGGATGCCAGCACTATAGGCAGAGACTAAACCTGCTATACCACAGACAGGCCCCAGCACCCTTCTTCTACAGAAAGAGAAATGGAGGTCTTCTAACTCCCAAAGCACTTCTTTGTCTATCACCATCTATTCTTATTTGCAAAAACACTCTGACACGGACAAAGGAGGAGCTGTGGTGGTTTAAAATGTGGAGCAAAGAAACATGTAAAAGAAGAGAAGACCAGAAACAAAATAAATGCATACAGGGAAGAAAATATGTAGGAATAGCATATGGCTTACTTCTGTGAAACAGAAACAACAGGAAGGTACAGCAGACGTAATAAGTCAGATTTTTTTTTTTTTTTAAGAAGTAAAAGTCTGGAACTCAGGCTCAAAGTAGAAATCCTATGAATTCCTCTTGTAAAATAACTCTTGGTCAGCCAACCACAATCCCTATAAATATATCACAAGATCAACAGCCCGGGCAAACAGGGGACAGAGTGGGGAGGGGAGAACAACTGCACACATTTTTTCAAAATCAAAATAGTTCCTCTCACAGTTGGAATGAAAGCATTCACCCACTTTCCTACAAAAGGAGAGGCCCATCGGGTAGAAAAAAGATTGCAATTTCATACTTCCCAATAGCTCCCTGTTGAGAAACCTACACAGCTGGATTATTCTGAAATTATTTTACAATTCTGTTTTCTTTGCAACAGGAAAAAAAAAATCAGGTGCCTGAATTCATTAGGCAGCCATGGTCTTGCTGTAGCTTCTGTAGGATTACCCAGGGTGGGATCAAGTAGTCAAACACATCAAGGGGTCTCATTTGGGCATTTCCTTCGGGATCTGGGCCAGAGAAGTAGAAGCTATTCTAGGTCTTTCAGATGGAGGTAATTTAATATAGGGATTTGAGCACACAGGAGCTGAAGCAGCTGAGGGTCATCAGGAATTAGCACCTAAGGGAGCTACTGTTAAGACATTTGGGTGAGGACACAGAGGAAAGAAATGGTGTTATCAGCAAGTAGAAGAGGTGTGGCATGGACTGCCCAATGGGCGTGGACTGCAGAGGGAGAGCTGGAGCTAAAAAAGAAATCACTAAAGGCACATAAGTCCAATCAAAACTAGCAGAAGATCCATTCGGCAAAGGCACCTGGGAAATGTAGTTCCTTGCAATCCAGAGCCACAGAAAAGAAAGAGATGGAACAGAGGCTGAACCAACAGCTGATCAGCTCAGATAGGTTTCTCCAAAAGGCAGAGACATCTGATGACAGTATCCCAAACAGCTCAACAAGGAGTCCACCTGAGTCCAACAACCATGGTTGGTCTGACTTCTCCCCAAGCAAGGACTGCACCCTGTTCCCCCCCCACCCCGACCCTACACAATCATAGCTCATTCAAAGGCATCTGAAAGTCTGGCCATCTAGGGCCTGGGACAGCCCCTCAGTATGTTTACTTTCAGCTTTTGCAGACAACCTGCTATTGCCAGACAACTCATAACCTGGAAGACCAGCTGTCTCCAACCCAGGAGACTCATGCACCCAGTGGGTCCTCCAGCAACAACCCTTGGCCAGACCTAGAACTCTAACCCTAGAGGATAAGGAGCAGGAAGGAGCAAAGTCTGTTACTAGCTGGGCTGGAAGTGGTGGGGATCCAGTTCAAGATCCTAGAACTTTCCAGATCCACAATGCAACATCTCCTTGCTTTGTGAACAGCATCCTGGAAGGCAGAAGCATCCCAACCTCACATAGGCCCAGACTCAACCCATGAACCTCTTTCTCCTGGCTGTTGCAGAAGGCGTGACATAACTCTGCTAAGAAAGGAAAAAAGGATCCTTCCCCTACCTTGAAAGCTCCATTTCTCCCCTCCCCCGGCCACAGGGGCAATCTCCCTCCCTGTTCTCTCAAAGTCTTTATTGCCTGGGCCATTCAAGCAGTATTGATTAACCAGCTGGGATATTCCGTCCTCTTTTTATGGCCTGTCTTCCTAGCTGGACCATCCATCTTCCCGAGGCAGAAGCCCTGCATCTGGATTCCCCAGTGCCCAGCAGACAGCCTAGCAGCCTTAAAGAGGACGATGACTCAGGCTCCTGGAACCCTGAGTCTGGGGTGAGGCAGGAATAACAGCATCTCTCAATGCTCCATGAACGTTTGTTTAGCGATTGACAGCATTTCCACGTCCATTACTTCATTCGAGTCTCCACAAGGCAGTGGTCAGGATTTCCATTTCAGAGAAGAGGGGGTGGAGGTGATGTGACTTTGTCCAAAGTCACATAGTTCCAGGCAGGGCTGAGATTCAGACCTATGGCTTCTTCCAAGATAAATACCAAACTCCTTCCCTTTCCACCATTCCATGTCTTGTTTCTCTTTCATGCATTGAGTTGACTGAATGAAATCATTAGGTGATAAAAAGAGTTCATAGACGTTCAGCACACTTAGAACAGTGGCTGGCACAGACTCAGGGCTATGGAAAGAATGCCTACCATTGTCTTTGTTGTTAGTACTCTGGTTATTTCTCCATCTCCCCTGAACTCATTTCAAAAAGTCAAACTGTCATTAGTTAGCAAACTTCACAGGCAAAGCAGCAGACCATGGAAAAATGCTTATATTGCACTGCTACAGCAAGCTTTCTGATTTACCTACCAAGGGGAGTCAGGTGAAGACACCGTGACTCACAGAAATCTCCTCACAGAAAGCACAGACCTGCTCCATGCCAGGTAACCATGACACTTTCTTCAAAGCAAGGCACCAAATTCCCCTTCCTGACTGCCTTCACTGGTGAATGCCATCAGTATACAAAATGCAGTACTTTCTTACTGAAGTCTTTTAAGCCAGCAGGCCTGTTTTAGGCAGGGAAAAATATAGGCCTGGAAACACAGGTAATAATGTACAAGATTATGTGTGCTTAAATGCAATTTGCAAGTCCCTTTCATGGGTGGTGCCTTATTGCCCCTCTACCGGGCCCACTGTGTACTCTGCAAATATAGGCACTCAGTTTGCGCTATCTCGCATGAAAAAACTAATATCATAGCCACCCACTAACGGTTTGCTTCAAAGTCTTAAAAAAAAAAAGTGGTAGTCATGAATGGCAGAGAACTGAATGTAAAACATATACTAAACTTAGGCCCAGTGTGGTAGCCTAGTGGCTTAAGTCCTTGTCTGGCACACGACAGGATCCCATATGGGTGCCGGTTCTAATCCCAGAGATCCCGTTTCCCATCCAGCTCCCTGCTTGTGGCTTGGGAAAGCAGTCGAGGATGGACCAAAGCCTTGAGACTGTGCACCCGCATGCGAGATCTGGAAGAAGTTCCTGGCTCCTGGCTTCGAATCAGCACAGCACCGGCTGTTGCGGCCACTTAGGGAGTAAAACAGTGGGCAGAGGATCTTTCTCTGTCTCTCCTCATCTCCATATATCTGACTTTCCAAAAAAAAAAAAAAAGGCAAAACAACAACAACAAAATATACTAAACTCAAGTAACAACAGAGTCAACTTTTTAAATAAACCAACATCACATTACATAAACCAACACTGTCTGTATACATATGTGTGTATGTATATAATGCATAC
Organism: Ochotona princeps; assembly: GCF_030435755.1. Lineage (NCBI taxonomy): Eukaryota > Metazoa > Chordata > Mammalia > Lagomorpha > Ochotonidae > Ochotona > Ochotona princeps. Next base: position 16,590,803 of record NC_080845.1, read on the forward strand.
ACACATGTAATGTTGGTTTATGTAAAAATTGTACTGCAAAATGAATGACCTTATTCCTCCCTTCTGCTTATAGTTTCCCATTACTAGCATTTTTAAGGAAAAACTCATTGTAGTTTAAAATACAATATACACCTATAAAGGCAGGTGCCTTCCTGGTATCCCACCCTGCTCCATCTTGAAGATCTAGGACTCCACAAAGGCCTGCACCTACCTTTTCTACCATGAAGGATGGGCCCAGGAACCCACAAACCTGGGGAAAGTGCGACACAGAGAGCATTTAAGTGCACCTGACGGTGAACACGATGGCCTCCTGAGTGCCTTCAAGCACCAATATGCTCTTTCTAAGAGGCTCTTGCGGGAGGAAGTCCTTAAGCCCAGGGCCTTTCTATTACAGTAGTCCCAACAAGTGAAGTTTTATGTTGTGTGCAACTACAGCCACCATAGTTACATGATTGTCAATGCATACTGAGACACTACCATGTGCCAGTGCCTCTCTACAAGGCTCTTTAAATGTGCCTAAGCTGATTCCATGTCCTAATTAGCCAGGGATTTCTTTTTAATCCAATGTACAACTTGGGGTTGTGCGTACAAAGTGAGGTTGTGAGCAGTGACATGTCTTGCTCTTTTAGGAAACCAAGTTCAGTTGAAAGCATTCACAGGGGAACAGTCCAACTATGTGGTACAATCTGGAATGTGAGTGTGGTCAGGTATCTACTTTGCTTTATCTTCATCACTTAACTCTGTGGCAAATAATATCACTACTACTTTTCTGACACTTCTGGAGTTGCTACCACTATCATGATTTCATACACAAAAAAAACCATGGCTCAGAGAGGTGAAGCCACTTGTCTAAAATCCCAGAGCCAATGAAAAACAGGACCAGTATTGGAACCCAAGTGCTCAGCCCCCAAAACACCTGCAAAGCCATCCCTAGCTTCTCCAAAAGGAAAAGAAATGACAGTACTACTAGGAAGCATGGTACATTTTAACATAAGGAAAGTATGTTCACAGCCACAGGCAGCACTGTCCAGGATGTGGTGAGTTCACCACGGGAGATTGTCATCAGAGGGTGGACAGTTTAGTTTAAAAAAAAAAAAAAAAAAAAAAAAACAACCAGGGGCTGGCATTGTGCAGTAGCAGGTTGAGCCACCACTTACAATGACAATATCCCAAATCACCAGTGCTGGTTTGAGTCCCAGCTGCTCTGCTTCTGCCAATATACATGGGAAGGTAGTGCCTGATGGCTCAAGTACTTCAGTTCCTGTCATCCACATGGAAGACCCAGACAGAATTCTCCTGGCTCCTAGCTTTGGAATGGCCCCCAGCTAGAGTTGTGGGCATTTGGGGAGTAAATCAGTAGATGAAAAGATATTTTCTCTGCTTCCCTCCTCCCCTCTATCACTCTCTCTGATGATCTGCCTTTCAAAAAAATAATAAATATTTCAGAAATACATGTTTTGAAAAAGCAATTGTTTTCAACAAAAGGACAGATAAGTTATAGGGTGTATATGAATGGGAGTGGTTAAACAGGTGGTGTTTCTTGCCAGGAATATTCCAGTTCTGGAACCTTCAAGATTCCAGTTCTTTCTCATGCTTTTTTAGGCCAACTTTCATTATCCAGCTTTTGTCTTTCATTTTTAAGGGCCACCATCTTTTACAACAATTTTAAGAACCAAATATTTCATTTCCTCTATTCCCCTTTTCCTGGCTTCACAAGTATAGTAAAACGTTAGTGAATCTATAAATTGCTCACTGGCTCAAAAAAAGAAAAACCAGCTAATGGAAATTTTAATAACTGAGGGCAAATCCAGGGCCAGAAGACCTGGCACTGAACGGCCCAAACTGGGTGCCACAAAAGCTTGAAGACAGTTACTGAAAAGAAGTGGACTCACAAGCACTCTGGTATCTGAATGATGACACTGACTCTTCTTCAGGCTGTAGGAAAAAAAAAAAAGAAAGGCTGCAACACCCAACTCCTGAGTATCCTCTTAAATAAATGTTAGGGCTGATGGTAAGGTCCATGTACACGGGTTGTCCAATCCACGGGAGCCATGTGGATCAAAAATGCTTTAAAAAAATCCAGAACATTCCAAACAGCAAAACTTGAATTCCCTGGGTTCCATGCGCTATCCTTAATCATATGAATGATGTGCTAATATTACTAGGATTGTTATCTGTAATCTTCAGAAAATTTACACAGCCAGGAAATCGTGTAGATTATATCTAAAAAGTGTGCCATTTGATACAAGGGATTTGAGCATTCATGGGTTTGGACATCTCTGGGGTTCCTGGACCAATCATCTGTGGGGACTGAAAGGTGACTTACTTTCAGGAAAAAGTACCCTACCCATGCTCCCTTACCCAGAAATACTGCTGTGATGTGCACTCCATCATACACCAAGCTAGCACCTTGAACAGTCCACCAAGCCTCCAGGGCTCTTAAAGAAACATGTGAGAACAAGAGATTACCTGGAAATTACCACTGCGGTTCCTGGCTTTTCGAGATTCTAAAGGCACTTGGCTTTGTTTTTCCCATAAACCAGCTACAATTAGCATGGAGGGATATAATTACGTTGTTAGTCTAATTGCCTGTTAGAAGCAGGATCTACGGGGGTTTAATGGAGGATGGGGGGGTGGGCAGATAAAATAAAAAGTCAGGATAATCACAGAAGACTTATGCAATGTGACTTTCTTCTCAGGTACCACAGACAAGGCCTGGACTGCTGCCTCTGGTGCCAGCTTGCTCACCCAGATGGGGCAGGTACACCACTACCAGGCAGCGACTCCGCTGGAGGTTGATGCTGGAGACGCTGACCTAATTAATCAGGAAACCATCCTGGAAAGGCCCTCAGATTGGGGGCCTTCGCACAATTACTGGCAGTGACACACTTACCCAGTGGCGGGCAGCACCTTTCCAGGTGGAGCAGCATGGTGGCAGCTGGCAGCTGGGCCGTGGGGGCCACAGACATGCTCTGCATAGCACATGAGAGGAGAGAAGGAAGAATCCCCCTAGGACAGAATGGAGTGGGAGGCGGCTCTGGGCTCGGGGCAAAGTGAAATATTCTCCTCCTGGCATGTAGTGAGTATCTGGACAACAGTGGCATACAATAGTGGCATGACACTGGTGGGCACAGAGGAAGCACTAGAAGCAGGAGGATCAAATGACTGTGAGATCCGAGTCCAGACCAGATAGGGCACGGGCGGTTCTCTCCCCAGCAGAGCACCATCTGTCTAAGATGAGCAGTTACAGGATTTGTACTGTGAAGACCTAACCTGGACAAGAGCTATGGTAGGAATGCTCCTCTCACTCACCCTTCCAAACACATGCAGTGGCCACAGCGATGGGCAGCTTTCCTCGCTGCCAGATGTGAAGGTCTAACACAAAGTCAAGCCAATGCCGTCTCATGGGCAATTGGCCCCACAGCCATCACCCCACTAAATCCAACCACAGCTTCTGGGATGAGACAACAGCCAAAGACCAACTGCCTCACATCCCCTCTTGGGGGGAACAGAGCAACTTGAAGGAACTCCCAGATTCACGCTGTAGAAAAGCATGTGGCTTCCCTACCAAGCCAGTGAGCCCAGACACCTTGGTGGGCAGAGCTGGCCCTGATTCACACCTCATCCACAGAAAGGTGACAGGGGCTTCAAGTTGCCCACCCTGGCATAGCTGGATCCTAATATAATGGCTAGCCCACAATGAGCACTCAAAAATACATGAGTGGCAGGCTGACATTGTGGAGAAATGGGTGACACCATTGCTGGGAACAGAGCCAAGGGCTGGTTTGGGCCCTGGCTACCCCACTTAAAATTTTTTTAAAAGATTTATTTATTTCTACTTGAAAGAGTCACAGAAAGGAGGAGGGAGAGACAGAGATAGAGGGAGGGGGAGAGAGAAATCGATCTTCCATGCATTGGTTCACTCCCCACATAGCCACAACGGCCAGACCTGGACTAGTGTGAAGCTAGAAGTCTTCTACTTGGGTCATCCTCTGCTGCTTTCCCAAGCCATTGGCAGGGAGCTGGATTAGAAGTAGAGCAGCCAGGAGACCATATGGGATGCCAGAGCCACAAGCAGAGGATTAGTCTGTATGCTACAGTGCCTACTCCCTCTGTTCCCCCTTGTCCCAGTTACTCCACTTCTGATCCAGTTTCTTGCTAATGTGCATCCTGGGAAGTAGCAGATGATGGTGCAAGAGTTTCCAGCTGTGCCAGTGTTGTGGGAGACCCAGGCAGAGTTTGACCTGACCCAGCCCTGGCTATTGTAGATATCTGGGGAGTCAACCAGATGAAACCTGCTATTTCTGCTTTTCAAGTAGACCAAAAAGAAAAAAGAAAACAAATTAAAAAGTGAGTGGGTAAGTGGCACAGAACAGGCCCTTTGCCTCCATATTATTTTGAATTTATTTGAAAGTCCAAGTTACAGACAGAAACAGATCCCCATCTACTGGTTCATTACCCAGTTGACCACACAACCAGGGCTTGGCCAGGTTGAAGCTTCCTGCAAGTCTCCCACGTGGGTGGCAGTGGCCCAGACATTGAGGACATACGCTGCTGGTTTTCCCAGGCCATCAGCAGGGAGCTGGATGGGAAGCAGGGCAGCCAGGACTCAAATTGGCATCTATATGGGATGCCAGCGTTACAGGCAGTAATTTTACCCCGTATATCATAACACTGGCCATCAGAATGGATTCTTAACTGTCAACTACCAGGTGGGTCTGTGAGAAGATACAAGATCCTTTGACTCATCAGTTTCTAAGTCCCACAGCCACATGCTGGCCCTGCTCCCTCCTTTGAGGCCACCACTGTAGAGCTGTGAGACTTGGAACCCAGATACCCCTCTCTCAGGTTTCAGAGACATAGTGAGGGACCTGGATGTCCATGTGAGGGCCACAGCCTAGAAGCCTGGGAGCTGGTGAAGGCAGCGTGTGCATCTTTTCCCAGCCCACCTATGATGAGCCTGCACCCATGAACACAGCCATCACATTCCAAACCTCAAGGCCGCCTGGGGAAAGCGGTTCTGCTGGGTTTTCTGCATATTCCCCATTCAGGGTGACAATGGCAATGGAGTGTGCTTGAGGCTCTCAGCACAAAGGCAGCAAGGATTCCACCGCTCCATTTATGAGGCTGCTCTGCATATGTGACCCAGAGCAGAAAGACTCATTGAAATCCAATAAAGACGGAGGCGGTGGGGGAGGCGGCCCTCCTTGCTCACAGGCTGCCCGGCTCTGCCGCTGACCCAGTGACCAGGAAGCTGCTACACTGACAAGAGTGGTGAAATGATGACAAGAGGAACATCCTGGGCCTCCCTCTGCTCACTTGCTGTCACACCAGCAGTGCAAAGGACTTGGAAGGGATTCCCTAAGAAGGTGAGGGAGCCAGCAAAGGGAGAGAGACAGAATGGGAATTTTAATATAATACAACCTACCATCTACGTCATTTGGTTTTTCTAGTGCGGACAACCAGTGGAGGCTGCACTTTCTAAAGACTGGGAGCCCTGTCCCTACTGAGAAGCTGCACCCATGTCAGCACCTGTTCCAGCCTCAGGAACAGGACGGGGCCAGCCTGGTACTGAGAGGTCTCTGAGCGCTTAACTCTAGAACTCTCTGTCTAGTGCTGGTCAGCTCAATGGGCAGTTAGCCATCAAATCAGGCATGTGGCTGTGGGGACTGGAAAGTTCTAGAAGATTCTGGCAGGGATCCTGAAATGACAATAAGATGGACATCTCCAGGAACATGACACACAGAAGAATCCTGGAAGGGCCAAAAACAGTAGGAGGTATAGGCGCCAGCTTCAGAGGCAGACCTTTCAGGAAACTTGTGGAATAGAATGGGCTATGGACATGCAGTGGGCAGTCCTGGAAACCAGCATGCACCTGCCAAGAGCAGACAGCCCACAGAGGGCCTTGGAATAAGTCAGTTCTGGGATGCACAGTTCACTGGCAGCCAGTATAGCACCAAACCCCACACTCTTCCTTACTCCGTTCCCACCCTGCTAGGTACAAGTTGGTGTCCCCTTTTCAGTGCCCAGGAAACAGCAGTTGGTGCATCCTTGGCTGTGCTGCTGATTAACCTCCCGGCTGGCTCCCACTTGCAGTGAGTAATTACAAGCTGGGTCAGGGTGGGTCCCTCCCTCTAGGCATGGGGTGTGTCATGGGGGTGATGGGGAGTCTTGAAGGGTTGTCTGCCTCTGTGAACTCTGACGAATTCCCTGGATTCCCCATCTCCTCAGAAAACAGTTCTCGGATTTGTCACCAATCAATTGCCTGAACCTTTTTTTTTTTTTTTTTGAAGGCTTCCCTGCTTCACTAATTGCATTCACTGCCTTTTTCCTCCATAAATTTAATTAACCAGCGATGTGACCTTGGCTAGGCAAGCCTCTTCAAACTCAGTTTCCCTCTCTGTAAAATGAAGAGCGGAGCTATCATCTCTCAGAGTGTCATCAGCCGGAGCATCCCAGGGCTCCGTTACGGGGATGAGCCCGTGACCTTGGTGATATTCGTGCCTGCCTGTTCAGCTGGGAGTCCCTCAGAGCAACTCCGCAGCCATCCCACTCTGAACAGTGGTGTGAGCTTTCAAGGCCTCGCATTATCCTAGATGGGCAGACAGGTCAGCCTAAACTCGGCAAGGCCCCCTCTGTCCCCCAGGGGACCCCCAGAGCTCAGATCTGCCTCAGGCATTTCGGCGCAGCCACCAGTCCCTGGGCGTAGGAGAGACTCCAGATCAGGGGCTGGATCAAAGCATAAGCATGAGGCTGAAATTGTAATAATAATAACTGACATTTATATCACGCCTTTCATCCCCAAATCCCAAATTAATTAACTTTTTACGAGACATTTTTAAACTAGTGCCATTTAATAAAATTCTATTAGGAGAAATCTTTTTTTTTTTTTCTCCCCAGCCCTATATTTTTATTAACAGCCACCAAAAATATAATTTACAGGCAACCGAAAGGCAGTCAAGAGACGGACAGAGAGAAAGCTGGCGGTGCAAAGGACACCTGTGGGCTCCAGTGTGAGGTCCCTGAGTCCTCCAGGGGTCCACTGGGCCGGGGTGACACTCAAAGACTGAATCACAGAGCTAATTCACTCAGCTCACGTTTACTGGTCATCTACTTTATGCAATGACTACAGGAGCTGCTGTGGCTACAGCCAAGAACGAAGCAGCCACAGCTCTTGAGTTCTTGAAGCTAATGGGACAGAGAAATGCTAACAAGCCACATCACTGATACCCACATCATCATCACCATCCTCATGGGGAAGTAGCCTAGAACAGTTCTCTCCCCTTCCCCGATGACAGCATCAAACAAGGAAACCCCAGCTAGTCTGGAGCTGAAGGCAGGGAGGTGAGAAAAGACTTCCCTGGAAAATGATGGAGCATTACACATGACAGAGTATAAGCCTGTCAATGGGAGGCCTGTAGGTGGGTGGGTGGATGGTAGGGGTGGGACTGAACATGATCCACGCAACAGGCACAGCATGTGTGAGAATGCAGAAGTTAGAAGATGCTAAGCCATGTCTGGGGTAGGACAGAGGGAGGGCATGAGAGATGGGACAGAGCCAGTGGCAGTTCCTGAGAACAGCAGGTAGTTGGCTGACCCTGGCTCAAGCAGGAGAGATGCATTGTGGAACACGGGTCCTTAACACATGGGAGACCTGGCTGCAGTTCCAGGCTCCTAGCATTAACCAAGACAATGATGGCCACATGGGGAGCTAACCAACAGATGGAAGATCTCTCCCCCATCACACTGCCTTTCAAATAAATGAATAAATACATAAATCTGGAAGGAAAAACAAAAACCCATGTCTTCCTACACAACACCTTCATATGCAGCCAGGGAAATGTTGGCTTTTTTTTTTCCAGTAGGGTTAATCCAAATCTGGATGCACCGTCAACGCGAAAAATACACAGCGACTGCAAAGATTTCAGACAACACTGAACATGGATGATGCCTTAATAAGGATCTTCATGAGGACTGCGTGTCCAGGTGAAATCACTGCGCAGATATTAGGCTGAATTAAATATTAGGAGAGTGAATCTCATGTGCTTCTGTTCTCCTCTTTGCATGCTGCCACTAGGAAACTCAGACACACAGCTCACAGCATATTTCTATTGAACAGCTAGCTCTGCCTCGGGTATCTAAGAACAGAGTGTTTGAGGTAACAAGTGCACTCACTGACTGCAAGAATCACAGGAAAGCCCACGGCAAGGGCTGGGGTAGGCCTGAGAGTGTAGTTAACAGGCCCTCTTGCCCATTCTTCAACAAAGCAGAAGAGGACAGACAGAAATTCCACATGGGCTGGATGACTGCAAGGTGCAACACTGGGAGGCACTGGAGCTCAACAGGCCACCAGCCAGCCTCACCTGCCTCCTGCCACGGGTCCAGATGTTGCAGGAGGAAATAAAGTTAGACCTCTTTGGCCCCATTCCCTGAGCTGCAAATAAGGCAAAGCCAGGGCAAGAGCAAACTCAAGAAACCCTAGAGTGCTTCCTGTCACTGGCTCCAGGGAGGCTGGCAAGCCAGGGTGCATGAGGTGCTCTTCATTCTTGCTTCTTTCCAGATCCAAAGAAATGGGGCCCAGAATCAAGCTGGGCTTTGCGTTGCACAAGATTTTCTTTATTATTTCAAAGTGTGATTTGAACTTTGGGAAGTTTCATGTGAAACTCTGTGCCTTTACAGCTTCTCTTGCAGACAGAAAGAAAACCAAGAGATGTGGCCACATGGCTGCACCCCATGCTAGCTGAGTGGCAGCTGGGCCACAGAGTACCAGGCAGAAAGAGGATGCTACCTGGAACGCTCCTCCTCACTCAACACCATTTATCCCAGACACCAGCTTCCCTGACCCCTCCGACAATGGGGTCCATTCCACTCATATCTACCACTCGCGACTGCTTCTGTTCATTCCCATACATGCTTGGTGCCATCTGCAGACAAGGTGGGCATCCTAGTCTGTTTTACCAGTGCCAGCTGTGTGACCTGTGTGACCAGGAGCAGAGGCACCTCCTACTCAATCTTCCCTGTGCTCTTCGGCCCCAGGGGATGTTTGTAGCTGCACTAGGATAGTCATCAACTTAGCAGACCAACCTAAAACACCTGGGGAAATTATACTTCCAACACGTACCCTTGGAGGTTGATGAAGAAATCGTGAGAAGTTCAAAATTCTGTGGAGTTTGGGGGTGATTCTGAACATCCAGAGCCACCTCAACAGCTCTTTCTGCTGAGCCAACGAGAATTTTCTGTTTGCCTTTTTCTGAAGTTGCCAGACCTGGTTCTTGTTGCTATTAAAATGGGAGTTTCACAATGGCCCTGAACCAGTTCTTCTTGTTTTCCTGAAAGAATTTCCAACCACAAATAAAATCGTGTATGAAACAAATGCAAGGGAGACCTGCCAGGGGAGGTAAGGAGTAACCACTTCTCCACGTTGGAAAAAGGAAGCATGTATTCACCTGCTCTGTATGCATGTCCTGAGTCTCTTCTGTATACACATCTGGGGGTACACACATCTGGGGGTACACACATCTGGGGGTACACACAGAGAATGCTGCAGGGCAAGTGAGATGCAGACCATGCCAGCGATACCACACTTTTTAAGGATTTTATCAAAGTAGCTTCCAGGCGGCAAAGCTGCAGCTCTTGATCTATGCTCCTGGGTCTGCCTCCAGCCACAAAGATCAAACACAATGGAAGGAAAGGACAGGGGAGAAGGGGAAATGGAAGACTTCTAAGATTAGAAGTGAGGGACCTGGCATGATGGCTCAGTGGCTAAATCCTCGCTGTGCAGGTGCCAGGATCCCATACGGCCACCGGTTTCTGTCCCAGCTGTTCCACTTCCCACCAGCTTCCTGCTTATGGCCTGAGAAAGCAGCAGAGGATGACCCAAAGCCTTGGGTCCTTGTATCCATGTGGGAGATCTGGAAGAAGCTCCTGACTCCTGGCTTCAGATTGGCTCAGCTCTGGCCATTGTGGCCACCTGGGGAGTGAATCAGCAGATGGAAGCCCTTTCTGTCTCTCCTCTCCGTAAATCTGATCTGCCTTTCCAATAAAAATAAATAAATCTTCTAAAAAAACCCCCGCTATTCCTCTGTGTGAAATGTTAACATAATAATACACTACTGCCTAAAAACTACCAAGTTCCACCACTGTCACTAGGGAGTATGAGATTCAGAAGTCTTATCTTGTCCATATCTTACAGCTGTACTCCAAAGCCCACTGCTTTCCCATCTCTGATACTCCAAGGAATAGCAGAAAGAACAGCTCTTCTTTGAGCTCATGAACTCCATGCCAGACACGGTCCTGTTTGACCAGCCATGCCCCACTTCACTCTCCAGCAAAATGGAGTGATAGCAGCTGTTCTCATCTATCCCTCCCAGATATGGAGAACCAGACTTTGAAGAGGGTTGAGCAGCTATCCACAAACACTGGGTCATTTGATTGCCAGTACTTCACTGTCTTCTTACCATGAAACTCCAATATTGGCCCCAATATTTCCTCCCATCTCTGAAGCAGAAAACAAAAGGAAGGTGAAGGGTGCACTTGAGAAGTGAGTCGGGGATGGGAAATACCCTGCCTTTCAGATAAATGTAATTATTATTATTTTTTAATTAGATTTCTCAAGAATTTTTTTGACCTCCAGGAACAAAGAAAAAATTCTAAACACTTTCATTTAAAAAAAAAAAAAGACCTATGGAGTTACAAAACTCAGGCTCACTAGCACCAAGATCCAGAGGCTGACAGGAACACAGCAACCACAAGGTTTTCAGAAAAAGGACTGTGTACTGAGCACTTGATTGCAAACCAAGCCCTCAACACTCAAGGGTTGGGGAAAACAAGCTCTTCAGAGACCCAAGGACATTGGTGTCACCCAGGCAGCTGCTCAGGAACACAGAGACAAGAAGAAGGTCTCGCAAAGTTTCAAGAGAGAGAAAGTAACCCAACAGAAGAGTCTAAACAGAGACTGAAAACATGGCTGTAAGTGCAAAGCCACTCATGTAGAACTCCTACAAACATGAGGCAGAATCTTCTCATCTGGAGAGAAACTCCAGGTTACACTCCGAACAGCTTAGAGATGGAGGAGGTGGAAAGTGGAAGTGCATCTGAAGGTCAAATGGTTGTAGGCGGAGGGCACTCCTGGAGGGAAGTTAGTGACACTCTTGTCCAAGTTTTAATAGATTGATTAAAAATTTAAGCACAGTTTAGATTACAACTTCCAAATCAACAAGAGCAAAGTCAAAGTGGGAATGGGTAAGCAGTAGGGGGAGGAAGAAAAAAAAGAGAAGATAGAGAAGAGTAAAGAGCACAAGACACAGAAAAAAAAAACAAATCACAGAAAACCAAATCCAAAATAATGCATTTGGCCTCACAGTTCAGATACCTGCGTCCCACGGCGCAGCATCTGGGTTCAACGCCTGGCTCTATCTCCTATCCCCAGTTTCCTGCTAGGAGCCAGCAATGATGGCTCAAGGGCCTGCATCCCTCTACCCAAAAAGGACACCGCAACTGGGTTCTGGCTCTTGACCTCAGCCCAGTTCTGGCATTGAGGCCACTTGGAAATGAATTGGCACATGGAAGCATTTTTTCGTTCTCTCTCAAATAAACCAACACTGAACAAGGAAAAGACGTTGACAAACAAGTGATTATTGTAAACGGAGATAGCATATATATGTCTCCATTAAAGGAAATGATACCACAGATTAAAGGATAAAAAAGGAGGTCATGAAATAAATGAAAGACCTAGAAAGGGTAAATAAAACGATGTATGAAGTCATCTCTGAGGAACACTGAACTCTAGTCTTATTTTCATACAAAAAGTAAAAAATAGATGTATATCATCACATATGTCAATAAAATGTAGAAAGGGTAACAGATCCCAAGGCAAGCATGAAAAACAAATTGCAGAGGACAAAAAGACTTTTTGATAGAAAACTCAGTGATCCAAAGGCTATAAGGTATTAAACTTTAACATAGCCATAAAATGTGGAGCAGAAATCACGGAAAATAGAAGAAATAGGGAAAATTATTTTAATTGGAGATGTTAGTATATTTCCCAGGAATGGACAGGTTATGAGATTTAATAAAAACAAGGCAATAAAGCATTCAAAAGACACAATATACCAGTTGGAGATACTACACATCTTTTCAAAAAAAAATCTGTGAACTGTCACTAACTGATCAGGTAACAGGTCACAGAAAAATTTCAGGTTTTTCAAACTATAAATTATATAGGCCATATTCTCAAATCATGAAGCAATAAAACCAGAAATTCAACAAAAAGACAGCCACACAAAGTTGAACCATTTGGAAATGGAAACCAAAAGTTATTTAAAGGAGTATTTTTGAAAAGAGAAATTAAAACAAAGTTCAGACTATTTAAAGATGAACAATGAAAGTACTATGTAGCAAAACCCACAGGATGTTTCCAAAGCTGTCACTCAAAAATAAAGAAATGAACTAAGAAGAAAAAAAATAAACTCAAAGAAAGCAGAAAATGAATAAAAATATGCAGAAATTAAACAAGTAGAAAGTAAAACAAAAGCCTTTGTAATAAAAGCAACAGCAGTGTCTTTGAAACTATCAATAAAACAGCCAAACCCACCATCCTCCACATGTCTGGCCATGAAAATGAAAAAGCTAAAATATTAGGAAACAAAAAACTGCCTGTAAGTACAGAATAACAATGAGAATGGAGGCAGGGAGAAAAGACACTTTATATTAATAGTTTTAAGATCCATGGAAATGCAACATTTTCTCAATAAAAACTAGCCAAAGCTGACTCAAAAGGAAACAGAAAACTTAAACACATCAATATAATTACAGAAAAATGTGGAAGTAAAAATTATTAGGAATACTCAAATCAGTTTACTGTCAAACTGTATCAAATCCTTTATAAACAGGCATTTTGTAAATTGTTGGGAAAGAAGGGTAGAAGGAATCATTTGGGTCTTACTACAAAGCTCATGTAATTCTCATATTAAAACATTATTTTCCTAATAAACAATATGAAATACAGAAAGCCACGGATAAATCTTAAACGAAATGCATGCTCAAAATTCCAACATAAATTTTAACAAACAAAATATTACATGAAATTACAAACAATACAACTGCAAAAAACATCAGTCTAAGTTTTCCATAATGCACTTAAAAAAAAGTTACTGAGTCCATAAGGAATATTTTAAGATTTTCACTAATACTAAACAATGTAATACCACTCCAGCTAAAGTCTGGAAAAACCAAATTGTCCAATATCACTGAATATCACTTTCATACTTTCGTTCTTTTGCAGAAGCCAGACAATGTTAAAAATTTGGGGAAAAGAGCAGAAAATAAAAATCTTAGGGTAAATACTCTACCATCTGCAGATATAACTGTCTCCCTTAAACAGCCCCACAGGTGTGTGGGTGTTTGGCGCAGCAGTGGAAATATTGGAACCCCACATCAGAATGCCTGAGTGAGACTGTTGGCCCCTGCTCCCGACTCCAGCTTCCCGTCAAGCCAGACCCTGGAAGGCAACAGTGATGACTCCAGGAATGAAGCTGTTGCCACTAACCTGGGGGACTTGGATTGAGTTCTTGGCTCCTGGCTCCAACCCCAGCCAAGCTCTCAGCACTTACAGGCATTTGGGAGGAGGAAAGGGTTGAATCAGTGAGTGGGAGCTTTCTCCCTCAATATTCCCCTCCCCCCCAAAATCAAAAGAATCAACTGAAAAACTGTGTTCAGAACAACAAAGAATCGAGCAGTATAAATAGATCTGGGACAAATCTTGCTAAATCAGCGACTTTCTTGCATACCACCAATAACCACTCAAAAAAATCTAGTAATAGGAGGAGTCTCACGCCTCTGAGTAAGACAAGCTATAAAACACCAACAAACAAAGCCATTAAAACATGTACATGACCCATTCGATGACTGCAAACATCATCATCAAAGACTCAATGATGAAGAGCCATGGTCCTGCAAAGGCAGCCTTAGCATCACGCATATATCTGTGCTTTCAAGATTCATCTATGAATTCAACGCGACTCCAGCCAAAATTCCAACAGGATCTCCAGGAGACTTTGCGGAGTTCATACAAGGCTTGTGCAGAAGAATCATTTTTATTTTGTTTTTGTGGAGTCTCTAGCATAGACTCTGTACTCAAGAATAACATGGGCTATTACACTGAGGTCACCCAAGCAGCAGAACCAACAGTGCAGAACTGGGGATATTGATGGTTGTAAAAGACCAGACTGCAGAAGCAAATTCACGAATTTGGGAAACTCCAGGTGTGGATTCCAACATCAGACTTTCCGGAAACACCACATTCAATGAGCAGATGCACTGAAAAAGACTCAATATCACTTCTAGGTGTTTCTGTGACAAAATTCTGAGCTGGAATATCATGATAAGGAACCATCATCAAACTAGCCTCAAACTGAGGGACATTGTACAAAGCCACCAGCCTGCACTCCCAACAAGCGCCAAGGCCACGAAAGACAAAGACAGATGAAAGAATCCTCTGGATGACAGGACACAGGAAGTGTGAGGACCACCTGGGATACAGGATGCCCTTTCCCACGAAGATCAGTGGCACAGCTGGTGATGCAGGAGTAAGGCCCACAGCCTGTCTAGCAGTGTCCTCTGAGTGCTAACTTCCTGCTTTTCACTACACCCATGACCATCCATTCTCTCTTTTTAGGAAACACATCCTAAAGTACTAAAGGGTATCAGATCTGCAATTTTGCCTCAAAAGGCTCAGAGAGCTTTTTGTCAAAGAGGGAGGGAAAGTGGAAAAGAGAATGACCCAGACAGTGAAAGACCATTCTTCCAATTTATTATTATTATTATTATTATTTTAATTAGAAAGGCAGATCAGATTTACAGAGAGGAGGGGGTGAAAGATCTTCCACCTGCTGGTTCACTCCCCAGATGGCCACAATGGCCGGAGTTGAGCTGATCTGAAACCAGGAGCTAGGAGTTTCTTTCAGGTCTTCCACAATAGGTGCACCATCCCAAAGCTTTGGGCCATCCTCTGCTGCTTTCCCAGGCTACAAGCAGGGAGGGTCCTGGATGGAAAGTGGAGCAGCCAGAACACAAACCGGTGCCCATTTGGGACCCCAGCACTTGCAAGGTGAGGATTTAACCACTAAGCCATTGCACTGGGCCCATTCTTCCAACTTTTCTGCAAGCCTGAGAAGAGGTTAAAATGCAAAAATACATGTTGCAAGGCTCTTGTGATAGTTACAGCTTCATTCATATTTAGCATTATTAGAAAACATGGCTGGGCATCAGGGATACCAGATTCTAGGTTGCTGCTGCCTCTTTGGAAGAAAGGCAATGACACTAGGGAAGAAGGTCTGCACTCTCACCATCAAGTTTTATGTTAAACAAAATCAGATAAGGTAAAAACAAATACATAAAGTTTATGCATGACTAGATAAAAGCAAGACACCTGGAAAAAAAGAAGCTGAAAAAAATTCCAGATGGATGAAACCAAACAAAGATGGGGAGGTGTGCGGGGGAACATTAAAAATAGACTAACACAGGAGATTTTCAAAGAAAGAATAATGGGATGAAGGGGTATTTCTAAGCATGTCCAGAAAACAGAAAGTATACTAATGACAAGAGAAATAATAATATTCAACCACACAGCAGGATCTGTTCTAAGCAGTATGTGTGGAACAATCCACGTGACCTGAATAACTGCCCACTGTCCTGGTCAGTAGAGATAAGGTGTCAATGACAACCTGATTTCAAATTCTGTACCAATTCACAGCCTTGCTTTCCTGAGATTCAATGATTTGACAGACAGAGAGACTGACCGACGGACGTGGAAAGTGACTCAGACGCCTGTGAGAGCTGGGGCTGGGCCAGGCGCAGGTCAACAGCCAGAAGCTAGTGACTTGAGCCCTTGAGCCAGCATCACGGCCCCTGAGGGTCAGCCAAGAGCAGCAAGTTGAAGTCAGGATCCAGAGTCAGGCCCCAAACCCAGACACTCCCACCTGAGACAGCCACATCTTGACTGCTATGGTTGAGGGAACTGGAGAAACAATCCAGGAGCGCCCAGATTCTAGAAGATTCCCAATGACCCTTTCTTGGCTTCACAGCGGGAACCTCATGGATTGCTATTTCAACCTCATATCAACATCACAAGCTGTGTGTTTGTCTTCCCGTTTTCAAGTTGACATGACTGAGGCTCAGATGCTGAGTGAGAGCTGCTGGAGGCCAGACACACGCTCAGCAGAGTTCAGATCTGGACTCAGATCTGTGTGCCTCGGAGCCTGATGCTGACCAGCAGTCTGCGGAAGCACGCAGACTCCTTGGCCATGTACCCTCAAGCCATCACTCTAGTTCCTGGGACAAGCATTATCAAACCAAATACGGACTTGTTCTGGGAACCAATTCTTTTTTTTTTTTAACATATATTTTTATTACATTTCATTTTTTTTAAATTAATTACATTGCATTATGTGACACATTTTTTATGCACTGGGATTCCCCCCGCCCTTCCCCACACCCTTCCCCCACGGCGGATTGCTCCACCTTGTTGCATTTCCATAGTTCAAATTCAGTTGACATTCGTTCATTGGAGGTATTTACCAAGCATAAAGTCTAGCATCTTATTGTCCTGGTAAGTTCAATGGTTTCTTGGTGAGACCATCTCTGGTCTGAAGGTAGAGCCGGTAGAGTATCATCCCAATCAATTAAAAGCCCCAACATAGTATTTCCAACCATTTACAACATTGTGGCATTAATTGACATGGTATTGATTAACCAATATGTTAATAGGAAAATGCAGGTTCTCAACCACAACCTGTGACTGCTTCAAAGACATTTCAATTTTGGTTTATATTCAACCATGTTCTATACACCTTAAAATAGCTTAGATTGCTATTCAGCTGTCTCGTGCCTATTTTAATTTTAGTCTTTAGCAGTTTATAGCATTGAAGCATGATTTCGCTGAACCTGGCTGTTTTTTGGGTGGTCTAACTCTATAATTCTAACAGCATATATGTCAACAGTTTAGGTGAGCATGTTTAGGAGGGGTGTGCAGAGAAATCTTCCATACCCCAGTTAGGAGTAATTAATCTTTGTGTCCCACCCAGTGAGGTATAAGTGCATCCCCGCTGACCGTTTCCTGTCTGTTTCTAAGCTTTCCTTGTTGTTCTCTATCTATTCTAGTTTTGTTTGTTTGTTTGTTTGTTTTGAGGGGTTTCTGGAGCGCTCCTGATGGTTATTACGAGAGGGGGTGGGGACCCAAAATTGGAAGCAGGCAAGGACCAAAGAAAGCTCCTCTCCCTAGTCTCTGGGAACCAATTCTGCTGGGACCACCTGAGCCATCTCTGAGTCCCAATAGGCAAGGACATGATTCATTCAACAAGTATTCGTTGAGCAACTATTATGCACTTGTTCCTGGGGATGCAGCTGGGCATTAGCAAGACCTCACCTCATCCTCAAAGGTCACACCAAGGAAGAACTGAGTGCAACTGGAGAGTACGAAGGCAGGATGAGATTTAGGCTTTCAGCTCTAGGCCCAAGCAGACTCTCTGTCTGAACTCAAGTGGTGTGAACAGCTTTTATCCTAAAGTGGATGTGTGGGATGCAGTCAGAAGTCCTCTCCTAGACCTGCCCAGTGTTAACTTCTCTAACAATACACTTATCCTTGGCAAGGTGCTTTCTTGAGTAACTGCTGCACTTGATGTAATCTGGGAGGGCACATCCACTTCCTCCCCAGAGGAACCAACCAAGCTGCTCAGCACAATCATGGTGTGTCAGCCTGCCCCAGGACAAAAGGTAGTTTCCCTCCATGCAAGGGGACCCTGTTCCACAGCCCCACACCTGCCACAGGAGTTTGCCACTAGGGTACCCATAGTTTCTCTCCAGCCTGACTAGTACATGGGCCTTGGAGCCTTGTACAAAATCAGCTTGTGGGTCTAAGATCACCCAGGCCTGTGCTACCCAACTGGTATGGTACGTTGAGTGTAACTGAAGCATTTTTGAGCCCCTTTTCCCAGGCTCTCCTGCCACTCCTTCTGGGAACTGCCACAGCAAATAACCTACATATAAGAAGATGAGGCCAAAGCATTGTGAAACAGTGGGTTAAGCCACCACCTGCAATGCCAGCACTCCATACGGGTAACTGGTTCAAATACCAGCTGCCCCACTTCCAATCTAGTTCCTTGCTAATGTGCCTGGGAAAGCATCAGAAGACCACAACGAGTTCTTGGTTTCAGTCTGGCCCAGTTCTGGCTATTATAACCATTTGGGGATAAACCAGCAAATGGAAAAATCTCTGTGTCTCCCTTTCTGTAACTCTGCCTCTCAAATAAATAAATCTCAAAAGAAAAAAAAAAAAAGTAGAAAGGGCTAAACAGGATACCCTGGCAGTCCTCAGCCTTGCATACCTCAGCCACTGCCAAGTGCATCCTCCTGCCCAAGATCCTCCCTAGCTCCCCCTGTCAGCCTCAAGTCACACACAACAGGAATAGAGCTAATCCATCTTGTAGGTTATCTGCTTGTTCACAAAGTGCCAAGAGCTGGAGGCTGAAACCACAGGCCTGACTGCAAAATTACAAGGGCACATCGGCACGCCCTGAGAGGCCGTGTCACCTGCCGACAAATCCCATTTCAGGGAACACATTTGCAAATCCCTCTGGAAACATCTTCATGGCTTAAGGATGGTGCTGCTTTGGTGAAAAGAGCTACTAAGGATCTGCAGGTGTTTTCCAGATCCAAGCCCCAGGCTCACCCACATGCAAGGCACTCTATTGGCTTAATCCTCACCATTGACAGATTTTGCAAATAAGCAAGAGTTGCCTAGGCAAGGTCAACCAGCGAGTGACAGGTCCTATGGGAGGCTCCTGCCCTATGTACAGACTGATCCTCCTTCAAAGCAGTGAAGCACAGGGCCCAGCACACTTGCCACCAACTTTGGGTCGATGCCTCCTCAGCTTTGTCCACCATCACCATGGACCCATGAGTCTCAGCTCATCATCTACCTCACACTGTAGCAACCTGAGCAACTCACAGGACACTCTGGCCAAACTGCTCTTGAATCTCCTTTCTTCTAAAGGTGTGCCAGATCCCGACCTCTTGCCAGCTCAACCTCCTACTCCCAAATTACATGCTGGTCCTGGCTCTCACCATGGATGCAGCACACACAATCTGAATTCTAAGCATCCCATCCCCAGATGCCCAGACGCTTCCACAAACCATGGAAGCTCTGAGACCTCCAACCCCCAATGCCCCTTTCTCCCTCATACTTCTCCCACTGCTGTCACTCCCAGCTAAAGCCACGCCACCTCTCCCTCTGCAAACCCGTTCAGTTCCTGGCTTTCTCAATCCTTTCATTCCTTGACAATCCCCACTCACCTTCTCACCCAGTCTACTCTTGGCCTACCTGATACAGCCACACGGATGGCTTCACTTTAAATTCATGACCACAGATCTCCAGTGGGCCCTTAGGACAACCCAACAATTTCCCTCCTCCATCAGGCTCAGAGAGGAGCATTTGAGTCTCGCCTTTCTCCGCAAACCTCAAACCACCTGCTCTCCGCAGATACTACTTTCCCCGAGAACACAGATGCCATCAGAAGTGAACCACTCATCTCCCCACCACCAAACCTCACCATCTAGCCCTCAGTGCCCTAAGGAGTCCTCCTGCCAGCTCACTGCCCTGATGCACTGCCTCCTGCGTTGTAGTGGTGCTGGCACCTGGTTTCTCTCACCAGCCCAAGTTCACTGCCTGCTCTTTCCCCTCCTCTCTCCCCCAGCATGGATACCACTCCCTTCTCTCCCAGTTCCTTCCCAAGGCATGGAAATGGCCTGTTCCCTCAGTACCCCTGCTCAGGCCTCCCTGCACCCTTACCCTGTGGATTTCACAGCAAATGTGTCCAAGCTCACTGGCTCCAGCTCCTTAAATGTCTTTGATTCCACTCCTTTCCAGGAGTGGCACACCCCTCACCCTAATCACTTCACTCTCTCCAAGGCTGCTGGTAGCTGATGTCACCAAACATGATGATTAATGCTCAGTCCTCATCTTTGTAATGAATGTGACCAACCTTGCCTTTTCTCCTCCAGGTTTTAAGCAGCCCTCTGCTCTGGTTTTCTTCCCACTTCCCTAGCTGCTCCCTGGTCCCCTTTGTTTCTTCCTCCTCCTCTTCCCAGCTGGGGTTCCTCTCTACACACTCATGCCTCAGCTCCCACAGACAGATGCCACCTACGTGATGCTGATTTGCAGTCCTGAGCAGTGCTTGTCCAAGCTCCTGGCTCATACCCACCTGCTGATGGAACATAAGTCCCGGGAACCTCAGAGGCATCTTAGACTTTGTGTATCTCAGTAAAAAGCCCCAACTCCTCAGCCAACAGGAAATCAGCCCAACTGAGCTCTTTAGCCTCAGCTTTACATACAAATCCCTACATCAAATATACTTCAAATGTTTGTGTCCCCCTACCCCCTCCTCCCAGCGCCGGCACACACTGCCTGTTCTGGCTGTGAGGCTCCTGACCTGCTCACCCAAAGTTCCCCTACTTAATCCTCAACACTGCTCCATTCCGTGCTCCCAAATGGCCTGACTCCCTAATATGAGAGTGTTCCTGCAGGACAGGGAGCGCCTCACTCCTCTGTACTGAACTCCCAGCAGCCGCTCTGAGGTTGGCTGAATCACTGATTGATGGGGCTCCCAGCCAATTAGGCCATAACCCACTCCTGACTCTGGTTCCCACCACTACTTGGCACCACACACTTCCTTACTGCACCAGCCACATAACCAGAGACTGATGAATTCCCTCCTTACAAACTTCTCCTACTTCTAAATATAACCATTCTCCCCAAGTTCTAGCCAAGAAAGCAAAAGTCCATGTAATTTCCACGGTTGTCTCATAATTCTGTCAGGGAGAGTACAACAAATGCACAATTTTATGGAAATATGTGTGCACGCTTATCTGGCCTTGGTTTCCTATTCCTGTCCCTAAGCAAGGTGGCAATCCGGCGCAAACCATTTCATGAGAAAATTAGTCCCACTAGAACTCATAGAACTGAGCCCAGAAGAGCAGAACCTCAATATCAGCACAGACACATTGGGGACCACCATGGCCATGGACATACACAAAAGTCAGATCCAAGAAGGGAAGGCACAGAACCAGGGCCTCCTTTATGCTTGAGGGCAGCTTCTTACCAAGCATTAATGGACAGAAGTGGGTACCTGCTACTGGACCCACTAACTCACTCAGCAAACATGTGTGAGCACTTCATCTCTGTATGGTCCTCCAGAGGGTCCATGCCACATGCCTGGATGAAACTGCAACAGATGGAAGTCAAAATTTTCTTGCCATTCAGTCTGCTAACTTTCACCAAAATTAGATCCTTCCTGTCCCCAGAGACTTCAGTAATATCAAACATAAGGAGCAAATGAAAACCCCTACAGGTATCTCTGTTGCCCTCAAAACCTTAGCCTTCCAGAAGGAAAGCAATCTGTAGAAGCTCTGGCTTCAGAACCTACAGGGATTGTGTGATAACAGGTCTCCTCCAAACAGAATGCACGCATGCAGGTCATGGGTCTATCCTACCCTGGGATGGCCCTTCTCCCAGAACACCAGAAATACACAGGACAGTCCTCTTATCAGAGGAAATGCTTTGTCAAGACTTACTCACCAAGGGAGAAAAAGTCCAAGGTACGTGTGCTCCGAGTGCCTAGACATTCACACAGTGTCCCACAACTGCTGTTCCCATCATTCCCATTAGAAATTCATTTCATTGTTTAAAGGCAACAACAAAGACAAAGCTGGCATTTGCAACAAACCCCATGAACACACAACTATAGCACCCAATCATGTCTGGGGAGGCATCTGTCTGGGGAGGCATTAGCAAAGGAGTGTGTGGTTCCTGGAGCAACAGAATGTGGGAAGGGCATTAGGACCATCTCGTCTACAGCACTCAGAAAACAAAGGCCCAGGGAACACAACTCATTCACATCTGGAACACAGCCAGCCCAGCTACCCACCATCTGTCCCCCTTGAGAGGCAGGGCTGCTAACCAACCAATGCCACATCCTGAGATCTGTCTGGCCAGGCTAAGCAGAACCAAGAGGGAAAGAAAGGCAGCAGGCATCATGGCACACAAAGTCACCGGCTGTTTGTCTCCCAGTCAACTTAAGGATACCAAGTTCCTCTAGCACAATTAGGACATAACAGAACATCAAAACCTATCAGGTGGTTTCTTCCAGATTCAGCTCCGACTTGTTAAGAACTCAGATGTCATGACTCTGCAACTCACAGCAAGAAAAAAAGTCTGAAGAAACTGAAAATCAACAACTTTTCTTACCCAAAGGACACACAAATGTGGAGCAAAACAGCCGACCAGAGCGTGAAGCAGCTGGGTCTGAGGGGCAGCTGGGATATGGGAGCAGTGACTGCCTAATTCTTAGAGACCTGAACATAGACTTGCTTGAGTCTTGAAAACTTCCAGGGACCCAGGGAGCCACCAAACTTTCCTGTGGCTGAACTCCAGGTAGGGGATGGACAGTAGCCATGCGAAACGCACCAGGTGAAGCAGACACTTTGAAATAGCACAGTGTTCTCCAGAGTAAGGGTCTGCCCTAAGTGAGATGACGTTATCCTAGACCAGGGGGAGGTATGAGCAAGAAGACAATCCCAGACATGCCATCATATAAAAGAAGGAAAGGGTAAGCAATGCTTTGGAAAGTCACAGTCCAGGGACCCACCCATCGGTTTAGAGAAACTTCTATTCATTCCTAAAAGTATAGACCATCTCCTCACCCAAAAAGATCCAGAACAGCTTACAAATGAGAAAACAAAACACAGATTCCACTTGAGAAGGAGTGTTTAGGGAAACCATACAATAGACAAAAAAGAAAAAAATCGACAACAAACAGCCACAACAAAATAAAAATGGATGTTTCTGGCACCCACAGCTTACAAAACCATTAAACACAACCTTCTTCCTAGCCACATAAACATGAAACTTCACATCACATTCCTCCAGACCACAGTTCCTATTTATTACCAAAAAGATCAAGTCTGGCTTTGAACAAAAAAAAAAATTAAATCCTAAGACACAATGGGGAGGACACAAGAGTCTCAAGAGATACAGCAGGCAGGAGAACCAGGCTGATAGAGAACACAGACCTTTGGAGCTTTTAGGTCACTTTAAATATCTATGACTAATCTGCTATAGACCCTAGAAGAAAAATGTTTATCATGCAAGAACAGACAGAATTCAAAGCATCCAAAGAAAATGCGAGAAATAAAATACAAAGCAACAGAAATGAAGAATGAGTTTGCTGGAGTCCTCACCAAATAGACAGCAGCTGAAGAAGAGGAAAAAAAAAAATCACTGAGCTGGAAGAGAGTTCAGTAGAAACTACCCACACTGAAACACACAGATATTTTAAAAAGAAAAAAAAGTAAATGAGATAGCAACTTCCAGCTTGAAAAGGCTCACTCCAGGGCTTCACAAGAAAAAAAGGTTGTAGAGCAAATCACTGACCAAAAGAAAAAAGAAAAAGAAAAAATAAAATAAACAAACAGAAAAACAGAGACAGGTTCATCAAAAGAAACAGGGTTGAAGGTGCTACTGGACCCAGTAGGCATAACTGCTGGAAACAGCCTGCAGAGCCAGAAAGTGCCCAGACAAGACTCAACCCTTCCACGACCTTTAACTCCAGGAGCCAAATGGGCTTCTCAGGGTGATATGCTTAGCTAGGAGTAGGGAAATAGGAACAGTTCAGAAATACAACATCCAGAACATTCTGTTCTAGTCACAGAGGGCCTATACAACAGGGAAACTAACCAGGTGGTTTTTACCAAGACCTGACTCACACTGGGGAGAGGTAATGTCCATGGCTAGTGCCTCAGAGTCTCCAACACAAGGAAAGGAAATAGGCAAACCCAGCACCCTCTAGTCTCCCTATCTCATCCCAAAGGGGAAAGACACTGAGGGTCACAGTCCAAAGGCACAACCAAACAGCCAGCTAAAAGGCTAATGAGCAGATCTCAGAGTGCCTCTCCACCACGTTGGAGGGCTCCTCAGTAGTGGCAGAATCACAGCCTAGCACCGTGAGGCTGAAACATGGTATGGTGTCTCTAGAGAAACGAAAGACGACAGAGGAGATGAAAACAAGGACCCCAGAAGAAATTCTAGCCTCATAAACCCAACTCCCAGCCAAGTCAACATAAAACCTCCCACAGAAAGTCTACTGTTACTTGGTGAGTGGTTTCAACCTCACACTAAAAATACTGACTGCCTCAGTACCTGATATTCATAAGATACAGCTTTCATAAACAAAATTACCAGGCAGACTAAAAGGCAAAATACAGAACCAGACTCACACATGACACATATTTGCGAATCTGAAAGAATTCATATTAGAAGAGTTTTAATAGAAAAGGCAGATGATAACTGTTAAGTAAAGAAATGGAAAATGTAAGACAGAATCAAAAGAAAATGCTAAAAAGAAACCACACACTGAAGAGAATGAAGAATGCAAAGGGAGGAGGAAGTAATATCAAGAATCGGGAGACAAGCACAAAAGATAAAACATGCATAAGGAGGTTACCAGAAGGAAAAGAAAAAAGAACATTACAAATATCGGGGGTAACAATGGCTGAGAATTTTCTAACATTTGTCACAGACATTAAACTATAGGTCAGGAAGCTCAGACCACACAAAGAACAGTAAAATTCAAAAATAAGCACTCTCAGTGTACCAAACTGCAGGAAATGAAAGATAAAGTAAAAATCATGAAAGAAGCCAAAGGAGGAGAAAATGCTGGACATATGAGAGGAACAAGGAAACAATCACATCAGACTTCTCCTTACAGACTATGCAAGCAAGGACAGTCGACCACAACGTTTAAAATATTGGAAGTATTTCTACCAACCCAAAAATCTGTTCCAGTGAAATTATCCTTCATAAATGAAGGGTAAAGACAAAATTCGAAGGATACTGTTGCCAAAATACCTGCCTTCCAAGGAATATTAAAAGGAATTCTTCAGAGAAAAGGAAGAGAGAATAAAGAGAGGCCCAACATTCAGGGGGTAGGTGTTAGGTCTAGCTGTTAAGATGTCAGCCAAGGGCTTGGAGTGATGGCTCAATGGCTAAATCCTCACCGTGTAAGCGCTAGGATCCCATATGAGCACTGATTTGTGTCTTGGCTGCTCCACTTCCCATTCAGCGTCCTTCTTGTGGCTTAGGAAAGCAGTGGAAGATGGCGCAAAGCCTTGAGACCCTGAATTCATGCGGGAGACTTAGAACTTCCTGGCTCCTAGCTTCATATAGGCTCAGCTCTGGCTGTTGAGGCCATTTGGGGATTGAACCAGTGTATGGAGGATCTTTCTCTCTCCTCTCTGTACATATAAACTGGTTTTCCAATGAAAAGAAAGAAAGGAAGGAAGGAAGGAAGGAAGGAAGGAAGGAAGGAAGGAAGAAAAGAAAAGAAAAGAAAAGAAAAGAAAAGAAAAGAAAAGAAAAGAAGAGAAAAGAAAATGCCTGGTAGTCTATTTTCAGCACAAAATGGCAAGTTGCTATTAGCTGTCTTGCAGATGTAGCAAAACTCACTAGGAAAATGGGATGTTAGAGAATTGCCAGCTCACAAAACAAGTTCAAGTACAGAGAAAGAAGGAAGCAGGTAACTTCGTAACTTAGGTGACATCTGTATACCCCAATCAAGCCCTAGACATTACGGCCAACTGAGGAGTAGAGTACCAGATGGAAGATTGCAAATGCTGTGTGTGTGTGTGCGTGTGTGTGTGTGTGTGTTGTTCTCTGTAACTATTCCAGTCAAATAAACAGATCTTAAAAAATAGAGAGACTTGGGTGCAGCACAGTAGCCTATTGGCTAAAGTCCTTGCCTCGCACGTGCCAGGATACCATATGGGCACCAGTTCTAATCCCGGAGGTCCCGCTTCCATCCGGCTCCCTACTTGTGGCCTGGGAAAGCAGTGGAGGATGGTGCAAATCCTTGGGACTTTGCACCCACATGGGAGACCCATAGGAAGCTCCTGGATCCTGGCTTTGGATAGCACAGCTCCGGCTGTGGCAGCCACTTGGGGAGTGAATCAGCAGACAGAAGATCTTCCTCTCTGCCTCCTCTCTTTATATCTGACTTTCCAATAAAAATAAAATAAATCTTTTTTAAAAAGTAAAGAAGCTCTCAGAATGGAATAAAAAACCAGAAAAGATCCAACTATATGCTGGTCAAAGAAACCCATTCAGGGCCCAGTGTGATGGCTCAGTGGCTAAATCCTTGCCTTGCATGTGTTAGGATCCCATGTGGCATCAGCTCGTGTACATGCTACTTTACTTTCCATCCAGCCCTCTATTTGTGGTCTGGGTAGCAGTAGAGGATGACCCAAAGCCTTGGTACCCTGCATGTGAGATACCCAGAAGAAGTTTCTGGCTCCTGGCTTCAGACTGGCTTACCTCTTGTCTTTGCGACCTCTTCAGCAGTGAACCAGATCTTTCTCTATATATCTCCTCCTTTCTGTAAATCTGCATTTTCAATAAAGATAAAAAATCTTCAAAAAAAACCCAAACCCATTCAAATATAAAGATATAATATGTTTGTATTAAAAGCAAAGGTATGGAGAAAAATTTACCATGCTAGCATTAATTGGAAGAAATTTGTAGTAGTTATATTAATTTCAGAAAAAGTGGAAGTCAGAACCAGAAGAAATATCAGAGGCAGTTAGGTACAACATGATAAAAGGATCAATTTTCCAAGGAGACATAATAGTCTTCAACATGCAAGTGCCTAACAACATGCCATCAAAACAGATGAGGCAAAAAAAGAATTGCAAGTGAAACAGACAAATCTACTACCAAAATCCTCTTTCAATAACTGACAGATACAGCAAGCAGAAAATCAGTCATCAGACAGTTAAAACGAACAGCATTCTGATCAACTGGATCTAACTGAAACACATGGTATCCTTCACTCAGCAACTGCAGACTACACAGTTTTCTCATGCCAACATGGAACACTCACCATGACAGACCTTATTTTAGGCCTCACAACACACCCTAATAAGTTTAACAGATAGAAACCACATAAAACAAGCTCTTAGGCCAAAATGGACATAAACAAGAAATCATTAACAAAAGACTGATAGAAAAGTCCAAAATACTTGGAAATCAAGCACACTTTTAAATAATACACGGGTCATAGCAGAACTCTCGACGAATTAAGGCCTATTTTGAACTACATGAAAATGAAAACTCAAATGAACACTCATAGAAAGCAGCACTTACAGTGAGTAGAGGAAATTTCACAGCATTGAACGTAAATACTAGAGAAAAGGAGGGGCCCGTGCTCTGACAGCTGCTGCCTGCAGTGCTGGCATCCTATTTGGGTACCAGTGAGTCCTGGCCCTCCACATTTGGTCCAGCTCTCTGCCAATCAGCCTGGGAAAGCAGCAGAAGATATCTCAAGTGTTTGGGCCCTTTGCACCAGTGTGAGAGACCTGGAAGAACCCCTTTGCTCCTGTTTTCATACTGGTCCAGCTCCAGTCATTATAGCTACTTCGGGAGTGAACCAAGATGGAACAGCTCTCTTTCTCTCTCTCTCTCTCTCTCTCTCTCTCTCTCTCTCTCTCTCTAAAGCTCTTTCAAATAAATAAATCTTAAAAAAATAAAAAAACAAATAACTAAAATTAACAAGCTTAGTATCTACCTTAGGAAACTAACTGAAACTACAGGAGCAAAAGAGTCCCAGAAATCCAAGGCAAGAAGAAGAAATAATCATAAATAGAACAGAAATCAACAACACTGGAAACAGGAAATGAACAGACCCTAGTAATGAAACCAAAGGCCAAGTCTTCGAAAGGATCATTACAATTTACAAACCTTTACTAAGAAGAAGCCAAATTAAAAAAAGGGACGACATAAGTTATTAACATCAGAAATGTAACAGGGGCTATCACCAATGGTCTCATGGACATTAAAAAGATAGTAAAAGAATATTATGAATAACTCCTAGCCCACAAATTTGATAACTCAGATGAAATGGACCAATGACAGAATTTACCAAAACTCACACAGGGAGAATTAAATCATCTACATATGCCTGTCTATACAAGACACTGAATTCTTAGTTAATAACCTTCCAAAAAAGAAGTTATTAGGCCCAATGGAAACGTCTACCAAATACTTAAAGATAAAATGATACCAATTCTTTACCCTCTCTTCCAGGAAATGGAAATAAAGGGAACACTTGTTAACTCAATCTACAATACCCGCATTACTCTAGAATCAGGCAAGACATAGGAAAGAAAAACTAGAGACCAGTATCTATTCTAAACATAAGCTCAAAAATCATCAACAAACGAATAGCAATCTAGATCCAAAAATGCATAAAGTACACATCCCAACCATATGATATTTATTCCAGGTGTGCAGGGTTGTCTCAACATTTGCAAAGCAATAGAATTGTCCAGTGTACAGTGTGATGGCTCAACAGGCTAATCCTGTACCTGTAAGAACTGACATCCTATATGGGCACTAGTTTATGTCCTTCCTGTTCTACTTCCAATTCAGCTTCCCTGCTATGGCCTGGAAAAGCAGTGGGCAATGGCCCAAAGCCTTGGACCATGCACCCACATGGGAGACTCAAAAGAATCTTCTGGTTCCTGGCTTTGGGTTGCTCAGCTTCAGCACTGAAGCCATCTGGGGAATAAACCCAGTGGATAAGTATAGGATATCAGAGGGGAACTACAAAATTACGATGAAAGGAATCAAAAACAACCTAAATAAGTGGAAAGACAGCCCATGTTCATGGAGGAAAGATTAAAGATGTCAAAAAGATGTTAAAGATAGTTAAAATTGTCAGTTCTTCTGAACCTTACCCACAGATTCAATACAATACCAATCAAAAACCCAGCAAGCAATGTTGTGAATAATGACAAACTGATCTTGAACTACACATGATAAGGCAAAAGAGGCCTGGAATACCCAACTTTAAAACTGCAAGAGACAAAGACAGGAGTATCAACCAAAGAAGAAAAGTAAATGAGCGAAACAGGACAGACCTGCACAAACACAGCTTGCAGGTCTCTGACAAAGGCATCAAGGCCATTCCATGAATAGTCTTTCCAACAAGTGATGCCTGAACAACTGAACATCCACTCACCTGCCCTGACTCTGGCAAACAGCCACCCAGCACACGGACTTTTCTTGCAGAATGTAAGCTGTCAACTTTCCTTCCTTCTGCCCCATCCAGATTCTTCTTTCATGCCCAAACATTCCCTAGTGAGACCAAACCTTCAGAGCCCCTGGCAATCTCCACCACCAACCTACAAGTTTTCCTCAGTCCTATTTATGCTCCAATTTCTTCTTTTCCTTTTGTCTATTACACTGCTCCCAGAAGGCACTATATTAATCTTCTCGTCCCTGCTTTATCCCCAGCATGTACACAGATACCCACTAAACACTTCCTGAATGAATAAGGTTTTAAGGTATGCACCTTTCATATGTGTATTGAGTACATATCAGAGAGTACCCACAAATCAAATATTAACACATGCAGGTTTATCGCTGGGTGGGAAAGCTGGGGATGATTTTGACTTTTTTTTTCTTTTTTTGCTCATCTGGACTTTCTAGCTGTTCAGCAGTGAACAAGTCTTGCTTTGGATCGCAAACATAACAAGGTAAGTCCAAAAGGCAAGAAAACATGACACAAGAAAGGCCAGGTTTACACAAACGCAACACTAGGAGTGACGATTCCCCCCTGGCAGAAGGCATCTTCCACTTTGAAGAGATCAGTCACAGAAATCTTCTATGTAGAGAGCAGTCAACAAAAGGATATATGTGAGGTGCAGAGAGTTCCATTTCCCTGGATGAGAACGAAGTCCTGCCTTCCTTCTCCCAGGCTTCTCTGTTCCCCAGAGGAAGTCCCCCACCAGGCACACTCCCAGCTGGTTAGTCCACTCTCAGTGGCTTCTGATCTCATCAGCCTCAGGGTGTCCCTCCAGGCAGTGGAGTCTGGTGACTCTGGAAGACCAGCCTGGCTTTTCTGCCAGGCCTTCCCCAGCATACAGCCCTCAGCCCGCTGGATGGAGAGAGAACAGCCCTGGCCTAACAAGTGGAACGCCAGGACAATTCCCAGTCTCTGGCCTCAGGAAGCCATTCCGGCCATCCAAACCAAAGGATACTGTGCCAGCGGCCGCCACCACAAATGCTGCCCTGGGCCAGACTTGCCTGGGTGCCGTGTGCTCCTTCTCCCTGGAGCTCAGGGCAGAATCCAATAGGTAACAGGTCTGACTCTGCAGATGAAAACACAGACCAGAGACATGAAGCAATCTGCCTCCTGTCACATGGGACTCTGGACAACACCACTGGCATGACAAATGCCAAAGCTTCCCGCGAAATGACAACATCTGCTCAAATGAAAAATGGCAGAAGTGCCAGGTGCCTGATTCGTGACAGGTCTCAGAGAGACGCAGAGGGCAGGCCACTGTTTCGACCCTGGTAGAAGTGACCCTGTAGCACAGGCAACACATTGCATCACTCCTACCTGGCCCACACTTGACTCTTAAATGGGCTGTGCCCTCGGCTAGGTGAATACCAAGGTAGTACTCAGCAAAGCCACTGTGAGCCCCGGTATGCTGCAAAAACAGGCCAGAGATACAGGCTAAGAACCCGACCACAACTGTCCCTAATGGGGCTCTTTCCATGGGTCAGGCACTGCGCTTTGCACTTCCTGTCCATTAATTCAGTTAGTCCTTACCATCACCTGTGATGTAGGCTCAGGTATCCCCACTTCATAAGTGGGCAAATCAAGGCTCTCTCTCTGAAAATGAGTGACTACTCAGGATCACCTGCCCTCTCAGTGCCTGTTCCCCAGAACTGCTGCAAACAGCAAGGGCTCCAACTGACAGGTTCCTACTCAAGTTTCCGTGCAGCGGCGCCTGGCATCTGAGAACTAACACACAGTCATCTAGAGAGAGAGAAGTCTCAGGAGCATGGAGGTGACTTCTGCTTCACCAGGGCAAGACTGAGCTGGGCCTGTGAAGAACGGAAGGGTACAAGGCCTGAAGGAAGAGGAGCTCAGGAGTATGTGGGCCCATTCCAACAGCACCTGCCCATTCTGGACCCCAGCCCAGAGATCTCCTCCCTCCCCAACTCCAAGCAGCCACCGGGCCCCTGCACAGACCTGGCCACAGCATCTTCAACCACAAGCCTCCAGGAAGGAAGGCGAGGTTGGAGTGATGCAAAGGCCCTGGGCCATCTCTGAACTATTTGAATATTAACCTTCTCAGGCTCATTGTGACCTCCAGATCCCTTAGCGTGATGCAGAGCCAGCTACTTCTTTTTCTAGGCCTCAGTTTCTCCATCTGCAACCTGGGGAATACCCTCCTTGGCTGGCCCCTTTCCCAGGATGACTGTGCAGAAGCAGCGAGAACCCACAGGATTGCACTGCAAGCCTGAACAGCTGAGTCAAGGCTGCCGCTCCCCCTGGAGAAGGTGCCACATGGCCCAAGGCCAGCTCTGTTCTCAGAAGACACGGGCAGCAAGAGCCCTGGGGCCAGCCAGGCAGGCCTCCCTTGACTATGAACAGGCTGCCCCTCTCCAAGTTTGCTTCTGGCATCGCACTCCGCCAGCCTGGATGGCAAGAGAGTCTGCCAGCCAATTCTCCTCTTTGGGGACGCATTCACACACAATTCAGCTCATAAATAAAAATCTGATTACCGCAGGCTCTTCCAAAGCCAGTGTGCCTGTGTTTTAATCTTTTATAAAGAAAAACCCATCCTGTATTCCAGCAAGGCTACAGGTGGCTCTTGGCAGCCCCCTGCCCACTCCTAGCTATGGACACACAAACGGAGGGCCCCAGGCCCTGTGCCAGCAACCACCCCAGCTCCACTGTGGCTGTCACTCAACCAAGTCATTAGCAGTGAGCAGACCAGGCTGCTGCCAACCCCCATGTAACTCTCCTGCCAACCCAGTCCCCTTGGCTGCTCTCCACACTCTAGGCACTTTCTGCTCCACACGACTGGGGATGCCCTAGGCTCCTTTTCAACAATAGTGCTGACAATAGAAAGGGCCAAACATGGGGAAACAAGAAAAAACTTCCCCTCCCATCCCACCCCTGACCCCTTGATAACTGCTAATTCATATTAACCAGGGCAGCTGGGGAAAGGGGAAATGAAGGCCCCAGAAAGCTGTCCGCTGAATCTGGAGTCATCCACTTGTTCACAAAGTGTTACCAGGGCCTTACTCTGTGTCCAGACACTGCAGGCACTAGGATTACACCAATAGGCCATGTGGTGGAGACTCCTTCCCTCCTTCACGGAGCAAAATCAGATACTCAGGACATGCTCCAAGCAGGCTGATGACTTGTCTAAAGCACAGGGACATGGCTGTGGACCAAACATGGTATAGTCATGAATGCTAGTGCATGAAATAAACACCCAAGAATGGAAAAGAATGAGTCCAAAACAGCAGTGAGGCAGAAGGAACACGCCTCCTGCAGTAGAATCCCAGCTGGTAAATGCAGGAGCCATGGGAATCCCTCCTTGGCAGACACACCGTGACCATCACAGCACCTGAGAGTCAACCACAGGACTCTTCAAAGTCAATTTCACCAGTAAGAAAGCTGCCCAGATGCCTGGCCCTGAGCAGAGGACACCTGTTGGAAACCCTTAACTTCAGTCATCTACCAACATCTGATAGATCCAGGCGGGGCGTTCCAGAGAACACCTGGTGGGGACCATTCAAAGGCCAAGGGTCCATCCCAGGCTGGCAGAGACTTATGGGATCCTCAGCATGTGCAAGGCGAGGACTTTAACTGCTACCACGCCGGGCCCTGGATTTATTTATTTATTTTTATTGGCAAGGCAGATCAGATTTACAGAAAAAAAAAGAGAGAGACTAACATCTTCCATCTGCTGATTCACCTCCCAAATGGCTGTAAGGGCCAGATCTGAGCTGATCTGAAGCCAGGAGCTTCTTCCAGATCTCACACATGGGTAACGGATACTGAGGTTTTGGGTCATCTTCCTCTGCTTTCCCAGGCCACAAGCAGGGAGCTGGATGGGGAGTAGAACAGCCAGGATATGAACCAGTGCCTATATGGGATCCTGGTGCTTGCAAGGTGAGGATTTAGCCACTGAACTACTGTGCCAGGCCCAGAGACTTTCCAGCCAGTCTGCCCTCCAGGCCCAGAACTGAGAGAGGCCCTTCTGGTTGTGCTGCAAGTGATCAGGATGCTGGCTTGCGTGGAGGCACCATGTTAAGGGAAGGCATTCATCTCGCAGCACAAGAATCCAAGTCAGCGGGGCAAGATACCTCCTTCTGAGAAGAACCAAAATAGTTGCCTCCCAGTCACACTCTCCCAGGGACCTGATGTGTGCCCATGACACCCATACTCCACAGTTAAATGCCATTGGGACAGCCACTGTTCCCATCCACATATGTCACCAGCCACAGGACAATCTCCAAGCCAGCACAGGGTACTCACACCCACATTTCCTAACGGCAACAGAATCTAATGATGTGTCAAACCGAGTTCCATTTGGGGCTTTGCCTCCACACACAGCTGGAACCTGTCACCTCCTGTTTGCAGCTGAAGTCGCCATCAGTACCACGAAAGGTCAAACGACACACAAACATCAGCAGAAAGGCACACACCCCATTCGCTAGCCCAACCTCCACCGTCAGCTAGCTTGGCTCTCTGGGTCTGGGTTCGTGGCTGCGATTTTTTTTTTTATTGCACTCATATAACACGGTCATATTTTCTGCTAGTAAAATTGTCCCAGGGTCATACAATAGAATCAAATTGATCAATATTTCACTGTGCTGTTGCGGAAAAAAAAAAAAAAAGCTTTCTTGTGCTTCTGTGTCTCTTTCCAACACCTCCCCCACCATACACACAGATACACAAACACACATCTTCACCAGAACCAGGGGATAATAATACCCCCTTGGAGGACTGCCATAAATAGCAATGTTCTAATTATGAAGAGCTTTCATTCATTCACTGCGCAAATATTTAGTAAGCATCTACTATGTCTGGGTCTGGCTGGGAACTGAGGGCACGGCCAGGTCTGAAACAGACACAGACTGTCCTGGTGGGGGCTGGAGGCCGGGTGCGGTTCCTTTCCATGATTAGCAAAACCCTCCACCCGGTTTACAGGGCCGTTCACAAGAGCCCCGACCATCTGTCCGCCCACCCTCTCTCTTGTCCCTCTGTCCTTCCTCCCTGCCCCTATGCCCCCAGTAGCACCTTGTACATCCCCCACCCCGTTCCCAAAATACTCTGTACAAACAGGCCACCTGCTATTTTAAGCCTCCCTCTAGATATTTTTAAGCATTTTGAAACGCCATTTGCATAGAAAGCCTCAGCTAATTATAATCTTTTCACTCTTTCCTTAGTGCCGGGATGGCCTCTTCCTTCCCCTTTGCCAGTCTCCTTATTAACCACCTACAAGGTCACAGCCCTTCCTCGGCAGGTGTCCCCCCACCCTTCCACTGGGTTCCTGCCCATTCTCCCTTTGACCTCAGCATCCTCACATTCCCAAGGGAGCCAACAGCCTGATTTCCGGGGGGTGGGGGGGGAGACCGCAGGAGGAAAGGGAAGGGGACAGAA
The DNA here is from genome assembly GCF_030435755.1 of Ochotona princeps. NCBI lineage: Eukaryota > Metazoa > Chordata > Mammalia > Lagomorpha > Ochotonidae > Ochotona > Ochotona princeps. Next base: position 16,625,377 of record NC_080845.1, read on the forward strand.
GAGAACTTGGCCTTCCATCTTGACCATAACCACACAGCGATCAAAGGTAAAGGCCGTTTCCGCCAAACTTTTAGGAGCCTTGGCCAAACACGTGGCCGGTGGCCGAGAAGCACCCTCAGGTGCACTCCCCTGAGGTTTAAGGCAACAGACTACATGCTTCACCCTTCCTCGGCCTTGAGTTGCCCACCCTCTGCACAAGGCCTGATGCACAACAGGTGTTCAATAAACAGAGGCTAACTGCTGTTGAAGTTTCAGCTTAGCAGGTGTTGCTAAGCAAGGTAGAGGATTTCCTCTGTGGTTAAATGAAGAGAAAATGATGATTTTAAACCAACGGAGCTCTTGCAGTACTCGGGAAACTTGGAGGCCAGTGCTGTGGCTCAGTAAGTTAAACCTCTGTCTGGAATGTTAGCATCCCATATGGACACCCATTCAAAACCCAGCTACTCCACCTCTGATTGAGCTCCCTCTGAACATGCTTGGGAAGGCAGCAGAGGATGACCCAAGTGCTTGGCACCTTGCACCCACACGGGAGACCTGGAAGAAAGTCCTGGCTTAGCCTGGCCCAGCCCTGGCTGTTACACCATCTGGGGAGTGAACCAGCAGATGGAAGATTTCTCTTTCTTTGTCTGTAACTCGGCCTTTCAAATAAATAAGCATTAAAAAGAAGAAAAAGCAATCATGAAAAGCAAGAGTGTATACATTTCAAGGCATGAACAACTGTGCAGGCTCCAGGATCAGGAAGCTGAGGAGGCCACTCCCACATCTGTCTGTCACTTCCAGGCAACCAAAGGGCCAAACCGAGTAGGAAACGGAACTTGCTGGAGAATGTAGCTGGATTAGCAACAGTGAGCAGCCCGCTGTCCCACCTACAGCCTCCCCTCCCCTCTGTTCCAACATCCTCCCCCTCCTGCCCACCCAGGCTCCCTTCCCGACTGCCCCAGCTATGAACAGAAAAGATGCCTTCATAACTCCCATAATGTTTATATTCCAGTGGGGGCTTCGCAACAGCTTGAAAACAAATGGATTTGTTCCACACCTCGAGCTCTTGCCCTGAAGGCCTTGTTTCCACCAGCACCGTCCCTGGAAAGTCTTTGGTAAAGATCCATTGCAGTTCACGGATCTGCAATGACGTGGATTTGGTGACACAAATGGAGGCGACTTTCCTGTCGTGCCTGTGGGGGCCTCTGCCCTGTAAAGTTCAGTGGGGAGGTGGGCTTCCTGGAAATTGGCAATACCACACAGACACACACTCATGGGGAGAGCTCCACACAGCCTATATTCCAGGCTGCTCAAAGCCAATCTCACAGGCTGTGGAACCTGACAAGAATAGAACGTCCCAAACATGCAAGGACCCCAGTTTAGGAAATCCCAACATACAGCCGGAGTTCTGGTGCAGTGGGTTAAGTCACTGCCCACCACACTGACAGCCCATAAGGGCACTGGTTTGAGTTCCGGCTGTTCCACTTCCAAGCCAGCTCCTTTCTAATACACCTGGGGAACAGCAGAGGATGACTCAAGCGCTTGGGTCCACACACCCACAAGGGAGACACGGATGAAGCTCCTGGTTCCTGACTTCTGTTGGGCCCAGTGCTAACATCTGAGGAATGAACCAGTGGATGAAAGATAACTGATACATAAATAAATTTATTTGAAAATCAGTGACAGAAAAAGGAAAAGACAGAGAGATGTCACTGATCTTCTATCTGCTAGTTCACTCTGTAACGGCCAAGGCTGGGCCAGTCTGAAGCCAAAAGAGGAGCTTGATTCTGGTCTTCCAAGTGGGTGCAGGGGGCCAAGAACCTGGGCCATCTTCCACTGATTTCCCAAGCCATTAGCAGGAAAACCAGATCCGAAGTAGAACAGCCAAGACTCAAAAGCAGCTTAACGTGCTGTGCCACAACCAGCCCACCCAAAAATTAAATCTTAAAAAGGAAACCCCAACCTAGCACACTCAGACATATCTTGCTAAGACAGGATTTATCCAATGCTAGTCACAGTTGCTAGGGGTGTTCAAATGTCAACCCCTCATTTAACTGCCCGGTTGGGGAAGCCAACGCCAGGAGGGTGGTATCTCTGTCAGCCCACACAGCAGGCCAGGGAGGGTTGCTGCTGCCCACACCGGTCCATCCTTTCTTTAGTGCATCCCACTGTGAGGGAGGGGGACGAGGTGGCCCCAAACTCTCATCACGTTCTACTGATTTTTTAATAGACTTTAACAATTTACTGACACCAACGGAGCTTCTAAAGTAGTTTAATTGAATTAATTAGGCAGTCACGACTCACTCCTGAGTTCCCCCCGTTTGGCTCCGGGGAGGCTGTGCCAGCGCCTGTTTAACCCCTTGCATCCTAGAAAGGCTGTCAGCTACTGTCACTTCAGAAGATTCCCCGTGGTCTCCAGTGGTTTCTCTCCTAGCCCAGCTGTCTGCCTGGGTGAGAAGGCAGCAGAGGTGGGGAGTCACTGTCCAGCATGGAAGCCATTGACAAGCCTGGCCTGGGACAAGAGCCACCTCCACAGTCTCCACCGCCCTCCGAGGAGGAGCTATATGGCACCACTCAGTGTCAGGAATGCAGATTTCCAGGCCTCAGAAACACCCATGAACCCAGAAGCTGCACGGGGAAAGGAGCTGTACAAGTCCTCCAGGGGGTTTCAGGACAAGTTCGAGTCAGAAAAGAGGTCTGGGTGACCCAGGAAGATGCCTCTGGATTAAAAGTCTGAAAATATCTGAAACATGGACAGCAGCTCACGGCCACCATAACCCTCACCACATCATTCCTAACAACGGGAAATTGCACAGCAGCCCCCAGCCAGGACACTGCTGGGCACGGAGGGTACAGGCAGCCCAGGAACACCTGTGTTCACAACTATAGGGTTTACAGTCACATCTTGAAAAGCCAGTCTTAACAACATTGGGTGTGTTTTGTTTTTAATGGGGAAAGAAATGTGGCCCTCATACCTACTAATTAAAAAAATAAATAAATAACATGCTTCAAAGGAAAACAACCTCAAGATCAAAGGTGTCAGCTTCTGAGCAGAGATCTGCAGGTGATTGTTTTTTTTTTTAATTTCCCTTAGCTGTCTGTGCTTTTCCAACTTTTTCCATAAAGAGCCCTTGCTACTTATTTGAATGGGGAAAACCACGTGGTTTGTGCTTTGAACAAAACAAGATTCTGTGCTGACGTGGCTTGGGAAGCAGAAAGTGGTATGCGAATGTGGGAAGAATTCACTCTGCTTTGGGCTTCTTCTCCCCAGGCTGGCCAGTATTGTGAGCTCCCTGCCAGGGGGCAGAACTCACCTGTGTCCCAGAGGCCAAGCACAAACCTGAGCACAGGTGCATCACGGGAAGAGATGGATGGAGGGAGGGGAGCATGCCTTCCAGTGTCTTTGCAGTGGTACACAGGAGGGCACTCCAAAAAGTGAGTTCACTGGGTTGCAGAATGACTTCAAAATGCACACATGAGCAAAGGGAAAATCCAGGCCAGGCCTATGAGACACCCTTCAGAGCACACACACATCTGCACACCCCTGGCCACCACAGCCATGCTCGTTATTGGGCCAGTAACACGTCACTGTTTCCAGGAACTTCTAAGCTCCTAAAACAGACACTCGGGCTGCAGCCCATGGGGGTTCATGGGAAGCGGCCTCAGCAGGAATCAATCATTAGGAAACAGAGGGCAGGAGCCAGGTGAACAAACACCAAGACCTGGGTTTACAAGCTGGCTGGCCAGGAAGCTCCCCCCCCCACCACCGCCCAAGAGGCAAGGATAGGGCTCACACTGTGCCCTCTGGGCCACAATACACACCAGTGATCCCACCAGAAAGGACAACAAAACAGAGTGTGGAGGTGGGAGATCACAGGTGTACCCCTGAAAGCTATTAGAATGCCAGAGACAAGGAGTGGTATGGTGAGATTTAAAATAACAAAGATAAGCTCAGCCACAAGTGCCAGGGGGCTTGGAGCACAGGACAGGATCAACCTGTAACCCAGCACCACGTCAGAAGAGGCTGGGTGGGGAGAGAAGGCATCTCCACTCTGCTAAGCTACAGTACTCCCCTTGGCCACAGGACCTTCACCTTGGTCCAGCAAAGCCAGGAAAGTAAGCATCCCCCTCCCCCAAAATGATGGGCAAGCACATAGTATCTGAAGGCACTAGATGGCTGCCCACCGAGCCCTGGCTAGGACACATCCCCAGACAGATCTTGGGAAAAATCTATCGGCAGCCTTGTAAGGGACAAGACATGCAGCAGTAATCTAGAGCCCCCCAGGGTACAAGTGATCTATGTAACTTTGACATTTTGTCCTGATTAAGCTCTCCTGTGGGTCTACAACCCTCAAACACTCCCCCAGCAGAAGCAGAAGTGCTGCCGGCCAAGGTGCCAGCAAGGAGCTGCTCATGGTCTTCAAACCGGGTCACTCTTCATGCACCATGCAGTAGGGACCTTAAAGAGCCTGCTTCCCCACCAGGCATGGCAGGTGCACTACCCAGGACCCACAGACTTCCAGTTCTTCTGAAAACAGAAGAAACAGAGCTTCTAGGAGGAGGAAAACATTTAACAGTATATAACATTGGTATCTTCATTTTTACACCATTGCAGTCACAGAATATATTTTAAATAACTACCTTTTTTTGGAGAGGAAAAGTGCCTGGGACCCACAAAAGTTATCATGTGGCCCTCTGTCCTCAGAAGAATCAATTTATCTACCTACCATCCAAAACTCATGTGTAGGACACCACTGACCAAAGGGCCCTCTGGCTCAAGAGCTCCAAATCTCATGGTGGGTAAAAATGTTTCCCTTGGCACAGTGTTGGGCTGTAGCTCATAAACAGGGAAGACATGGTACTGAGTCAATCACTGAGTTTTCTTAAGCCAAAGGCTTAAGATGGTGGATGTTGGACTGCCTGGCTTCCCAGGTCCTTTGATCAATCCTCAGGGCTCCTGGCTTCAAGTGCTAGTGCCTTCAGTAAAATATGTGGGCCTTATCCTTCATATTCATGTTAGCGCCAATTTATTCCCATCTAGAAAGTTCTGGATAAAAAAAAAACAATAACGTGGATCTCTCCAGAAAGAGATCCTATTCTTTGGCCCTACTCCCTTGCCCAACAACAACAACACCTCCTTGAGTCTCAAAGGAGAAGCCACAAGGTTAAAGCAGGTAGGCCTTGAACCTGGGTGAAATCACTGCACAATCCCATCTGACAGAGGTAGGAAGTGCTCTGACTTCAGCTGGGCCCAGTGCTAACATCTGGGGAATGAACCAGTAGATAGAAGATAAGCAATCCCTTGGAGGAGGAGAGTCCTCTTTCCACTAGGACAACTCCACTAGCACAGGAAATGCACCTGGCACTGCTACAGCCATTTCTCCCAGCACTGCAGGAGGCCTGCCTGAAAAGTAAGCCAACACAAGGCCACAAGAGCTGAGAAGATGGGACAGTCTTCTGGGTGAGAGCATACTGAGGCTGGGGTCAGTGCTCCAACACGCCTCGGTGCTTCCCGACACTTGAAAGCAGGCCTGAGGATGGGGGAGGCTGCATTTAGAAGCAGCAGCAGTTCATCTATACTCTGGGACTGAGGAACGTGGGCTCCAGGCCTGGACGGCCAGGACCTGATGTTGCCCATAATCTGCTCGATGGCAACGCAGAACAGCACTGGGCCAGACTGGGCTCCAACGAGAGAAAACCAATTGCCAGGACTGGCAAAGAGAGAGAACAGCTGATGGTCAGAATCCAAGAGGGCAGGATGCCACCAGCAGGCCAAGACCACAGTGAGAAGTCACTCAGCAGGTCAGCACTAGCAACAACACAGCACCAAGGGCTGGGGCAGCCAAGCCTGCCATTGAAACCTCAGAAGTGCAGGCTATACTAGTTCGTGTCTGCAACCACTGTGGGTTTCTCTTATCCTGGCAGGAACTACCACCTCCATAACTTGAATAGCCATCTCCAGGAACAGGCTCCCTGACGCCCCCATCTGTCCAATCAGAATGACTGGCTCAGGCACGAACTCTGGCCACAGCCAGGCTAATGAGAGCCCTTCCCCTGGGACTTGTTGAATCTCTTGTGGAAGAAGAGTCCTGTTTCCACTAAGACAACTCCACTAGCAAGGAAATGCACCTGACACTGCTACAGCCATTTCTCCCAGCATTGCAGGAAGCCTGCCTGAAAAGTAATTCAACTCAAGGCCACAAGAGCTAAGATAGGACAGCAACACACTTCTGATAACATCATCTGTGCAGCTGGGTTCACAGCTGGCTCACCCCTGGATGCCAATGCCTGTCCCTTATGGAAGTGGCAACTGTGTGCTGAATTTCTGTCACCTAGGGAGTTCTGACATGGCTGGGTGTTCTGTTGTATGAGCTGGCAGGTTTGGTTTGAGGCAGACAGAATCCTCGCTTTGCTGGAAAGTAGTTATGTGCCTATACAGGGCCTATTCAGTAATATGGTTACAATTCAGTCTGTGAGCCCACACTGCCTCTTCCAGTGTGCTTCTCTCCCCCAAATATCCTCATAAATACAAAATAATCCTGACATAAGCCCCACCCCTTGGAGTGACAGGGACTGGACTGAACGGTACCTTATCCAACTGACACTGGACAAAGGATCTGAAACAAGGAGCTACCTGGGCAACAGGTAACACAGGACAGAGGTGCCTGAGAGAGGACAAGCAAAAGGAACACCTGCTCCCTGCCTGGAGAACTTCCAGCTGCAGGGCAGGGACGGGGGGATGCAGCCCAGTGGTTTCCCTGAGCTGAGAACTCTGTGGAGGGTGAACATGGCAGGATGTGCAGGCCTGGGAATCTGAGATGAGAGTGCACCATAGGAAATGAGTGCTCATTCCTCACTGCTTCACCTGGGTACTGGTCAGCATGTGTGCAGAAAGAAACCAACGAGGCTACAGAAAGACCAAGAAGAAGGACCCAGGCCTAAGCACTATTGACATTTCCCACACCCAAAGCAGAGGAAATTCACAGTACTCAGGACAATGGGCTGGGTACTTAGCGTACAGTGTCCACTACAGAGAAAAATGAGTTCTAAGCTAAGGGTTGGAACACCTTTGCTGTCACAGGGTCACAAGGTAAGCATGCCAGGGGCTGTGGGGTGGGAGCAGCACCGTGGACAGCACCCGAGGAAGTCCCACAGACTGCAGATAACAGACCCTGCTGGGAAACTAGGGGCCAACAAATGCAGGCAGAAGAGGAAACATTGTCCCTCTTAGGTTTCCTAAACACTGCGAACATGGTGATTTTCATCTGGGGACACTCACCTCACATCTCTGAACTCCACAACTGAGTTTACAGAAATTCACTACACAAATCAAACACAGCTAATAATACCAAATATCCAACATCCAACAGCAGGCAAAATAAATTCCTAATGTCAAACAAAAACTACTGTGTTGGAAAGAGGTAGAAAAAGCAGTGACTAGGAGGAGACCCAAAAGTAATACCTGGGATAAATTTTCAGGACACTAAGTTGGCCATCACAGATACCCTCTATATGTTTACAAAGACAAAAAAAAGTGGGAGTTTAAAGACACCAGAGATTTTTTTTTAATTTAAATCAAATTTCTTGACTGGTATTTTAAAAAGTATACTGGGTAGCATTAACAACACATCAGATTCTAAACAATAAAAGGTTGATGAATACCCGACAATGGAAATTAGGAATAAACAATGAAACATAAAAAAAGGAAATAGAAAAATAAGCTAGGCATTCATAAGCTACAGAATAATTCAGAAGGCCTAATATACGTGCAATTGGAGTCCCTGAAAACAAAGGAAGGTGCTAGCGTGAGGAGAGAGAAGACATCTGAAGAAATTATGGCCACAAATTTTCCAATTGGATGTCAACTACGAATTCAGAGAACCCAGAAGCTCAGTGAATCCAAGTAACACAAGAGTGGATCCACCTCAGGCCGGTCATCAACAAGCTGCTTACAATGAGAGATAAAGAGACAAAATGTTAACATTGTTCCAGAGATACAAAGACATGAATTAAAGCCAACTTCTCATCAGATATAATCATGCCAGAAGACAGTGAAACAACATCTTTCAAGGCCTGATTAGGAAAAAAAAAAAAGGAAAACTTGTCAGCTTAGAATTCTACAACCAGCAAAACCTTTAAAAAAAAAAGCGAAATAAAGAAATATGAAGTCAAAAAGAATTCAGCACCAGCAGATCAACACCAGAACTGCTGGTTCTGTGGTTCCAGGAGACAGAAAACTCAGAACCCCAGATACTCATGAGAAGGAAAACAGCCACATAAGCTATGGTAGAGGGGGAACACTCTTACCCCAGAATGATTGGGTCCAAGAGCAGTTCAGACTTCCAAGTTTTGCTTCATTATTATTTTGTAGGTTTCATCTATTTTTATTGGAAAGTCAGAGGAGAGACAGAGAGGAAGATCCTCTGTCCACCAGTCCAATCCCCAAGTGGCTGCAATGGCTGGAGCTGAGCCAACCCAAAGTCAGGAGCCAGGAGCCAGAAGCCCCCTCCGGGTCTCCCACGCAGGTCCAGGGTTCCAAGGCTTTGGGCCATCTTCGACTGCTTTTCCAGACCACAAGCATGGAGCTAGATGGTAAGCAGGGCCGCCAGGACCAGAATCGGCACCCATATGGGATCTTGGCACGTGCAAGGCAAGGATCTCAGCCAGTGAGCTACCATGCTGGGCCCTATTATTATTATTATTATTATTATTATTATTATTATTATTATTGGTATCTATTTCCATCTTATCAGTCAAGCAACCTTAAGACAAAAGCCAACAACTGAAATTTATAGACCCTTACCACTGAATGCCAATCACTACAAAAATACTCAAAGATTGACAGCTGAAGTACGCCTATGAGTGAGCAAAATGTCCTGGCTTCATCCAGCAGCCAACCATGTGGATGATACTCAACGAGAGAAGCAAAGATATCTCAACACTATACCACAGTAGCCCTTCTAGGAACACATAGAAACAAAAAGGCATAGCCTAGAGATGTGGGAGGGGCAGGGCAGGTGGAACAACGAGACTCAAAACTAAGTTAAGAACAGTATATGAACCAAGCATGGCCATGCACCCTGACCCTGTAACAAGCCTGATCTGCCACACATTAAGCTGACAAAAAGGGCACAAGGTAACATCCGAATCCTTACTATGTGCCAGGTACTTTGCAAGTCCTTACATTAACTCAGTTAATCTTTTTTTAAAGGATTATTTATTTTTATTGTAAAGGAAAATCAGGTTTACGGAGAGAGAGAGAAAGAAAGATCTTCCATACGCTGGTTCACTCTTCAAATGATCACAACAGCCAGAGCCGAGCTGACCCGAAGCTAGGAGCCAGAAGCATCTTTTGGATCTCTCACTCAAGTGCAGGGTCCCAAGGCTTTGGGCCATCCTCTATTGCTTTCCTAGGCCAAAAGCAGGGAGCTGGATGGGAAGTGGAGCAGCCAGGACACAAACCGGTACCCATATGGGATCCCAGCGTTTGCAAGGTAAGGATTTAGCCATTGAGCCATTGCGCGCCAGGCCCCCTCGGTTAATTGTCACAATTAACTTTTAATGGGGTCTGCCAGCCCCTTACTGACAGAAACAAAACTGGGGCACACAGAGGTTCAGCCATTTCCCCAGGGTGGCACAAGGAGGAAGCAGCAGCCGAAGACAAGAATGTACACGTGGCTGCCGCGGAGCCTGTGTTCCTCACCACAATAAAGCAGCAGCAACCTTGACCTTTTCGATTTGCAGGAAATCGGAATGACAGCTTGCACTGGGCTGCTTTGTACAAGTGCCAATAAGGCATTCAGGAGGCACCAAGAAGCCCATGACACGCTGAGCCTTGCACTCTTCCCTCCCACTATGGCTCCAGTATTCCTACAGCTTCCAGACCAGTTAGGAACGTGGAAAAGAACTGGAACAGACAGTGTGTGAACACTAACTTAGAATAAAAGACAGACGGTTAGGGACCAAGGAAGCGCTAAGAAAGAGGACAAAACGTGCCTCTAGATTTGTGATCCAGCCACAAGGACACACACAAAACCTCAGGCAGGAGTTCAGCCACAGGGAGGTGTCATTTATGAGCTACAAGACCCCATAACACCACCACACCCTGGCTGGCACCAACCACTCAACTAAAATGAGGACCCAGGCCTGGGAATATGGGGTTTTATTGGGTCCCGGCTGTGTCCCAGAAAAGCCCGTGAGGCCCTGGCACGGGTGCTGATGTATCAGCTAATGTCTCATTCAAGTTGTCAGCGTTTTGTTAGAGCCAATTCAGTGGGTAATTAAGAAAGAAGTTGGGACCAGATGGGGAAGCAGATGCTAGCTCAGCCGTAAGAACCAGTCCCAGCAAGCACTGGGGAAAGCACCACACCGGCCAAGTTTAAAGAGGGGAGGGCTCAAGCCACAGCTGCTGGGACAGGAGTGGAGGAGACGCCCATTTTCAAGATGAAAAAACTGGGGCCCCGAAAAGCAAAAGAACCCAAGGACTGTCAGAAGGATGGCAGAGAGTGAGGATGAAAGGAAGACAAGAAGCTTAAAGAAAAGGGGAAGCTCAAGCTGGTCCCTACAAAAGAACCCAGAGAGACAAGAGGATGGTGCTGGGGGCAGGAGCTTGGTTTCTGGCCTCAGTTCTGCCATTCCCTCATCATGATGCCTCCCAGATGACACTTTTTCTCCTTGTGCCTTGGTTTACCCATCTCTGGAATGGGGGAAAGCATTCCTGTACAGCCCACCCAAAGTCACAAGTAGGTAAAACACCAGGCATCCATAGATGGGATTAAGACGCCAAAGAAAAAGTAAATATATAATCACCCCAAATCGCCAAAATGCATCCCTAGATATTTACTCTTCAAGACCCTGCTCTCAGTACTTTGGAGCAAATATCTAGGGATGCATTTTGGCGATTTGGGGTGATTATATATTTACTTTCCACTGCTACACCACACCCTGGAAAACAGTTACAATGATCAGTCGACCCAAATTAAAAGCCTTTTTTTATAAAGTTCTTGAAATCCAGGAGTCAGGCATGCACAAGTCACTTTCTGTAGATTCCCTTCTGGTAGACGTCAGGTTGGGATGCACTAACCACACAGACAGGGCTATCGCGAGCAATTGTCTCACTGCTGCCCCCTTGAGATGCTTCTGTAAACATCAAGCATCTAGCCCCTCTTCTCCAGAACTGACCAAGCAAACGACTGCCATCACTCCAAGGTGTAATCCAAATACACAGCTCCTTGTTTGGAATGAATCAAATGCAGGCCACCCAGGAAACAAAACAGAGTTTCCACAAAAAAAAAAAACACCTTTTACTCAAGATCCGGTGAAAAATACACCAGCATCGTGTTATTGTAGGAAACTGAAATAAACTTCAGACACACACATGTTGGCACAATCCATAAAATGAATGGCAAAAAGACAGTGAAATAGGAAGGGACATTCAAGCAGTAAGACGAGTGCGATGAATCAAATAAATGTCACAGCAGAATGAAGACCAGTGCCAGATAGAGTCAATCACATAACTAAGAGTATGGAAAGCCAAGTGAGTGACCCAGTGGAGAAGCCCGAACCACTTCCATCACACACAGGTTAGAAACGAGAGGAGACCAATCAAAAGGGGAAATATCTATGGACAGAAGAGGAGAAAGCACTAGGGAGATGTTGGATTTGAACATATGTATGTGTGGATAACTGCCATGCTGAAAGGGCATGAGGCCAAAGAAACAGATGAAACAAAAACTCCTGCAGACTACACATACATCCCACATACCCAGAGAACTGAAAGACACTAGAACACAAATACAGCCTAGAATCACCTTCCCATTTTAAGGATGCAAAAATAGCACAGACATTAAGCAAGGAGGAGAGAGGGGTGTTTACAAAAGTATGGTCTTAACAACACTAGATTACAGAGCAGCCAGAGAGCTCTGAGGGACAGATGATACACTCATCCAAGTTGTCATTAACCTGACATATATATTTAAACATATTTTAGCTATATAAATACTTAGGGGGAAACTGTAATCAGGTATTAAAGGGGAAAAAAACCACCCAGCTTTTATAATAAATATAAATAGGGTAAATTCAATATTAAAAAGCACAGACTTTCAGACTCAGCGTTGTTAAATATCTATTTAAAAAGTACACATTGTTGAGCCTGGGAGCTGAAGTCCTCACCTTGCATGTGCTGGGATCCCATGTGGGCACCTGTTCTAATCCCAGAGGTCCCTCTTCCCATATACCTCCCTGCTTGTGGCCTGGGAAAGCAGTCAAAGACCGCCCAATGCACCCATTTGGGAAACCCAGAGGAGGCTCCTGGCTCCTGGCTTCAGATTGGCGCAGCTCTGGCCGTTGTGGCTGCTTGGGGAGTGAATCAACAGAAGGAAGAATCTTCCTCTCTATATCTTCTCCCCTCTGTATATCTGACTTTCCAATATAAATAAATAAATCTTAAAAAACAAAAAAGTACACATTGTCCAGAGGCAAATGTTACAGAGCAATAGGTTGGGATGCCTACGTACCTAATGGATTATGTGTTCTAGTCCTGCCTCCTCTGCTTCAAATCCAGCTCCCTGCTGGTGCACCTGAGAGGCAGCTGACGATGACCCATGTGATTGGGTTCCTGCAACTCATGTGGGAGAACTGGCTGGGATTCCTGACTCCTGACCTCAGCCTGGCCCAGCCATGGCTGTTGCTGGCATCTGAAGAGTGCACCAGTGGATAGAAGATCTCTTTCTGACTCCGTTTCTGTCACTGCCTTTCAAATAGGTAAATAAAACTTGAAGAAAAAATACTATTCAAGAGAAAATACTGCTACTTTTAGAGGGCATAGAAAAATCAAAGTAAAGTAAGTAAGTAAAACTATATCTGCTAGATTCCAACAAAGCAGGAAGTACTTAAAAATCTTTAGAACTAAAGCTGAAAGCATTCCATCAACATGGAGAATGTTTGTGTCAAAAATAAATCTACTTTCAAAAAAATTAAAAGCTAATGAAGAAAATGAACAGTAAGTATTAGAAAATCTGGATCTGGTCTATGGCCATACCACCCTGATCGTGCCCGATTTCGTCTGATCTCGGAAGCTAAGCAGGGTCGGGCCTGGTTAGTACTTGGATGGGAGAAAATCTTGGATCTGAAAGTAGAAAGCACAAAATAGGCCGAAGGCTTTTTTTTTTTTTTTTTTTTTTTTTTACAAATTAAAGGTACAACCTGTGATAAAACTTATCAGGCAAAAATATTTCCATTAAATAACCTGGCAATGAAATAGAATGTAAAATATTTAAGGCAAAAGGTAAAAATAAAAAAGATATCCAGACTTAATTTCTTCGAATTACAAATGGGAAAACATAATAACATGACCTTGGCCCTGTATGGAATTTGACAAACATAATTAATAAAGTCAATGACATATAAAATGAAGTGTATGTACACCAAGGAAACAATAAGCCCTAAAAATAAAAATCACTTATTTTGCAAGCAAATGAAACATTTACCCAAATTAACACTTCAAAAGGAACTCAAGATTTCAATAAGTTATAAAAAGCACAACTAGTACTGCCAACAGTTTCTAAAATAAACTAAAACTGAACAAAAATGAACACTTACATTAAAAAGGAATCAAACAGAAATTTAAGTTATACTCTTAAGTAATCTTTAGTTAAACAGAATGTCAAAATTGAAATTATAGAATCTTCAGAGAAGAAAATTATACTTCACAGTAAAGTCAAAGGATGTGGCCAAACATGTACTAAGAGGAAAATTCATTGATCGAGCACTTGGATTACTCAACAACAACAAAATAAGTAATTATGCATTGAATTCAGAATGAAAAAATAAAAACAAGAAAAGGGTATATTTATTTAACATTTAAAAAACTAGAAACATTTTTAAGTCATTGCAATTAACAAACAACTTAAAAATTTAGGAGGAGAGTGCAAAGACCGTAAAATAGCTCTGGACATTAGCCATTTAGCCAAGAAATTAAGAAAAAAATATTACTATTAAAAAGTCAAGTTGGGAAAGAGAACTATACAATAACATTTAAGGAGATAACACCATACCTTGTTCTATAAAAACACGGCTCTCAAATTCTTCATGAAATGAGTAAATTTCGAAGAAACTAGAAATCATCAAAACCATTCTGTGAAGAACATAAGCCAAAGAAGTCACTGAAGAGAGTATGAGAGTGGAAAATATTATCTCCACAAACCCAAAAAGATAGAGAGCTGTAACATGAGTTATTTTAAATGTTCAAAAGACCGATCATTCCTGGGCCTTATAAATCATTCCAGGCAGGGACCACAAATAAACATCTGGCACACACACTTCAACTCTCATTTCCTACATGCTTACAAAATACTGAATTTTTAACACATGACAAAACCTCAGAATCCTGCTGAACACAACTATCCCAGCAGACACCACCACTTAGCACACAAGTCACAATGTTTCTATCTTCTAGGCCCCAGATCAACGAACACAAAACAGAGTCTTCCAACTCACAAACCACCCCACTCGCACAATCCTCATTAAAAAGTGACACCAAGAACACACTCAAACCAGAACTCCAGGCCACTCCAACAAACACACACACAAAACACTGCAAAACGAACCCATGATGTATGAAGACTAAACCGCCACGAACAAAACGGGCTCCTTCCAGGAGAGTTTAATATTAGAAATTCTATTAATATAATTCATCACATCAGCAGATCAAAGGAAGAAAACCATATGGCCATCTGGGTGCATAATGAAAAGGCATTTGTTAAGAATTCATCAGCCTGCCCCCCCCTCGCTTTTATTACTAAATAGCTTTGAGGGGGAGGGGGCAGACTCACTCTGCACTGTAAGAAGAAATATTCAAACATGGAACAGTATGGTCACTGCCATGCCACACCACTCACTCCACCATGATAAAACGTGAGAATGAACTCTACAACCAATACTGAGGGATGTGTACTCAGTGATAAAGAATATATTTCTGACACAAAACAAAACATCACACTTGATTACGAAACCACAGATCCGTCCCATTAAAATAAGAAATAAGACATTGCAAGAATACTTGCTATCCATGCCATTATTCAAATTGTTCTAGGAGGTTTAGTTGATGCATAATATAAGAGGAAAACGACACAATATTGCAAAAGAGGCAAATGAATATTATTTGCATATATCTAGCCTACTTAACAGAAAAAAACACAAGAAAACACTGGAATTAAGCAGATAATACAAGTTATCCACTAACAAAACAACTACACAAAAATCAAAAGCTTTTCTATGTACCGCACTAATTGGACAAAATATAGAGAGGAAATAATTCCGCTCATAATTGCAATAAGAAAAATCAAATAAATGGGAAATGTCCAAAATGTATATGGAAAACTACAAGACAGTCCTGTGAGTCTCATGAGGAAGCCATGAATGAAAACAGACAGGTCACATTACTGGGCAGAAAAACCCAGGACTGTGAGTACGCCCTCCCTATCCAAGTCAACCCATAAACT